>NC_134464.1:88302827-88943005 GCF_047948215.1 Lycorma delicatula
ATTGGGTTACTGACCTTATAATGTGTTTTTGGAAGAGATCCAAAAGTAAGTAACGTTAGAAGAGAGCAACATCAAATGGCATCCTTCAAACATTAGTAATAATGTTTTTATCCCGTTGAAGTTTGATTGAAAACCATCGGTAATGTGTGTTATGTTTGTAATTTAAAGAAAGTTCATTGAACTCATCCCTTCCGTCATATATTGCACGGTATGTATCTCCTTTTCTGTCAGTTTGTCTTTCTCTTTCTCTGTTTCCCTTACTGTTACTGTTTTGCATCTTCATTCACGTTAAATTAGAAAAAGTTTTGAATTAGTCAAAGGGGGAAGAAAACCAGCTTCTTTATTGATTATTTTTGTACGAAGTAATAATAGTAATAAGAAAAAGAAGTCTGCCACGTGTAATCTTATTTCATGTATATCTACTTGTGTAGATATATGATATATATCCTCCTCAGTATTCATAATAAAAATTAACTTTTATATCTTCATATGACTTTAATGTTTATTGGAAGTCAATTTTGAAAACAATTCTCTCATAGTTCTTTAAACAATTGTTTTGATTAATTCTTGTCTTCAGTTTCTGATATTGATGATACTCGTAATTTTTATTCCGTTATCGATGATGTTGTTTTCGTATAAGGTGTAAGAATTTCCAAATAGTTAATTTGGAATTAATTGACGCATGGGAATATATTTTCACTTTCTGAAATCGAATAATAAAACATACCCTAAAAGACTAAATGAAAGTCATTAATGGTTTGATATTGTAAAACTGCTTGTTTTATTTATTCATTACGAAAATATCTTTTTTTTGCTTTTTTTTTGTCTTCAGTCATTTGACTGGTGCAGCTCTCCAAGATTCCCTATCTAGTGCTAGTCGTTTCATTCCAGTATACCCCCTACATCCTACATTCCTAACAATTTGTTTTTCATATTCCAAACGTCGTCTGCCTGCATAATTTTTTCCTTCTCCCTGTTCCTTCAGTATCTAAGCGACTATTCCAGGATGACTTATAATGTGACATATAAGTCTGTCTCTTCTTTTATCAAATTTTTCCAAATGCTTCTTTCTTCATCTATTTGCCCCAACACGTCTTCATTTGTCACTTTATCTATCCATCTGATTTTTAACATTCTCCTATAGCTCTACATTTCAAAAGCTTCTAATCTTTTCTTCTCAGGTACTCCGATCGTCCAAGTTCCACTTCCATATAAGGCTACGCTCCAAACATATACTTTCAAAGTCTTTTTCTGACGTTTAAATGAATTTTTCATGTAAAAAAATTATATTTCTGACTGAAGGCTCGTTTTGCCTATGCTATTTGGCATTTTATATCGCTCCTGCTTCGTCCATCTTTAGCAATTCTACTTTCCAAATAACAAGTTTTTTTGCTTAGCAAACAAAAAACAATAATGTTATTTATTTGTTGCGTACTATTTATTTTTTAGCTTAATGCTAATCCCTGGATTGTGATTTAAATTTTATTTGTTACATACGTGTTTAGTGGAATAATAATTTCACAGGTTTCTCCCACCATCTTATGGGATAGCAAAAGAGACGTCGGTTAGTGTTCAGGCAGTAGGTTAGCGTTGCAACTCAATGATGTTACTACCCAGTAATGGAAGGTGTTATCAGTGACAAAATATATATACCGGTTATGATTGATTACTGAGGACAAAGGTGGTACTGTATTACAATTTTGATGGAGAAATAAGCTGTTAGAGGGGTGGGGTGTTACCTATTCACTTTTATTACAATATTTGAAGTAATTCTCAGTACAGATTCAAGAATGTATTTCTATAGCAATTGATTATTCTACATCAATAAAGGTTATATTCGTTCATGCTTTAAAACGGTTTTTTTTTTTACAGTTATACAAGAAACCGTAAACTAAGGATTTTCTAAAAAAAAACTAAGTTGCTCACTTCTCAGGTTTCTTTAGATAGATGATTATAACAATTTTTTTGTAATTAAAATAATTCTTGGTCTTCACTTTTTTGAAAATGTTTCTGTTACTACAAATTACCACGTTAAATAGTTAAAAGAACGAGGTAGGTGCTGAATATTGTACAGCGGTTTATAAATTTTTCATACAAAATATTTGTTAATTAATACGTCGGAATACAGATATTAATTTCCTATCTACTAGCGAGTTGTAAGAATATGAGTAAGCAGTAAGTAATATGATTACGGCAAAAGCCGAAAAATTAACTGAAGCCGATTGATTGTCCGTGTCCAGTTAAATTAATATTCAGAGAATGTACTAACAATTATAGGCAGTGATAGCAATTATATAGGCAGTGATTTTAAATCGGGGCGAATTTTTAAAATGTGTTTTCAATAAAGAATTTTTTTTTTAAATCTCTATGTGATAATGTGAGATAAAATGAGAATTTTTCAACAATATTTCACATTTACTAGCCGGCCTGTCTCGCCAGAACCAGCACCCTCTGGCGCAGAGACGAACTCTGCGGCCCTGGGATAGTCCCTAGGGCCGCAGAGCTCGCTTTGGTCGCCATTTTCGTATAGCCCAAGGGCTCCCCCCCATTGGACATCCGAACTCTTCGTTGCCCTCAAGGTTGTGAGAATAACATTGATAGATAATAATTTAACTTATTATTATATTTCTACCATTATGGCAAAGAAATAAGTTATGAATTTTTCGTCGTCAAAATAATGAAGTAAAAAGATAAATCATTTTTTTCTTTAATGAATATCGTTAATTCACAACTTTTCCCTCCCTGGTGGGGGGGTGAAGAAATAATTAATATTTTTATTGTCTTAACCTTCAAGGGAGATAGGGGCCAATATCTGTGGCTTAAAATCTTTCCTAGAATAACACAAATGTAACCGGCAATCTTGAAAGCAATCGGTCGGTTGTTTCGAGCGTGACAGACAATTTTAATATAATACAAATTTCTCGTTTAATTTCGCTATCGGAAGATTGGTTGCGAACATATAACAACATTTTCGAGTAATTGTGATCTGTTAGATCGAAAGTGTACCTGATGCATGCAAAAGTTAGTCTTCATTCTACTAACAAATACCCCGTTAGAATTTTGAAAATCCGACGATTGTTTGCAGAGATATTATAATAGCAACCCATTGCACCTCCCAAAACAGCGTCCCAGGGACACCGTTTGTTACCAGTTGGTGATGATCATTGGTCTAGCCTCCACGAGGTTCCCATACCTCTCCAGAGTGGTGAGGCTAGAGTAGACCCACTCGCAGTCCCTACGGAAAGCCCATTATTGTTAAACAGAAATCTTCTTAATTTATTTAATATTATTTTATTTAACGTATATTTAATTCTATTATTTTTGTAATATTATTCATTCGAATCATTCACTTCAAACCCAGTTCACACAGTGATAGAGATACACTGTTCATTAACTTCTGTGCTTCAACCAGCAAATCTCTACTAGTGCACGCATACACACACACATTTCGAGATGAAATATATAAAAACCTTCTCAATTATGCCAAGACACATGGGTAAAAATTTGGTTGTGATTGATGAAGTAGTTTTTTTGTTTATCCCGAACGAACAAAAACCCTCTTCCTGTTTATATAATAGTATAGATATACTGTATATAAACACGCGCGCGCACACACACACACACACACACACACACACATATATATATATATATATATATTATACTTTGTTTCATTTTAAAAATTAAACCAGGAAGTATTATGTTATGACAAACATTATTGTAAAAAAAAAAAGGGATCAGAATTAAAAGCAGTTTTTTTCCTTCTACAAACTACTCAGCATACTGTATTTTAATACTTCATTTAAAATAATGTAAAGTACAATAAAATAAAAAAAATGTACATTAGTAAAAGAAAATACAGAAAAAAAAGAAGGCAGCTCGTTTTACAGCAAAACCAATCGATTACATGGTACGGTCGACGACTTTTTATTGGTTATGATACCCAACTATCAGTAATAGTTATCAGTCAAGTGGAACATAAGAAACAAGAATAAAAATGTCTTATATTCGGCTATAAAATTCAATACTCGTTAAGATATAGGTGTTTGTTTATTTATAACACATTAATAATATTAAATTCTTTATCGTACTCGAATATTTTCCAAACAATAAAACAACTGAAAAAAAATCTCTAGTTAATACGAATGGAAAGTAAAAATAGTAAAATTTAGTTGTTACGGTTACCCGGAACAAAATATTTGTTTATCTCATCACTATATAGAGACAACATCTTTTTCGTTTTTTCCAGATAACCCCGAAATCTACTAAACCAATCAGCTTTATTATGATCCCCGGATTATTTACCATAGTATAAACTTCACCAATCTTTCTACTACGTAATTCCTAAATTAAAAAAAAAAAATGTATAATAAATAATGTAGAACTTATTTATTAAAATTAATGTTTTCTACATCGATTGCCATTTTCTATGTCAATATCTACTCCTGCAGACAGTTATTAGGTGTTTTAGTAAATTTAATGTCCTTGTCTATAAAAAATCAATTTGTATTATTATTTTAATAAACGTAAAATATAATTAATCTATAATGAAATTAAAGGGAATGAAGACATTTAGCTACTTAATGAAGTTTTGATGGTTTGAAGAATATTGAATTTCGATATCGATTTTTCAAAACTTTATTATGTGTTTTGCTAAACTTAATAACGTCAAGTCTGGCGGCGACCCGCGAAAACTCATCGTCAAGCGATTAAAGAAGTACTCTGTAATTTTTATATCTTGAACTAAGACGTTATATTAAAGTAAGCTACACGTAACTTGCACGGATTCGACTTTCAGTTAATATTAATATTTTTAATACTAGATAAAAAATTTTATTAATAAAAATTACTTAGTATTAATATTACCTAGTAAATATCTAGTATTAATATTTTCAGTATTAGAGTACTAGATCGGCGAGGTCAGAAGTAGAAAAACGATATCTAGATATACTAGAATTTATGACAATAGAAAACGCTCGGCTTAAAATCGATATCACCAAAAATATGTTAGATCTCAAATCACATTGTATGCCGCTCCGGCCTGGTTTTCGGCTTTTAACATTAAGAAGAACAAAATTAGACTCTCTACAACGAAGAATGAATTTGAAAATTTCATCATCTTATAGAACTGTTTCTACAGCCACTGCAGGGATACCACCCGGGGCGGGGGTACCACCCGTTCACCACCAGTCCCGGAGAAGAAAGCGAGTCTACGAAGGAATGAACAAGAAAGACGCTACCGGATTATTATATCAAGAATACCAGGAAGAGTAGACCCGTACAAGTTCCTGGACGCGAAGGTTAATCCGCAGATTGAGATCGTGGCTGGAGAGGTAACACGGGGAGGTGGGACACTACATCTCTCAGTTCCTCTCCGGCCATGGAGAATTCGGTGATTACCTGAATAGGTTTAAAAAGAGAGAATTCGCTAACTGTGTTTATTGTGGTAGTGAAGACTCCCCACAACACACGATATTTGAATATGTCAAACGGGACGAACACTGAGAGAGAGCTCGAGTCGTGGACGTCACTCCAGAAACCATAGTAGCATTTATGCTTAAAAGTCAACAAGAATAGAGGATAGTTGAAAACCTAGTCACCGAGATCCTAAAAACTAAAGACACAGTTTGTAAGGAATGGATCAGAGACTTTAACGAGAAAAAATACCGAAACCCGGCAGCTGGGTGGGGCCCGGTTCCCCTGCCTAGCGGTTTGAGGTAGGCATAGAGGTAAATGACATAAAGTATCAGATCAAGTCCCGGCCGCTGGGGAGGGACCCGGGAACGACATAGTCAGGCCCGGTTCACCCTTCTCCGATCGTTTGAAGAATCAAAAGATCCAGACAGGCGAGCCAACCTACCCTGCCGGACATATTGCCGGTAGGCGGAAAGTCTCATTTGAGTTAAAGAACACTCTCATGGGTGAGCAAAACTTGATTGCAGATCCAGCCCAGGAAAGCAGTGGAAAAAAGAATTCTCAAATCAGCTTTTCATTATCATCCTGAAATTGACGTCTCAATTTCAAAGATATTCAGTTGGCTAACAGGATTAAGATATGTAACAATTGCAATGTAAAAGATGGAATGATGCAAACTCCTAAAGATTTGCTGTGCTGAAGGCGATGCAGTTCTTGAATAATTTCAGTAACCTTCTAAGTTCATTGGAAGTTTCATTTTGGAAACATATCCTTTATCTAAACATTATATTTCATCCCTTAATTTGAAAATAGTCGTAACTCTGAGATGAACAGCCCACATATAATTATTAAAAATTATTTCTAATTTATTAAGTTCTATACGCATATAGCGCGGACGAAGCCATGAATTCTAGTAATTAGATTAAATAGTTTAAATAAAATAACAGTAATTTAATTTGTTTAAGAAAGCCAAGCTACAGTACAGATAGTGTGACAGGGTTATATTCTACCTTCGTTAGATTTTATTCTTATATCAAGTAAGATCTTCCTGTGGAGAACGGGATTAATGTGTTGTTTCCCACTATTATTTAACACTACCTGTTACAGCCTTTATTATAGGTTTAATAAGTTTAAAGCATTTTAGATACATGCAACACTAATCCGCGTTGCTTTTTATGAGCTTAATGATAATCATTATACAGATTTCTATTGTAGTAAATAGAATAAAGGATGTCTCTTATAAGGCTCTGAATATCACGTACATCTGATTCTGAATGTGATTTTAAATAGTAGTGTGCAACAGTATATTTTCTTATAAAAAAGCTAATGGAAACCACTTCACTCCTAACTTTTTCTGGTGTACCTGTATAAAATACTTCATTTTATTGAAAATGGTGAGCTACTGTTGTTTCAAAACGGATGGTTCAGAACTATTGTTATAGTACCCAATATAAGTACATATATGAAAACCTCTTTTATCTGTTTTATAACTGAAGGAAAATTTTGAAGAAACATGACTGCCAATAAATATATCAAAGTTCATAGCTGCAAAAATTAAAATTAAATTGGAAAATAAATAAGAATAAAATAGAAAGAAGTATTAAAGTTTAAAAAAAGCAGTAAACTGACGATGGATTGGTTATGTCTCAGCTTTTCATCCGAAGTCTCCGGTTCGAATCCCGGTCAGGTATAGTTTTTCATACTCTAAAAATTTCCATATTCTCTGTACAAGTTTTCTTTGTAAGCTTCTGTAGTGAATTAATTCATCGGTTAAAAAAATATGTACGTAAAATAAATTGTACATCTTTGTTATAATGCCTAGTAAAATTTTAAATATAATTAACTTGTAAAGAGAGTAAGGTTTTATGAAAAAAAGAATAATAATCTGTTGTTATCAAACATAAATTTAAGGACTTAGAATAAATTCATTGTATGCAGAACAAATTACGAGTATTTAATTAAAGTGTAACGTTATATTTCAGTAAAACACAGAAAATAATTAAGCAGATAAAACAGTGTGAAATGTATTGTTATAGAAGAATTTTGAAAATCAAACGGTTGATGTAATTTGAATTGATAAAGGTTGCAGATTATTTTAAATACAATTAAGTCTTCCATAATCGATAAATTTTTTTCTAGAAGATATTTAAAAGTCAAAAACGAGTCAAAGGAAAAATTTTAATTTATGAAGCAGCATAAATTTTCTTTTATAAAATTTTTCCTAACGTTATTTTAATTTATATGAATAAATTTATTTTTAACTAAGTACATTAAAATATTTGTGGTGTGATTTTTAATTTACAAGCTGTAGATGGATCTTAGCGCAATTATTACTCTGATTAATCTTTATTGATATAATGAGATATATATTAAATTTGTTTTTTATTTCTACTATTTGATGAGATAAAATTAATTGGATGTATTTAAATATTTTTTATTTATTTACTTTCTTTTGACGGCAGACTTTCTGTTGTTAGAAACCAAAAGTCTTTTGATTTTTGCATCAAATCTAAGTTTTAATTCTTAGTGATAAATTTATGAATTTTTACAATAATATAAATTATAAAAAAAGCTGGCTAAGTATTGTATAACTTTCCTGGCTACTAATAATACAAATTAAAAGAAGCAGAAAAAAAGACTGACTTTTCGTTAATTTAATTTGGTTTAATAATTTTTTTAAATTTAGTTTAATATTGCTAACAATATATACCGCAAGATAAAGAAACGTCAACGTTCCGACTTGCAGAATCTTAACGCACCACGCTTCTAACTAGCCCCGCGCAAATATTTTTGGCCTTAAATTGAGTGTAACTCAAGAACAGTTCAACCAATCTGTATCACATTTTCATATAAAAAACTTCAGATAAGCTACTACGGCATATCTAAATTTCAATTAAATAGTCTTGGAGATTTTTGAGCCACAAGATTTTATACTATATACTCGTATATAGTCTATATACTCGTCTATATAACGCAGTTTATGTGAATGATATTTTCGTAATACTTATACCTCAAATATAAAGAAAATACATTTTTACCCCTCCACTCACCCTTTGCAATCAAAAGTAATACCGTATATTTCTTCAAAAAGTCAGTAAAATCTATATAAATATTTTTTTAGAGGAGGGAGAATAAATTTTAAGGAACGTCTTTTAAAAACATTCATGTATAGGTTAAGCTTAACAAATTTTCGTAAGTAAACTTTTCTCTAAATTTAGCACCTTCTTCAATAAAGGTTAAATTAAGAAAGAGAAAATTCTCAAAAACTTTTACGAAATGATGCCTCTATTCAGAAACAATATAGATACATATTAGTGTAGCTACGTACGTTTCTTGGCAGCTCTATATACAAATTATAAACTTTCAAAGAAATTTTGAAAATATCTAAACAGAAGAGAAATAGGGCAAAAGAACAATATATATATCAATTTTAAGAGATGGAGGGCTGATTTCTAAATTTTTTTGTATTATTTATATATGGAATGTAGGTTACAAATTTTCTCTAATGAAGTTTTCTTTAAAATTCCACTGAAGAGAATTAAAATTGTTTTTTTCGCAATACTCCACCTCCATAGAGAATTTTGAAAAAATTATAACATGATCTGTGCTCCATATATGCAGAAATATTTGTGCCAAGTTTGAAGTAAATCGGTTCGGTCAGTCCTAAGATATAAACCCAAAAGCAATGCGACATACATACATGTTTTTTCTTTGTCTATATGAACCTAAAATCGTGAAGATTTTCAAAAAACCCGATACTCAATTTTTGACGTGATCACCATTCATTCCCCTTTAATTCAGCTATTCTAAATATACTTGACGGGAAAATAATAGTTTCTTTTAAATTAATGTTCATTGTTGTTGAAATTTTAATTGCTTTTTTTCAAATTGTTGATTAAAAATTTACAGTTTCTTTGTTGGAACAATTGTTTTTTTAACGGTTCAATTTTTTGATACGTTAAATTGATTATGAGTCAGTCGATCTATAAATCTCCAGTCCTTTGGAGATTTGTTGACCGATTTGTAAAGTACTCCGATGTCTTCAAATAATTAAATACAATTTTCTTGATCCGTATGTAACAAAATTATTGTTTGTGCAATGACTGTATCTTGTTATGACTTCTGATATATCAAAATAAAAACAAATTGTTTGTTAAACATGAACATCATGATGTAAGTTAAACAAAAACAAAATGATTACATGAGATAATTCCAGTGAATCAAATGCGTTCCATTACTGATTCCCGGACTACTTTGTCTATATGGGAAACACATCTTCTATATGGGAAACTAAATTGATGTAATCTTCTATGTCACTTCACATTTACGAGATAAGATAAGATCGATCTGCATAAAAACAAATGGAAATTTAATTTGGCACGGTCAATATAGAAATACATATTTTATTTTTTTGTGACCCTCAGATTATTTAAATCTATCGAAATCTCAAAAAGTAATTTTGGTATAATGAACTATATTTCATAAGCGCTTTGTGTTTACTCGCAAAAAGAAATCATTTTAATTAATAGAATATTTTACAAAAGTTATTTGAAACGAATTTGATAATATTTCGTTTCCACATTCACGTTTACTTTTGTGAATGAAAATATTAGTGGCAGTAGTAAGCTAAAATTACCTGAACATATATATGAATGTAACATTAATAATCGATTTAATCTGAGTGATTTTAGGTTCAAAATTACTGTGCAGTTAACTACTGTAAAATAGATCGGTGGTTTTAATACGTCATTAGAGTTAATATTCGAGACTGCCACTATCATCTATTTTCCAAATGTAATACATCATTTTTGGATTAGCATTAAAAGATTAATTATTGATTCTATTCATACTGGTGATTTTAATTATAATATAACCATAATTATTTTTTTTTTTTAATAAAAAATCAATTTAAATTTGTGGTTTCTAAAAAAAAAATTGTCTTTTTTGTCGATATTTCACCGAAATTTAATTTTTAACTTACCGAATTAATTTTTTCTCATTTATTATCGGGAAGTCATCGTAACGCTTACAAATATATACCTAAAAAAAAAAAAACATAATTTATTAGAATAAAATAAAATATTTTCATCGCCGATATCCGTGGTGTAGTGGTAGCGTATCAGCATATCTAATCCGGGAGTCCCGGGATCGAATTATGGTCAGGTATGGTAGTCTTCATACGCTACAAAATTTCATTTCGATATCCCCACGAACAAGTTTTTTCAAAGGTTCTGTGGTAAATTAATTCATTTGAGTTTATGATTTATTAAAATAAAAAAATCCGATTTGGACACCAGATGACTTTCTTGTACTCCTATTAAATTACATATACGTATTTTTTTTAAATGAAAAATTCATAAAATTTTATTTCTTTGATAACTTTTGATTTTTTTTCTTTATTATTATTATTGTATCATTATTTATCGTGAAACTTTTTTTAAAATCAGAGGTTAATGATTATTAATAAATCAATATATTTAAATTAAAAAAAGGGGTTAAAAAAGAATATACGTATATAAAGTCGCATTTGAACCGATGTGTCTTCCCCTTGTAAGATCCAAATATTTAATTAATTAAAATTTTATTTAGTTATAACTCTGGAACCAAAGAAAATAAGTACCACTTATGACATATCGTTGAAAAGCTTTCAATGAGGGCTTATTTCTGCAGTTAATAAAAATCCTTTTTTTGAACACTTTTGGTTCAGTCGATTGCAATCAAAAGGAAAGGTGCAGAACTAGATGTTACAACAGTCCTAAATCCAAAACTTCAACATGCTACGGCTAAGCGTTTTTTGAGTTATGCGAGATACATACGTACGTACGTACGTACAGATGTCACGTCGAAATTAGTCAAGATGGATCAAGGGATGGTCAAAATTGATTTTTCTGTTGAAATTTGAAAACAAATTTTTGGCGATTATAATACTTCCTTTACTTTCTTACAAGGAATTAATACACTTGCTTAGGGATGAATTGTGATTTAACAAAAAGAAAAGAAATCATATATGTTTTTTTCCAGATGATAAAATTAAAAGATACTAGTATTTTTATTACATTAAAATAATCAACTTTTAATTTGAATAAAGGTTTAAATTCTAAGCTCTTAATTGCAGGAAGATTTAAAAGAGCTTTTCCTTTAATTTCAAGTTAAATTAGGTTTTCCTTCTTGCAATTATTTTGTAATTTGTAATATTTTTTGTAGAAATAAATAAATATAAATATTTATGAAATTATAATTATAAAAATAATACATAAATTACTGTTTTATTACATAATAAATAAACATTTAGGTTAACTATGGATTCAAAAATTGTTTATAATATAAAACTTTATTCTCAGTATTAATGTAATTTTCTATATGGTAGTTGCTTGAATATAACTTGTTGATGAAACCAACTAAACTATTCAAGTTTATCGTACCATTTCAAACGTATGTAATACATATATACACACCACGCCACTCTTGTTAATACGTGTTTCAAACAATTTATTGTCTTGTAACGTTTATGCTCTTCCATTTATGTGTTCTTTGATACTGCCTATTTCAGCTATTACTTTGTATAAAGCACTCAGTGAATTATGTGTATTACTTATGGATGACTTTCAAAATATCTACATAATAATTTAATTCTTATTTTTGACATTTTAAGTTAAGCTATATTTATTTTTTAGTTATCACTTATTTTAAATAATTAATATACTTTTTCAAATAGTATTTAAAAAAAAAATTATATTGAATCTTATTGGCGATACGTTATTCTTTACACGGTCGGTATTGTACCAAATTGAAATGTCTTATTTTAAAGATATATCCGTATTTGCATTTATATCATAACCGGATCATATATATTAGACTTTCTGTCTAGCCGGGACACCTCTGCGTTCATTAAATTCATGGTTGTAAAAATAATAATGAGAAATAAAAATTAAAACTGTTCACTTTATAAAATCTATTAGTGCATTGTAATTTCTTCAGAGCAACAATTCGGTCTGTATAGGATCCGAAAGTTATGTGAAGAATGTGGGTTTCAAAATAACTGGCCTCCATCTTAAAAATAGTAGTTATAGCTGATTACCCTCCTTCCTAAGGGTAAAAGTTTATTTTGTCCGGTTCATAGCATTATCCGACATATACCGTGCCTCGGTGATTATATTTTGGTTTTCGTTTTTTTTTTAATTTTTTCTATTTTATGTTTTTTAATCTAGTAACCGGAGGCAGGTGCAGGCAGTCGGGTCACCCATACAGTAACAGTGGTAATAGTTGTCTACTTGAGCCGCCGTGCCGTATACCATCATACCCCTTACAAAATATAAATTTAACAAACCCGAAAATGGTTTCTAGATATTTATCTGAAGAGTATTTGCAAATCCAAATCTATAATGAATATCTCTTTTATATTCGGAAGCGGGAAAAGTTTGCGATCATTCTTCAAAATTTTTATTCCTTTCTTTAGTTGTTTCAAGCTTGAATTTTAAAAAATCTAGAAATTGTTTTTTAAGTATTCAAACAAACAAAAAATCAAATTTATATATTTATTTGTTACCGATAAATTCAAAAAAATAGTAAAGTTTAATCGTATTTTTAACCCTTTAATCACGGAATTTCGGAAAATCCTTTCTTAGTGTCTACTTGCACTGTACGAAGAACCTGAGTACAAATTTTTATCAATTTATCTGTGGTAGATTTTGCTGGTCGTTGATTATGAATCAGTCAGGACATCTTCTTTTTCAAATACAGATATATATATATATATATATAAATAATTTTTAGACCTAGATAATCCTTATTTGTTTAACCAAAAAAAAAAATGAAACAAGTTATGGGATTAACTTACTTGTACAATATAACATTGTTAGTTTATGATACACTGTAAACATGCAAGCACCTTATAGGTAAACTTTATCAAAATAAAAATACAGAAACTTTTTATTGATGTTTCTTGTTTCTTTAAACGTATTTGTTTATAAATGTTCCTTAAAATTTACGGTAACAAAAAAAAGTTATGAATATTGCTTCTTTCCAAAAGAAACGTTAAATCTTAACTGAGTTATAGGAACATTATTATTTCTGTAACTGTTCATGTCTGTTTCATTGTGAATGCTTTGTTTTTTATTCTCTTTAGTTACTTGTTACTGATTGCAAAATTTCCCCGTTGAGTTCGTCATAAATAGACCTGTAAAACTGATATTAGAATAATTTCGTTCACGTTTACTAAAAAAATTTAATGACAACAAATCTAATTTTATAAAAATGCATAATATTTATGAAATCCACGTTACTCCAGTTACAATGATCGGCACAAGTAACACGGTTTCTAAATATTGTTGTGTAACTTGAGCGGCGCAGATGTGAATTAACTAAAAAACAAAAAAAAAATGTAGTTTGTGTTCTCCTTTTAGATTAACTATTTGAGATTAGATTTTTGAGATTATCTATTCTAGATTACGATAAAAACTCCTCTTATGATCATCTCAATATATCCGGAAATATAGGAAATTATTCTTCATAAAATCCATGAAAAGTGAGATCCGATGTTGAGTTCTCTCAAAAAAATTTCATCTCATCCAACGTTTACGATTTTTTATTTTCTTTTTGATCAAAATAATATAATTATTTCAACTACTGCAAAAATCAACATCGTACTAGATGTTAATAAATAAAAAGTATTATCGAAAGATAGTCATAAAATTAAATAATAATATCTCCATCATTTCATATACACACAAAAATTGTTGTACGCAGTACAAAATTGAAAAGTATTACAGTAAAAAAGTAGTATAAAATTGAAGTATACAAGAATTGTTCCTGTACCGTTTTTTTTTGGTCTGAATATATCATAATACTCTTTTCATTTGTAAGATTTGTGCTTTTATTTACATCATAATACGTTAATAAAGTTATTTTATTTTAAAAATAAATAAGTTCTGTACTTTTATCAAAATCATAAGGAAGTTGGACAGAAAGAAAATAATGCATTAATTTTAATGTATTTTTTCTATACAGTTTCTTAATGATTCATAACTTCAATTGAGGTTATGTTGTCTGTTATCACATTAATTTGAGCGTAACTGAAGAACAATTCTACCAGTCTTCATCAAATTTTTATTTGCACAACTTCAGATACACTACTACAAGGTTTAACTGAAATGGAGTCTAGTTTTTGAGATTTTCGTGCCATTTAAACCACAAAATTTCACATATTAATGGTATTTTCGTAATAAAATTTCTTCATAATTTTTTTACCTTAAATCGTAAAGAAATTCAATTTAACCAACAATTTCACCGAGCGACCAAAATTATTACTATTCTTTTTTCAACAAATTACTAAAAACCCTTTAATATATAGAACTTTCCGAATTATAATTAACTTTCCAAAAATATTTAGAAATAATACACATTAATATTTTAGATGAAGAAGCCGATCAAACAAAAACAAGAAAAATTGAATCGGCCTGTCAACTAACAAAAGATATTTGCAGCAAAAAAAAAAATTTTTTTAAATCTTGCCAAAACAAGCCATTATAACAAGAAAATCGTATCAGAAGGCCTGTATGCAATAGAGTGCATCTGTAGTTTATAATTAAATTTAAAAAAAAAACAAAGGAAAATTTTAAGAAACATTTTACGATCAACAAAAACAAGTGAAAACGAATTCAAATTCAGAAATAATAATGATCTTTACGAATACAATGAAACTGAGAAAATATGTGATTCCATCAGAAAAAAGAACCAAATTTTTCAGCCACGTAACAGAGAATGAATGATAACAGGCTACAAAACAAATCTTTAAACATATTTACAACAAAAATCAATCGATGTAGACAGCGATCTTGTGCTGACTAAGAGCAATGTTAGGTTTGGTTAATACTTAGAAGTTATTTCAAATAAAGATGTTTAGAAAAGTAAGAGAAAAATAATTAGTCAGTTGAAAAAAGAGCTAAGCGACTCAAAAAAGTCTAAAAGAAATTAAAATATCTGAAAGTGCAGTACAAGATAGAACAATCTTCAGGAAACTGAAACAAGATTTCAAAGGTTTCTGAAAGAACGAGAAAAAAGAAAACAATAATATCTGGTAAGAGAAGGGAGGAGAAAAACAAAGCGAAAAATTAAGATCTATAGGAACAGTGAAAAAGAAAACAATAAGAAAAAAGAAAAGAATGCAAAATGTTGTTTCACATAATCGTCAGTCAGCCAGACTCGGAAAAAATTAAGCTTTGCTCTACATAAGTTGCCTATATTCAAATAATGCTCTTGTGTAGGGTTTCATAAACCTGATGTTACATTTCTTATATTAACTTATAATCTCCAAATTTATTCTAAAATTTGTTTCCTAAATGTTAACATATAATGAGAAAACCGTCATTAATAATTTATATTTATCTTTCTTTAGCCTCCGGGAACACCGTTAAGTATGGCTTCAGTGGATGAAATGAAATGATAATTTTTTAGCGTGTGAAAATGTCATACCTGATCGAGATTCGAACCCGGGACCGCTGGACGAAAGGCCGAGACGCTACCACTTGCACCACGTATGTTTATATTTAAAAGTACTACCTACAAATTTAATAACGTCCTATTTCTGTTTTATATCTAATCTCTTTCTAATTAGCTTGAAACTCTTTCAAAACATTTTTATAGGTAATGACCTCCTAAACAGTTTTGATTATTATAAATAAAAAATTGTCAATCCACCAAAAACGGTTTTCATCAATTTTTCATACCGAGCCTAGAAAAGTTTATAGTTGAAAAATTGCTGATAAGATCTACAAGTTGTTTTCTATTCCTTCTTCATATTTTTCTGTTATATGAGATAGCTACACGAGTTAGTTCACAGTTCCGTTAGTGGAAGATTAATATCAACGAATATAGTAAGCTTTTCTAGCATATAAATCACTGGCTGCATTGCCTTTTTCATCGCTCCTATCTCACTCTTTCCTTCTCGCTCTCTCAATTGTAATCGCAGTCCTTCTGTTTCTTCTTTTGGTGAAGCGTATGTTCTCTTCATGTCTTTTAAGTTTTATTTAAAATTTAACAATGAATACTTTGTATGTCTTTCGCAAGTATAATTTGTCAATATATTTCTTCCATCTTCCACAACTTTATGATGTTTTTTACATTTTCAGAAAGTATTTTTTTATTTTTTCATTATCATCCTTAATTAGATTTTGTTTTCGTCGTAATGATTTAATTTTCGTGTTCGCTGTGAGATCTTCTCCTTACTAGATCCTCCTCAATTTTCTCACTCCTTTTATTCATCTATTTTCTTTTTAAATTCGGTATTTTTATGTAATTAGATTCTTGATCGTTTTATGTTTTCCATTATTTTTCACACCATATTATTTCTTTCTTCAATGAAATCTAGTATTTGTTTGATTGTATTTATTTTTCCTAGAATTTCTTGAGACGCTGTTGATATACTTTCTTTTATTTCTTCCCATCCACCTTTTTCCCTAATTAGTTTATCTGTTCCTTCTTTCAACTCATTAATTACACTTTTCCCTTAAAATTTATAAATATATTTATTTTAAATAACGTTTATGTTTCTTCCAAACCTAACTTCGTTATCACAAGATCGCTATCTTCATCAAACCTTTGATTTGGATGACTAGGCTTGGTTTGGTTAATGTCTATTCCTGAGTACAATATAAATTATTTGCCGTTTCCTAGTATCCCCTAGTACTCCACACCCGTATTTTATTGTTTTAGGGAGCGTCATGGACATATTGATAACTATAATTTCAGGTTGGTCACAAAATTGAAGCAGAAAATTCGAGACAAAATCTACGTCCATTTCTTACTGTTATTACCAATCGGTTGACGCACTGAGGTTTTATTAAATCGTCAAACTGTACTAAATTTCTTTTATATCTTTATCAGTGCTGTTTGTTGTTGGCAGATAGATCACATGGTAAAAGCATTGAACGCTTTACAAACGTCGCAAAGTGCACCAAGGGCGTCCAAGAGGAAATTGGTAGTGTCAACAATAACATAGTCAATCTTATATCCAGCACCAGTGTGAGGGACATCCTTACGCATAAAAAGGAATTTATCTAGAGTTAACAGCGTACACAGGAGAGCCCTAATAGGAGTAGTTTCCGCCTACCGCACGGTATCGTACGAGGCCCTCTGTGTCTTCGCTTCAGTTCCTCCAGTCGACCTCCAAGAGGGGGAAAAGCAGGATATAGCTCATGGCTCGAGCAGGAGATACGCTAGAGAACCTATGGTGACCGAATGGAAGAACAGTGACGTGCAAGAGGGATGACACAATGAACCAAGCGAATATACATGATCTAGACGGCAGAAAGTTTAGCGAAATAAACTTCTACATAATGCAGGTATTAACGGAGCATGTTCATTTTCAAGATTACCTGCACAAAATACGCAGACGTGCGTCACCATCATGTATGTTTTGCAAAGAAGAGAATTCTGTTGAACAAACAGTCTTCAAATGCCAAAAGTGGGACATACAACGAAATTGGGCGGGTATCGCACAGTGCACACCAAATACCCTTGTGAACTACATGTTACAAAGCAAGGAACATTGGAGGAGAGTCAACTCAAATGTGGAGGTAATTAGGAGTAAAAATCAAGAGGAGCGGCGCCGGGACTATTAGTATAGGGACGGGAGGACAGCCACAGAGGAGAGGGCTGGCATGCCTAGGTGTACCAGTGCCAATGATCCTTTGGGTATTCCAGAGGATGGTAGGCACAGTAAAAAAGAAAAGGGCATTGTGGTTTGGGATAATATGTCCGGACACGGCGTCAAGAAAGGGCACAATAAAAACTCCTCAAAAGAGCTGACCGGCGAGCCGACCTACCATACCGGATATACAGCCGGCAGGTGGAAGCTCGTTAGAGTAACCAGACACTCCTCCGGATGGAGTTATACCCATCAGTCCGGACCGCCCTAGAGGAGTAGAAGCAAAAAAAAGATAGATCACTATGATATGTAAGTCAACCGGATGGGCTTTGAGTTTAATGAAGATTATTCGATCAGTGGTGTGTTCATAACATTGTTTTTCCATTTTTCTATTAGAACTATTCCTACTCAATTTTTCTCGATTTAGTGTTTTCATTCTAAATAATTCTGAAATCGTCTGATGGATATCTTGTTTTATAAATATCTAAACTAAAAATTTCTGCTTTCTTCGTTGCATATTGACCTCTTCCAGCGACCCAGATTTTAAGAAAGTTCTCGTATTTCATGTCGATCTATATTTCATTGCTTACAGTCTTATTCAAGTCTCCTCCGGAAATCCTATTAGGAAAATTGAAATTTAAAAAACCCGAGTATGTTACAGGTATCCAAAGGAAAATAGTCTATGTAAAATTGTAGTAAAATAAAATATTGGTTAATATAATTTCGTCAAAACACATTCAAAAAAAATATTTTTAAAAAATTAATTATAATATATTTAATAACAAGAAAAAAATAAAAAAATAATCTTAGATTTACACAAAAACCTATTTAAAAAAATATATAAAAAGTAGTTTTTATGATATTTTTTTTAAATTAAACTTTTTTTTAATATATATCTTTTATAATTTTAGTAGGAATGTACATATTACAAATAAACATTTACATTCAAAAAGGATGAATAAGGACTAAAGGAATAAAGGACGTTAATCATCATCGGATGACGACGAAGTTAATACAGCTATTTTTGAATGATAATTAGCTAATAGGTATTAATTCATATTTTGCAAAGAATAACATTATTTAGTTTCTTTTTAAAGACCAAAAAAAGTTGGCAATAAATTTGTAATACTTTCCTGACAGTGGTTATTTATTCTTTTATAGTGAAAAAATAACTATACATGAAAAAAGTTGCCAAAGATTTTTTTTTGCGAAGAGGGGCGGTGAATTATAATGAAATTTTATTGTAATATAATTACTAAAAGTTAGTTATTTAAACTTTTAATAATTCTAAAAACCTTTAAAAAAGAAAAAAATATTTTTAAAAATTCCAAAAAATTAATATTTTTATACTTTGATCGGCTCCCTACCGCCAATATTACACCCATTTATTATTTTTTTATAATTTCCATTACTACTACTATGCCTAGAAAGACATTAAAAAATTTGATTAACAGATATAAGATAATTAAAAAGATAGCATTTTCAAATTTTGGTGAAGGTAGAGTTTTGGTGCATCATTTTTTTTTTAAATGGAAAGGTAAGCGTGCAAGCATGTAATGTGTTTAATTCATAGTGGAGCTACGTTTGCAAAATTTAAAAAAAAAATTATCCCCAAAAGTCCCCCTCCAGCCTTTGGAGATATCGACCCCAAAGTTTTACCAACTAATTTTTCAATATGCACAAGTCTCTGTATAAAACTTCATCAAAATCGGTTCTTTCAAGTCAAAAGTTGCTAAGCTTCAAACAGGCAAACACAGGTACATACAGCCCATTTTTTGACCGATTATCATAATTTCCTTCTTGCAACATAGTTCTAGAGCTATGATGCCAGGGAAGTAATTAACATGTATACTCTATTTTATTCAAGATAGTTCATGATGGTCTGTTTAATTTCACAGTATTTCTTTTTTTTATTTCTATCAAGAAACCATAATTTGGTGATAATGAAATGTAGATTGGGGATTAAAAACCTGAAGAAAAGGTGTCAGATGAATCGGTGGAAGTTAGAGAAGCTTGAGGAAGAGGAGGTAAAGAAGATTTTTGAGGAGGACATCGCAAGAGGTCTGAGTAAAAAAGATAAGGTAGAAAATGTAGAAGAAGAATGGGAGAATGTTAAAAAGGAAATTCTTAAATCAGCAGAAGCAAGCTTAGGCGGAATAAAGAGAACTGGTAGAAAACCTTGGGTTTCAGACGATATATTACAGCTGATGGATGAACGTAGAAAGTATAAGAATGCTAGTGATGAAGAAAGTAAAAGGAACTATCGGCAATTAAGAAATACTATAAACATGAAGTGAAAACTAGCGAAAGAAGAGTGGATTAAAGAAAAGTGTTCAGAAGTGGAAAGAGAAATGAACATTGGTAAAATAAACGGAGCGTACAGGAAAGTTAAGGAAAATTTTGGGGTACATAAATTAAAATCTAATAATGTGTTAAACAAAGATGGTACACCAATATATAATACGAAAGGTAAAGTCGATAGATGGGTGGAATATATTGAAGAGTTATACGGAGGAAATGAATCAGAAAATGGGGTTATAGAGGAAGAAGAGGAAGTTGAGGAGGATGAAATGGGAGAAACAATACTGAGATCTGAATTTAAGAGAGCATTAAAAGATTTGAATGGCAGAAAGGCTCCTGGAATAGACGGAATACATGTAGAATTACTGCGCAGTGCAGGTGAGGAAACGATTGATAGATTATACAAACTGGTGTGTAATATTGATGAAAAAGGGGAATTTCCGTCAGACTCCAAAAAAAGTGTTATAGTAATGATACCAAAGAAAGCAGAGGCAGATAAATGTGAAGAAGAGGGAACAATTAGTTTAACTAGTCATGCATCACAAATCTTAATTAGAATTCTATACAGAAGAATTGAGAGGAGAGTGGAGGAAGTGTTAGGAGAAGACCGATTTGGTTTCAGGAAAAGTATAGGGACAAGGGAAGCAGTTTTAGGCCTCAGATTAATAGTAGAAGGAAGATAATAGTAGAAGAAAAACAAACCGACATACTTGGCATTTATAGACCTAGAAAAGGCATTCGATAACGTAGACTGGAATAAAATGTTCAGCATTTTAAAAATATTAGGGTTCAAATACAGAGATAGAAGAACAATTGCTAACATGTACAGGAACGAAACAGCAACAGTAACAATTGAAGAACATAAGAAAGAAGCCGCAATAAGAAAGGGAGTCCGACAAGGATGTTCCCTATCTCCGTTACTTTTTAATATTTACATGGAACTAACGGTTAATGATGTTAAAGAACAATTTAGATTCGGAGTAACAATACAAGGTGAAAAGATAAAGATGCTACGATTTGCTGATGATATAGTAATTCTACTCGAGAGTAAAAAGGATTTAGAAGAAACAATGAACGGCATAGATAAAGTCCTACGCAAGAACTATCGCGTGAAAATAAACAAGAACAAAACAAAAGTAATGAAATGTAGTAGAAATAACAAAGATGGACCACTGAATGTGAAAATAGGAGCAGAAAAGATTATGGAGGTAGAAGAATTTTGTTATTTGGGAGGTAGAATTACTAAAGATGGACGAAGTAGGAGCGATATAAAATGCCGAATAGCACAAGCTAAACGAGCCTTCAGTAAGAAATATAATTTGTTTACATCAAAAATTAATTTAAATGTCAGGAAAAGATTTTTGAAAGTGTATGTTTGTTTGGAGTGTCGCTTTATATGGAAGTGAAACTTGGGCGATCGGAGTATCTGAGATGAAAACATTAGAAGCTTTTGAAATACGGTGCTATAGGAGAATGTTAAAAATCAGACGGGTGGATAAAGTGACAAATGAAGAGGTATTGCGGCAAATAGATGAAGAAAGAAGCGTTTGGAAAAATATAGTTAAAAGAAGAGACAAACTTATAGGCCACATACTACGGCATCCTGGAATAGTCGCTTTAATATTGGAAGGACAGGTAGAAAAGAAAAATTGTGTAGGTAGGCCACGTTTGGAATATGTAAAACAAATTGTTAGGGATGTAGGATGTAAAGGGTATACTGAAACGAAACGACTAGCATTAGATAGGGAATCTTGAAGAGCTGCATCAAACCAGTCAAATGACTGAAGACAAAAAAAAAAATCAAGAAACCGATGTCATAACATTGCATTATGGACAGCTATTTTTTACAGTTATCTCTGTGTTTATTATTAATAAAATTAACTTAAAACAAAAATGAAATACACCTCAAAAAACGGATTAATAAAAAAACATACTTTTTTATTTATTTAATTTTAATTCACTTAAAAATAGGCACCAAATTAATTTTACAAAAGCTGGTTAGTACCGTCTTCAAAAAGTCGAAATTTAAATAGTTAGAAAAATATTTAATATTACGGTTTTATTATTGATTAAAGCAAGTTAATGATAAATGTAGGTTAATAATCTTGTATTATAATCTATTAAAAAAATGAGTGAAATTCGAAAACACATTTGTTTCCGAGTCTTTCAGTTTTTTTAATAAATTTAAATATGGAAAATGTAGACCTTTAATAATCATCATATTTCTCATTTTTTATTTACTTATTGCTATCTGATAATATGCGTAATATTATCTGACTTAGAAGTAATTTAAAGTAGTAAATAACAAAATATATTTTTTGTTTTCATAATTTTCTTTTTAAATCGCTTTATATTTACAATAGTAATGTATAAATATAATTTATAATTCTTTACCTGATTTTTATGCAACGTAATTTGGAATACAGCTAACGAGAGGATAATATAATTTTACGCGAGAAACAGTATTACATAATACGTAATACTACAATATAATACATGAGCTGAAATGATAATTAAACTGAATGTTCATATTTAATCTACCCCCTTCTTGTCTTCAATTTCAGTGATGATGCCTTAAATTATCTAAATACTGGAATTAATCACACTGTCTTGAATTTCAACTCTGACAAATCTTGTATATCATTTAACTGTAGCTGCTAAATTTATAATCTTTGTATATATATGTTCCCACACACACACACACACACACACACACACACACACACACACACACACACACACACACACACACACACACACACACACACACATGCACATGCACACACATCCAAATAAAAGCGCATATACATACATACAAATACACACACATTGATATAGCTTATATATGTCGTTCAGTCATCATTTATACTAATATATAACTATATTATATCTTCATTTACATATCACGGTAATTAAATATAATTACGCCTGTTGCGCTTAAATCAATTAGAGGGAAGGTGGATTTAGATTAAGGTAATTAAATAAATAAATATATCGTTTTGAATGGAGTTAAAAACGAAGTGATATTTTTATAACCTTCTTTTTTATGATTTAGGTCATTACGTAAAAGAATAATAATAAATTCAATGACTTAAGAGCAAAAATATATAACATATTGACACTCGCAAGAAAGGAGTTTCTGAAATTTTGAGAGCTTATGCTAAGTACATCTAAACACGTTTATCCCTAATCTATAAATAATTTTATAGCAGGAGATAATTATGTAAATTATTTCATAAATGTTATAGGTTTAGTGGGGAATTAGATTTTGTAACTGTGCTTCATATTTTATGTCATAAAAGGTGGGTGAAATGTAATTCACGATCGCTCTTAACTTACAAATGAAACAAATGTGGAATAAAAGTACATTTTATTTTTTTTTTTAAATACAAAAAAAAATTACAAAAATATATTTGATTACATATAAAAAAAATATTTTTTTAAAAAGCTTTTATTTAACTAATATTAATATTAACATTAATTAAAAAAGAAACAAATTAGAAAAACCCTCTAAAAAGTAAAAAATAAGAATTAAATCAAATTGAGAATTTTAAACAAAAAAATATAATATAATAAATATAAAAATGCACTGGAAAGTAAAAAATAAATTATATAAATATCTAATAAATAACCAATAAATAAATGTATTGATTATTAAATTTTAAAATTAAAAGTAATGAAAATATTTGGTTAAATAAAAGCGTTGAATATTATTATTTTTTGTTTAAAATTCTCAATTTGATTTAATTATTATTTTTTTTTACTTTTTAGAGGGTTTTTCTATTTTTTTCCTTTTTTTTTATTAATATTAATATTAGTTAAATGAGAGCTTTTTTGAAAAATAATTTTTTCTATGTAATCAAATATATTTTTGTAAATTTTTTTTGTTTTTTTTGTATTTTTTTTAAGACTAAAAAAAGTAAAAATATTTATTTTTACACATCGAAGTTACATAAGTGTACCAAATTTCAATCATTTTCATACGATAGTTCATGGGAAATGAAAATTTTCAACTAAATGCATGAATTTAGCGTATGGGTAACGCGTGGGGGCGTGGGGTGGGTCATATCAAATTCCTACACCGTAGTGCTGTATTGTCATCGAAGTTACATACGTAAATCAATTTCATTGATTTCCATAAGATAGATCAAAAGAAATAGCAGTTGCAAGATTTAATTATTCCTAAAGCGAGTTAAATAAAAACTTTTAAAAAGAGATAAATATTAAAAACTAAAAAAAAAACGATTCCCGAAAAAAGACATTGTTGTTTTTATTTTGGATTGGTTCCACCGTGATTTTGTATTCCATCATGATATTGTATACGCGGGGTCGCACATCTAAATCGGTTTGGCCGTTGAGCTGCTGCGGTGGAACAAACACATTCATATATACCTACATACATACATACATACACCCTAAAAATTACACTCCTTTTTGGGCAGTCGCGTAAAAAAAGCTTACATTTATTTTTACAAGTTGTCCCGCTTTACCGCTACATATTTTTCTCAACGGTGTACCAGTTTTCTCATTCCGTAAATAAAGAATGCTTGCGATCTTTCCACATCCACTAGGTCCTGTAGTTATCATCCGTGGTGATTAGAATACACTTAATTCTTTAATTTATTTAATTCTTAATTCTATTTAATTGCGAAAAGACGTGAAAGTAGCACGATTACAAATCTGGTGAGTATCGAAGGAATGAAATAGGTTCAGATCACAATTTTACTAGTGTCACAGCAGTAGCACGCGATCATTATCGAGTTGCGAAATTCGGCTTTATTGATTGTCGAACACGGCATTCAGGGAGACCCATAAACCAATGAAGATTGTGTTTTTACATTTCTTTTAAGTCATATGAGTGTGAGGACATGTAATATCATGCAAAATATTTTTTATCACTTACTTCTCCTTATCAGACGTAGTATATCACTTGTACCACCGTGCCTGGGGACAATCTTAACTACAGGAATAAAAGATGACAAAACCTATAACATATTATGGAATTTTAATCAATTTATTTTGTAAGAATAATATCTAAAATTTAAAAATAAAAGTTATAAAAGATATTAATTGTTATATAACTGATAACATTTTTTTGCTTTGCTTAGGAAAAAAGGAACTTGGCATTTTGTGCATATCCATATTGTCCAAATTTGTCTGGCTTTGTGCTGCACACCCTACACTTATACAAAGGGTTTCGGGACGTATTTGCCGAACTTCAGGAACTGAAAGGAAACCAAAATGAGCAAAACGTTTCATATCGACATAAATCCTATTTTTCTTTGTTTTCCTTCTGGATGCCATTTTGTGATTTTCAACCAAAAAAATTATTTTTCAGTAACGGGTAAACCTACATTAATTACATTTGACAGATCTAAGATTACTATGTTATCCTACAAAACAGAAAATTTTGAAAACGTTACCTTCGAAAATTTAAAAATGGCGGCCATCTAAATTTTTAATCTTTAATATCTTTGTAATAATTTGTTTGATCAAATTTTTACCTATTAAAAAATTTATTACGCATTTTTTTAAAAACAAAATATACCTCATTTGTACAAAATGTTGTTGATAACAATTGAGTTATTGCAGACCTTTCTTTCTTTTTCCTGTTTAGCCTCTGGTAATTACCTTTCAGAGGTATGTGCTTCAGAGGATGATATATATGAGTGTAAATGAAGTTTAGTCTTGTACAGACTCAGGTCGACCGTTCCTGAGATGTGTGGTTAATTGAAACCCAACCACCAAAGAACACCGGTATCCGCGATCTAGTGTAACAATAACTGACTTTACTAGGAACTCTCGACTTCCAAACCAGCTGATTTGAGAAGACGCGTTCACCGCTAGACCAACTCGGTGGGTTAGACAATTAACCTGGCAGTATGCTTGCGCACCACAATGCAAGCTGATAATCTTCATTAACCTATTATTATTAATAATTTTTATATTTAGTGGAGGAAATAAAAACAGGCAAAAAATTGTCAAAATCTCAAGACTTTCCTTGTTGATGCAGACAAAGAATATGGCATAAAAAACAAAGCGTAGAAGAGTCCTATATGTATGATATTACACTACTTTGTATTATGTTAATACGTTACTTTTTTAGAAACCATTTCATCAATTTTATATCTTTTTGGGTGATTATAGTTAAAAGTTAATAAATCTAATTACAACAAATGATGGTTATAGTTAACATTTGTATTCATTAATGACCGTTCATGTTATATCGTTTAGATTTGTCTTTGTTTTTATTAAAGGGATGTTTTTTCTTTTTTTTTTGAATACTTTTATTTATTTAAATTGTCCTCAGGGACCAATTACACATCTAACGAATATATTAATTTATTAGTTTTGATTATCATTCATGAATCTGTCTTGAAATTGGTCTCGATAAAAATTTTTCTCCTTTCTTTTTACCCTGAGCAACTTATATATAAAATTTCCTTCTTTTAACAAATCAGATAAGATTCCTTATCTTTTTATTTTTTCCCTGTTTCTTTTTATCGACTACTTTTCTTTCTATTATTTTTCTACTCTTCAAAAGTATGTGTCCTATCGAATTGGCTTTTCTTTTGCTAAGGCATGTTACGTATTTCTTCCTTGTTTTACTTTATTAAACACTTTTATATTAATTGCATTATTTCCATTTTTATCCGGTGCTACATTTCAAAACTTTACAAATATTTCTTTTATTTCGTTCTTCTTTCAAAGTCCAAGTTTCAGAACTGTGTGATATTTATTCTATATAAATAATTTAAAACGTAATCTTTTTTCAAAAGTCTATGTTTTTTTTTGTTTGTCACTAGATTTCTTATTTTTCAAAATTCTATTTTATTTTATTTACAGATAGTATTACGGTTTGGTAATTTATTATTTCCATTTTTAAACGAAATAAGTGAAGAACTATATCATTCGCTTCTTTGTAATTCACGTACAGATTGATGAAGATATTCAAATCAAATATCATTTATGATCATAAGTGAATTAAAATTCTTTTCATTGTACTATAGTTAAGCTAATAATTAACTGATTATAGGTTACCAAAAAAAAAAGAATTTGAAATAAATCTGGTAATTATCTGTTATCCCATCCATTTTCTCGATCATTATGTTCAATTCCTAATCTGAAATTTGACACTTTTTGATTCGGAATATTTAAATTATTTTTATTTAATATTTATTATTGTTATTAATAATTTTATTATTTTTTTAATAAGTAATCATTAAAACAATTTCAACTTCTGGGAAATGTTCTTGGTGAGGATCAAGATAAAAGTCAAGTATGTAGCTTCATGTCTGTTATCTTAACCACCCCCTCTCAAGTTATTGGTGTTAGTAAGGCCTTTTTATCAACGAATTAAAAAAAAAAATGGTTAGATTTTAATATTGAGATTTCAGCATAACTTGTCATTCCACTTAATTATGTGAGATAAAAATTCAGTACACCTTTGAAAGGAGTGACTGTGTTGGGGAACAGTCATGTGAGACACGTATAAACAATAATGAAAGAGTCCCTCTCTTCGGAAGTGGAAATTAGTGGAATATGCAAGACTGGTGATGTTCTACTGGCTATCGAACCAAAATCCACTCGTCCAACCGACCGTTGCTTCGTAAAAAATGGTTGGGACCAATGACTTCTCTGCTGGGAAGCAAAATGTCATCTTTAGGTATAAGGAACCTTATGAAGAAATTTAGTAGTAACTATAAAGTCCTAATCTCATCTCTGCCAACACAATTTGACCTGGTCCCCGAGAGTCCCATCCACGAGACTGTCATCCTGGTTAATAACTATGTCGAGTAAATCTGCCATTGCTATAGAAATGTGGAATTTCTCAATGTTGGGAGTATCGAACGACACCACTTTACAGCGTATGGACTGCATCTTTGAGGTAGTGGGAAAAAACTGTTCTCAAAACTGATTTTGAAGAACTAAAGTTGTAATGTATTTTTCATTATTATTCAATAATGAAAAATACTTATTACTGGAGTAAAGTGTGATATCAGAGTTAACAAAACTTCAGCCTGATTGATCAGACATGTTGCAGTAAGATTTAAAAAGGTGCAACGTTTCAAAAAAAGAAAACCAAATTTTTGGAGGACAAGGGGATAAAATTAATTTTATTGGCCTGAAAATTAACTACATATGAATCGCGTTGAAAAACTGTTATTTTATGTATGACAAATTCAGGAAAATGGATTGCACAAATTAAATAATAATATTATCATTTATAAGATTTTATGAGGCAGAAATTCATGAAAAGTGTAAATTATTGGTTTACTCAACGTCTAACTAAATCTTGATTAAAGCTGAAGGAGAAGATACTATCTACCAATAATAATTTTTATAGAAAATTTTCTCTCTTTAAAGAAATAAACCATTCACGTTAAAAAAATTTGTTTCAATTAATTTGCACGAAAGGTAAAGGAGTTTTCTCTTCAACGCCAGTACGTAACAGAAAATTATTTGATTTTTGGAAAGAAAGGAGGGGTTGAGATAATAGACAAGTATTTTATATCGTATGTACTCTTTTATATATCTTAAATATTTCTATATATACTAGATGATTCACGAAGAATGTATCAAACTTACCGGACATGTAAATGTAATGATGAAAATAAACAAGAAACTGCATGTAAACTTACGTTCAAAAATGCTTCGTTAGCGAGTATCGACTGGTGAAAGATTTTACTTTGATTTTAAGCCAGACTGTAATTCTTGGGAACCAAATAAAGGAGTGAATTTAGTGATTCTATATGAAATTTGACCTGAACAAATGAAAAATAGATTCCAGAAATGGATTTTTAGTGTTTTTTTGAAAAATCGGGTAAAAAATAAAAGATTGGGGTCGAAATACAGATTATTTCATGTTTGGTGTAAAATGTTTGGTGTTGTCAAATGGGTAAGAAATGCGTAAAAGTTTTACAAAAAATTTGTACAGAAATTTATTCTCAATAAAATTCAAATTAAAAATACAAATGAAAGAATTTTGAAGTTTATTAAAAACAAAACATATCAAATATAGGAGGTTTTAACTAGGTACTAAATTAAACAAAATGTTCGATATTACAAAACAAAAGAATGGAATATTTTATTCTATTAAAAGTTTTACTAGTTTTTTTCCTTGGGTATAGGTATAGGAATAGGTTTTATATATGTACACAAAATCTTGTTAATGAATTCAGATTAGTTGATTGTAAAATCATATAAAAAATATGTTTTTTATTGCAGTATTTCTTTCCTTATTGGTAGAGTATAGTATAACAATACATTTGGGAATCTACGAGTTTTGATAAGATAGATAAATAATTTATATACATTGATTGCCAGTCTATGTAATAACCAATAAAAATTCTACCGTCTTTTTTATATAACTTTCTTCCTATTTTGCTTCACATGTTTGCTTCAAACTGACAAGAACAGCTTTATAAGGATTTTCTTCGAAGTAAATAACATAAATGCAAGATATTTTCATCCATAGAAATGTGTATAGACATAAAATAACTCCATCATAATTGGTTCAGTAACAGGGAAAAAATTTATATTTTGTTTTTTTTCTTCATAGTCTAGTGTAAGACCTTCAGGCCTAACGCCCGATTTAAGTGAGATAAATGGTGGTTTTACTCGTTCTGACGTTTTCTAAATCGATTTTACTTTATTGTTTGAATTTTAAATTAAATTTTTCATTAAGAAAAAAAAAATAGCTGACAACAAAGTTGTAATACTTTCCTGTCATTGGTTATTTATTCTTATAAAGTAGAAAAATAGTAATACATAAAAATAAACCAAAAAAAAAAAAAAATATATATATATTATTAAATTTATCAACTTCCCTCCATATTGTGCTCAAAGTATTTTATTTTTTCGTCGCTTACACTAATACTATGTCTAGGAAGACAAGAAAATTTCAGTTAAAAAATTTGCAATAAATAAAATAAGACCTTTTTCGATTTTTGGGGAAGGAGGAATTTTGAAGCAATTTTTTAAAGAAATGCTAAGGTAAGAATGTACTCATGAACTTAGCTTAGTATAAAGTGGGCTTATGTTTGCAAAATTTTGACAGAAATTGACCCCAGATAAACTACTTAATCCAACCCCCTGGAGAATTACGTCCCAAAATTTTACTTACAAATTGTCCCTATCTACACGAGTTTTTGTACAAATTTTTATAAAAATGGGTTTATCCAGTCAAAAATTATTAAGCTTGAAGTACGTCAAAACACGTATTGACAAATATGAAATTCACATGTACATATTAACGTAAAAATATTACCAATTAAATTATAAACACCAATATCCCATTTTTTAACTGATCCCATTTTTTTATCCCAGCCGCTTCGTACGAGACGGAAGAAATAACCCTTAAGTCCATCCTTCTACATACCTCTCCAGAATCCGTCTACCTCTTCCGACGTTTAAACCCGCCTCCCATACCTGGACTCCAGACAGGATGGTTGAGTCCACGACCGACGCCAGCAGCTTTCTCTTTGACTGCTGCGAACCCCCAATATTCGACATTAATCGGCTCAGAGCCTCGACTATCCTCTCTACGTTCGTGGCAATTTCTCTGATATTTACCTGAAGGTCGATCTTTTGTCCAACCAAACCCCCAGGTATTTAACTACCGGCACCGGAAAGATGATCTCGTCCCTTACCTTAAAAACTATCTCCTCCATCCTCCTTCCTCCGCGAAGACGATGGTCTGCACCTTCTCCACCGCAACCTGCAGCCTACTACTCTCTATCCAACCCCCGATGCTCCTGATCGCATCGTTACATTTGACGTCAACTCCCACTCTCTCCTGGCGGCCACCAGAACAGCAAGGTCGTCTCCATACGCCAGAGTCTCCGCACCTTCCGGCATCCCCAACCTCAGGACCGAGTCGTAGGCCACGTTCCACAGAAACGGACCTAGGACTGACCCCTGAGGAACACCCACCGTAACGCTCTTACGCACACGCGCTCCCTCGGAATCGTACACAATAGATCTACCGCACAGATATCTGTGTACGATCCTTCTTAGCTCCCGCTAACCTTCCACTCCTTTAATGCACCCACGACCATCCTCCAAGGGAGTGAGTTGAATGCATACTTGATTCAAACAGGACGAGGTCAGCCATTTTCTCGTCCTGCGCGTTCCTTTAAGAGCGTCTCTCACGGTGCCAGTGACCCTTCTAACGGCGTCCACAGTAGACCTGCCCCTCCGGAAGCCAAACCGGCTATCCGCCACAGACCGCCACTCTCCCCGATCTCTTCCTCTAACCTAGTCAGCAACAGCTGTTCGAAAAGCTTATCCCCCCCCCCACGCATTTAACAGGCATATCGGCTGGTAAGACGAAGGGTCCTCTGCAGAATGATTAATTAGACGAGGTTAGCGAGTTTAAGTTCGTTTTTGTAATTTAATTGCGTAACGTTGCAATCTAACTGAAATCAGTCGATACGAATCTCAATGAATGATGTTTAAGAACGAATTATAAAGATTAGATACGGATTATACCAAAATGAAAAAATGTAAACACAAAAGTACTTATAAAAATTCAAGACGTTACCCTCGCCGCTATGGGAATATGTAATTTTTTTATTTATTTTAAAATCTTTATGTGTTAAAACTACAATAAAGCGATTTTTTTTTTTTGTTTACAGACAGCCCAATATAATCCAAGATTATTGACTTTTGAATGCGCTTCGACTTTCTAAATAATTTCCAAATTTTTTTTATAAATTTATTAAAAATCAGCATTTTCAGCTTAGATTTTTCGATCACTAAGGAACGCCGTCTTTGCCATAAAATAATATATTATTATTAATATATTCTATTATTTACTATCGAAGTTGATTCGTTATATTTTAATTTTAATTTTACAATCGACAATTATTTTTATGAAAATTAAAAAAAAAATCTACTTTATATGATAATTGAAACCATTTTCTTTAGAAACTTTAAAAAGTGTAATAAGTCTTTTAAAATAAATTCTCTATTAAAGATAGTTTAATGACCATTGCGTGATTGAACATAATTCGTTTTCCATAAACCAATTATAAAATAAATTTTTATAAATAGGGTACTCTGTACGATATTATATAAACTTATCGATTTTTGACCTATTTGTGACTACTGATTGGTGGATAATCTCAACAAAATAGGTGGTAACCGAGCAAATATAATTTACCTTGGAATTGTAGGAAGTTTTCAATCGGCTACTTTTTAAAAATTTATTTTTTTTGCTGTATGTTATTTACAATGTTTCACATTTGTTTACAACCGAAACCATAAGTAAATGGACTGATAAATAATAATTCCGAGACAAATAATTTACATTACTTCTCTTCATAACGACTATTTATTTATCAACGTAAATGTAATAAAAAAAACGCATAAAAATAACTACAATAAAAACCAAATCAATATAACAGATTACAATAGGAAACAAATCGTTAAAGGAATTCAACAAAGTGACGTAAGAAGTAAACTCAACATAAACAATATTTTAATATTAATATTTTAATTTTTTATATTTTAATATCTTGAATGAAAAACAAGTTTTTTTAATGTTCCTTCTTGAGGAACGTTTACGTAAAATCTTTACATATATTTTTAATTTTTAATATTGGTATAATCTAACATTTAAATGAATCTAAACTAAAGAAGGGTTTTCCAAAATAATTTTTTTTCGGATTACTATAGAAAGTAAAGTATGAACTCCGACCATAATTTAACCCAACCCGTTTATTATTATTTTTTTTTACATTCTGCAGTCCCTCACACCATAGACGTAATAAATTAAACCCTTATAAATTTCTTTCTATATGGATGAAAATGTGATTGTGAGTATATGTTACTTGCGTCTGATGTTCAGTACTTCGTAATCAATTGAGATAAATTACTGAAGAGGGTAGGATTTTTATCATTTATTTTACAGTGTAACTACTAAATTTTGAATACGACCGTTTAAGAGGTTATGAGTTAGGAACGTATCTGAAAGAGGATTGTTTTAATGAATACTATTTACTCTTGAAGTATTTTTAAAATTATTGTAGGAAGGAAAAAACAAAAATGTTAAAAACCCCCAACCTAAAAACATTGATTACCTTTTTACTTTTTAATATGAATTTAAAAAGTTACGAATTTAATGTATTTTAAAAATGAATGGACAAAAAAGGATGTAAATTATATTTTTATTTTTTTATTAAAATAAATTAAAGCTATAATTTCTCAGTAAAAATATTATTAACATGTATAAATTACAAAATATATAAATTCAAAGTAGTAGAAAAATATATCTTAATTTTTTTTATAGTCGCATCAACAATTAAAATCATTAGCAACTTATCTCAGTGTAAAGTAACTGTACTGAAAAACGTGTAGTCTTGAACAAACTCAGGCCGACCATTCCTGAGACGTGTGGTTTTGCGTGAGACAGTTGATGTATTTTAGCGTCGTATACGACTTTATTTTTCCGTGGTTGCAGTATTTTGTTGGTGTTTTCTGTTGTTGTTTGTTTGTTTTTTTCTGGTGTTTTTCGTTCGTTTTTATGTTTTGTGTTGTTTTTGTAGTTATTTTTATACTTTTGGTATTGACTTAGTCAGATAGTCATTTTGTCTGTCTAGGCTATGTCATATATCTGTTTTTTTTTGGTGACTTTCTTGAAGTTGTGGGGTTTTGGTGTGTTTTGCGTTGCGGTTTAATAGTTGTACTGTTCTTCTTGGTGGGTTATAACATTTAACTTGTTTTTTTTTTATATTCTGAGTTCCACGTGGCCGTTGCTACGCTATTTTGCTGTTTGCTTACACAACAAAAGCTGTTTCAAGTTCCCGGTGCCTTTTTTGTTTTTATTTCCGACTTTTTCTTTTTGTGAATTTTTTTTTATTACGACTGATCCCGGAGGGTCTTGAAGAGTTGGCCCACGCCCTGGTGGTGATTCTCCTGCTTTTGTGAGAAAATGGGTACCCAGTAGGAGGAAGACGGCGGCCCGCTTGCGGGAGGATTTCTCTGAAAGTAGGGGTGATGATTGTGTTGTCGAGGTGGATGTGGAGGATCGTCGCCAGTTGGAAGTTCGCCGATTGGAGGGTCGGCGAAGAAGGAAACGTTTCTGGAGACGTTGTCTCGGCGAGAACGGATGGCAGCCGTCTCGTCTGGTTCTCTTGTTGGTGACGATGAGGACGGTGGAGGATATGGGAAGGATTTCCCACGATTTTTGACCGCGTCTGGTCTGAATATGGGGGAGGAATTCCCAGTAACGAAACCCGCGGTGAAGAGGAGACTGCGGATCTCTCCCACGGGCCTCGACGACCAAAAGAACTTGCGAGCTGATGAAAAGGTATCGCTTTCGCCTGGGGAGGGGCCTATAGTGAGAGCGTCCGGCTTGGAACGAGGAGGGTCGGAGAGCGATGTGGCCAGTATGGTGGAGGGTGATGATGAAGAAGAGGTAGCGTCGGTCCGTGTGGTTCCTTGTACGAAGCGATTTGCTGACAGAATAGATGGATGATTTACTTGCTTTTGTTAGGGAACTGGAGCGCTCCGAATTGGACACCTGGCCCGTGGTGGTACACTACGGCGGACCAGGTGCTTGTTGAAAGGTCCAGTGTAGCTGACCTGTCTGGCGGGGCTCTTGACGTGAAGCTGATCAATTACGTTCTTGTCATTGACTCTGCTGCCGGTGAGGTCGGAGTGGTCTCCAGTCTAGCGAAGTCTATTCCACGGGTGGTGGAGACGGATTGCAAAGTCTGTTTTTGGAGTCCTGTCGGCAGGATAGGCCACATAATGCACAGGTTGGTGGAGTACGCTGGACGACGGTGCGGGAAAAGCTTCGGGTACATCTTGTTAGTACGTCGTCTGCGCCGGAGAAGAAGAGTGCCCCGGGAAGGAGCAGATTTTTACTCAAATCTGAATAAAAGCAACTACCTTTATTACGATAAATTTGTTGTTAAAGATACACAAAAAAATGGTAACTGCAGAAGAAATGTTGAACAAAAAAAAGTCGCAAATACTTTACCCCAAATACTTTTACTTTAAATACTTTACCATTGATAGATTTTTATTCCAAATACTCTATAGGTTCGTAAAAAAGAATATATTTTTTTTATTAATTTTGTGTGATCTTGATAAAACTTCAACTATTTTAAGAAAATTTTTTGATTCAGTTCTGGAGAACGACTGACAAAAACGAACGAAATGACAGAAATATTAATGTTATCCAAAGGTCGCCGAACAAGATATTGAGGAAAGCTTCCCGACCGCCTTGGTTCGTCAGGAATTCTGAAATACATGAATACCTCGGAGTATTAAATATATGGTTAGGCTAAATAAACATGTAAACCTACTTGCTTGAACTTGTTAGACAGTAGTGATTACGTTTGACGATTGAAAAGGGTTGATGGTCCAGCACATCAACCCTTTTCAATCGTTCAATTACGTGACGATAGTTGAAGAAACTTTATTTTCATGTTTTTTCCGGTACTATTTCTTTTTTACTATTTTTTATTATTATTGTTTTAACGCTTATTTTTGTTAAAATTGTTGTATTAAGATAATAATTACTATGATCTTTTCTGCTAAGATCACTTAACATCATATTGAGTACTGTTTACCGTTCTTAGCTTCATTCTTTTATTATAAGTTGACGCGTTTCGGAACCACAGTTATCAAAACTTAATGTTCTGGTACTTTTAAATTTCTGTTATCTTTATATGTAGCCTTTCGCCAGTCCCTCACTATATTTGATGTCATGCCTTATCTGGCCTTTCTCTTGTTTATTTATTATTAATGGTTATACTAATCTTTTCATTTTATTTAACTGTTTCTTGTTTTCAATAAATTGAAGTTCTTGGAAAGGACATACACTTGATTGTTGATCTGTTCATTTATGATAGTTTATTGATACTTTTTAATTTAAAGATTTCTGGCTTTTCTAAAATGTCCATTCTTCTTCCTTTAACACATTTCTGAATTAATTTCATTAATTCTTCCATTTTCGTCGTGGTATGTCCTCCTTTTATTAAATCCTTTGCATAATTAGAATATTGTCTCTGATTTTTAAAGATCTCATGCGTTCGTTGTATCTTAATTTTAATTTTCTTCCCGTTTGTCCAGTGTATGTTGAATTGTATTTACATTTAGTTTTGTATATACCATTATCGTTGTATATATCTTTTTCTTCTATGTTACTATTAAAAATCTTGTTTAGTGCATTATTTGTATTATTTGTATTTATAGCCATTTTTATATTATATTTACTAAAGAATTGTTTAACTGGATAAATTTCTTTCCCGGTAAATGTTAATTTAATCCATTTAAAGGTTTCTTTATCGTTTGTTTTTTTTTAATTTCATTTAATTTATTTCTATTTTTATTCATTTCTTTTTTATACCCGTTACTTTCTCCTGTTTGAAAAATAGTTTTTGACTCTTTTTTACATGCTGGTTTATTTAATAGTAATTTTGTATCTGTCTATCATGTATCTAAAACCAGCTAATTTTGCTCCATTGGGTGATTCGAATCGTAAACTATGGTGTTTTCTGTAAAGGTTTCTTTTCTGTGTATTTCTAAATCTATATTGTTATTATTTATTTTTATTGTTAAGTCTAAAAAATTAATAGTTCATCTTTCTCTTTTTCCATCATATAATTAATGTTACGGTGGAATTTTTTCATTTCTTCTACATTTTTTTCATTATTATTTATTTATTTTTTAATTACTCATAATGTCTTAATATATTACACATAATATATTATATTATGTCACGAACATAATGTATTCTAAACATCTGTATTTTTTCATGATATCTGGTATATTCTCTTCTTCCATAATGTGTAGGAATACTTACTGTCGCTGTGGGTTACCCGTGCCTAATCCATCCTTTGTTTTATATATTTTATTAAATTTAAATTGGTTTTGTTAAATAAGTGTTCCTAAAGTTTTAGTAATTTATATTTTCAAGTTATTTATCTTTTCCTCATCGAGTTCCTTTCCTAAAATCTTTATAGTTTTTTTAATGGTATAGATGTACATAATTTTTTTATACCAAATGATAAAATTTTACAGTCTTCTGCTACTTGGATTGGATTTTTACTTTCTCCTCTTGCGCTATAGCGGTACTGTAGCCTTAGAAGGGAAAGTATTGTAATCGGTCCAATCTGGGCATATGGGATTTTCACCGGGGATCTTTACGTTTTGACACTTAAGGAATCCGAAAAACACAAAAACCGGATGGAAATGTTCGCATGTAGGTGTATGTATTCGGTGTATCATACCTTATATCTCCAGATCTACTCGACCGATTTTAACCAAAGTTGGTCCAGATTACTTCTATATAACTATATAAGGGTATTTATGCCATTAAATTTTCAACTTAAAAGGTCAACGTGGTGAGGCTGTAGACCAAGGTCACCTTTAATATCTCAAGATTTCGTCTAATTAAGGTCTTATTTTTCTTAAGCGCGTTTTTTAGCAGTTAAAAAATAATAATATTTCACAGAAATATTTTTGGCCAAATTGCAAAAACTTTTTGAAAAAAGGAAAAAAAATTATATCTCCTTAAGGCATGAAACTTTGAAAAAAAAAATTTTTAAGATTTTTTTCCCTGGCTGATCTACATAATATCTCGTTGTAGCAGCGTATATCGTCATAGCTGGAAAAATAATACTAGTCAAAACGCTTAATAACAATTGTTTTTATATAATATTATTTTACAGTTGTTTTCGTATTTTCTTTAATATGATCTTTGCAGAGTTGTATTTATCATTTTCATATTTGTTTTTCAAACAAAGTTAAACTTATAAAAACCTTCACTAATAGGACGGAATTGTAGTTATTCGGTCGAATTAATACTGTGTGAAATATCGACCTCATCCTCTAAAAACATACGATAGTTTAAAAAATTCGTCCCATCTTTCCTTTTTTTGATTTTGGATAGTATTTATTCTATATTTGGCCAAATTAAAAAAAAATAAATAAGTATACATTTTTTGTAATGTGGAATAAAGCTGTAAGTTAAAGACAAACAATATTATAAACCTTAGGTTTGTTGGATTTTATTAAAGTTGAAGGCCGTGGCAATTGAACAGTTCCACAACACTACTGTAGAGTAGTGTTTAGTATTCGACGCTTTCTTGATCTTCCCTTTTCTTTTTTTTTTAAGATACATTTATTTTTTCTAATTTAATTAAGTTTTAATATTTTATTAAATTATGTACAAATTAGGTTGTTTAATTAAATTTAATACATAACATTAGTGTTTTAATGTATTATTATTATTTTAATATGAATAATAAAATTAATCGATATAAATAAGTAAGAAAACAAAATGTCATCCTTTAAAATTATGATAGTTTTCCCGTTACGATTATTAATATCAAAGTTTATAAAATAAAACCGATCAAATTATTGTGTACTTTGAGAGTAAATTAAATAGAAAATTGAAATCCATTTTATACTTTGTACTTCCTATTTGTTAAATTAACTGATAAACGTATATATATATTTAATATAAATGTGTTTTCATATTGACATGTATTTTATAACAGTTTATTAGATTACATTAAAATCAAAGAATCTCTTGTTTTATTGTAGAGTTCTATATACATTACCAAATAAGTATTCCTTTTTTTATATTGATTTTAATTTCAGATTTATTATTTATTACACTTATTTGTTGTTATTATTATTACATTAAATAAAATGTAGATTTTATTTACCCGGTATAAATTGAATATTTTAATATTAATTATATCTTATAATCAACGTTGTTTACGTCCATTTACTGTCGACAGTAAAAACTACAGAAAGAAATTTTTTTTTTAAATAAAGAAAGATTAAATTATTATAGTTATTTTTCAGTGATATTGAAATTCTTAGATTACCAAAGATAATAGATATCAGCTAATGTAATCGATAACACTCTTTCTTGCATTACTAAAAAGATAGAAAAATAATTAACCATAGCATGTTGTATAATTTGGAATACATATATCAACATATATTTTCGAATATATATTTAATTGTAGTCTTATGTGCTATCCCTGTAGAATGTTGAAAATTAGGTGGGTTGATGATATACAAAAGAGTTGAAATAATTTGGTCATAAATACGTGTAATTATAATCAGATTAATAGACGAATTAACGTATCTAGGTTAATTAAATTTTTTTAATAGAGATATTAAATATTTAAACGGAACACAAAATTTGTTGCATATGAAAATAATTATTAGTTATGCAGACTTGACATAATTAATTACTTGAGATTAAAAAAATTGGCATACAACAGAAAAAAATTGAATGTAAAATCAGTCGATTCCAGTCATAAAGAGATTAGGAAATCATAATTTAGTAATGAGACAAATTGTATTTGTGTTCATAATTTCATATTTATAACTTGAATTTTTATCACTTTAGGGGAAACAGGGTATCTAAGATACCTGAGATTGTATGGAGTCTGAATATTATGACATCGTTGATTTTTTTTTACTGGCTTCTCAGAAGCCCAACACATCTTTGAAAATAATAGTCTAAATATCGCTATAATTCAGATTTTGACGCTAGAGCCGCCATGGGGAGGAGTGAAGGGATAATTTATTCGATTCTAATAAGTTTCTTTTTTTTTAATTTACCCTTAAATATAAAGCGAGTTAAAAAATGGATTAAAAGTCAAAATAATTCATTTTTTAAAGGTTTATGGGGAAGGTGGTCAGGTGAAGTAGGATGCTTGTTTTAAAAATATTATCAAACTTTGTGGAAACATTGACATTTTATTATTTGCATAAAAACATTTTTTTTAACAAAATTAAATTGAATAATCCAAATTGTTACTTCTTTGTGATGGAGATGGTTAAAACACGACCTAGGGAGAAAGGAGGCCTAAAGTTTTTCGGCAGTAATAATTTTTTTTTAATTTGTAAAGGTTTGAGAATTTTCTTTAAAAAACGGTTCAAATATCGCAACTTTTAGCATTTTTCCGAATTAATTGTTGAAAAGTTTGATTGTTCAGGATTATTATAGGCGGGCGGTTAATGGGTCAAAATGGTGAAATCATCCCTAATTTCTAAAAATTACAGTGATTTAATCGAAAGTTTATGTTATCGATATTTCAAAGATAATAATTACACGAAAATATGCAGGGGAACCTATTTGTTTATAATAATTTAAAAACAATAAACAAAATTTTGTTTTTTTGATTCCAAACATTCTTGATTCCAAACTATTATTTGCATAATTTGGTCTTAAATGACCCTTTGACTTTAAATCCTATAGCTCGATCATTTATCCAAATATAGCATAGTTTTATTATTTAAAGTCATTTTACTCAAAAAAACTTCTTACGTAATGTGGAAAAATAACAATTATTCGAAGTTGAAGTTCTGAGCTTTCATATGTCAATTGCAGAATCTAGAAATGTCATCTTCTTCACGTACATTTTTCAAGATCAAAAACGCCAAGTGTCATTTTTTCGTTAATTTTTAAATGAACAAATGCATTTTACGCCAAAACAACTCATTTTTTAAAAAAAATATCAAGAATACTTTCGTTTTTAAATTACCTAAATTATATGAAATAGTTTTTTTTTTGAGTGCATCATTTCTTATCCCCCTCTTCGGAGCTGGATACACAAGCCTTAACACAGCTTCAGGGGGTGCCTTTGCCTCAAACCGCCTTGTCGAGAACTAATGTTCTCCTCAGGCATCCGTGACTCGGCCTTTGGGTGATATGCCATGCCTCTAATGAAAGGTTCCCAAGAAGGTCCCGCTATCAGGACTCCGGTTTTTACGCCTTGCCTCTAGAGAGGAACCCACGAAGGGATCCCCCACCGGGATTACGGTCTTACTTTACCCCCAAATTCCAAAGCCGCGTGGGAGTCTCCGTCCGATCATCGAGGGTGGGACACCAAAGCGGCCCACCCTCCTGGAATATCCCAATCCTAATATCATCCCAAGAGTGAAAATGACAGGATTCATTTCCGAGCGCCAGCCCTGCGGCCACAGCCCCCAAGAGCGTGCCCACGGGCATTGCAGTGCGAACATTAACCTCCGTTGGACAGTCCTTACGGAGATGTCCGTCGGCTCCACAATTGAAAACATCGCCCCCTTCTGTCAGGAACCCCGTAGGTCTCTGCTCGATGCCCTACACCCCAACATCGACAACAACGTTCTTCCTCGGCCTCATGGACGCCCGACAAGACACCCACTCGACTCTTAATTTGGCCAAACTTCAATAATTCTGTCGCCAGCAGAGGAGGGACCGTCACCGTTGCCACTTTTGTTTTTTTGGAATCAAATAAACATGATGTTGTTTATTGTTTTTAAAAATTGTTATAAATAAAGAATACTGAATATTTTAATAGAACGTTTCTCTACAATAGTTTGATAACATAAAGTTTCGATTAAAAAAAGTTCTAAAAGTGAGAATGAGTTCATCATTTTCCCACATTAACCGCCCGCCTATTAGACTTTGAACCCCATAATCTGGTTGCACTCCTTTTGATAAACTAAAAAGGAGTTCCTAGAGAACCTATAATAAATCTTTTTCTCAAAATAATAGTTTTATTATCTTTATTTATCTATTAATGTTGAAGTTATTTCTAGAATATATTAAAGTGGATGAAAATTAAGGTCAAATAGTCGTGGGAAGGGTGTAATTCAGATGTAGCTGTGTTAGGTGAGAAAAACTTATTTAATATTTAAAAATTATATTGAAATTTTTAAACCTTCCTTACGTTATTTCTTAGATTACCTGAGACAAAATACTAATAGATTTTGCTTGTACAAAGAATAATAATGTAGATTGATTTGAAATTTTTATGTGTTGGCATTCATTATTAATCCTAATCAAGAGTGAAGCACATGATTTTAACTTTTTCCATTTATTTTAGAATATTAAATTTTTACTTGACATTTTTAAAAGAATAATAAGAAAAGCATCTGTACTTAATCTTGTAAATTATTAGGTAAGAAGCTGTGGTAATATACCTATAGATAACATAATGTAGAATTCTGTATTAAAAGAGGTCGTTATACAGGTAGTAATGATAGCACTACTGTACCAATCACTCTGCGAAGAAAATCGATGACATTTCTTTTTCCTTTCTTCAAAATTCTTTCTAGTTAACTTTATCGCCTAACTATCTGTGATATGATTCATAAAAAAAGATACTGCCATACAATTTTCATTATTGTATATTAATAAAATTTTGGTTTAAACTAATTGTAATAATAATACATTAAGTTTCCAAAAACGTATTTTAAAATAATTATTTTATTTAACTCAGACACCAGTAATTAAAGGATTTTTATAAACTAATTTAGAAAGTGAAACATTATACTTAAATTTCTTGATATGTCATGATTGGCGGTATTTTAAAATACCACGCTGCCAGCTGATATGAATTAGCCAATCGGAAGACAAGTTAGGAACTACGGAAACTTTATCATAATGATCTTATTCTGACTACTACTATTACATGTATTCAGCCAATCAGAAGTATCCTATCATTGCAGTCGCACAGCTGTAACAGAGAATGCTTTGTATTTTCAGGTCAGAGCATTATTGAGGGAAAAATGCAGACGATATTACCGCAAGAAAAATTTTTCTACGTTTTTCTGTGCATGAAGACAGACTTTTCGGTATTTTATTTTATTTTTTTTTTAATAAGTATCGACTAGTTCTACATAAAGTATTACTTAGAAAACGAATTAAAAAATAAATAAGTTAACGATCAAACAATCAAGATGCGAATTAAAATAAAGTTATATACAAATAAACGTATATAATAATACAAAAAAAATATTTTAATATACTGTAATAAGAAAATCAGTAATAAGTAAATAATTCCGATGCCCCCACTAATTAGCAGTAAGAAAACGCATTGATTTTATATGTACGCAATACATACGTTCGATTAACCGATAGCCCAAAGACACAAGAATTAAATTTCAACTCACTCACTACTGTAACTCACTGCTTAAACGTGTGTGAAAAATACATCACTTCACAATCAACATAACCCTTAGGTAACAAATATATACCCTGTCATCATGACCCTTTCTTTTTACTGTTTAGCCTCTGGTAATTACCTTTTACATAATACTTCAGAGGATGAATGAGGATGGTATGAGTGTAAATGAAGTGTAGTCTTGTACAGTCTCAGTTCGACCGTTCCTGAGATGTGTAGTTAATTGAAACCCAACCACCAAAGAACACCGGTATCCACGATCTAGTATTCAAATCCCTGTAAAAAAAACTGACTTAACTAGGTCTTGAACGCTGGAACTCTCGACTTCCAAATCAGCAGATTTGGGAAGACGCGTTCACCACTAGACCAATCCGGTGGGTTAATCGTCATGACCCTCAGAGTAGGTAACGCTACGTGAATATGCCGAAAAATATTGTTTACATTAGATACCGCAGAAAAGATACGTCAAGGTCCCAACTTGGAGTATCATAAAGAACCACAGTTCTAACCTAACCTCTCTCTTTGTCCTGTTTAGCCTTTGGTTACTACCGTTTCGATAATTCTTCAGAGGATGAATGAGGATGATATGTATGAGTGTAAATGAAGTGTAGTCTTGTACATTCTCAGTTCGACCATTCCTGAGATGTGTGGTTAATTGAAACCCAACCACGAAAGAACACCGGTATCCACAATCTACTATTCAAATCCGTGTAAAAATAACTGGCTTTACTAGGACTTGAACGCTTCTAACCTAACCTGTCCCCCTCAAACTTTTTCGATCTTAAATTGAGCATAATTCAAGAACGAATCAACCAATCTTTATCAAATTTTTACATGCACATCTTCAGATACATTACTACAGTATATCTACGTTTCAGTGAAATTGATCTCGTAATTATGGGGATTTTCGAACAACAATAATTTATACATAGCCCTATATATTACATTATACTGATAATTGGTACCGACCGGCAGAAGGACTAAAGAGCCTTGTTCGCCGGTTGGAGTAATCAGTTATTATATTTTTCATTAATACTATAATATACTATATATATATATATATATATATATATATATATATATATATATATACTCTAAACTATTATAAAACAACAGAAATAACAAAAAACAATTTGAAAGAAACACCACAATATACGAATGCATTGATCACAATTGTGAGGAATATTTGACTCCAAAACTATTTCGAAAATGAGAAAAAATATTAATCGCAAACAAAAGGTTTAGCTATGGATTCACCTATCTCTGCAATTATGCCTGGAAACTTTTGTAATATTTTGAAAATATTATTACATAGTATGTAGACAAAAAATTAGTAATATGTAATCCGATTATATATAATGAACATACAATCATATTGAATTAACTCAATAGTTATTATGATAATTTAAAATAAACATATTAAATTGAAGAGATCAGAAAAATACATTTTTTAGATATTCAGACTGAAATAAAAAAAATAACTATATAAAAACAACTGGTTATAGAATACCCACAATGAATATCACCACAATACATGTAAATTCTAATCAACCATGCTCACACAAAAAATCTTTCATAAAAATACCTGATTTTTAGAGTTTTACAATTTAGCAAAGTATATTGTAAAGTCACAGTGACGAACGAGTTTTAATTGAACAGGTTTGTCTACAGACTTAAAAAAAGTATAGCTGGACATTCATTTGATTTAATTATACGAGGTGTGTGAGAAAAGTAATGAGACTGACTTTTTACTTACCAAAGTTTTTATTTTTTCAAACAACAATATTATCCCCTTCAAAGTAGTTCCCTTGGGCAACTATACACCGGTGGAATCGTTGTTCCCACTCCTGGTAGCAGCGCTGGAAGGCTTCAACTGGTAGGGCTTTTAATTTGTCGGTCACAGTCTTTTGAATATTCTCCAGAGTTCGAAAATGACGTCCTTTTAAGATATGTTTCAATTTCGGGAAAAGGAAAAAGTCACAAGGACTCAAAGCAGGTGAATAGGGGGATTGAGGAACCGTAGGAATGCGTTTTGAGGTCAAACATTCCCTGATGGAATTGACAGTGTGACACAGAGCATTGTCATGATGAAGCATCCACTTGTCTTCAATGTCTGGCCTCACGCGTATCACTCTTTTCCTGAGCCTTTCAAGGACACCTTTGTAAAACACTTGGTTGACGGTTTATCTTGAGGAACAAATTCTTTATGTACGATACCCTTACTGTCAAAAAAGCAAATCAGCACGGTTTTGATCTTTGATTCGACATTTTTTCGGTCGAGGAGATGACGGAGTGTGCCACTCTTCGCTTTGCCGCTTTGTTTCAGGATCTTACTCAAATATCCAGAATTCATCACCTGTGATCACACGATTGAAGAATTCTTGGTCATTGTCGATCCTCTCAAGAAGATCAACGCACCGATTTCGCACAAACCTTTTGCATGTCCAAATCGTTTGTCAAAATTTGAGGTACGGTGAAACTGTCCTTATTGTTAAACGATGGTCTGACCTCACAAGAACCCTCACAGGCTCAACGTTTTCGTCAGAACGTCTCCCTGAGCAAGGTTGATCTTCAACGTGTTCTCGGCCTTCCAAAAGTGATTTGTGCCAACGAAAAACTGTGCTCTTGATACCCAATGTTCCCGATAGGCCTTTTGCAACTTTTCAAAGGACACACTCGCGGATTCCCCAAGTTTAACACAAAACTTGATTACACAACGTCGCTCTAAATTCCGATGCTCCATTTTCGTAACACACAACAAAAACACAACTTCACTGATGGTGATGTCAACAATAATGTGTTGGCTGAAGGGAGTTGAAACTCCTACTGAGCATCTAGAAGAGATGAACAAAAAGGTCTAGCTCAGACCGGTAGACACAGTGTTGCCAGATCTCTCGCAGTGTTACCAATCTCATTACTTTTCTCACACATCTCGTATACCAGTACCAACGAACGAATAATATTTAATTTTTATTATAATATCAACTTTTTGACCTGATATAACTGAAAAAGACGATTTTATATTTTATCTAAACTAGTTTAGATCAACCTGGTTGGTCTAATGATAAACTCATCATCGTGTCATCTGATTTCGAAATCGAAAGTTCTAAGGTTTAAACCGTAGTAAAGGTATTTATACGGATTTGGATACTAGATCGTGTTGTTATTGGTGCTTAAAGTTCATTTGACCGCATGTATCAGGAATGGTCGTCCTGAATCTGTTCAAGGCTACACATTTAACGGTACATTTACACTTACACGCAACACTGCGTACACATGCTTTGGCATCTCTGCGGATTATTGTTGACATCATATCTCTGTTCTGTAACCTAGTTTTGGATAAAATTAATAAATAAATATCCATTTTATAATTGCACATACACGCTTGCGCGCGCGCGAACACACACACAAACTTCAATTATAACGCTGAAATATTCTGAACGGATTTAAGCATGTAAGTATTTCTTATGACTGTGTACGCATGTTGGTTTGTTTATTGCTTCATATCGCCAAACTAGATAGACAGATTTAGATAAAATTTGGCAAAAAAATGTCTGTATTTGGTATTGATTCGATTTAATTTTCGCTACAGTCAGTCAAGGTAGAGATTGATGTGGGTGCAAAAACCATTTTATAGTTTCTGTATTCAGTTTGATGATTCCATTAAATTAATACACGTCTTTGGTTATGTATTTCGGTAATTTTATTAAATGATAGTTGGTAATAAATTTAAATTACTCAAGAATAAAATGTTTTTTTTTTACATAATTCTCTGCTTGCACTTACATATATTAATGTTTCAACTATTTTTCCTCTTAAGTAGCGGTCTGTCAAATGTGAAGTTCTAGGTAACCAAAGTTCCATAATTTTCACTGGGAAGTTATGTAACTGTTTGCTGACTTTAAATAATGTTTAACGTAAAGTATCAGGAATTAGTTGAAAACTTACTTAGTTTTCAAATGCACCGAGACCATCTTATCAGTTATTTTTGGATTTCTTCCCGTAAATTGCCATATGAGCAGTTTGTTGCTGGTAGAATTACTACTGTAGCTTTTGGTAAGTCTTGTAGTTAAAATTAATAGGTAAATGATTTTATGCTGTTTAACTCATGGAATGGAATGCAAAGTTGGCGGGAGTTTATTTCTCCCTACAAATCGCAGAACCTGGACAGAGTCCCTTGCTGCTGGATGATTCTAATCGGGCGTGTTTATTTTTTAAAAAGTTTATTTTCAATGACGGGTCTAATTTCTCAAGTTTTGTCTTAGTATTTTGTGTTTTAGGGACGGATTTAATTGCATTCCAATCCGTTGTTAAACCAGCGTTATCGAACCAATTTTATGGGCCGACCGCGGAAGGCTAGGCTTATGCAACCTGTCCTCCCGACGTAATTCCCCTTCAGACCGTCCACTGAAGTCCTTTCGGTGCTAACGCTTCATAGGCTAGCAGGAATACGCTACAATGGGGCACTAACTATATGGAGGGAGCAATGCGCCCCCGGAGGAGTCGCAATTGCAGATTTGTGTTAATTTTTATGTAAGTTTTAAAGGAAGGGTTGTGTAGAAGCTCTTCCTCCACTTCTGTTATGGCTGCCTTTCAGGACGTATCTCTGCTGGGCTCTTTTCCGGACTCCAGTCCGTGATTTTGGGACGAGTAGAGGGTCTTCCTTCTTCTTCTCCCTCTTCTTCTTCCGATGACCTCTTCATTCTTCTTTGGCCTGCACTTTCCGAGAATTGGTAGTAACCGAAGTTACATACCGTTAACCTTAATATTTCCGAGGCCCCGAGGGGCTGAACGGGGGAAAGTGCAGGTTTCTTCCTTCTTCCATGCTGTCAGTGGCTGCTGGGCAGGTGGCTGCTGGGCTCGTTCCTTCTTTCTTCTTTCTTGAAAGGAAAGGGAATAGGGAACTTACAAATTGGTGGTACCTATTCGCGATCGCGGTTTTGGGGCGGCGATTGCCTTTTCAGAAGTAAACAGTAATTCTTTACTGTACATAATATTAATCTCCAGACACACGTGTTTCCGGGAAGGGGTTGGGGGGACCGCGTGGCCGCAGTGAAGAAACCATTTGTTTATTGTGGTGGCTGTGGGTATCTGCAACAAAAGAAACAGAACACACACGAAAAAAAAAATTTGATTTTTTTATTTTAGGATGACAGGATTAAAGGAAGGAAGGCCGTTTCCCAAGACGGCACGACGAGTCGTTCCACACCCACGTCTCTTCCGTTTCTAAAACAAGAGAAACAAAACTCACGCGGAAAGAAAAAAAAAAGAAAAGGAGAACCACGTTTTTGTTTTAACCACGACTTACCGTATTTTGATGTCCTGAGACCGTATAACTCGCGAAAACCATTCACTCGCGACCCCGGAAACGCGTTTTTCCGTTTGTGGCTCATGCGATATGGAGGCCCCTAAGTCTAGTTTGTCGATTCTCCACACCGCACCATCACGGTGGTTCATCCAGTACGGCGTGAGGCCGCTTCCTTACAAATGCCGGGGTTGGGTCCTCTCGGCAGATGTCCCGAAGATGACTGTGTTCGGACACAGCCGCTCTCCCGAACAATCTGCGCGCCTGCGCCACCCCCACCTCGAACACGGATTGCAATCTCGCATCGGATCGGAGAGTGGCGTTCCTGACGAACCACGGAGCTCCAAATATCGTCTGCAACGCAATGTTTTGGACGACCTCGGTCTTCTTTTGAAGCGAGGAGCTCAACATTGACCCCCATGCGGGTAAGCATATGTCACTATCGGCAGTACGTACAGCCGAAAGATGAGTAACTTAGTTGCCAGTGGGTACGGGCTGGCACTGTTCAGCACTGGGTATAGTGAGGCTCTGGCGGCCTTAGCCCTCCAGGTCGCATAATTTACATGTTCACCGAAGGTAAGCCGCCTGTCCAAGATCACCCCCAGGTACTTAAACGTTTTCTCAAAAGGGATTTTCTCCCCAGAGATTTCCAGCTGCCTGGCCGGTTTGCGTGTCTTGTATGTGAACATCACGGCCACCGATTTTTCACCGTTGACCCTGATTCTCCACATATCGAGCCACGGTTCCACTAAGTCCAGTTGCCTTTGGAGCCTTCGGACCGCGTAATCCACATTTGCGGATTCGTCGAAATATGCCGTGTCGTCTGCATAAAGGGCCGTTTTGACCCCTTCCGACAGCGGTGTTTAACTCATTTAGAGACAAAAATTGTTCGTGCAATATTTTTTTACGTGGAACATTGATCTCAAATGATTTTTTAATTTTTCAAATGATATTTCCTTTGTTAAATTGATTTAATAAAAATAAAAATGCTGTTAATGAAAAACTACACAGGAAAACAGTTTTAATCTTAAAAAAAAAAATTGTTAAATGAAAATAATCGAATATTTTGTAACGAATAGAATATTCATTCATATTTGGATTTATTTCCATTCACTTCAATAAATATAACGTAAATAACGTATAAAATACTTGTTCGCATACATCAATAAGTTTTTATAAAACCTGTTATATTTAAATTAAATTTATACGAGAACAGATTTATTTACAAGGTTTTTATCTCTTTTAAAGAAAGATTTAATCATTGCATTCCTTTTCTTATTCCTGTTTTTGATATTAAAAAGAAAGTATTTTAAAAGATAAATCATTCTTGTGTAAAAATTTAGTTAAATTCCAACCACATGGATTTTCATACAAATTTTTTGTGTTTCTTATACTTAAAATCAACTTTAACAAATAGTAACGGTTCGTTTAACACTTTATTTCTTCTGCTCCATTAATCTTTAAAAGGTAGAAATACTGTTTTGTTCCTGTTGATTCTTTTTTATTGTATTTTAAACACTTTAAGAGTAAAATAAAATTAAAAGTTTATTGGTGTGTGTGTGTGTGTGTGTCAAAGAAAGAAATTATTAAATATTAATTTATTACTTGTGATTATTTAAACTAAAAGCAAAAACATGATATGTAGTAGTTAAGATATTGTAGTATTTTTAACTTTATTTTTAATATATTTTTAATTAGATGTAAACACAATAGTACTTTTTTTATTCTTTTTTTCTCTTAATTCGTAAAATATTCTATATATATATATATATATATATATATACACACACACACACACACACAATGATTTACGAAGAACGCCACAGACGTTGAGGACAGGTTCTACTGGTAAAAATAAACAAGAAAATTCGTGAAATCAGAGGTTTGGAAACGCTTTGTTAAATAGCGTTAGCTGGTAAAAGATTTCATCCTTCCGTAAAAATTAAGCCCGATTGTAATTCATCAGACTCAAATTAAAGAGTAAATTTAGTATTTTATATGAAATAGATCCCAGAACTTTATTTTAAATATTTTTTCGAAAAATCTGGTTTATAAAACAAAGATTGAAATCTAAAAACACATTATTTTATATTTCAAAAAGCTTTTTATTTTTTAAAAAAGCTTGTGAAGAATCTCATTCTGAATAAATTGGTATGAATAAAATCTACATAAACTAAATACAAGCTAAAGAATTTCGAACTATAAAACTAAAAAACAAAATATGATTTCAACTAGGTATTAAACGAAATTCCAGCCTCTCTTGGCCCGACTGTTAGCGTCTCGGATTTTTATTCGGAGTTTGAATCTTGGTTAGTCTTGGCATTTTCACCCGCTAAAAAATTGCAAAATTTCCATTTCGTCTCATCCTCTGAAGCAATAATAACGGTGGTCCCGGAGGCTAAAAAAAAATTATTAATGAAATAAAATTTTCAATTTCGTAAAATAAAAGAATTGAGTATTTTAGAAAAATAAAAAATACAAACAGAAACTACAAAACCAACTTAATAACAATTAAATAAACTGCTGAAAATGTCCTTCATCACTGTGTATACAGTACTCAAAAAAACGAACAATGTTTTTGGTGGTTTTTCCGAATTTCAACGGGGTTGTTTTGTATTAGTTGTACCTCACAGTGAATTCTAATAACTTATTCTTCTCATGTACCTTGTATTACACCTTTGTTCATATACTTATGATTTCAAGTGACTCTGCAGATAGTAGGCCTGAAAGATTGTTACGTTCTTCTGGCTCATTCTATAATATATATATGTAGTTTATACAAATACCACCATAATGGCCTGGTAGAGTATTTCTGTCTTTCAGCTGGAAGTTTTCAAATTAAACGTTTAGGTCAGTTCCAGAAAAAAACTGGAAAATGTATCAGTATAGTAAAAACAAATTAATTAAGTTTATTATTTATTGTTTATTGGAAAATTTATTATCTTTTTTATTTTAATTGTTGATTCAACATGTTATTTATAATTATTAAAAAAAAATTATTTTCTATTCTTAATATGTGCATTACAGTCTATTCAACTTTTGAATAATAAGCAATCCCTTGGCCCAATGAGATGAGAATGATTTGTATGACATGTAAATGAGGTGTATTTATGTACAGATTTAGGCCGACGATTCCTGAAGTGTGTGATTAATAGTAAAACGAAAATCACATTCCTGAAATGTGCGAGTAGGTATTTACTCTCTAGTAATCAAATCCTTATAAATATAACTCACTCTTTAAGAGGTTTTGAATATCAAAACCTTTGCTTTCGAAGATCAGCTGAATTAAAACGACGATCTTACCATTAGACCCACTCGGTAGATTAAAAGTTAAACAATAAAATAAAAAATGAAAACTTCCTTAACTTCTTTAGAACAGAATTAAGTATCTATAATCAGTCCCCTCGCAGTAATGAACTTATATGTTGCATGTTTGTAATTCACAGCAGTCAACTCCTCCACGTTTCATTTATTTTGTCTGGCAGCTGCCTACGGATGATAATGAAATGCATTTTTGAAGCCGTGAAAAAATATCACGCCTGACCGGGTTTCGAACTCGGAACCTCCGGATAAAAAGCAGAGATTACCACTCGCTCAAGGAGATCGGCACTAACTTTTAAATTCGATTAAAATAAATAATATTTATCTATAATAAATTAATTTATGTGTAAACGAATACATAATTCTATATTTTTAACATTAGGCCGAACATTAAATATAGTGAAAACTAGAACCATAATTAAATATCCATATACGTATTTATAGAAATGGAAGTTTTATAATTTAAAAAAAAAAAAAATACAAAAAAAACACAAAAAGGTTGATGAGAAATAAAATTTTCAGCAACATGCATGAATTTAGCGTAGGGGTAGTGTAGTTAATGGGGGTGGATCATATCCAAATTCTAACACCGTAGTTTTGTATTGTCATTGAAGTTACATACGTGTACCAAATTTCATCGATTTTCATACGATAGATCCAAAGATATAGCAGTTGCAAGATTTGATTATAACTAAAGCAAGTTAAATAAAAGTTTATAATAATATTATTATTTTATTATATAATATACGAAATATAAAGTATAATATTGCAAACAGATGTAAAAAAAAAACTTTACAAATTGGGAATAAGTTACTGGAAATATCGAATATCACGTAAAAACGTACTATTAAAATGATGTGCAGGAATAATAGTTATCAAGATTTTAATATAATAGATAACAATAAAAGCTAATAAAAAAATGTGACGAGGGCTAATAACCTTAGCAGTCGATGCCCGTAAAAATTCAGTTAAAAAAAAAAAAATAAAAATAAAAGTTACTTTTTAACTAAATAATTAATTTGTTTTTTTAATTATGTTGCGTAATTTTTAATAAATGTTTACAATACTATATACTTACATAAAAGATTAGCATACAGTACACTTTATAGAAAGCAAAAACTCTGGTAAAAGATAAAATAATGATGTTATAAAATTAATTTCAACTATTTACTTTAAATGAGATTTAAAGGGAAATTAATTTCACGAAAAATTTATCATCTCTTTCAAAGAATCTTGTAATTTGAATTTACCTTGTTTTTTTTCCTCGCTACTTGATTCATGCCCGTAGTTGATAAAAGAACAACTCCACGTATTGCTTCTTTCTGCAATTATCTTGTTTGACTCTACAACTTCAAAACATTTTAAAGTCAAGTAGTACGAAGATTTAAATTTCATTTTCTTTTACAATAAATAATATTAAAACTAACGACTCCACAATTTTTAGGTTTTTGCGTAAGAGTTTATAGAATTTTGAAAAGTTATTTTGAATTTTTTTTCCTTCGTGCTGTATTCCAGATATCTTGTGCAGTTTTTTTTTTTTTTATTTGGAACCCACTGGCAGCTGTATTCCTTGCTTGCCTAATGAGTTTAAGTATACCTTGTTACATCAATACACTAATATGCAACAGTATATTCAACAAATCAGATCAGTGATGAAGGCGACATGAAAATATTTTATACTTTTTTTTTTTTAGTAACCCTGGAATAGAATGCTTCTTACATCGTTTAGAAAAACTTGTGTTTCATTTAAGATGCCTACAAATATTACGATTGTGACACTTTATTTTAGCCACCGTTAGGTATTGCTTCAGTGGATGAGATGAAATAAACCCACCGGGTTGGTCTAGTGGTGAACGCGTCTTCCCAAATCAGCTGATTTGGAAGTCGAGAGTTACAGCGTTCAAGTCCTAGTAAAGCCAGATATTTTTACATGGATTTGAATACTAGATCGTGGAAACCGGTGTTCTTTGGTGGTTAGATTTCAATTAACCACACATCTCAGGAATGGTCGAACTGAGAATGTACAAGACTACACTTCATTTACACTCATACATACACTCATACAGAATTATCTACACGGTAGTTACCGGAGGCTAAACAGGAAAAAGAGAGTAGGATGAGATGAAATAACAATTTGAACATGTGAAAATGCCATTCCTGACTTGTATTCAAACCCGGGGCTTCCGGATGAAAGGTCGAGATGTTAACACTTGCGCCATGGAGGCCGACGCAGTTGTGGCACTTAGCTGACATTAATATATTTTTTTTAATTTTTTTTTTATTGGCTTCATCTCTGCCAAGAGGAGATGAATCCCTTACTACCATAAACGGACAGAAATAATTACCAGGTAGCTTGGGATTTTGATATGGTAGCCACAAATTTAGCCAACCGGGCAGGTCTACTGGTTAACCCCTCATCGCAAATCAGCTGATTTTGAAATCGAGAGTTTTAAGGTTTAAATACTAGTAAAGGCAGTTACTGTTATACGGATTTGAATACTATATAGTGGATAGCGGTGTTCTTTGATGGTTGGGTTTCAGTTACCGCGTATCTCAGGAACGGTCGACTTGAGACTGTACAAGACTACGCTTCATTTACTTTCATACATATTATCCTCTGAAGTAATACCTTACGGTGGTTCCTCCGGAGGCTAAACAAAAAAGAAAGAGGTAGCATGGGAAGTCACTATGGGACGTAACTATAGGTGATACAACAGATCCAAGGTATAATCGATCCATGAGTGCACGAAGACTTATAAGAAGAGAAAATAGAAATATCATACATATTTTTTTCTTACGTTTTTCTTAACGGCACAACGTGGCCGCTTAACACTTCTTTCTTCTCATACCTCCAGAAAGCTATGTCTGAATTGAACCTATTAGCGTCTATTTTCTGGGATCATTAGGAGATAGTTCGCTGTTGATACAGTGGTGAAAGACTTGAAGAGATCTTCTGCAGTTATTCAGTGCTAATAACTATAGAAAATCTCACTAATATAATATTAATATTATAATATAATAACAATTATATGTTTTCTAAACAGAAATAAAAAGTTATTACAGACTCCAAAATATAAAAGTTATTACAAACTTAAGTAAAAGTATTATCTTATGTTTAATCAAAAGGTAAACATACAGTAAGTATTTCCCTTTGTAGAGTGTTTATTTATAGATTTTTATATAGGGTTTGCATAAATCTATTCGTTATATGAAAATAATAAGAAATAAAACCCGGAAAATGTTTTTAATTGTGTATTACCTTTTTCTGTTTTATTTATTTATCTTTATTAAAGGTTGAGAGGTTTATAAAGCAGTTCCTTTTATGTTTTAGATGCATAATAAAATAGTCATTTATAATTCATGTATAAACTATTATAATCTCAATCGGTTATTAATAAAATTAATCCTTTTAAACAACGGGAATTTCTTTATTCATCCGATTATTTGTAAATTTCACTCTTTATATAAATAATAAGAGAATATGTTTAAAATCAACCCGTATTGTTATGCGAATTCTAAAGGATTGTTATAAATTACTTTGACCCATTTTTACCTTTACAGAAGTATAAAATATTCAGATGAAATAGAATTATTTATTTATTTTCTCTGATAATTAGGAGGGTCGTTGCAATAATTAAATTGATAAATGACTGTATAAAAATTATTTATTTAATGACAAAAAAAATTAACGCTACTTTCTAACATAATCCTTCGCTATATTCCAACATTTATACCATCTTTCTGTGAGCTTTTTGCTTCCAGCAGTAAAAAATTGTTCACATAGTTATCCGATTCATTCTTGTATGTATTTCTGACTATTGTTTGTCGCCGAAGTCCGTACCAAGGAAAAGTTTTTGAAAAGAACAACCAAATTAAAAAAAATCTGATAATGTGAGATTAGGAATATAAAGTGGATGTGCCAACACCTCCCGACCCGAATTTTCAATAGCTTTCAGTGTCTTTTGAGCGGTATAGAAGCGGATGTTATCATTCAGAAGAATTATCGATTTTGAGGTGGCGGGGTTCACTTTATTTACTAGCTTAACACAATAGTACTTACTGATAATGATAAGTTGTTTTTTTTTAAATAATCGTAATAAATTGGGCCTTAAGAGTTTCAAGATGTTAGAATTACTTTATTGACTTATGAATATATGTGGAATTTTTTCTGATAGGCTAACTCGCATGTTTCAATTCTAAACTCTGATATTTGGATTCCGGCTCAAAATGATGCATCTAACTTTTATCATGAGTTATTACGGGAATTAAAAACCATTACCTTCTGGTAAAAACCGTCTATTTAAGTTCCGTACTAATATGAATTCGGGGGTTCTTAGGATCTTGAGTCTGACTGTCTCGGGGAATCCACTTTGAACACGTTTGGCAATTTCTCAGCTATTCAGGATAAAGGGAATGAATACTGACTATACTCTTATTATAAAATTCAGCAATTTCTCAATTATTTTTTTTTTTTTGTCTGTTCTTGTGAATAAGACCAGTAATATTATTTTGTAAAACGCCATTCAAAACTTCCACCGGACAGTTGTTTTGCCCGATTTAAATGTTTTGATCAACTTAAGTATGATCTTTTGATCGTCAAAAATAAACATGGTACTTTTACCACGCGGTTTTGAACTGGGAGTAGATTTCGGCTAATTTTATATATTTAAAAAACAAAATAATACCAAATCACGTTTCTCTTCCACTGTCCACGTTTCAAGTGGAACCGTATTTGAAATAAACAAAAGAGGTTATAATAATGGAAATTCTTTTCAAGTAGTTGATATTTTCTAAGTCAGTGGTGCTAAATTGAATGTCAGTTTTAGTTTATTTTATTTAATAATTTTTCCGCTGTTATATATTTCATTAATTACTGAATGAACCTCGTTTAAAATACTTACCTCCAATTGCATTTACCTACTAGTTTTTTTATGATAAAAACTTAATTTTTTATCAGATGTACAAATTGTCAAACCTGACAAAAATTTGAATCTAGAATTACCGAATGAAATTCACATAAACTTTGCATTCATCCAAGAAGTAAATTAAAAGATGTTTAATCTTTTTAAGTAGTGGAAATTATGTGTAAGCTATACCCGGTGTAACCTGTGTTTTCGAATCCCGGTCAGGCATGACATTTCCACACGCTACAAAAATTGTCATTTATCTCCTCATCCTCTAAAGCAGTACCCGGAGATTGGAAAAAAATACCCGGGTGATTCAAAAAGCACTTCACAAATTTAAAAGCGTATAATATTTTATCGAAATAACGTGTAGATTCAGTTGAGGTCTTATTTCATAGAAAAACACATCAAGTTTGTCACCCGACATTTACTTTGGTTCGATATGACTTTCATTTGTAATGCGACTTACAATCCACCTGAAGTCGGGTTTTGCCTCTGCAGCTGCGGCGTTAATTCGAAGTCTTAGCTTCAACAAGATCAACAGGCAAAGGTGATAGATAAACCTGATCTTTAATAAAACCCCACAAAAAATCTAGCGGGATCTAATCTGAGGAGCGAAGTGGCCATGAAATTGGACCTACACGACTAATTCACCGATCTGGGAATCGAGTAGCAAGAAAATCTCGGACTTCTAGGCGGTAGTGAAGTGGTGCTCTGTCTTGCTGATAGTAAAGCGTCCATCTTGGTCATCATCGTCTAAGCGAGGAGCTAGAAGAAAATTTTGAAGCATATGTATATAAACGATACCATTTACGTTTGCCTCCTGAAAAAATAATAAGCCGTACAGTTTTTGTTCGCTTAGGGCAGAAATACCTTGTCGTTAGGGCTATTACGAATGTGTTGCAAAGTTTCATGAAGGTTTTCGCTACCCCATATTTGGCAGTTATGGTTTTTCACTTTGCCGCTGATGTTAAACGTTGACTCATTACTAAAAATTACATCAATCATTACTAAAAACGTATTGTTGTCTGCAATTCTATCAACATTTCCAAACAAAACTGCAACTTTGTCGTCATATGTAACGCGTTGAACCACGGTCAGTTTGTATGGCTTCAAGTGCAAGTAATACGCCCCAAACAATCGTTTGTGTAATGCAAGTCTCTCGTAACGCACGTCGAGATGGACTACGAGCAGAGGTTTCCCCGAGTTGTCCTACAGCAAATTCAGGGACGCGTAGGCGTCCTGGTGATTTTTGGTTGTTAAATAGAACAACCTGTCTCAACGAAGGTTTGGTGCCAAGAGTAAACTGTGGAGTATATGACTATTAGGAGACTGCCTACCGTACATTCTACAAAAATAATGTTGAACTGCAGTTGCTGACTGCAAATTGTGATTAACAGATATAGCGAACACGTTCCGCACCAGTAAATTATCAATTTTTGGAAAAACTGGTAAACAGCGCTGGTGGCCGAATTCGGTACTAATGAACTACGTGAGTCAAAACATGATGTGGTTTGCTGTGTGACGAAATCTCAACCCAATGTGCAAGTTATGTAAATAAATTTTTATATCCTTCTTCAAGTTGTGAAGTCCATTTTGAATTACCTGGTTGTATATTTTAAAAAGACAAAATATCTAACAAATAAAACGAGTAACGGAACATGAATTACGATATTTTTATTATTATTTTTTTTTTTAAATAATAATTTTTGATTAATTAATAAGTTAACTTTATAAAATTTCATTTTTCATCATATGATTAACGTGTTTTTTATTATACCTATTAAGTTTGTGCTAACTTATTACGGATTCTTTTTAATATTTTTATTATATAGAATATTTATTAAACTCATTATTCTATGTCATATTTATAAAAATAAATTAACACCTACTCGTTATTAATAAATAATATGCTTCAGAAACAGATACTAACCTAAGTACCGTAAAAAAATACTTCAAATTTGTCTGTTCATATTATTATTACTTTTTTTTTGGTCTGATGTAGAGTTAATTTTAACTCTACAGTTACAGTTCTCACTGTTAGTCGGTTGGTTTAAAAACTTTATAACCGTTACTAAATGTCATTTTCCTGCCTCTAAAAACAGAAACTGCGAAATTAAAATACGACACCGTATATCAAAAGATTAATGAAGCATATTTTTATCCCGTTTAATTCTTCTATAGATCTTATGAATGTACTATTTATGTACAATATTGGCTGCTGTTATAAAATACGGGTTAAATTGATTTGCTTGTTTATTTTTTATAGATTTATTTATAAAATTATACTAGTATGTGATAGTGGGAAAGAAAGTTATTATAAATGTTTTAATACCATTTGTCATTACCCCGTTCTAGAGAACAATAGTTAATACTTGATTATAATTAAATAAATAGTATAATAGAAAAATTTAATACAGGTTTGCTTTGTAAATACAATAAATTGTGGTTGTCACAATAGTTTAATGTTATCAAAACGATAAATTTATTAAAAACTGCTATATCTGTTATAACTGCTATATGGTTTTGTTTACCATAAATGACAGAACTCGTCAACTGTGCAATATTATAAAAATGGATTAATTTGTTACTTTTTATATTCGCGTTAGGAAACAAGACTTAATTGTTTTTTCTTTACGTTTTTCTAAGAATCAATAAAACATTAAACTATTGCCTCGTTTGTTTTATTAGTATACGTATAGTAAAAACATGTAATGATATGGAAATAAGAGTATAAATAAGAGAAATGTGACGCAACCTTATAGAAAAGTGTTTTCTTCTTTTATTGCTGGTTTAATTGAGAAAAAATGGGTACACAATGCAGCAAAAAAATATTCATTGTCTCCGAAAACATAAATGTGCTAATTGTGCCCAGACCTGGAATGCCTTCGCAGAAAAAGTACGGTGTGAATACACCAAACATGTTCTCCACCAAGCGGCTGTACGACAAGTTTCAAGAGACAGGAAATGTGGCAGATGCAGCCAAAAGTGGTACCAACAGTACCAACATCAGAAAAGTTGATCGAAATGAAAGCTGCATATTCTGTTAGGACGGAAAACGTGTAACTTTCTGTCAGTGATTCATATAGATAAAAACTCGATGATTGGTTTCGGTCTGACAAAGCGTGGTTCCACCTTGATGGATACATGAATGCACAGAATTCACGGATTTTGTGTACGGAAAATCAAACATCAGCTGCACCAGTCTCCTTTACACGGACAAAAAGTGGGTGTTTGGTGTGCAATTTCCCGTATTTCACGGCACAGTGAACAGTGAGCGTTACATACAGTTGGTGCAAAAATTTGTAAACACTATATATCTGCAGATCGCTAGAGTACACGTGGTTTTAGAAGGACAATGCTACGGCTAATACAGTCAACAACACTATGACTTTCTTGGATCGGTGTCATCATGGACAAGTTATTTCGAAGGGGGTTGTGGCCTCCTCGATCTCCTTTCTTTCTTTCTTTTTCCTGTTCAGCCTCCGGTAACTACCGTTTAGATAATACTTCAGAGGATGAATGAGGATGATATATATGAGTGTAAATGAAGTGTAGTCTTGTACATTCTCAGTTCGACCGTTCCTGAGATGTGCGGTTAATTAAAACTCAACCACCAAAGAACACCAGTATCCACGATCTAGTATTCAAATCCGTGTAAAAATAGCTGGCTTTACTAGGACTTGAACGCTGGAACTCTCGACTTCCAAATCAGCTGATTTGGGAAGACGCGTTCACCATTCCCCCGATCTCCTGATTTATCCTTTTCTGACGTTTGCTTATGGGTAAACGTTAACGATGGAGCTTACAAAACTCATGCTTACACCAGTCTCGAATTGAAGAGCGAAATTGAACGATGTCTCGCTCCAATTCCGCAAAAAAACGTTACAATGCTCTGTATGCTTTATGCTAATATTTAAAATGATATAGACGAATTGAATGATGTCGCAGTTGATTTTCAAAGATAGTACGGCGATTCTAAAGATAAACAAACCAAAAATTCTAGGAAAACTGAAGAGTGAAGTAGTTCTCTGTCTAATTTAGTGAGCCGAATATGTAGACATGTATATCAGTGTATCATATCCATTAAAAGTGCGTCATCAAAATTTAAGCCTATTTTTATGCTGATTATTTCATTGTAGTTTATTTTAAAGAACCGAACACATTTTTTTATTAAAAATGTTTGGTTATTGATTTAAAAATTATTATATTATTATAACGATTTTTTTTACATAATAGCTATTTTTCCGTAATATATTTTTTCTTTTCATTTCAGCTTGGACGATGGGATGGTTGGTTTGTAAAACAATACCATATTTACAAGGAGTTTCCGTCAACGCCTCAATAAATACATTAGTAGCAATATCAGTTGAAAGATGTTTAGCCATATGTTATCCGATGAGATGGCAAATGACATCAAGAGCTTGCCGGATTATAATATTATTTATATGGATATTTTCTCTTACAATTACCCTTCCGTGGGCAATATTCTTCCAATTACAACCGCTAGAAGAAGGAAGTGACATTCAGGTTAGTATTTTTGATGTAATATTATTTATATTGAAGAAACTAAAAAATTTCAGTGGAGTTGTTTTTTTTTTTGTCATTATGGTAGCTGGATTTATAATACCAATATTTATTACTAATTGTCATACAAAAAAAAGTCGTGAAACGTTGCCTAATATTTAATACAGTTTATTGATAAACGTTACGTCATAAATACGGAGAAGAGTATTTAAAACAGGCCCAAGAAAGTCCTTGGTTTGGTGGCTACTTAATTTAGCGTCCTTTAACCGATTAAAATTATTCTTGGAACGTTAGCTTATATGATATGCTTAAAAAGTTTTTTTTTTTGTAAAGCTTAAGAGATACGCAATAGATGCGATAAGAAGTAACGCATTACCTACAAACGCTAAGTTATCTAGATAATAAATTCAAGGTTATAAGTCATCATGATAAAAAATAAATTCCCACTAATCCCTTAACAGCGGCCAGTTCTTATTGGTATTTCAGGTTTACCGTACAGTGGACCTAGAGCGTGCGTCGTATTAATGTGCACATACTGGCTTACTGCGCTATTAACTACCCTGAAAAACTCTGATAATGTATTGCATACTATGTAATTGTACGGAGCAATACGAGATGTTTTCGTAAAGGAATGACTATCTAACTGTTCCGCTCGTCCTAAACAATCTATCTCTTTCGCACGCAATGTGCACAGCTATACGCCACCCGTTATACTGTTAGTTACATTTATCCGATTTCGTTTAGAAGTTTAGTTCGTTTTTTGTGGACTAGAATTTAACTTTTATTTTCTGAATAAAATGTGACATTTATTAGAATACAGTGTAATTTATTATATTAAAGTAAATTATAATTGTCAGTAAAAATTAATTGTAATTATTCGAATCATATTAAGTTAAGGCCGATAACGTTTTGTAACAAAAGATTTAAAAAAATAATAATTTCAATCATTAGTATTACCGGCGAAAATGCTGAAATGCAATATTTTCCGATCTTCGTGGCGAAGTGATAGCGAATCGGCCTTTGATTCGGTGAATCTGGGTTTGAATCTCGATGAAGCGTTGTATTTTTCATACAATACAAAATTCCATTTTCATATTCCCACTCAAAATCATATTTGGTGAATTAATTCAACAAGCAAAAAAAAAAAAAAAATTAAAAATAATTTACAGTAAAATCATGCACGTATACGCTTAATTAAACAGCCGCCAAAGTAAGAATAGCTGAATTTCGCCTCGGATTTAATGCCTTTTTCTGTACATAACAAATTGCAATCTATCAATAGAGCTATTCTGTAAAAATTTTAATTTTTGTGATTACGACTTCTTTTTCCTTAATTAAATTAAGAACATTCGTTCCTTATTTAAGAGGATACGTACAATAATTTATCTTCATCGAATTATCGTTAAATTAAAATACTTACTTAGAAACTGAAAATGGTTATAATATAAAGAACATAAATAAATTTATAAATCTCAATTTAAATATAAAAATAAAGTAAATAAATTTAAAAAAATAATAATTTTTATATTGATTTGAATTATAATTTTGTACGTATAAATTTTTCAAAAAACAAAACTGAAACTAATAAATAAAAACAGAAACTAACGAAATAATAATAAGAAGAATATTTATTATAAGAGCAAATTTTTATAAAATATGATACAGACGGGAAAAATTGTAAAAATATTCCATATAGACTGACAAATAGAAACTTTATAAAAGCTTTCAGGAACGTTTAAAAGCTTATAAATGCAATAAACAAAAATCTAATTACAGATCACATAAGGGAAAATAAGTTCAGATTTTCAAGTAGTCATATACATGTTCGTATCGTAAATCAATAGTAACAAATTTAAGTTTCGTAAACTTAAAACAAAATTACACAATATATAAACCAACAAATGAAAATGTAGCAGGTCAACAATTAAAATATGAATACGCTAAGGGAAATAATATATTTCAATTAACCTATTATAATTTAAATTTAACCCACCGGGTTGGTCTAGTGGTGAACGCGCCAAATTAGCTGATTTTAAAGACAAGAGTTCTAAGGTTCAGATCCTAGTAAAAGCAGTTACTTTTATACGGATTTGAATACTAGATCGTGAATGCTTTGGTGGTTTTTTTTTTCTCTCACCTCCCCTGGGCCAGACCGACTTGGTATTACGCCGCCCAGGGGAGTGTCTTTAAACTCAAATAGGCCTCCCCACCTACCGGCTATATACCGGCATGGCAGGTCGGCCTACCGGTTAGCTCTTTTTGAGAGTTCTTTATTAATATTGCCCTTTTGGACACCACGCCAGACCCAGTTCGCCGCTTCAGTGTTCAGTGTGCTGTTACCTGACTGTTACCCGTGGAGTCCTTGGTGGCTCGTCGGTGCCAACACACCGCAACATGCTGGACCTCACCAGCAAGGCTGTCCACCCAGTCCTATTCTAGCCAACACCTTGTCTTCTCTCATCGGAGTATTTCTGTACAACAACTTGTCTAACAAAACTAGCAAAGTTATTCCAGTTTGACTCGCTTCTTAGCATGTAGTCTATTGTTGTCTCTGGAGTTATACCTGTGAGTGCCTTACTATGTCTAAGTGTGTCCCACATATTGCACTCAAAAAAGGTGTGCTCAGCATCATCTATCTCGTTGCAGTAGTTGCAAATTGGCTCTTCTCTCTTGCCTATTTTGTGCAGGTAGTTATTGAAGGAACCATGTCCTGTAAAAAACTGCGATAGGTGATGATCAACCTCACCAAATCTTCTCGACAACCACGGCTTGATGTTGGGGATGAGGGCTCTCGTCCATCGACCCACAGCTTCCTGCGACCATCTTTCCTGCCAGATATTATAAACAGCATCTCTGACCTCTTGTTCTGGCTTGCCTTGTGCCCTCTCCACCCTCTTTTTGCGATTAGGTCAATAGGAGGTGTACCCGATAACACGCACAGGGCGGCATAGGACACTGTCCTGTATGCGGACACAACACCTAGGAGCACACACCTGTGCGTCCTCGCCAGTCTCTCTTTGGCTCTCTTTTGTGGTTGGGTTTCAATTAACCACACGTCTTAGGAATGGTCGAATTGAAACTGTACAAGACTATATTTTATTTGCATTCATACATATCATCCTCATTCATCCTCTGAAGTAATACCTTACGGTGGTTCCGGAGGCTAAACAGAAAATAAAAGAGAACTTAAATTTAAAAATATGTTTAAATATTGTTAAAAGTTAATGTGTTCATTATCTACCAATAAACAACAATTTATAACAGTAGAATTCAGAATAGTTCATTTTATACAAATCTCTCAATATAAACTTAAATCTCATAATCCATATTATTTTTCTAATCTTCTGAAGTACAAATGTTGTAATAGTAATTTTTGTGGGTAAAAAAGGAAAATAATAAATTTAAAAAATTATATTAAAAAAAACCATAATAAAAGAATTTATTTTTAATTTATTTTTATTATTGTTTTTTTATTTTAGCGAATTATTTCATTAATTGTTTTCAAATATTTTAAAATAAGCTCTTATTGTATTCTGTTATAACTGTTTAAAAATTGTAAATATTTATTAACCATTATGACTTCGGAAATGCATAATTATTTTTGTTTTTCAGCAACGAATTGGCGAATGATAGGGTCAACTTTTTATAAATTGCAATTAAAAATTAATCTGAATACATGTGACGGAAATGTTTCTTATTTTAAACGTTATGAGGAAAGTTTACTTACAAAGTTAACATGTAAAATAATTAAATATTATTTTATTAAATCAATGTAATTATATAATTTTAAAATAGGAATTAAGGATAAATGATGTATCATACGAAAATATAAAATTAGTCTGTTAAAGATAGTAGTAAGAAAAACCGCATTAAGAAAACAAGAATGAAAAGCAAATATGAATAAATTTATGCAATATTAAAAGAAAGTATTGAATATTTAATCTTGGAATTAATGAGTTGAAACAAGAAAACTAAAAAGAAAACCCTTTTTTCATATTATTATGTAGAAAATTACAGAAATAATTAGGAAATGTCAAGAAAAGTTGAAATAACATTGTTATGACATGAAAACCGAAAGATTTCCTTCGTAAGTATTGAATTATGAAACGAAAGTTAAAATAAGTACTGAAAAGACGTAAATATTAAAACAATGTTCAAGCAATTTTTTTTTTATGAATAAGTCACCATAACCGGGAACCTAGTTATTTTCATTCAGAGTTTTAGGAGTGTGTATAACGCATTATTTTATGACAAAGTGGCACATTAATTTTTTCTTTTACGTTAACGATCTCGCTCTTTATTATTACTGAAAAACATCTGAGGTAAAAAAAGGGACTACTCAGACTTACTTTTTTGAAAATAACTTAATAAATATACACTTAGTGGTAGGGTTGCATATCATCAGAAATTTGGTGGGTTAGAAGTATTATTAAAGAAGAGATATTAAGAAGAGATATTAAACCGTACATTCGACGCTGAAGAAGAATGAGAAACTACTTCTTTTGTAATTTTTCTGCTAGAATGATTATTATTCTTGAAAATAGTTCGTTTGTGATTCAATCAGGTTGCCGAATACCTGAAACGATCTATTTCTTATAATATAATTCTATGTAGTTATTAACTTCATATATATTATGAGTATTGTCCTTAATTGCCCGTCAAGTTTGACTGTACGTGAAACAAAGAAAATATAATTTTTGGGAAATAGATCCTGTGTATATTTAAAAAATTTTTTTATTTGCATTCTATCATTTTTCCCCAAAGGAAGGGTCAGAAAATGTAAAAAAATTAGAAAAATAGGTTACAACTCAGTTTTATCCTTGTAAAATAGAAATATCCTTGAGTAAAATAGAAACCTAAACAATAGGGATATATGTACCTTTAATATATATTTTTTCTAAAATGGATATATTTCTAGGTATTTCCAAAAAAAGTACATTTTTTACTCCTTCATGCCTTACAACCCTCTAAAAATCCCTCTATTCCGTAGAAGCTCAAAAATTTCAATGAATATGGATAAGTATTCATTGCAAATAAATACCCACAGCCTTTAAGTAGTTCTTTATATAATGCATAGTCTTATTGTATATAATAGTTTTTTTAAATCATTGTTTTCCTATTTCGCTTTAAAAATAATAATAATTTTTTTTCTTTAAATTTAAATTTAAAGGTAATTCTTTTCAAAATAAAGTACCACCATATTTCTTCCTCTTTCTGTTAGTTCATATTTTTTAGTACATCAGTCTGTGTTTGTCTCCTTGTATTTCTTATACAAATCTTCAAGTAATATCGTATGGTTACTATTTAAGTATTTAAATCATTGAGAAAATATTTTAATTTTTGTTACTACTACTGCTACTACTACTACTACTACTACTACTACTACTACTACTACTAATAATAATAATAATAATAAAGCAATAATTATCATTAAGAAATAAACGAAATACTCGTAAGTAATAAAAATAAAAATATTTTTTCATAATAATAGTAATAATAATAATAATCCGGAGGTCCTGGGTTCGAATCCCCATCAGGATGACATATTACACATGCTATAAATTTTCATTCTCGTAAGCCTAAATGAGTAAAGTAGTAGATACCCGTCATCTCAAAAAGAATATAATAATAATTATTATTATTTCGGACTACCTCTTCTTATGATCATACTTATCCCAAAGACAGAAAGGATACCTAAGTCCCAAAAGGAAGCATAAGTATTACAAAATTCATCAAAAAGATCTTATTTTATTCTAATGGGAAAAATTAAAAGAAACAATCCGAAAAAAAAACATTAAATTACTATAATAATTAACATGGAAAACTTTTAAAATCAAAACAAAGAAATTCAATTGTAAAACGAAATTAACATTTACCTGAATTTTTTTTTGAGGAACACAGAAAATAGTCATCTCTTAGTAAAATGAAGTACCACGTCAGCATAAAAATGCCTTCCATTTATGACGAAAATTCACAGGACACTGTTAAATTAAAAATATGTAAAGAAACTCAAAATAAAAATGAAATTTTAAAAAAAGAATCACAGGATAAAAAAAAAACATTAAAATAAAAATAATAATAATTATTTATTTAATTTTATTTAATTATTTAATAATAATTAAAATTTTTCTTTTTTTTCAGACGTGTCTGGAATCGTGGCCAACACCAGATAATGGAAATATTTATTTTGTCGTTGCAAATTTAGTTATGTGTTATTTATTACCGTTGTCATTGATATCGGTATGTTATTTTTTAATTTGGAGAAGAGTTTGTTGCCGTAAACTTCCAGGGGAAGTACAGATGTATCAAGAATTAATCGTACATCGTTCTAAAGTTAAAGTAATCAAAATGTTATTATTAGTTATAATATTATTCGCTTGTTCTTGGCTTCCATTATATATTATATTCACAAGAATTAAATTAGGCGGTGATTTATCACCAGGCTTTGAAGAAACTTTAATATATTTTCTATTACCGTTAGCGCAATGGCTCGGTTCTTCTAATTCTTGTATAAATCCTGTACTTTATGCGTTTTTTAATAAAAAATTTCGTGTGGGTTTTAAAGCGATTTTATCGAGTAAATCTTGTTGTAAACCTTTAAGATACGATTCTAGTTTTGACGGTAGGAATTTAAGCAGTAAAGAAATGATTTTATGTAACAGTAATATCGGTCCGGTAAGACGTTCGTTGACAAGAATGACTATAACATCAGGTACAGGTTTAAAACCGGCTAGAGTCGGCGGTTCTGAAAGTAATTTAGTTAAAACAAGAACGTTATCGTTGAAAAATTTAAATCGTATTAATAATAATAGTACAGACGGTCCGTATTTTACTAATACGCACATGAACGGTATGGCAGCTAGCGACATGGCACTGCATTCAAATGCAACTTTTGTATGAAAAATTGGATTGTTCTAAGAAGTTTAAAAACTGTTGGAACAAATGAGCAAATAATATTTACGACAACAAATAATATGTTGTCAGATTTAAGAAAGAAAACATTTTTGGCGGAAAGCCCCTTTGAGTAAGAAAAAGCGGAACGATTTAAGAAAAAAAACGGTAAGAATAATGCCAATGAAGGCGTTATTAAAAATAAAATGAAAAAGATTCTCGTCGTTGACATAATTTGATTTTGAATAGTAAAATTTTATTAGAACTATTTATTCGAGAATCAATTACATTATTACTGTTTACTGTACCTCATTTAATAAGAATTTAGAGAACGAATATGTGTCTACTACTCTCTGCTATTCCGGTTAAAGTTGCCAATAAATTTTGGATATTACAGTGTATACAAGATATATTCGATTAAAAAGAACTTGTAGGTTAACAGTGAATACCTCATTAATTTTATTTAAACGGTGAGTTGAAGCAAGGTAGCAGTAATTATAAATGGAATGTGACGTTACGTCAAGGCCAATTTATTCCTCTTGTTTCAGGAAACTAATTATTACAGGTTTACAGAAACCGTTCAAAACCCATCAATTTATTTTTTTATGTTAAAAAAAAAGTTAAGAATAACTTTTAAATTGAGCTCCTGCAAGCAAAAATATGGTATTTAAAAATAATATGTGAAAAAGACTTGTTTATTTTAAATGAATTATTTTAACTCTTACTATTAAAATCTAAAACTCCTAGCCAAAATTCGAAAAAATATTACCCGTAAATTAAGTTTTTTTTTTTTTAATTTATCTACTTATTATTTTTCTTAAAATAAATAAAATGCTATCGAGCATTAAGCACATTAGGTATTTTACTCCTTAGTAATTGTTTATAAAAATAATTAATTCCTATATCTATTAAAGATCTTCGTAGATATATGTGAACCATTTGTTTAAGTATCTTTATTAAACATGAGAAAATTAGTGATGATTGAACTAGTAAGAAATATAAATATTTCCCGATCCACTTACTTGCGATGACCTTGATTATTGCTCCTCCAATCAGTATCGACAAAGCTATCCAATAATACAGGTTTTACTACCTGTCATCCAGTCAACGTCGTCACTTCCAATCGCAACAAAGTTTCTTTAATTTTTAACTACAATTCATTTTATTAGTGTGATGGGTTTAGATAAAAATTTTCCGTACATTCGATTTTTAATTTTACAACATAATTTTGATTCTAATTTAGTTTATGAAAATAATTTTCCTAAGCGATTAACGTGTTATTACTTAGTAATCTGATTATACAAGTGTAAACGAATTAGTTATATATATATATATATATATATATAGAGTTATATTGTAATTTTAATTTCACATATTAAAATCAATAACATATAAAAGCGAAGGGAAAAATTTAATTAAAATATATTTATTTCAAAGAAAAAGCCTTCCAGCAAATTATATTATTATTTACATATTATATTAATTATGTATTATACTGATCATTACAGAAATAATCGATAAAAACATTTAAAAAAATACTTTTTTATTTATTTTCAGTTAAATTATAAAACAGAAATCGTTTGATATTACATAATTATTCTTATTTATTTCTTTAAATTTTTACAGTATTTATTAAATACTGTACAATATAATTTAATTTTAATTATACGTCAAATTTACAACAGTTTAAAATATTATTTTAAAATTTACGTTTTAAATGAGGTGATTTTAAAACGTATGCGTAAGCCATGTAAAGGAAATCATTTAATCGGTACACGATAAAACTAGAAATTCATTTTGCTTTTCTTTTTAATATTTATGGTATTTTTTTTTTTTTTGTTTTATTATATGGAAAAAACAAGAGATATACTTAAACTCTATCGTTATAAGATATTAAGTTATAAAATATTCAAAAACTAATGGTAAAGGAAAAATACATTTTAATTTACCTTACTTATAAGATTTTTAGCTTCTATATGCCTTTAAAATCTTGTTTGAAATATATGTTTCATAAACTTATTCAAAAAATTGTAAAAAATTATTGTTTTATTTAATGGATAGTTTTTATTTGTGTTTTTTTGTATACAACAAAATTTTTTGAAATAACCCGGCTAATATAATTCGTTTAAATAAACATAAGCTGTATCATTCTTTTATACGTATTAATTATTATTTGTTTGACTATTGTTATTTTAAGGAAAAAGTATATAAGCATATATAAATTTGTAAAATTTGTTTTCTTTTTCATTTACATTTATTTTTTCTATTTTATATGTTCTTTATAATGTAATTATTTCAATTTTTTACTTCTGAATTCACTAACCAAAATCAAGATGTAAAAGCAAAAGTAAAAGATGAAGAATAAAAACGAAGAAAATTTTGGCTGTGTAAATCAGTACCTTGTGGAATGAAGATTTTTCGTTTAAAAAAATTATGTATAATATTATTTTGTAATATATACGTAAATTTGTAAACATTTGTTACAATAACTACTTAAAATATGGTATAACACTCTGAAATAAAATATGGTATAACTATATGAAGTGAAATATTTATTTAGATTTTATAATATATGTATATATATATATATTTATACCGTGTGTCCGACGAAGAGGTATAGACTTTTGATTTAGCATCACTCTCCCATTTAACTCCCATTTTTTATTTATTTATTTATTTATTTTTTTTTTTACTCACAGACATTTTATTGACATTTTACAGAACTTTTAACGAAGGTTTTAAAAATGTTCTGTGAAAATTTCAACCTTTTATGATTTATAGAAACAAAATGGCGGCTTTTAATAAAAACATTAATTTAACGTAAACCACATATTTTAATCATTACAAAATAGTTGTTAAAAATGATTAAAAACAAATGATAATTAGAATTAGAATAATTAAAAACAGTTAATCAATCATGGTTATAATTAATTATTAACTTGTTTATCGAATTTGAAGAGCTGTTTAATAATACATTATCTGATTTTAATTATTTTTACCAGTTACTTTGTAATGAATAAAAAATGTAGTTTATCTGAAATTGATGTTTTTAATTGAAAACTGCTATTTTGTTTCTATAAATGCTAGAAGGTTGAAATTTTCACAGAAAATTTTTAGAAATTTCGTTAAAAGTTCTGTAAAATTTCATTAGAATCGCTGGAGGAATGGGTCAGTGATACCAAATAAAAAGCGTACACCTTTTCGTGGAACACGTTGTATATGTAATTATGATTATTTGTAAAACAATATTAAATTGTTTTCTATAATATTATAAGATATGTAATATAGCTTTTATAACTTTATCTCTCCTAGTAAATATAATGTAAATACTGTAATGGAATCGTAGAGTTGTAGCTATCCCAGCACTGTCATTTATTTCCAATTGTATATACTAGTACTATTTTCTAGAAATAAAATCATCAGTTATCTTATTGTACCAAAATTGTCTATTTTATTTTAATAAATGATTATCATTAATTATTGTTCTTCTTTTTTATACTTATTACGATTCTTATTATTAATAAAATAAAGAAAATATATAATTGTTAACAGAATGTTTCACAAAGAATGTAAAAATCTTTCAGAACATACGAGGTGTGTGAGAAAATTAATGAGACTGACTTTTTACTTACCAAAGATTTTATTTTTTTTAAACAATATTATCCCCTTCAACGTAGTTCCCTTGGGCATCTTTATACCGGCGGTGTCGTTGTTCCCACTCTTGGTAGCAGCGCTGGAAGGCTTCAACTGGTAGGGCTTCAACTTGGTCGGTCACAGTCTTTTGAACGTTTCCAGAGTTCCAAAATGACGTCATTTTAAGACACGTTTCAATTTCGGGAAAAGAAAAAAGTTACAATGACTCAATTCAGGTGAATAGGGGGGTTGAAGAACCGTAGGAATGCGTTTTGAGGTCAAAAATTCCCTGATGGAAATGACAGTGTGACACAGAGCATTGTCATGATGAAGCATCCACTTGTCTTCAATGTCTGGCCTCACGCGTATCACTCTTTTCCTGAGCCTTTCAAGGACACCTTTGTAAAACACTTGGTTGACGGTTTATCTTGAGGAACAAATTTTTTATTTACGATACCCTTACTGTCAAAAAAGCAAATCAGCACGGTTTTGATCTTTGATTTGCTCATTCGACATTTTTTCGGTCGAGGAGATGACGGAGTGTGCCACTCTTCGCTTTGCCGCTTTGTTTCAGGATCTTACTCAAATATCCAAGATTCATCACCTGTGATTACACGATTGAAGAATTCTTGGTCATTTTCAATCCTCTCAAGAAGATCAACGCACCGATTTCGCACAAACCTTTGCATGTCTAAATCGTATGTCAAAATTTGATGTACAGTGAAAGCGTTTAAATTTAACTGTTCACTCATCATCCTTATTGTTAAAAGACGGTCTGATCTCATACACGCTCAGGTTGATCTTCAACTGTTTCGACTTCCAAAAATGATTAGTGCCGGCGGAAAACTTGTGCTCTTGTTCCCATAACCCTGTTTCAACTTTTCAAAAGTCACACTCGCGGATTCCCCAAGTGTAACACAAAACTTGATTACACAACGTCGCTCTAAATTCCGATGCTCCATTTTCGTAACGCACAACAAAAACTTAACTTCACTGATGGCGCTGTCAAAAATAATGAGTTGGCTGAACGGAGTTGAAACTCGTACTAAGCATGTGGAAGGGATAAACAAACCGGTCTAGCACAGACCGGTAGACACAGCGTTGCCGGATCGCTCGCAGTATTACATATCTCATTACTTTTCTCACACACCTCGTATTCTATTGGTAAAAATAAAACGGAAGGTTCGTACAAATATTGGTTTGTAAATGCTTCTTTGGCCAGTGTCAGCGGATAAAAAATTTTGCTCTGATTTCTGCGCTTTCGGTAAGATTAAGCGTGATTGTAATTATTTGGATCCAAATGAAAGGATAAAAAATTTAGTGGTTTTATATGAAATCTAACTTAAAAAACGTTTTAAAAAAATCGGTCCCAGAACTGTACTTTAAGTATTTATCGGGAAATCTGGGCTTAAAGATCCCAGATGTGTTTTTAGATTCGGATCGAAAAAACATTATTTTATGTTTGGTGTAAAATAACTTCGTTAAATGGATAATAAACACGTAAACATTTAAAAAAAAAAAACTTGTAGTAGATTTGATTATGAGTAAGCTTTAAAGAATAATGACCACAGAAACTAAATACAAATATAAGAATTCCAAAGTTTGTTAAAACCAAAACTTATGAAAATTTGGCAGCTTTAACTAGGTATTGAAACAAAATTAACGATATTTTAAACAAAAACATGAAATATTTTAGAAAATAACAATCACAAACAATAAAACTAAGAATACTTAATTTTATCGAAGGCGCAGAGATCAGAGCGAATTTTTTCGCCAGCCGACACTCGGTAATTAAGCGTTTATAAACGCTTTAAGACTTTTTTCTTTATTCTCACTAATTGAACATGTCCTGAAAGTTTGTTACATTCGTAGTGAATCATGCTGTACTTGTACTTATATTTTTATAGAATTCCATATTTTTAAACTTTTAAAAAAATTTGTTTTTATATATTGGAAATTGGATGTACTAAAATAGTATATAATTTTTTTTTTTTTTGTTACAGTATAAATAAAATCGATTGTATTTAATTCAATTCTTAATTCTTATAAATAGTAAAAATTTAGTCTAATTTAAATAAATTTTTTTTCTTTTAAATATTAGTTCAAAATTTGTATTGAAATTTAAGCGTGTTCTATTCTACAGACAATAGAATTAAGTTTTTATTTCACGGCTAGGTAATTTTATTAATTTTAATATCAAGATGATAAGATTTAATATAAAAAATATAAATAAATTCTTCATCGATAAATAAAATAAGTTTTTAAAAGTATAATGTAAATGTAAAATGCAAGTTTTATAATTAATATTTTAAAGCTTGTAATAGTATATAATATAATGCCAAATATCATATTTAAATGTACATAATATAATTTACTTTTATAGAAAAAAACAACACTTGGTATCTAGGGAATTATAATTTGATCAATATCCGATTATAAGAATATAAAAAATTAATTTTTTTCTTTTGTAATTTTTTTAAGTAAGTAATCAAATTGTAGTAATATTTAAAATTGACTGTAATTTAATTAGAATGTTCGAAATAATAAAATAATAATACAACAGCCTGACACTCTGTAACAGTTGTCGACTGATAATCAAGATGGACAAAAAAGCCAAATCTGTTATCTAGTTTTAATAAATTTGAAACTTAGAACACTTATAAGTGAACTGAAAAAATGTCATACCAAAATAATGCGTAATATGATCTGATTTAAAGCGACGTTTAAAAAACAAATTACATATGCTTTTATCATGGTTTTTATAATTAAATTTGTTATATAGTGTATTTGTGTATATGTATGTATGTATATGTTATAATTTATTATTATAATGAACTCAACTATATTTGACGCTAAATGATATTACGTGCATATCTTGTTAATGGAGAGTACATGTCAACCTCCTTCTGCTGAAATTTTGAAATTTAATCTACTGTCCTTTACCATTGTTATATCCAATGATTTATTAATTATATATATATATATATATATATAATCCTATGCTTACATTATTTTACCTATTTGACAGTATAGTAATATTAATAATAAAATAATGATTTATTAGTCAGTCGTACATTATATACGATAATAATAATTATTTCATTTTTACCAATGAAAAATTATTCTTTTTTATATACTACGTATAAAAAAATTAATTTATATCAAGTACTCGAATAGAGTACTGTAATATATACCGATTAGTTTGAAACTTAAACACTCGCTTCAAAAGAACGGAAAAAATTAAGATAGAATTATTTTATTTCTTAATCTTTTTTTTTTTGGCAATCCTTTGCAATCTCTTTTCATTAAAGCTTTCTTAAAATAGTGAATTTTACTAATTGTAATTCAAAAATTAGTTACCCTCTGTGAAACACTTTAAAAAATTCTAAAATGTGTCTTATCAACTGCATAATAAGTAATATAATCTTATTACCCCAGTCAAATTTATTTAGTTTATTTTTAAGTCATCGGCCACTTTTAAAACAATACAAACGTCAGTTAGAAAAAAAAAATTCTTTAAAAATTAGAAAAGTAAATCATATTCGTTTAAATAATACGAGTAAGAAAGAAAATGTGTATAAAAATTTTAAGTTATTAACAATGGATTATTATTTTTATTAATTAAAAGTAAGGGGAAATTAAAAATTATTTTCAGTACTGTTAATGTACTACCAAAAAATATCAGCCGGAATTTCATCTTAAGTGTAGATGACAACACCACCAGTTGTGTAATATAATGATTACAGTATATTTTCCTCTGCATACCCTTTAATGCACTGCAGTTATTTTTAATTTTTTTTTTCAAATATTATCACGTACTGGTTGTTAGGTAGGGTATCGCAACTATAATTATCTAACAAGCAATTGCTGTACTCAGAGGGTGCGCAAACAATTTGAACCTACGGAATCTTGCTATTGAGGTACGGCAAGCGACAATAACAAAGAAGTCGTTCAGCGATTCCAGAATAAATTATTTATAAATATAACAGAAGCACCAGAAGCAAAATTCTTTGGCGTTTTCTTTGTTTTTTATGTTTTGAACTTGATCAGTGTTCTTTGGATTTATCTTTGTACAAGATGGCCTAAAAGTCGCAGTACAGCCTATTATTTCAGAAGTTATAAAGAAAATGAAACATTTGGATACACCGACGTAAATTAGGTATGAGGGCTCACCTTTGGGCCATAACACAACAATGGCAGCCATTTTGAATCACCGTCCATTTATTTAGATTGAAATTTTACCAGGAATTAATTTCTGCAATCAGATTTCACATAAATGTTACGGTGAAGGAGTTATTGGCATCCAAAATTGACACTGGAGGGCTATATGAAATGTTCAGTATGTCAACATATTGAGTTTTCTTGAATGCATAAATCCAGTCGCTTAATCCAGTCGGCAGATACTTGCAGAAACACTTTTGGTGCGATTTTCGTGCAGGACATCGTAATTCTTTGTTGCAGATGGTGAACATCACGAATCTTCTCTGGGTAAACAAGTTGCTTCAAATGCCCACGCAAATGAAAGTCCATAAGTGTGAAGTCGGTTGATGTTGGCGGTCATTCCACTGGGCCACGTATACCAATCCACTGCTCAGGCAACTGGATATCATCGAGCCACTGACGAACATTTAGCCCAAAGAGTGGCGGAGCACCATCTTATTGAAAAACGAAGGGAATGTTCCATCTTCATTTAAAAGGGAAGGAAAGACAGTGTTTCTCAGCATGTTCAAGTACCGCTCGGCATTAAAGGTTCCATCGATGAAAATTGGTCCAACCGCACGGCTACCCCGTATCCCACACCGCACCATAATTTTATCATCTCCAATAACATCGGATGGGTCAATCCGGTGGGGATTTTCATCACACCATCGATGATGATTCTGCCGGTTCACCTCGTCGCTGAATAGGATACTCGATGGGAATGTAGGGTTGTTCTGATATTTACGTAATGCCAACGTACAGAACTCTCACGTCTGTCTGGGTCATCCTCAGAAAGATTTTACAGCATTTGCATCTTAAATGGGTGACATTTGTCGCTATGAAGAATACGCAGAATGGAGGAACGACTAACACCAATTTCACTTGCAAGACGTCGAGTGCTGCGTTGTTGGCTTCTCGCAAAGGCAGCCAAGACCATCGTCGAGGTTATCTCATCAGCGGAAGATATGGGACGACCGCTACGTCGCCTGTCGGACACATTTCCAGTTCCTTGAATTTGGATATGAGACGTGCAACCGTGTTATGTGAAATCGATGGTCTGTCTGGGTGGCGACTGTTGAAATCTACTGCAACGACTCGACTGCTTCGTTCACCAGACATTAGGATCACCTCAATTCGCTCTTCCTTCGTCAAAGCCATCATATGTCACCCGCAAAAGAATAAGTTTTCAAACTTTTGGATATCAATAACTCTTACACTGTAACAGTTATGTAAAATATGTTTGCAGAAATGAATTCCTGGTAAAATTTCAATATGTTTCGATACGTCACATGACCCCCCTTCCCGTTTAAATAAGTGGACGGGGATTCGAAATGGCATTGTTGTTTTATGCCCCAAAGATGGGCCCTCATATCTAATTTACGTTGGTGTATCCAAATGTTTCATTTTCTTTCTTGAAATAATAGGCTGTAATGCGACTTTTGGACCACCTGTATATACTTATTCATGTTTACTATATATGCATTTTACTAAATATGTGTACTATATATATATGTTTATTGTATACAGGTGTCCTTAAAATGTGAGACCAAACTCTAGGAAATAATTCTACTTAATATACTGAAGAAAAAATGTTCAGTGAATATAGATCCGAAAACGCATATTTTTGTGTCGACATTGTTTGTTTGTTGAAGAACGGTTGGAGATAACGCAATAAAAATGTTTACTTTATTTTAAACTAACATTTTTTAATAGGAAAAAAAGTCGATACTGTTCGTTGACAAATTTCAAAACGGCGGTGGTTTCAATTTTTCAATCTTAATTATCTTAAAAATTATTTGATTTATCATATTGTGTTTTATTATAAAAATGATGATGCATTTTTTTTCTTAACAAAATGACACCTTAGTCGTAAAAATCCGAGGACAAACAACAGAGTTGTTGCAAAAAGTAGGCCTCAACCGATATGGTGGCCATCTTGTTTTTTTTTATTATCGTAACTCGCTTGATAACTAAATCAAATTTTCTGATTTGAATTGTTAAAAAATCAACGTTATGGATATTTAATAATAATTATTGTAACTACACTCCATTTTTTCACTTTTTTCTGTCCATTCAATCACTTTGTTGCCCTCATTTCAAATGTTTTCAGCTTTTCTCTTATCTTCTTTTCAGGGTCATTTTATGCATCTATACAAAAATAGATTTCAAACATGGCATTTCACCAAACCCTTACACGTTTAATATGGGTTTAATATGGGTAATATTTAGGGTGTAAACCCTTACACCCTAACTACATTTTAATATGAAATAATTGTTCGTTTCTATTAAATCCTTCCTAAACCATTGTTATTCCTATTTTTATTTTATTTTTCTATTGCAATCTTCTGTTAATACGGTAACCTAACTAGCTGTACTATTTTACTTGTTCCATCAATTCTTCCTTCTTTTTTCTAGATTCTTATTAATTTACGCGTTCCAAATTCATTACCAATATTTTATAAACATTAATTTTCATACCGTACGAAGTCATCTGCTAATTGTTCTGCGATCTAAAAAACTTAATCTCTAATACACTAGAGTTACCTCTAAATAACTTAATCGGTCGCTAATCTCTAATAACAAACAAAATCTTGTAACTGTTATAAAGTCTAGTAATCGAATATGAGACATAATATTGCAGTTTTGCGTAGTAAATTGCTTCAAAAAAAATTATCTAAATAACTGTGTATTATAACACAAAAGGAAAAAATTTAAAAAAAGCAATTAGTATAATTTCTGATGATAGGATTTTTCTAATGTGAAATAGCTGAAAGGATATAACGAAGTATAAAATTATTTTAAAAGTTTTATCAAATCAGACTTTACCCAGTGTCATTCACAGATTTGAGATGAAGTTTAATACCTTATTGTATTTTTTTTTTAATTTTGTAAAATCAATATTCTCTTATTAAACCACAGTTATTTTTTAATTTAAAATTACGCATTTTTTCTTTTTCTTTTTTTTGCCTTATTTCTGTATCAATTCCTTTTTTTTTAAAATGTTATTTACGATTAATGTCAATTTACTTTTAAACATCTTTATATATAATTTTCTAATAAATATTGTTTTAAAAATTTATTTAATTTATTCTATCAATTTGTACATATAAAGTTATTTTAAACTTACAATAATTTCTTTCTAGAAAAAGTAAATATTAAGCAAAAGTAATCTGTTGAACAAATTGAAAAAAAAATTGAATAAATAAATAAATAAAATGTGCTTTTTAAAAAAAAATCATTTTATTGATAAAACTTCTGCAAACAATTGTTATCAAAAGTAATATGAGAAATTTTTACTGTATTTTGTTAAAATTAATAGGAGTTGGAGAAAAAGTTCTTCGTATTTTATGCAAAATAAAACAAAGATTTTTTTTTATAGTTCAAATAAAGTTTATTAAACCAAATATTTACCGTTTTAATCTACCACCTTCTACCATTTTGAGGTAAAATCATAATTCTATCGTTGAAGAACTTTTTTTCTGAACGATAACTGTGATAGGGCATTTTACAGACCTCTTTTGAAGTCAACTTTATTTCGTTAATAGACAACTGTGTAAAGACCGAAAAGTGCTAGACGGTCGGGCTCGCTTTGCTCACCCAACCGGCTATATTTAGAAAATAAAGTTTTTTTTTATATATTCTTTTTTTTGTCTTCAGTCATTTGACTGGTTTGATGCAGCTCTCCAAGATTCCCTATCTAATGCTAGTCTTTTCATTTCAGTATACCCTCTACAGCATGCACCCCTAACAATTTGTTTTACATATTCCAAACGTGGCCTGCCTACACATTTTTTCCCTTCTACCTGTCCTTCCGATATTAAAGCGACTATTCCAGGATGCCTTAGTATGTGGCCTATAAGTGTCTTTCTCTTCTTTTAACTATATTTTTCCAAACGCTTCTTTCTTCATATATTTGCCGCAATACCTCTTCATTTGTCACTTTATCCACCCGTATCCAAGTTTCACTTCCATATAAAGCGACGCTCCAAACATATACTTTCAAAAATCTTTTCCTGGCATTTAAATTAATTTTTGATGTAAACAAATTATATTTCTTACTGAAGGCTCGTTTAGCTTGTGCTATTCGGCATTTTATATCGCTCCTGCTTCGTCCATCTTTAGTAATTCTACTTCCCAAATAACAAGATTCTTCTACCTCCATAATCTTTTCTCCTCCTATTTTCACATTCAGCGGTCCATCTTTGTTATTTCTACTACATTTCATTACTTTTGTTTTGTTCTTGTTTATTTTCACGCGATAGTTCTTGCGTAGGATTTCATCTATGCCGTTCATTGTTTCTGCTAAATCCTTTTTACTCTCGGCTAGAATTACTATATAATCAGCAAATAGTAGCATCTTTATCTTTTCACCTTGTACTGTTACTCCGAATCTAAATTGTTCTTTAACATCATTAACTGCTAGATCCATGTAAAGATTAAAAAGTAACGGAGATAGGGAACATCCTTGTCGGACTCCCTTTCTTATTACGGCTTCTTTCTTATGTTCTTCAATTATTACTGTTGCTGTTTGGTTCCTGTACATGTTATCAATTATTCTTCTACCTTTGTATTTGAACCCTAACTTTTTTAAAATGCTGAAAATTTTATTCCAGTCTACGTTATTTTTTTTATAATAAAAATTAAAATATATAGAGCAAAAAAGTAAAAAATATACATATATTTATTTGAGATGGGGAATATTTAACAAAATTTTCTAAAAAAATTCATGAATTGGTTAACCATTCAAAATTTAGTTAAGAAAAGTTTTTTCTAAATCTAACATTCTTTTTCAAAAAGGCTTATCTATGTTTAAGGTTCGGGGTTTATAATTTTAGACATTTTTATAGCCTTATATATTATGTGTAAAATAAGAATAAAATTTTAAAAATATTAAAATTGAAGGGAGATTGAGCAAAAATATTTATTAATTTTAAGATGTACGAGTTGAGTTTTTTAAAATAATATTTTGAAGTGTTTGTAAATGACATGTAAGTAACAATTTCCTTAAGTTTTTTTGTAAAATGCCTCTGAAAAAAATCTAATTTTTTGTAATTTTTCTGCCCCTTATTGAATTTTGAAAAAAAAATTATATAATCGGTATCCCGTATATAGAAATATTTGAAATTGGTTCGGTCAATTCTGAGAAATAAGAGCAAAAACAGTGTACATACGTACGCACATAATACATACGTAAGTTTTTTTTTTATTTACATGAACTAGTTGGACCCTAAATCGTAAAAATTTGAAAAAGCCCGATCTCATTTTTAACACGATGATCACCATATTTTCCCCTTTAATAAACTATTCGCCGGGAAAGTAAAATAAATATATAAACCGGCTAGTAAATAAATAAAGAAATATTAAATAATACTGAACATTTTGTTTTATTTTAAAATTAATAAAATTGATCATTAATAAATTCAAATTTAAAATTGGAGAAAAAATTATTGTATGGAAGAATTAAATTTAATATTCGTCGTTTATTGTTTTTGTTAGTAACAGATGCTCTATTACAGTACAAAAGGTAGTGTTTTGAGCAGGCTGGTTTTGATGAACGAGTTTATACACGTCTACGCAGAGGTTGTTGTTTACGTATAACGGAACGATGAGTATGACGTCAGGTACCGATTGTACGCGGAAACTCCCGAATGTTATAACTTTGATTGCTAATAGAGTTAGTCGCATTTATTGTTTGTTCCTGTTAAGCTGTGCTATATTTCGTTAAATGAGAAGTTCTACTGTTCCAAAAATATTACTTTTTATAAAAAGGTAATCAATTCTGCTAATTTATAATTATATCATTACATTTATTTCAGAATTTTGTATAATATTAAGTAATATATTTTATATTTAATTATTAACCAACCAAACATATTATGTCGATCAAGATATATAATTGAGTTGCACATCGTTTATCCGTTTCAACCGGAGCTCTAAGAAAGCATGATTATCTGGCAATATAAAACGATTAATTTTCTATAAAAATAATAATTTATAATTATTTAATTAACATAAAAACTAAAGAAAATAGTAAATAATATTCATATTGTACTTAGGGATTTTTTTACCAACCTTATGAAGAAAATTATATTTTCGGTCGCGCAGGGGGAATAAAAGATGAAAATGAATTTTCCTTACGTTTTGAGATATAAGGAATTCGAAAATACCATTCACTTAAAATCGGGTTTCTTTATACATTTTTATAAATATAGGCCTATGAATAAAATACTGTGGCTTGAAAATGTCCAAACTTGTTGGGTCAATTTCATTGAAATTTCAGTGTACCGAAGCTGTGCATGTGAACATACGATGAAGATTGGTCGAATCGTTTTTGAGTTACGCTGAATATAAGGTCGAAAGAATTTGAGTGGGGCAAGTTAGAAACGTGGTTTGTTATAAAACTGCGAGTTGGAATTTATGTAGTTTGTTCCAACCCAACGGTTTTTTTATCATTAGGTTAGCTTACAGAAATCTTAAGAAACTTTGATAAACTCATTTTACAGTCACTCGTTCTAAAAATTTGGTTGACCATCAAACTGGGGCGTGTACCGATCACATCAGATCAACATGGAAAAGGGCAAAACAAAAGCATAACCAACGTTTTGGTACCCAAAGAGAACTTTTGCAGTCATATTTGTGGGAATATATGTGGCGCAAAAAATATCCTGACAACGCTTTTTAATATTTTTGGAAACACGTTTGTGAGGAATATCCTTGCTGTTAAACTTTTGTTTCACGTTTCATTTTTCAAATAAAATTTGATTAATCGGGTATTTCTGTTTCAATTTTACGCATTTTTCATTGTTTGCACATTTTTTGCGTTGTAATAACAAAAGTTTTGTTTGGGGTGGAACAAACTAAGTACCCGTTTATTTACCTCCGGTATCTATTTTTAGCGATATTAAAACAAATTTTAATAAATGTTAAATTAAATTGACGAAAAAGTAGATCTTCGTCCGCAATTTGCGCAAAGAGAGTTTTTTATTTTATATTTTTTTATGTATTGCTTACCGTATTATTTTTTTTTAAGCTTTGCAATTAATGACTAGTTAACTATACACTTATAAGGATATGGAAAATGTTTTATGTAATAAAATTGAATATACAAGCCAAAATTAGATGCGATAGGAATATGTTATCCTTGGGATTGTTACAAAAACAAATGTGTTTGCTCGCAAGGTATAACACGTGCATTGTATATATTTCCAGTTTTTTCCTGCATAATTAGATTCGATTATACGGTAATGATAATGGAATTTTTACTTAATTCATCGTTTGTAAGGACCTATCTACAGCCATCCTGACCGTGTTAATGTATGTATCCTTATACCCGATTACTGGATACCAGTGATTAATAAATAGAGGTAATAATTAATTTACTTATAAAATAAAATGTCTGAGTTTTGGGCTGGTAAAATTTTATAAACTTTTATTGTAATATTTTCTATTTTAAATCCTATCTTTTAAATGCCTATTCCTATAGGCATTTATAAGCCTTGCCAATTCTCCAAAATTTACAAGAACCTCATCAATTTAATAAGATTACCTCATCGTAAAAACGCCTTATTGAAAAGTAATATGAAATCTCATTAAAACTAATGTTAACGCGTTTACAATTTGATAATTGCTTATCTAATGAACCACAAATTTAACTGTTTTTTAATCTAATTCTTTTAAGAAAGGTGTAGTATTTTTATTCGAGTTTTTTAATTATATGATGAATTATTTAATCACAATTATAAAAATTAAAATACGATAAATATCATTATATAAAAATGTTACTTTTTTAAATTTAGATTTTGCACATAATAAATTCAAAACTACCAAACATATTTCGTTTATTTATTTAATATCTGTTATTTGTGTTATAAGTGCTTCTCTGATTATATATATATATTAGAGTGGTCCAAATAGAGCAAAATGTTTGTCGAAAAACGTGCAACCCCTGATTTAAAAGTACTCTCAAAAACAAAATTTTTGACGCGTTGATGAACCCTTTCCGTTCGAAAAAAGTCATCCCCCACTCCACTTGAATTTTAAAGGGGATTTAACATGGGTTTTAGGTTATTTTCAAGTCGTTACGATATAGCGCTTGCATGTTTCATCACAAAACTTAAAAAATAACTTATATAAGGGTTTTTGGTGTCGGAGAACACGAATTTGAAGTCAGAAACTTATTTTGACACATCACAACTGTCAAAATTGCTGTCAGTCAATTGACAACTAGCGTTTTTATATAGAAAAATCAATGTTAGACATTATAAACAACGTTAATTAGGGTTTTGGGGGTCGGAGAACACGTTTTGAAGTGAAAAAATTGTTTTGACACATTAAAACTGTTAAAGTCATCGTCATTTAAAAAGAATCTGAAGGATAGATTCAAAAAGATCAACTCTCATTTTATTTTAAAAATTTTATATTCATGTATATAATTATTCAAATAATTTTGTTAAAATTTTATGATTTCTATTTCTATTATCATATTATACAGCATTTGGATGTTTTTTGCGATGATAATTTACAATTTGTAGTATATATTGCAATTGACTTTTTTCAACTAAACAATTTTTTCACTTCAAAACGTGTTCTCCGACCCCAAAAACCCTAATTAACGTTGTTTATAATGTCTAACATTGATTTTTCTACATAAAAACGCTAGTTGTCAATTGACTGACAGCAATTTTGACAGTTGTGATGTATCAAAATAAGTTTCTGACTTCAAATTCGTGTTCTCCGACCCCAAAAACCCATGTATACGTTATTTTTTAAGTTTTGTGATGAAACATGCAAGCGCTATATCGTAACGACTTGAAAATAACCTAAAACCCATGTTAAATCTCCTTTAAAATTCAAGTCGAGTGGGGGATGACTTTTTTCGAACGGAAAGGGTTCATCAACGCGTCAAAAATATTGTTTTTGAGAGTACTTTTAAATCAGGGGGTGCACGTTTTTTGACAAAAATTTTGCCCTATTTGGACCACTCTAATATATATATATATATATATATATATATATATATATATATAAAATAAGCATTCGTTATAGAGAATAAAATTTTAATTTATTTTATTGGTACTTATCTTTGTTGTTTATTTTAAAGTATACTTAAAAAATTACAAAAAGAGTATGTTTAAGTAAAAACAATTAAAAAAAACAGAGAGAGAGAGAAAACCGATGATTTATTTTTGCAATAAACTTTGTTCACTTTGTAAAAAATATAAACATATTTTTGTATCCATCATATTAACAAAAACCTACTGAAATTAAAAAAAAATGCAAAACGTTTTTATTATAAACGAATCAATAAAATAATAAATTTTATTAAGAGTATTTAGGTATTTTTCTACAAATATATTTGAAATATAAAAGAGAATAATGCTTTTTTAACTTTATTTTTGTATTTATACTAAAATAAAGAAATAATTTAGCAGTTTTAATAGATTGGTTTAATGTTTGGAAATCGCTGGTTCGATTTCTAGGATAAATATTACATGAAAGTACAATATTTTATGTGTAAATGTATTTTATGTAAAAAAAAAAATCAGTTATCATGGTGGCATAGTTCTTTGTTCTTTTTCGGAATTTATTACAACTTCAGAGTTTATTTGTACATTTAAAAAAAAATTTGGTTCGATTTGACTCCTTGACCAAAGATGTTATTAATTTAAAAATTATTTCATATTAAATATTTATTTCACAAAAAAATCAAAATTCTTAATAAAATATTTCGGTTTCCAGTTGATCCCCTTGAACAAACGTTTTTATCATCAAAATAATACAGCAGTACTTTTCGGGATATCACGGCTCTAGAACTATGTTGCTAGATTTTAATCGTTAAAAAATATTGTAATCATTCAAAAAATGGCGTATGGACCTTTTTGCATTTCTCGACGTTTCATGACCAAGGGATCCCAAAACTACAAAAAAGTGGCATATTGGCATTTTTGAAGCCTAATAATGTTTGATTGGATAAGCGCATTTTGATGGTATTTGACATAAAGACCCGTGTATAAGGGAAAATTTTTTGGTAAAACTTTTTTTTTTTTTTTTTTTTTGTTGTTTAACCTCCGAGATCACCTTTAGGTATTGCTTCAGAGGATGAGAATAATGATTTTATGCATATATTATCATCCTAAGCATAGCAGTTAGTGGTCCAGCACAGTCACCCAAATTATAAGTGGGGGAAGCCTACCAAAGTACAAAAATATTGATTTTTGAATTTTTTAAAAATCTTCTCATTATAAGAGTAAATAATTAATACCAGGAAAGTATTCCCTTGTTGTCAAGGTTTTTAGAGTATAATTACTACAAAAAAAAAAAAAAAAAAAAACATTTAAGAAACATTTAAAGAAAATTTTGTGTTTTAACATAAAATTTGTTTAATGATATTAAAAGCAAACTAAGAAAATATGAATTGGATACCGCCTTTACACAGTTGTGTCTTTACTCGAGAGGGTAGTAGTGCAGACTATAAATTGTGCAGTCTGACAATTTTGTATCGGTTTTACGCATTTTCCAATCCGCATTAAAAAATGTCAGCCATATTTCAACTGTTTATCGACCCGTTTGAATAAATAAGGTGTCATTTTATTTATAATAAAAAAGTTAATTTTTAACAAATAAAATAAATTCTATAAAATTAATATTTACCGAACCATTTTCCAAACTATTTATTTAGTGGAAGATGATAGGTGACTGTTTGCCGAGTTGCATTTAAATATATCAGTGTGTACTTATGATACAAATTTTTAATGAATAAACACAAAATGGCGGACAGAAGGAAAATGAAGTGAAATATGTTATTTGTCTACTCGAAGGTTCTTCTTTTTTATTTATTTTGATATCCTAAATCGCTTCCTAAATTCTACTTTTCGTCTTTTTGGCTTCAATAAAAAACGATTTTTAAAAGGTTTTATTTACATTTTACTGGCTGTATTTACACTAATTTTCTCAAAATTAAATTCTGAATTCTAAATTAAATTCTTTTTTTTTTACTAAATCTTTCGCATTTATTAGTTATTTAACAAAGCTATTGTGTTACAAAACTAAAAAAACTTGTTTTTCGATATCAAATTTTGTGCTTTACGTCAAATATCTTAAAAATGATTAAAGTTACAGTTCTGAATCCTGTTTATTCTATTTCCCAGCTCAAATTTGCAATTTGAGCTGAAACTACCAATATTACTTCTTAATTTCGGTCCGAAAAATTACAGTAGGGTTTCTTTTTATTAGAAGAGCAGAAATCCGGGAAAAATCTTTCGCTAGTTGTAACTCGAAAATATAGATCTACGTTAATAAGAACTATTTTTATTAGTATAAAATATCCAGAAATTTTCTTCGCGGGACTCTCTGTATACAGCCAAACATTTTTATCAAATTTCAACTTTATTGTTGAACGAGATTTTGAGATATGAGGGTAAAAACTGCTGAGAAATAATGTTGATTATCACATCTCCCTATATTTGATTTATTTAAAACTTTGTAATTTTAAATAACTTAAAAAGTTTTTTCATCGTACTTAGCTCAATTTTCTGCGATTATTATACAAAAAAATCAATTTAAAATGACGATTTGGGTTTTATCCCTACCTCGGCTTTCTCATTCGCAAAGAAAACACATCTACTTGGTATAACCTAACTGCATGCCTAAGAAAATAGTTATAATCTTTAAATCATCACATATTTTCCAGGTATGTTTTTTATAATTTCTATTTTCAAGGACGTCTTTCATCACATCGTATGTCTCTTTCAAATTTATACCATTAGCGACTGGTATCGAAAGATATTTGTTACCGTTGTGTAACTATAACTAGTTTAACTACCGTTAAACTATACTTAGACGAATGTATGAAAATGCGCCAGTCCTCAGTTTATGAACTTGTCCTAAGTGCAACATAAGCCCATCAATATTTGTGAAATAGATCAAATTATTTTCATCAATAAAGTACTGAAAAAGTTCTTTTTGTCGGCTTCGAAAGCCCGAAATTTTTGTATTTTTTTAAAGTTATTCCAACCTTGTAGTCTTGTTCCTAACACTTCAGCTTGATTTTTGAAAAATTTAAATCTGTAACCAAGTCATTTAATGCACCTTGTGATACAAGAAGTGGGTTATTGGAAGGTAATTCAAAATCAAAATTATTGTTATTTTCTTCCGTACTGCCTGATTCTTCATCGCTGCTTTCGAAACATATATTCACAGGTGGCTCAGGAACTGAAATAATTTCACTGTTAGGTACAGGCCTGATTGCAGATTGCATTGAAGGATATTTTACAGTATATTAAGATTTTTAGAAATTTCAGACACGCTTGTTAAACAAAAGTAACAGTCGGTTACATGATCCTTTGGTTCACGCCAAACCATAGTTACACCAAATGGCAAAGCTTTCCGTATACCTTTCAGCCAGCCTCTTAAATATACAGAACAATTAGTGCATACTATATGAGGAGCCACGACTTATCCTGATCACCAATTTTACACTGAAAGTACAAATGATAAACTTTTTTAATTAAGGTGTAATGTTTTTTCTATTTGGTTTTATGGTAAATTCACCACATATATAACAAAAGACATCCATGTCGTTTACACAATTTCGAGGCACTATGACACTGTACTGTCAACAAACTTAAGAAAGCAATAAGACTGAAAGAAATTAATTCATTTCTAAATCCAGTGCTTAATACAAACAACACAGCTGTGTTTTCAGCTACATGTTTTGACTTGCACAGACATGATTAATCTTGTCCATGAAGGCTCACTCTTCAGATATGATTACATATGATTTAATTCTTTGTCTAATATTGTTTATTTATTACTTACAAATTACGTTAAAAAAGTTAAACGAGAAGAAATGAATTAACAAAATAAAATATAGGAGCTTAAACTGGGTATGTACGTTGGAAAATTAAAAAATCCGTTAATTAAAATTTAAAAGTTTTTCACAAATGGTGGGTGTTAGAAAGATTCTGAGTTCATATTCCTTTTCAGCATCAAAAAACAGATTAAAATCATATCGCATGTTAGGAAACAAAAATTATGTTTAGCAGTTTAATTAGGAAAGCAAGAGTTTCATATGGACCAAAAAAATTCCGAAGAATATTTCAGTTATCTCTTGGTAAATGTGTGTGTGTAATTTTGGAAAGATTTAATTATATATTTCTAGGAAGGTTCAATGTTTCTATGGTGATAAATAATTATGTATATAAGATTTATATTACTAACAATATATTCACTAATATAATTTGCCATCTAACCAAAAAACAAATACTATTTTTCTTGTACTACTTTTGCTGTATGTAATGTATACATTCATATAGCTATTAAATGATTATTTTAATATTTGACTGCATATATAATTAAATTAATTATTGCTTGTTTACATATATAAATTGTTAACATTTACTTTTTACGATTATGAATGTACTATACAGTAATACTCATTAATAGTATCACTAACGATATTGTCTGACGCTTGACCTTGAAATATTTTTAATAATCAAGGTCATCACTTCCCCTCCTTTGATTCAGACAATACTTTATATATTGTAGTATATTTTTAATGTTACCTATATTTATAAATGTAACAAAAATTATAATATTTTGTTAATGAAATAATAGAGTAGAAATAATATTGTGTATATTTTGTTTATATAAATATATATATATTGTGTGTGTGTTAATAACTAGTTTGTTGTAATAGTAATAATAATAATAATAACAATAATACATATTAGTAATAGTAATAATAAGTATGATTAACTTTATATTTTATACAAAATTTATATTGTATACTATTAACATTATTAAAAAATAATACTGATTTTAATCTAATTTTATTTATTATTTTAACCAAACTCATCTTTCCAGATTTGAATTGCTTTTTGGTAAATTAACAGTTTTTCTTACCTTGTAAAGAAAAAATTCAATAAAAAGTATTTTTACCAACATATTTCAGTGAAAAAGGAATTCTGCGTATTCCTATAAACCTAATCTGCATGAAAATCAAATTTAATTTCACAGTGAGATTCTGCATTTGAATGATAATTAATTATGCATTTCAGTTTAACATTTATAAAGGATTTCCTTCGGTCATAGTTTGGTTTTTTGGCCCTCAAATAAATAGATATCAGTTATGTTACTTAAATTGTGTTAAAAAACTCTTGTTTAAAAAAATAATTAAAAATAATGAATATATACATATTTTTTTTTTTTTGCTATGAAGAGCCGGCATTTACAACTGTAATTAGCTCGGTGAAGATTGGTAGCGTATGAATAGGTCCTCTTAGAAAATTCCGAGATGCTACCTGCTCAACCACGGAGGAATTTAATTTTATCCAAATCTATTTATTATTTCGTCATTTGATAAAACTACTCTTCCCTCCCGATTAGATTTACGTAAATTTTTAAGTAACTTGAAAAACATTATATTTAAAATTTTACTAGACAAAAAAAATTAGAATTTTTCCGATTTTAAAATAATTTGAAAATTAATCTTTTAAGGAATAAATTTATATAATTTGCTCGTCCAGGCGGTTCTGTTTTGAGTTGGAATCTTTCAACATTATCGGTAATTTTTGCTTTAATGCCTCCAGAATATCAATAGAAATGATTATTTCGTTAAGCGCCATTTATAAAAAAAGTGTGCTTAAATTTTTATTAAACGAAACGTAAAAAAGTCGCAAAAATATTCATTTTTTTCTCCTATTTCCTTAGATAACTTGATAACTGTTAATTTTAGAGAAAAAATCGAGAAAGAAAAAAGTCTTGTTATTAAATTTTACACACAATATCATGCAAATAAAAAAATACGTTATTATTGATACAAAAATAGTAATAACTGTCAGAAAAAAAAAGAAAAAAAATTTTTGGGGGAATTCTTTTAGAGTACTTCTACGTAGGACGTTCAGATTTTCCCCCTAAGAACTTTGATAATGATAAAGCAACACGCCAATTTCAACAAAATTGGTCAGACAGTTTCTGCACAATAATTTTGCAACCCGGATTTAAAAAAGAAAAATGAGATTTTTCCAAATTGTCTACAGCGTGAAATAAAGTCTAGATATTTAAAAATTTAATCGCATAGAAAAGAACACAAAAAGTTTGTTTCAAATGCACTTTGAAAAATTTAAATCGATTACTTAGGAGAGCCTAGAGAATGTTTTAAACTACTTGCAATCTTAATAAGTAAAATTACTGTTTTTTTTCAGTCGATGTCTTGTAAGCTAAAAACTTCAAATATCATACTGGCAAACGCGAATTATTGCTAACTATCTGTCTAATAATTTATCTTAATAATTTATTCCAAAAGTTGCATAACGGAGATCAACTTATAATCGGCTATATCTTCGGAGATAATTAACGAATCGAAACTTTTTTTAAAAAAGAAGAGTCTTTCCAAGTACTTTTAAGCTGTGCTTTTTAAAATTAATTTAGATAAAAATTCGTGAATGTATTCAATTTATCTATCTAGGGAAAGGAGGAAAAAATGGATATTTTTCCTATTTTTTTTACATTTTGTTTAATGAAAATTGAAGCACACACCGTTTTGAACTGGCGCATCACGAAATAATCATTTCTGATGATATTCCGGAGGCTTAAAGCTAAAATTAGTGATCATTAAGAATAAATCTAAATAAGATCATTTAAAACGGATGGACTAATAGGCATATAAATTCTATCTTCACACGTAAGAAAAACTTAATTTATTATTTTTTATTTTAAAAGTAGAGATGAACAAAAAAAAAGAATTTCGAGGTAGGGAAATATATATATATATTACATTACTTAATTAATTTTTAAATTATGTTAAAACCGTCAAAACATACTTATTTTAAAGTAAATCAATTTTTTTAAACTTCTCAAAAATTTATGTGATTCTGATTAAAAAACACTATTTTTGTTTCTTTTAACCGTAATTACAACAGAACCATTTATCAGAAAGCGGTGAAATTATAAATTTAAATTCCTAAAATAACAATTTCAAAAATAAATTTTAAATTTTGTTTACGGTTTTGACCTAACAGGGAAGTTTATTTGAAGTATTTCAATTAATAGTCTGACTGATATTAAAAGGTCGCATGTAAGACACTTTTTGGCCGTAAATATTGTTATTTTTATTATTAAAGCCGAGTTTTGAAGCCGTTATAAGCATCTTCCGTATCCCTTTCTCACTTTTATCTTATCACAGACTCCCCCAAGACGACCAGCCCACGCTAAAAAGCTTAACACAGTCGCCTCAGGGTTTCATGGCAGCGCAGTCTGCCCTCCCTAGCTCGTCCGAACTCGGACATCCCATCGGGGTTTCTCGTGCCTCCTCTAAAACATACTAATCACCGCTTCCGGTGATCAGAATTTTTCTCCGCAGGAGAGCACCCTTCCAGTCCCTATTGTACCTGATCAAGACATACATTTGGTTTGCCCTTCACAGTTACGCGTCCCCCCATGCACACCTCGAGGGGTCCCCCATGCCATCATCGGGGAGCTCCGACCCACCCACTCTTGCGCGTGAGTAGGCCCGAACACCCTAGGCATAGAGGCTGCCTCCCTTGCCCCTACAGGCTTCAGATGGACTAGTATCTGCCCTCGATCGCCCACGCATTCCCATGACCCCCTCATTACTTGTTGCGCCATGCCTCCTTCGCCGTCAGCGGTAGAGCACCGCACACAATATCCCCCCACTCCATGTCCATCCATATATCCGGCAGCATAATCCAACAACAACATGAACAAAGACACATAATACAATCGTAAATTCCTAATCTAGCGAAGTACATTAACAACTACAAAAACAAAACACATTTCGACGCCTCTTTTGACATAGAGGGCCGTTTGCACGTCAAGGGGGTTCCTCCTGCCTCTTCGTTGTTAGTACGAGACAAGCCACTCTCTCTACCTCCCTCCATCCATTCTCACTCTGGAGCATGTGTCTGACGACATTATCTGGTATTAAGGCCACCGGAATCTGACGTCTCTCGTTCTTCCACCTGACAACGTCGAACCAGGTGTGTTCGGCTGTGTCAGCTGTCGCACAGTACCTGCAACCCGCCGTTCTCCTCCTCTTGAAGCGATGCAGATAGCTATCAAAGTTCCCATGGCCCGAAAGTAGTTGAGTGAGGCAGTATCCAACTTCACCATGCTTACGTACCATCCAAGCACTCAGGTCCGGAATCAGACGCATAGTCCACCGTCCTACCTGGCTCGCCTCCCACCGTTGCTGCCAGATGGCCATGATCTGGCAGCATCTATGCATTAAAATCCATATAAAAGTAACTGCCTTTACTAGGATTTCAACCTTAGAACTTCGATTTCGAAATCAGCTGATTTGCGATGCGAGTTCACTAAACCATCCCGGTTAGTTGCTTTGCAGATATCTGATGTTACAGAAACGTTGACCTCCCCTATTTATGGTTCTCTAATATTCGCGTTTCTCACACGATTTAGTAAGGGATGTGTTGACATCACTTCATTATATAGTTTCTAGTTCGACCAATCTCTTTATTCGTTCACTACTAACCATATTTCACAGTCGACAGGTGATGCTGCTTTACCTCATGTATGTGCTGTTTAATATCCTAGATAGATTTCTGTCATAACTATTTATGAAATTTGGAGGTTACAATTTTTCATTAATATAACTGTATATTTCAGTTCATCATCCACCAACATTTTAACTCCCGACCATTCAAATTTCTTTTCATCTTAAATGAACTAATAAATAGTTATTTTTGAATTCCAACCACCCATGTCTTTTGAAAATCCATTTTTTTGGGATACCTAGGATTGCATCTGGATTGCCGTCTGACGTGGAGGATTCATGCCAGGGAGGAAAGGACGCTTAACATTAAGTCCAGGGAGATATACTTTATGCTAGACAAGGGATTGCAACTATCATTACCTTACAGCCAACTCTGTACTCAGCGGTCCTGAAATCGATTTGAACCTACGGAATCCAACTACATGGTACGACAAGTGAGAGTAATATCGAAGTGGTACAGTGATTCCAGAAATAAATATTGAGAAATGATAATAGAAGCGTCGTGGTTTGCAAAAAAACACTGAATACACGATTATCTGTGATTACCAACCGTTTGAGAGGAGTTACGGTGATTCGATAAAAGATACAATATGAGACTGAACGTGTGTACCGGCTCGTGGTAAACCTCTTGGATAACAGCGAGGACGTAAGGCGCCTAAAGCGACTGCATTTATTAGGTCTGTAACTTTTCCGAGATTTGAGGTGAATCAGCTACAATATAGTGTTGTGCATCGTCAAATGCTTCATTTCGTTTTGTCACTTACTTTTGTTGGTCATTTGATCTGTTTCACCGTTTCTTTGTTTGATTAGTCACACTCTGTGCGATTAATAAGATTGTTTTTTTTTTTTAATGTTTTCTTTGATTTAATATTTCTGAACATTATCAACGTACTTGGACTCATATTTCTATGCATTTTTTTGTTTATTATATATTGCATAAAATATGTATACGTATGCATACATACAATATTTAAATATTGATATTGAATGGAAACCCCTCTCTCTGCACAGCTTTTTTTTGTATTTAAATTTACTTATGGTTCTGGTAAATTGGAATCGTTTGTATATTAAACATTGCGGCTCAAAAAAAAAAAAAAAAAAAAAACATTTTTCTATACTTCTTTAAATTTTTCCATCATGTATAATGTATGATAATTTTTTTTTCCAAAAGAAAAAAAAAGTTATCCTATTAACTATCTTATAACATTTTATGAAAATCAGAAATACTTTTGGTCGACATAAATAGAAGAAATGTGAAATGATCTAGTAAAATCCAGACTTTTATTACTCGATCAATTATGAAAATTTTACTTAACATAGATATCAAATAAAAGATATTATACTACACGGCTAAAACATCGATCCTAAAAAAAAAGATCGAAAGTATTTTCTTTGAAATAATTTTTCGAATCTGGGGATGAAGTTGACGATTCATGCGTCATTATGCGACATTCGATTTGTTATTATTAATAAAAATATTAGCAAAATTTTGCTTTTTTTCAATTAATATTACTCGAAAAGAAAATTTGTAAGGATCTTTTTAGGAAATATAAGGTCTTTTGTTTTAATAAAACTGACAATTACAGCAATTATTATGCTATTAGCATTGACAGGTTTTTCAAGTTGGCATCATAAATTTGTGTTCCATGGCAAATTGAAGTATCTATATAGTATTTATTTCTCTTTTAATCATGCTTTGGCAATTTTTCTATTAAGAATAAATATGTTTAATCAGGAAAGTTCTGAGATATTGTTGCGTGAAACATTCTGTTGTAAATATAGAGCATTCGTATATAAAACAATTTAATATCATATTACGATACCGTATGGAAAGTTCTCGACCTTATGAAATGAAAACTTTTAAGGAATCTTTTATTTTTTAATTTTACAACGTGGTCATCTTGTAATACATTTAGACCAAACACTTTCAAACTTTTTAATACCCTCAGTACAACACAATTCGTCGAACTCTGCAAAATAATTCTCAGATTTTACTTCATTATTTGAAGCCAATCTTTTTTTCATCAAGTGATCCATTTCATCCTGTTGTGGGAAGAGAAAATAATTGCTGAGAGCTAAATTCAGCGAATACGGCGAATGTAGAAGCAAATATCATAGAGTTTTGCAGCGACAATCAGAGATGTGTTTGCAGGTACATTATCGTGGTAAAAGAACAATTCCTTTCTGGTCAGATGTGCAATGTTTAGCCTGAATAGCACTCTTCAATCAGTCCTATAGTGAAGCGTAATACGATCCCGGTGATGGTTCCGCCTTTATCCAGGTAATCTATGAACAGCGACCCACAATAATCGCGAAAAACCTTAGCCGTGACGTTTCCTGCAAATGGAAAGTTTTTCGTTTCCTTTGGCGCACTTTCGTTTTCTCTTACCTGCTGTTAGGACTGTTTAGTTTCTAGTACGTAATGGTAGATCCATATTGTTATAAAACGTCAATAAAACTCAGCGGAAACGCGTTTAAATAAGTCTAAATACCATTGGAAAGTTCAATCGCGTGTGCGTTTTTAGATGATTATAAACGGTGGCACTCAAAGAGCGGAAAACCTTTTTCACACCCAAAACGGCAAACGGTCCATCGAAATATTTTCAATATCAAGAAACTCGCGTACTTTCAACAGAAGACCCTTTAATACGGCATTGTAGTTTTCTGATATGATTTCTTCGGTCATAGCGGTTTGTGGGCATCTCGAGCGTTCATCAGAATGTTCTACTACGTTTAAATTTACCAACGCACTTTTTTACCATCAGAAACAAAGGGGAAGAATTCTTAAAAAATGAACTCTAACTCATTTTGTGTTTTTGTCTTAAACCTTTTTTATATGTCCGTTTGGATTAAACCTTTTAAAAATGTACTTTATAACAGTTCGAAGTTATGTATTTTTCAAAAATGTCAAAATTTGGTTGTTTACTCGATCACTACAAACAAACAACTAAATTTACGCGTCTGAAATTTCACAATATGGACTCTTCGTGACACTGGTGGTGCCCCACCAGTCACACGAAGAATATCCTGCCTGTTCCACTACCTTTGAAGGTAATGTAACGGGAATTTCATACCTTAACACGACGGAGCAGTTTGCGTTCTCACAAATTGAGCATAGGCATCCTTATGTCTTCTTCCAGTAAGGTGGGGCTTCCCCGCACTGGCTCCTTAAGGTAAAGGAAAGGCTGGATGAGACTTTTCCTGGTAGGTAGATTGGAAGAGGTGGTTCAATTCCCTGGCTACCCAGATCAGCAGACATAACCGCTCTGGAGTTCTTCCGGAATTATCAAATCGGCGAAATTTTTGCTACAAAAGTAGCAAACATCCAGTAGCTACGTGAGAGCGTTCGTAATGTTATTTCAACCATCACACCAGAAACGCTTCAACGAACGTGACAAGAAATCGCTTATCAGCTGGATATTTTTCAGGCGACTAGTGGGGTACTTGCGGAAGTGATGTGATTTTTTATTATAACTTGAGAAGACAGGCTTTAATTTCATTTTTGTTTTATATCGATATGTGTAATATTTTGAGAAATATAGTTAAATGAAAATAGGGCATTTCAAACGGGACACCTGTAAAAAAATTAAAGTTAACTGTATTAAAAAAAATTCTGTATCCACCAACCACTTTCATTTATATCTCGTTCGCATTCATTTGCCCTATAAAGCAAATCGGTAGATTTACGAAATAAATATTCCAAATAAAAATTTTTTGTTTTTCTTAATTCAAAAGTATACAACAAACAATTCATAATTAAATAATAATTAACTTTATATTACGCATAGCAACAAAAAAATTTAAAAAAAATCCATTTATCCATAAATCAGTTTAAAACGGCATACGTGTTCTGAAAATTAATTAATATTTTTGTACTTTCGAAATGTCTAGGCCATCCCCACGTCTAAAAAAAAAAAAGCCTTCTGCCAAGAAAAAAAGCTTGCCGGTCCAGAAAAGGAAGGACAATGTGACACCAAGGAGGCACGACTCCTTGGTGTTCCTTGGACCAACGACCTATAATGTTCTTGAACCTGAGGCACCGTTGTTACATATTCAAGGTAATTAATGACAACGATTATGTAATTTAATTAACAAAACAAAAAAATTAGTAGGTTAGTGTAAATTAATATTTACTAAACTAAAGATAACACTTTGCTAAAATTACACGGTTAGTATTTCAGACAACTAATTTACGGAAATATTTTTTGAGGAATTTTTCTAGTTTAGATAATTTCAACTACTTGAATTAGAAAATAAAATTTGTTACAATATATTACAGACAAAATTTTTTTGTTCTTTATCTAGATAATTCTTCTGTTTTTGAACTACCGAAAAAAATCAAATATCTGTCATTGGTTGACGAAAGTTTTACGTCTTTAAGCACAGATTCTTTCATCAAGTAACATAACTCCACCATTTCAGGAATTTCACAGCATTCCGGATAAAATATATTGAAAACACCAAGAATTGATAAAGGTCCATGGAGCAATAAGGTTCTATGTAAATCGTGGTATAAGCGATTCGAGCCAATAAGCTCTCCAGCTATACCCGATAATCTTAAATTCTTTATTCCTCACAGTATTCCTTAAAATACTATAAATTTACAGCAAAATCACTATTAATAATTTTTCTCTTCTGATAGGAAGTAAAAAGTCATTCGAATATACATCCTTAATTTTTTTGAACGTTTTTCGTATTAATTTTTTTGAACGTGTTTCGTAACATACGAAAAAATATAATAGAAAAGAATAATTCAGGAACTCCAATAAAACAAAGTTTATTTTATGAGCATGATGTGTAATTTTGAATTGGAAATTTTGTGTTGATGTAGTCTACAATAAAACTTTTTCATATTGACCTAGATATAAACAGAAATCAATTTCTATCTCGTATTAGTATTATAATCTACTTGCTACGGGAAACCAACGGTAAAATTCTGAACATTTCATTTCCTGTATTCTAACCTATATAATCTGATAACTATTTTACACCGATCAATTTATTTTTCATTCTATATTGAATTATTTTCTTTTCATGTATACGTAAACCCAGATTTTATTTAACTTTACGATTAATATTAGAGCAATCTTTCACGTATAACGGAATGAAAATGTAATTTAAAAACATGTTTTAATTTTTATATTTACGGACTGATATTTTAAGTACGTAAATAGCTTCATACTGCGTATCTGAGACGTATTTGGTGGCAGAAAGAAACGGTCTTCTACATAGTTAAAAATAATCTGCATATGGTAGGTTTTTAATTTTTGTCCACCGTCTTTGATCCGCCATATTGAATCAAAAATAATTTTTTAAATAGGAAGGTGGACATATTTTGCAAGAAAAACAATGGAGTAACCCCGTTTTTCTTTTAATGCCTTCGATATCGGGTTATAATCGTTCAAAGTTACAACGACGGAAAATTCGTATTAATAATAAATCGAGGTAAAACGCACTACATGATAAATTTTATTGCATTTTACATTCATAACCCGTATAATAACTTTAAAATATACTATAATATTGAAAATAATAAACTTCTTTTTTTTTTGTCTTCAGTCATTTGACTGGTTTGATGCAGCTCTCCAAGATTCCCTATCTAGTGCTAGTCGTTTCATTTCAGTATACACTCTACATCCTACATCTCTAACAATTTGTTTTACATATTCCAAACGTGGCCTGCCTACACAATTTTTCCCTTCTACCTGTCCTTCCAATATTAAAGCGCCTATTCCAGGATGCCTTAGTATGTGGCCTATAAGTGTCTTTCTCTTCTTTTAACTATATTTTTCCAAACGCTTCTTTCTTCATATATTTGCCGCAATACCTTTTCATTTGTCACTTTATCCACCCGTCTGATTTTTAACATTCTCCTACAGCACCGCATTTCAAAAGCTTCTAATCTTTTCTTCTCAGATACTGCGATCGTCCAAGTTTCACTTCCATATAAAGCGACACTCCAAACATACACTTTCAAAAATCTTTTCTTGACATTTAAATAAATTTTTGATGTAAACAAATTATATTTCTTACTGAAGGCTCGTTTAGCTTGTGCTATTCGGCATTTTATTTCGCTCCTGTTTCGTCCATCTTTAGTAATTCTACTTCCCAAATAACAAAATTCTTCTACCTCCATAATCTTTTCTCCTCCTATTTTCGCATTCAGCGGTCCATCTTTATTATTTCTACTACATTTCATTACTTTTGTTTTGTTCTTGTTTATTTTCATGCGGTAGTTCTTGCGTAGGACTTCATTATGCCGTTCATTGTTTCTTCTAAATCCTTTTTACTCTCGGCTAGAATTACTATATCATCAGCAAATCGTAGCATCTTTATCTTTTCACCTTGTACTGTTACTCCGAATCTAAATTGTTCTTTAACATCATTAACTGCTAGTTCCAAATAATAAACAATAACTAATAATTAACAACACAACAAATTAAACGGCTATATAAACTGATATTATTTTCTACATAATAATTAACTTCCGGCGATAATATCAGCTGATATTTGTTACTTACAGTAAATGAAACAAATCAGCTGGAAATACTCAAAAACGTATTACATTTACAGTATAAATACATAAAAAAGTACATATAAACGTGGAGATTTTAATGAATAAAACAGTTCTGATTTATTTTTTAAAACTAGATTCTATTAAAAAACACTTATTATAAAAAAATTGCTTAAAATAACATAACTGGCAAATGTTTATAAAACAGTTTAATTTTTTTTTCATGTATTTAATTTGTCAGATTTTAAAGTATATTATGTAGAAATAATACTAGTAAAATTAAGGTCAGTAATTATCCGGAAAGTATTTTAACGGTAGAAATTTATTTTCGTAATATTTCAAATGTCATTTGACATTTCTGTCAAATTGAACTGATTACAGATTTCTTTCATTTTTTGTCATATTTATGAAAAGTTTTCGAAACACAAGATAACGCAGATCATATTAAAACGAATTTTCACTGGCAGGTTTGGTTATTCATTACTCCAGATTCACCTTTTTATTCTTTTTCTGTTTAGCCTCCGGTAATTACCACTCAGATAATACTTCAGAGGATGATATGTATGAGTGTAGTCTTGTACAGTCTCATGTCGACCATTTCTGAGATGTGTTGTTAATTGAAGCCCAACCACCAAAGAACACTGGTATCCACGATCTAGTATTCAAATCCGTATAAAATTAAATGCCTTTAGTAGGATTTGAACCTTAGAAATCTCGACCTCAAAATTAGCTGATTTGAGAAGACGCATTCACCACTAGACCAACCCAGTGGGTTACATCAGCATCACCTGCACGCTACACCAAGCAACACCTGCTTTTTTTTTAGTTAGTCACGTATTTATAATATTGTTAAAAATATTTGAACTATGATTTTTACTTAGTTAACAAATCATCTGAGAGTCATGTTTTGTGCTGAAGGGTAAACTAGAGAAATACGCGGCTTGGCTTTACGGTAGACTACTATTACGCATGCAAATATTTAGCACAATTTCTGCTACTGCGGTAAGATATTTGTTCCTAGAAACGTCGAGGTAACCTCAATAAGTTGTGTCACTAAATTAAAGTTTGATTTATGTTGTTTCTGTTCTCTCAAAGTTTACGTTGTTCCTATTCGCTTAAGGCAGGCAGGATGATTTTAAACCTAGGGCAGACTCTGCACTATACTTATCGTCTTGTATTTTTTATGATTTTGTGGATCGTGGCGTTTCTTTTGTAATCTACAAACCGTATTTGAGCACGACACGCGTAGTGGTAACCTGGGCTAGACAGACTTCCGTTATTAGTGTCTCAACAGCGGAAAAACTACGTATTGCGGCATATCTGCAATCGGTTGGAAAACTATATCAGGGTAAAGTTTGGTCGTGCTCATATTACTACCTACTGTAATCAAGTAGGTCCACTTAAATCTCAGCTCTAGGTGTCGAGCCCCGCTAAACTACGCAGAGTTAGTTCGTAGTTCCAGCGAGCTTTCATACTGAATTCTGGCTGGACTTAAACTGGCAACTAGGAGTGCAAGAGGGTGGATATAATTTTTTTCTGTTTAACAGAACAAATGCGAGTGTTTGTATATATATATATATATATATATATATATATATATATATATATATACACGCATCATAGTTTTTAAATACATTAAATGGACTTTTTCGTGCAAACATAGAATATTAGATAATATTGGTTAATTTGTGGTTTGCATTTACAAGTGTAGATGCAAATTACCAGAGTAAACTCTATGTAGCTATACCATTAGTCTTATTCATTTTACCTTAGTTTGAAAATAAGTCCGTAACGCTCACTGAAGAATATTGTACAATAAAAGCAGTTCATTATATCTAAGGGGTATTTGTTTTGTTTAATGATTATATTCTGTGTAGAATGATTTGGTTTTTGATTCGAAGAACACATTGTATCTAGCTTTTTTAAATTTTGGAACTGTATTCTCAGATTATTTTTTTCCAAGTTCTATTTGTATTTATTTTGGATAGAAGCCAATGAAGCATACTTTGACGTTCATTTAAGAATATTGTTTATTTTATAATGTAATTCTTAATGACTTAGTGCGATGTACATGCTATGGATTACGATTCTAAATGTAAGAAAGTAGTTTGTTGTAGATAGCTTCAGGTATATATGTCTTTTGATTTTCTGAATAATTAAATTTAAAATCCACTTTATTTAACGTTAAGGTAAGGAAATTTATTTGTATATTATGATTGTAGCTCATATTATTTATTGATATTGTGTAGTAAATTAAAACAGTATCGTCAACTTGCCCTAACAACCCAAAATCCGCAATCGATATCCTTCCTTCCTTGTAGAGACTATTTTTCGTTATCTAGCCAATTTTCCCACAGCTACAGTCGAACTTCAGTGTGCCGTATAATAGAGGCCTTAAATTTGCTTTCAACATTCACCTTGTAAGGTAGGGTTGCTCCCAATACTTGACTTTCGACTCATTTTGGCAAAAAGGATAAAGATGAGCAAAATCAAAGTACATCTCTTCCGTGGAATCGTGTTCCCAAAAAAACCAAAATCCATTGTAAGAGGAGAGGAATTCAGTTCTACAATTCGCATAATGAAACAAATTGAATGGCTGGCGTGGTTTTTTAGTATAAGATATTTAAAGAAAATCTGACTTTCTAAGAATTATCTACCTATAGTATGATATCTTATTTAATATTTGTTCTTAAGTTTTCTCCTTAATTCAGTTTCTGGAATGTCCCTTTCTAGTCTTTGGCAAAAATCGGCAAGCATATTAGAGCTGCGTTTTCCCTGGTAGCGTGTTTCCATCATTGATATATCTTAGTGGAAGCATTCACCGTGCTCATAACATTCATTACCAAAGTTAGGTAGGCAAAAGCTCAAATGTGAATTCAATAATAGATGAAATCTCGAGATACTGAGGGTGACCTTACAGTACAACCTCACTCCTTTGACCTTTTAAGTTGAAACATTAATGGCGTCAATTCCCCATATGTAGAAGTAATCTGAACAAGTCTGATCAAAATGCTTCATTGAGAGTATTCGCTGGAAATCCCTCTTTACATGCTTTTTTTAATGCAGTTTACTTGTGGTTCCGTAATAGGAACCGGTTGTAAGTAAATGATATGTGAGACAAGAAAAAATTTACAGTATTAAAAAATTCTTAACCACTGATATTCACCAAAATTAGGTTTATAAACGTCGAGATCAAATCCTAAATAAGATTTTTCCCAAGTTTCACGATATTCTTTTATTGTTTTTAATGATTATCCCAAAAAAATTTAAGCATCAAAATACCAAATTTTTAATAAAAGATTATTAATTTTTCGCCCTGCCTTACCCTCCATGGAAAATTTAGGAAAAAATTATTGAAAAAGATAGATCCGGAATAAATAAAAAATTGATTTAATAAACAATTCTTTAAAAATATTGAAAAAAATAGAATAACTTTCATGAAATAATAAAAATAATTTCTTCTCATTTTGGATCCGGACAAAGAAAAAGTTTTTGATAATAAAAATTAAAAAGTTTTAATTTAATTTAAATTAATTTATATTTTTTTTCGAGACGGCGGATAAATTAAAAAAAAAAAAATGCCTAAAACTATTCATAAAAATAGCTTAACAGATTTTCATAATAACGTTTCCTCTAAAGCTTACACGCTTCAGTAGTGGCGAACATAAGAAAAAAAGGAAATTTTCAAAAAACCTTTCTGCATTTTAGGTCCGGTTATAATTTAAAAAAATTCTTCACTTCTTGATAGCACTTTATATCAAATATAAACTTTACAAACGTTTTTTGAAAAACATTTAAACGAAAATGAGATAATGAAAAAGAACAAAAAAATATATTTAAATTTTAAAAGGCGGAGGGGGGTTGATATCTTAAAAAAGTTTTCTTTTTTGGATTATTTATACTGTATAGGCAATGTAGGTAACAAATTGTCCACAGTAAAGTTTTTTCTGAAGTGCCTCTGAAGAACATCGAAATTGGACTTTTCGCCATATCTCACCCACTTAATGAATTTTGAAAAATCAATCTGAGACAATTTTGAAGTACGTACAGTTCAGTGAATTAAAAAAAAAAAAATCTCGGGCGTATCCAAAGGTTTTTCAAAAATGAATTCCATAACTTGACCTGTGAAATCAGGAAAGTTGTGTTTCATTTCCGATTATTTTTGACAGCATTGAATTTTTTAATTAAATACGGTGCTAAGGTGGTGAAAACTTCCGTGTAAAAAAGAAAGATTTTAGAAAGGATACAAAAAACATAAGTTTATAGGAATTATAGGTTAATTATAGGTTTATAAGAATTATATTTGGGAACTTGTTAATTTAGTCTTATTTACGGTAATTACTTTTTCATATTGGGACGTTCATTAAATCTAGAATTAAATATTTTTTATCTTTTAACTATTACTTATATGTTTGTAGGTTAATTTAAAATAGACGTGTGTCGGTTTGAGTTACGATAATAGTTATTTTTTCTTCTATAACTGACATAAATGTCATCGTTTTTATTCGAAAGGAAAACAAATAAAACTGAACAAACGAGCGCCAGTGATCGGCTAAAAAAGTAACGACTATGAAAAAAAAAAGAAAAAGTACATGGAAAATGATTGATATGTAGATTGGTGGTAGGTAGGTCGAATGTGGATAAAAGTGAACCGATACGTTTGTTTTATTATTTGATCAGAAACAGGATGTTGAACTCGTTTTTTTGCTCATTTATAATTCTGCTCGTCATTTTCTATTGTTTCTTCAGAAACATAAAATATATCGGTCATTTCTTAACGAGTTACATATAGAAAGCTGTTACTGAATTTAAAAAAAATAAATATTGGTGGTTGCATATGTGTTAAGTAAATTAAAAATTATAAAAATAAATTTCTTTTTTATGTACTTTTAAAATTAAATAAAATAAGTAGAGCCGTAAAAAATAACCTTTTTATGTTTTAATCGTTACCTTGTAAATAATAATCGTTATAATGTAAATAATCGTTACTTCTGTAAATAGTAGATCTAGCCAATTTTTAACTGGATTTACAAAGAGATTTAATATACAGAGTGTATCACGAAGTTCTCCCTGTTTTTCATAACCTACTTTACTCGTGAAAATAATTGAAAAAGTTCATATAAACGTATATCCTAAAATGCTTTGTTTGCTAGTAAACTGCTAGCGAAAGATTTTGCTCGGATTTCAGCTACCCCGGTGAAATGAGGTCGTACTGAAATTTTTAGAACGTTAATTAAGGATTTCCTATGGTTTTTGACCATATCGAGTTTTTGACCAAATGGTTTTTGAACATTTCTGAAATATCGAATAAAATAGATTACAGAACCGTACCTGTAGTAGTTTTTGAAAAATATGGGCTGAAAATTAATAAATTTGAGTAAAAAACCCTGATTTTTATGTTTGACGTACAGTAACTTTGTAAAACGGGTAATAAACGCATAAAACTTTTAAAAAACAGTGTAGACAATTTAATTCTGATCAAATGGTGCAACATAAGTTGTATAAAACAAAGAAAAGTTAGAAAAATTCGAATTATATTTAGAAACAGTACATTACTGCATTTTTTAGACAGTAAATTCAATGTAAACAAAAACGAAATTTATTTTTGGTGATGTGAAAAACGGGTATGTTTTACGAGTATTACCACCTTCATCCAGTTTTTTAGATCAAAAACCATAAAGAAGTTCCAAATTTACCCCTCGATTTATACCCCAAGAATTTTAGTACGGTTTAATTTCAAAGAAGGAACAGAAGGGCTAAATGTTTCGAGTACCGAAACTCGCAAACGTGTACCGTTTTCTGATCTATATTTATATGAACTTTTTTTCTTATTTTTGGAAAAGAATCATCTCCCAAGAGGTTACCAAGAAATCTGGAATTATTCTGTACAAAAAAAAAAATTATTCAGATAAAACATATTACAAACTGTTATACAAGAAATTTTTTTCAGTTCCAATCTTACTTCTTTGAAAGTTCTATCTTCTTTGAAAGAAACTACCCCAATATGATCGGTATGCAGTAGAAAACTTTTGAAAAACTTCTGCGTTTCTATATAACGGCGACTGAATTTATTTTACAGTAATTTATTTTTGTGGGTTTTAGACTGGTAGAATTTTGATAGCTGGAACCTCTTCTTAACGCTAACGTACTAGAGTGCATTTTATACAGGTATTGCAGAAATTGAATTTTATACAGGAATAACAGGAATGTGAAAATTGTAATCAGTGACATTTCGTCACCTTTAATTAACAAAAGAGAATGGTAGACACTCTCCATGGAGACTAGAGATGGACATTTCAATGCTATTGATAAATTAAAAATTAAATTAATTTTCACTGGAGGAGTCATCTTAGGGGAAAAAGGACGCAGCTTAATAATAAATTCAGGAAGATGTTTTGATTGCTAGACAGGGGATCGCAAGTATCATTATCTTTTTCGTATTTAGCCTCCTCAGTGAATTACCGTTCAGAGCATGAATGAGGATGATATATATGTGTGTAAGTTAAGTGTAGTCTTGTACAGTCTCAGTTCGAACAATCCTGAGATGTGTGGTTAATTGAAACCTAATCCCCAAAGAACACCGGTATCCACGATCTAGTATTTAAATCCGTGTAAAAGTACTGCCTTTACTAGGAATTGAACGCTGGAACTCTCGACTTCCAAATCAGCTGATTTGGGAAAACGCGTTCACTCGGCGGTCCTGAAATCAATTTGAACCTTCGGACTCCAAGTATAGGGTTACGACAAGTGAGAGTAACGTCGAAGCCGTACAAAATTCCAGAACAACTATATAGAATATAAGCGCCGTGGTTTGCGAAAAACACGGAAATACGCGATCATCTGAGATTGCCTATAGTTCGGGAGAAAATACAGTGATTTGGTAGAAGATACAAAATGACACTGAACAAACATGTTAAATTGCTCGCGTTTAACCTCCTGGATAACAGTGAGAATGTTAGTCGCCTAAAGCGACTGCATATATTAGATCTGTAACTTCTCCAAGATTTGAGATGAATCAGCGACCCTAGAAGTTATATATGTCAAAATTCATTTTGTTTCACCATTTTTGTTGGTTCTTTGATTCGTTTCACTATTTTTTTCTTTTTGATTAGTTATTCTTTATGCAATTGATAACTCTTTTTTGGTGTTTTCCTTGTTTTTTATGTTCTGAATTTTGGAGTTTGATCAATATTTTACAGTTGATTGAGGGATTTCAATGGAAATCTCTCTTCATGTCATTATTTTATTCAAATTTACTTACGGTTCCGTTAAATTTGAACCGATTGTAAATTAAACACTAACGCATAAAAACATTATTTTTAACCTCCATTTATTTTTTGTACAAACGTATAAATATTTATTATAAATTTATGTCCATTAACAAGTATATTAAAATACAGAATTATTTAGGAAGGGAATATATTAAAACACAAAAACTGTTTAAAACAAAAAACAAAAAACATTAAAACAAAAAAAATGTTTAAAGATTATTTTTAACACTGAAAACCCGAAATTATGTTTCCTTGAGAACTCTTATAACATAAAAACATATTTTTAACTTTTTAGATTGTTATTTATAAGTTTCATGAAATCTTACACAAACGAATGCTATTTAAAATATTGTAATTAATTTTGCAAAAACTTTGTCTTTTATATATTATTTCTTGTTTCACCTTAAAAAAAATAAAATAATAATGGGACCATATTAAATCAAATTAGTGAGATATAATTTTGATTTTAGTAGTATGAATGCATATTTAAATTATTATTGTTATTATAATTAACTGATAAAACGATCAATATTTATTATTTACGTTTTGACAAGAATAAATGAGTTGTTAATTTGATAGGCGAAAGGGTGAAAATTTATCGGGAAAAGAGGTTGATAGAGTTTTTGTTGAAGAAGGAAATTGCATCAGAACAGTTGTCGTAGATAATACTGAACAAACAAAAGGGAAATGTATTATTGTTATCCAAAATGGCATGAATGAGAAGGGTGGGGAGTGAGGTATTTACAGGAGTAGGTTATTGAACTTTATTATATCCGTATTTAAACGTAGATTACTAATTTACTGCCTCACCATCTATGATCATTTATGCCAAATGTCTGTTTATAATCTCCCATTATAAACCAGTGGTGGTATTCTAATAATAAATTGTATTATGTGCATAATTTATTATTAATTGTTAATTTATGCTTTTAAAGGTAAAGGAACTGACCATGACGAAACCAAACAAATAAGGTTTTTTCCAGTAATTTCTAGGTTTTGTATAGTAATAAGTTACCTTAAGTAATAAGCAAATTACCTTTGGAACTGACGACTACATAGCATTACTTGTATGAAAATATAAAATAATTTTACTTAAAAGATAAAAATTATTGTATAGTGAAAGCAGAATATTAACTCTTTTCATGAATTAAAATCCTTAATAATAATAATACTGTTTTTGAAGGGTATCATAAGTAGGAAAAGCAGAAAGCCTAGCTAGATAGCTTTATCTTAACTTACTTTGCATTACCAAATTTAATATTTACTTCTTTCTTCCCTTTTTTACACCCTCCTCAAAAAGGTGTGTAATGTATTTAGGGTGTAAGTATTTATGTATGTATGTTCGTTCTACCGTAGCAGCTCAACGGCCGAAACAATTTAGATGTAGTGGTATAATGAAAATTGAAATAAGATTTATTATATATCGTCAGTTGATTTATTTATTATTTAATAATATAATTATATATAATATTTTGTTTATTTCTATTTAATTTTATTTTAGTGAAATATGCTACTGCAGCGATAACGGAAAAGAGTAATGATCAATAAAAAAAAAGCTTAAAAAATCGGTCTTTTTTTAGTTTTGTTCCTTAAGGAGACGTAAAAAGAGTTTTAACCAAAAAAAAATATTTAGATAGATTGTAAGTAATCTATGAAAAACTTATTTTATTCCAGTGCTTCCAAGTCTAAAAAATTTATTTTTGTCAGACGGACGTTTGTGCGTATCTTCGTATGTACTTATGATTTACAAAAGTACGTATGCTAACCTGAATTTGGTTTAATAAATCTGCACCTCGTAGACCGAATTTCTTCAAACTTTGTAGATAGGTACTATCTTCGGAGAAGAAATGTATTAAATTTGCAAAAATTGGTGGGAGTAGTTTTGGCTGAAATAAAATTTCAAATCTTTACCGGAGCACTAAGCAAAACGTTTTTCTTAAAAAAATTTAATTTTTTTTTTATTAAGATCACAAATTACCAGAAAGTTTTAGGGTCCAACTAGTTCACCTAAACCAAAAGAAATTTGATAAAGTATATGCGAACGTTTATACGTATGTCGCACTGCTTTTGTTTCAGGATTGGCCGAACCGATTTCTAGACTTAGGGCACTGATCAATTAAATTTTTTTTCCAAATTCGGTAAGGGGTTGGGGGATATAACGTAACAACCAATTTTTATTTTTTCAAAAGCACTTTAGGAAAAAACTTTGGCAAATTAATTACCTATTAGTTATCATTGGATATAGAAATAAAAACCCAATTTTTTTTCAAAAATCAACTCCTCGTTTTAAAATTGAAATGTATGTTTTCCTTTTGCTCTACCTACCTTCTGTTTTAATATTTATAACAAAGGTTTTGGTATTTCATACATCATAGGGCTATCAAACGACGATTTTCGAAAATCTTCTTTTTTGGATACTTCTTTATTGGAGGGGGGTATTAGATTTAGACAAAACTTTATTTAAGCAAATTTACTAAGCATAGCCTAAAAATAGGTATTTTTAGAAAAATCTTTTTAAAATTTATTTTAAAGTTCTTTTTTATTTTCTGTCGCTTTAAAGGTAATTAAAATTTAAGTAGTTTTGGACTCTCTAATATACCCCGGATCCAAGATAAGCAATTTTTTTCATCACTATCATACAAGCTACATATTATTTTTTCAATATTTTTAAATTTATTTATTCTTTTTTAATTTTTGTTTTGCTTGTTAAGGATCACTTTTTTATAAAAAGAAGTTTTACTAAATTGTTCCTATAAAGTAAGGAAACGTCCAAAATCAAAAATCTTCTTTTTTGGATACTTAAATCTTATTTTGTAATCATTACAATCAATAAAAAAACCATTGATACTTCACTGGTACTTCTTTAAATCAGTAATGAGTTTCATGATCAGCCAAGTGATGTAATTCCATTGTCTTTGGGGATTTTTGCACTAAAAATTGCTCTCGATCAACTGTTTGAGTAAAATTATTTTGATTATAACTTCAAAGTCTCTACGATGACGTAAAATGAGAATAAATTTGAGACTAAAATTTAGTGTAAGATTTCAGACTAAAATTTAAAATTGAAATATTCGGAATTTTTTATTGTTACTTATATTTAAGCCTTTATTATAAAAATAGAAATAAGATTTTTAATTATTGAATTACAAGACTTTCTGGAGAAACGAGATTGGCAACGAAAAAATCTGGGCAAGGAATCATATATATAAACTTGATCGGTGTAGCCGGTAAAGTCATACATTGTCAGATTTTAATTTATTGATTAAACCTATTCTTCTGTTTATTTACTATAAGATACTACTTGTATTTATACTTTTATTTATTATACTAAATTAACTGGTTATGTACTCTCCAAATAATAAAAATATATATAAAATAAACTCGAACCTGATATTTGTAGGATAAAAATTCCCAATCTAGAATTTCAATAACTCAAATAACTTTATGATGAAGTATATTAGAGCATCTATATTTCATTCGCTAATTTCCAAGTTCGATTCCAAATCAAGCATGATATATTGTCAAAGTTAATAATTTCCATACCTCATTCTCTTTAGCAGTATTCCCTTAGGAAGAACATCCCGCTGTATAAGTCCCAAAGAAAACTGGGAAAAATGAGTTTTATGAATTTATATACAAATTAGTGATAGCAATATTCAGTAATTTTATTAATTCTAATTGAAAAAAGTTTATTTATGTTTTAATTAATACTTGTTATCTCTTGACGTATAAACCCTCTGATAATTTCTGTTAAAATGGAGGTGATTTAGGAACATTATAATTCTATGAAAATAGGTAACAGTATATAACGGTTAATTCCACTTGAAATGTACTTTAGATACACTTCCTTTGATAATTTTCTATGAAGAACAATCCTCTGGGTCATCTGATTAATTGATTAACATCAAACATATGCTTCTTGTGTAATATTAAACTGTATTCTAATTTCAAGATTTAATCATTTTTGTTCTTAAATACAGTTAAATTGAACTAAGGGAAAAAATTAATATTTAATTGTCTGAGTAAAATTAAATATAACGTTTATTTTAATAGAGCGGCCTATGGCATCTAAGAAATTATAAGTCGTACGAAAGACTTCATAATTATAATTTTTTTTTGAGGTTATTAAAATATGATAACCAGATTTCATAAATCCCGTCAATTTTTTTCATTATAGTGGAAAACAATTTTTAAAAATAGCAACCCCTATTTTTTATTACATTTTTTGGAATAAAATATAATTTTAAGACTGTTTATTCTTTAAAGTTATTTCTAAGCTACCCTTAAATCACAACTAATTTTTTTAAAAACGTTTTCCATACTTTAGGAAAAAATTTGACCAAAAATTTCCATTCATTTTTTATTGAATTTTCAAATAGAATACATAAGTTTTTTTTGTTCTTGCGTATTTCTTTCTAAATTAAACCACACGTTTAAAAAATAAATTTTGCCAAACTCACGATTCTTCAGTAGAAGAAAGAGTGTTATTATTCTCAGTAGAAGAATAATAGAAACCTTGAATAAAATACACCGTCAGTGTGTTCGAAAAATAACCATACATGTGCTATGGCAAGTACAACACGTAATATCGAACAGTAGTTGGAAATTGTACCCGTGAACATCCAGACATATCTGTAACTATTTCTTCTTATTTTCGAAGACTTTCACAAGTTGATGTGAAATCGTCTTTGTGAACAGCCGTTTAATTTCAACCTCAGATATTTTGCTGCAGCTATAAGGATCCCTTCGACAAACAGTAATGTTACAGAACTGTAGAAATAAAAATCCGGTGAATTTAAGTCCTAAAAAAGAGGTGGTGACTACAAGCTCATAAAAGTGATTTGATCTTCAGAAATACCATGCAGTAATTTCGTGGACGTAGCTGAATGTGCGGTTTGCCGTCTTGTTGAATACAAACGCTACTAATTTTGTACCCGGTAAGCTCTCCCATCCCATGAACTGATGAATAATTTCACAATAATGAGCTGAATTTATTGTTTCTGAAAAGAATAACGGGCCGATTATTCTTCTTCTGCATATTACGATCCAGGCCCCAATTTACTGGTCACAGGAGGAACTTCATGTACCGAATGTATGCTGACGGCAGATTATAACATAAACGTAACTTCTGTGCGTGCAGTTTATGGGTAATATTGGGGATGAGAACGCCGATAAAGTTTAAAACGATTGAATTTTTAAAAAATTTTTCATGGTTTTTTGGGGTTTATTTAAACTTTTTAATATTATTAAAAGTTTTAATAATAAATTTTAGTAATATTACGATCAGATTTCACCATAATTCACCCCAAGCACAAAAAAAAGTTAGGTGACTTTTTTTTATTTTATTAATTTTATAATTAATAAATTTATTAAATTAAATAAATAATTAATAAATTTATTAATTTTTATAATTTTTCAACTAACTAAGTAACTAACTATGGAGGTAGATCACCTACTACATTAATACCGTTATAAGAAGGTACGTTCTTCTAATCGAAATTACTTTTTTATTAATTAAATATTTATATTATTTTTTCAGGTCCCAACGAAGGCTTTCTCTCAACATCAGAAAGAATGAAACCAGATGCTTTTGTAACTCCACCGCCAAATTCTTATAATGTATCCGAATATAGAGCTCATAGAGTACAGGTAAAAAATTAATTGTTATAGAAAAAAATGTTTGGTCTATTGTAGAGACGTTTTTTTCTTTATACATTTTTTCTTATTTTCTACTTTTGTCTTCTTCTTATTTTTTCTAATTTTATCTTTATTATTTCCTTTCTATAACACACGCCGTTTTATGAAATAAAGATCACACCTATTTGAGTCTTGATTTTTAAAAAAATGTAATTTTTGGATAATTTTATATAAATTTATTATATAATTTTTAGAAAATAGTAGGTTCAGAATTTATTGTTAACTCGTATACTGTAATAAAGTTGATGTTTATATTTTTGTAACTAAAAATGTAATTAAACAAAAATACAACGTAACAAATAGGTAAACAGGACATTTAAAAAATTATTTTGCTCTTTGTTTTTTTTTTAATGAATGAAGCACGTACATTGAAGTGTGTTTTTAATAACTTTATAACATTTCAATTCGAAAAAATAACAGTTAAAATATTACCTCACGTAATATTATTACCTCATAATATTACCTCATATAATATTACCTCACAAATGTTTAAAATAAATTTTGCAATACTTTTTACCGCATAAGTAAGCATGAATAATATATCTTATATAAATTTAAATTTTGATTCTAACTTGGAAGTTGAAGGCATTTTTATTCAACAGTCCTTACAACGATACAGTACTCTTCCGTACATTTAATCTGTGATGTCTAAGATTTTTTTCCTGTTTAGCCTTCGGGAATCACCGGCAGGTATTACTTCAGAGGATGAATGAGGATGATATGTATGAGTGTAAATGAAGTATAGTGTTGTACAGTCTCAGGTCGACCGTTTCTGAAATGTGTGCTTCCGAACTACCAAAGAACACCGGTACCCACGATCTAGTATTCAAATCCGTCTAAAAGTAAGGATTTGAACGTTGGAACTTTCGACTTTGAGATCAGTTGATTTGCGAAGACGCGTTCACCATTACATTAACCCGGTGGATCATAGTACAAGATTATACAGTTCAAACCGTACGCAATTTTTTCTGCAGTAAATTATTACTGTTTTATTATTATAATACCATAGATATATATTAGATGGCGTAAACTATTTGAATATTATCAACCGAATGTACAGCCACCAATAACTAGACGTATAAATAGCGTTAATTTATTAATGAAAGTTGAATAAAAGTGTTTAATGAAAACATTTATTATATCAAAAAAAAAAGTTAGGAAATTTTATATATAATCCGTTTATTTAGTTATGTTTCTAATACATGATCACGTTATCGATTATTATTTATGAACATTGTAATTTTTATGTGTGTTACAAGTTGTACTTGAAATTAAATTTAAAATATAATATAGAGTGTAGCTATTTTATATTATTTGAATCTGTAAATAAATATATACTGTTAAAGGTTTACTGCATACATTTCAGTATATGTTTTTGTTTTTATATTTAAAATATAGGAGAATCTATAAGTATATTTCTAGAACCCCTTGTATTATGTATTCTGAGAAGTTGGTTCAGCATATTGTTCTGTTGCACTTCTCTTCTGTTAGCCGGTGAATCCCACACACCGTGGGACGAGCCGGTCCCCTGATGACGCGTAAACCATTTCTACATACAAAAAAAAATTATTAATCTTATTCCACACTTAATGTTGACTATTAAAAAAACTACGTATGTAGTAAAATACCAAAAAACAATCTTATATTAAATATATCAAAACGAAAAAAAAACGACAAAAACATTTCTTAAATTTTGAGAGCTATGAAGAGATAAACTTTAGACAAATCGCATCTGACAAAGACTTAAGTACGTACAATAATATTTTTACTACGCTATAAATAATAATAATCAAAATAAGGGGATGATGGCTCTCATGACAGTTCCTCGCAATTTAAATGTCTTGCAGGTCAAGGCTGGAAAATTTAGTAAGCTTATAGAGAGAGTCCCTACATGATTTTTCTTTATTTTTTTGTATAGAGATTTTCTTTTTTTGTATTATTTTAAATTGCTTATTTTTATATAATAATACTGAATTTATTATATTTACATAAAATTTCAGTAAAGAGCTAGGCCAAACCTTTTTTTTATATTCTTGTTCATTAATTCTAAGCCGAAATCGTCATAAATATTAATAAATGCGAAATTGTCCACATTTGTCGTGAGATCGGGGTTAACGATAATATTTATTTATCGACTTTCACAAGACAAAAGTAAAATGTTTCTTATGACGCATTATAATTCATTCTACGTTACGATTTTCGGTACACACAGTATAAACGTAACATAAATTTTTCATAAAGTGGAAATCTGTTAACTTAATGTTAATATATAATATGTAATTTTACAAAACATCTTCACCGTTATCATAAGTAGTAGAATATAAATCCATGTGTATATTTTACCTTAATTTTGAGTAGACATTACGCAACGTATTTAAACTTTAACGAACGATAATATTAAATTTATATTGTCGGGAAAATTAAGTCTCGAAAAATAATTCTCAATAACTACTTACCCAGATTAGTTAATCGAAGAATTTTTGGCAGATGAAGCCAGATTGTTGAAAAAAGTTCTTCTATAAAATATCAACGAATTATATCACTCGACTGAGAACGGGTAATGTCCAAAATTGGTAATGTCCAAAACGGGTAATGGTAAAAGATAATTTGTGCCGTACAATTGTGTACTTCATTTCGCTTTGGATAATTAACCAAATTATTTTTACGAAATGTTAGGACATTTTCTTTAGACTCAAATTTTATTTACAATCCGTTACATTTATAAAAACCTTGATTAAATTCGATTACATGATAGGGCGTTACCAGCTCATATTCCTTACAAATTACACACTAGTACTACAAAGAACTTTAGTGGCAAGTAACACATACATTAAGTAATTATTGAACAATAACACCTAACAATAGAACAAATGAAAGAAAAACAAAAGAAGTCATAAGTAGCAAGAAAAACTATGAAACAATGAGGAGAAAAGAAAAGAAGATGCAATAAATTAAAAAATAATAATCGAAGAAATAACGCACAGCACTCGCTTCTGAAGTTACACTTAAGATACTAGAGTAACTAACGTCCAAAATGTGTAGCGTTTTAATCGTCTAGGAGGTTCACGGTTGAGTGATTCATGTGATTAAGTCGTAGTTTGTACTTTGAACTGAAAAGAGGTATTTCTTTCGGACGTATCGTATACCTAAATAATCCAGGATTTTATTGTTCCTTATAAACCGAGGTGCCTCTGTTATGCATCTCGCTGGTTTATTCTGAAACCGCTGTAAGATGGTGACATTGGACAACTCACACCATTCTAAAGTTGGATCCAAATAATCAAAAATTCCAAAACCGATTTTAGGATATAAGAAAAAATTTATACGATGATAATTTTTATTTTTTTAAAAATTGGGTTACAGTATTCTTTTCTAGATTTACTCCAATTTATTCTAAATAACTTATTTTCAATTAACAATACACACTTAGTTGAGAAAACAATACCGTTAAACATAAATTCCATAAATTATATTGATTTTAAAAGACAAAGCAAAATACAGCGAAATAAAAAAAAAGCAAAATACAATACCTAAAAGCCAAGCGGCCTTTTTTTGCCACATACTGTGGATGTTCCTTGAACCGAAAATTTTCATCAAGTATAACACCTAAGTATTTTTGAGCCGTAACATACGGATTGGGAGGACCACCCATCCAAACCCGGATTCGTCCGGAAGCAGCCGTTTGGCCCTTAAGCAATATCATTGTGGTTTCCTCTGGGCTGAAAATCATCTTATGTTCGAGTCTCCACAGTCGGAGTGTCTCACAAGCATGAGTAGCTCGGAACTCTTCGTTACGCGAATCCCCTTCGATCAGTAGCAGCGCGTCGACAGCATAAGCGACAACACGGCATCCATACGGCAACCTTAAACGCAACATGGAATCTCTTCTATGATCCAAAGAAGGGACTCAGAACACTGTCCTGAAGACATCCTTTAGTTAAGGTCTTACGAACCTCCGAGCCGCCGTCACGCAGGGAAACGGTCCGATAGCTGAAATAACTTGAGAGCACTATTTCGTGTACACTTACGATTCTGCATCGAAACAGGGCAGAGTACCGCCATAAGTTAGTTATTAAATGCCCCGGATATGTCCAGAGAAATCCCTAACACATATTTACATGGACTAAAAGAAGCTGTATCCAACACCTTTAGTATGTTGCCTGCGATTTGAAAGGTTTTTGAGAAGGTCCTATATTTGAGTATTAATATTAGATTGGTCACTGATAATTTTCTAATGGACAACCAGTGTGGTTTCCGACCGTGCAAGATCACCGAGGATGTCATACTAAAGGTGTTGGTCTAGTGGTGAACGCGTCTTCCCAAATCAGCTGATTTGGAAGTCGAGAGTTCCAGCGTTCAAGTCCTGGTAAAGTCAGTTATTTTTAAACGGATTTGAATACTAGATCTTGGATACCGGTGTTCTTTGGTGGTTGTGTTTCATTTAACCACACATCTCAGGAACGGTAGAACTGAGACTGTACACTTCATTTACACTCATACATATCATCCTCATTCATCCTCTGAAGTATTATTTGAAAGGTAATTGCCGGAGGCTAAACATGAAAAAGATTAAAGGATCTTTTTTCGCCAATAATAATGGTACAGAAAATGAGTTAAAATAAACAGAAACTTAGTGCTTTGCTATTTTTCTTAACTAGAAACGGGTCTTCTTCCTTCAGGAAATATTACAGCATTAACGAAAAAACAGAATAGAAAAGTATTTTGAGTGTTTCAGAAGTTACAAAATATTTCATTAAATATTTATCTATAATTTCCCTATTCTAATTTTATTTATATGGAATGAAATATTAAGCTACGGTTCCAAAAATTTCAAGCTACATATTTATATTATATTTCTATTTAAAAAAGTAAAAATCTAATAAGCAGGGTTTTTGAGTTCTTGCTGAATATTCGTTTACCCTACCCATAATAGCTAAATACTGGACATTTTTTTTTTAATTTATCATTATTAAAACTAATAATCAACATACATATCGTATCAGCCACATGTAATCAAAATTGAATAAATTTTATTCTGTTTTAATCTACATCTCTTGAACTAAATTTTATTTTCTACCATTTCTCTTTTTATTGCAATCTGAAGATCAAACATCATTTGGCACTTTCTTAAAACGAAATTGTCGGCTTATATTCGTTGTCAGGTTATAGTCTAAATTTTATTTTATTTTATTACTTCGTGTTTGTTTTATTACAAATGGACAATTTGATCAGGATATATTGAAGATTGAAACTGTTCAGGGATATATCTTTGAGTTTACACCTTAGCCTTTTTTTTTAACCTTCCCGCTCAGTGCCCTGGGAAGCTTTTCTTTTACCAAATTTGAAGTTTCTAATTTTCTCTATAGAAGTCGTAATAGAAAAAATGCATGTCACTTTTTTTTATGGACCTCCATAATAACATTTTTACATTAAAATACGTAGTTATAATTTTATCGGTAATAATTATTATTTAGAAATAACGATAATAATAATAACTTAAACAAAACAACCAGTAATATTGATCAGAAATTACTTAAAAAATGTTAATATATTTATATTCTGAAAACATCTGTTGACAATAACTATCAATTCTATTGATCAGAGATGTTCACCTATCATCCTATTGATATTTAGATGGAATTAAATATTGTTACGGTTTCAAAAATGTCAAGTTACGTTTTTATTATGTTTCTCTTTAAAAAAAAAATTTGTTTAGGATAAGAGAATTTTATTTAAAAATCGGAAATCGAATAAACTCGTTAACCTCAGTTAACGAAGTTCAAATTAATGATGTATATATTGTAGAAGTATCAGTAATATTTCAAGTTTATACTCTCACCATACACTATTTTAATCATTGAACTATATGAAATAATTACATCTATTTGCTCTAACGTGTGTACAGTTCAGTTTAATTCTGTAACTGTTTTATATTTTACACGTATGAAACGACTGAAAACTAGAGGAAAGTGTTATACTCATCACGTTTGAGAAGAAGCTGCTAAAAACGATCGATTGTTTGATATAAGAATCTCGCAACGTAAATGAATCGATTTTAATTAATTACTTAAATAATTATTACTATAAGCGTAACGCAACATTTTTCTATTAATTTTTATTTTATTTTTATTTTGATAGGGGGGTAATTCATTACAATATCGTTCAAAAAGACTAACCGCTGACGATCATGAGGCTAAAAAATCACCTGGACCGGCAACTTATCAGCGTGAAACTCGTGCTACACCTCGTGAAGGAGTAGGAAAGGTAAAATTTGTATCATTTTTTATTTATATAAATATGTATGTTTGCATGCGTTGTGCGCTCGCGCTCGCGTGTGTGTCAGTAATATGGTAACTGGAATTTTCTACTGTATCTAGTAGTGCTTAATTAATAATAAGAATTGTATAATTAGCTACATCTCTAGGAATAAAATGATTGCAGCTTTTACAAAGTAATAAACTTGTTTAACCAGATTATATAATACTACCAAACGATTAATAATAAATGGAGGCTAGAAGACAGAAACGAGGAACCAATAGATTAAAATTAATTGGTGCATCTGTTATCTAAAATTGTCATTCGTATAGTAGGACATCAGCAACACACCTGTTTGATTGAATACTTAGAGAAAAACTGTAGCTGAAGTAAAAGATTTGTTGTAATGATTTTATATACATAATCCCTCAGATATAATCCTACTCACAGTTACCAGACAAAATTAGGGATGCTATGTTCATATTTCTAAAGTATATTATAACCAGTAAGTAAACTTGTAATCTATCTACAAAAATAGTTGAAGATCGCTATTTAAAAAGGTTAAAAGGTTTTACGATAGCAGTTCAAAAAACTACAAATAACATCAATGCAACTGTGTAACTTAAATTTTAACAAAACCGTCTCAATTTGTTTCTCAGATGGATATAAAATTGGTATTGCGCGATTGGTATTCTAAATAATGATAATTTTCAAGTTAAATAATGACAAAATCAAAACATATTGTTTCATTTTCATTATTAGTATAACTTATTAACATGCTAAGCATACCATCGTCATGTAGTACTGATTATACCTAAATATATTCCCATCTAAAACACAATATTTCTTGGATTCCATCAAAAAGTCAAATTATGCTAGAGAATAATGAAACGAAATTATCTTATATTTTACGATTTTTAGGGTCATCAGTTTATACTCAAATATTTGAGTTTTCTGTGGTATGTTTCAGCTATTTATGACATTTGATGTAAAGCAGATGATCATTTTATTCTCAATTGAGAAAATTAATGCGATATAAATTTGTATTTTTATTTTGCTTTTAGAATAGGCCACAGGTGTTTTCCTTTTAAGATGTATTTTTACTTTGCTGGGTTTTAGTTTTTATTTACAACATATATATCGTGTCCGGGCGATGATAACGCGAAACTGTTTTTTTTCCCTGGAAAAAAGTCAAAACAAAATAAACAAATGGACAATAAGATCTGCAGACGCCTAGGCGTTTCGGCAGCCATAAATATGAATCTGTTGATCAGTAAATATAGTAAATCAAAAATTTTAATTTAGCCGTAAGTTTATATTTAAGAATGTGCTCTACCTTTGCTAAATAGTAATAGTAATAATTACTTACTCTTAGGAAAAATAACTAACAATAACCAACATTATCAAACCACACCGTAGAATCCTTTGCGTGATATTTAACAGTAATGGTTCAGCGTAGGAGAAAGGGCCTTGTTTTGATTTTGTTTTAATTTTTCTTGATTTTACTTAATCTAGAATGTTTAATTTTGATCACGGGTACGGGTGTTCATTTGTTATGGTATTATGTTTAATTTCTTTTTTATTCTTTCGTCGTTTTTCTACGATAATAAGTTTAAATTTTAATTAATCTCGATCTTTAACAATTTTTTTTTTATAAGAACTTTCATTTATTTAAGTAAGAACATTTAGTTACTATTATTTATATTAACAATAATTGTAATTTTTATATTCCCTTTTTAGAAAGATTATATAAAGTGCCTTATACCTACCCGCAGTTTTCCTTTGCAGGTATTATATTTCCTAACTATATATTGGAATCTTATTTTTACGTTATATTTTCTACAAGGGAAACAAAGGTTTATCCAGTATTCATTTTTTTTTTTTTTTAAATGACAGACCTTTTTAATATGTATTTGAAACAATTTATTTAAAATAGGTTTTCTGAAACAGATACAAATTTATTACAGTTTATTTACTCAGTCGAAGGATTTTTAAATGTTAATTAAACAAAATGTTAATTTTTCAACATTTTCTTTTAACGTGTATAAATAATATAATTATGCGTATATTATTGCTTGTATAAATAATTAATTTTTGTAACAGTCTTCTAAATTGTAATTTTTTTTTTTGTTTGTTTGGCTAATCTGATTAAAGTTTTACTATAGTTTCTCTTGATCCATCCAGGCAAATGTAGTTAGTTTTTTTTTAACCTAGGGCAATCCCTATTTTTTATTAAAAAAACTCGCCTACCAGACATATTCTATACAATTAAGCACTGATCTGAGTAAAATTCATTGATTTGTACTTATATAATCTGTCTTAAAACCAACTTTCAATTCCTCCCGCCTCTTCAACCGTCAATATGCTGGTGACCTGTGCCCGTATTATTGTAGATCTCCGTAACGTAGACTGTGTAAAATTAGACCAATATAACAATTTACAGTCCACCATTTACAAAAATATGAGATAAAATATTAATATATTAATAAACTCGCCATACGACTTGAAATCATAGGAAAATAATAAAATTTACCGTTAACTTTAAAAATCTAAATGAATAAAAAATGTAAAGACCTAAAAATATTGAAAGTTATTTCTGCGCAAAAAGACCGACTTTTCGTTTCCAACGCCCTCACTATTTTGCAGTCAGAAACGCACTGATTTTTAGAGTACAACGCAAAACATAATTTGATTAATTAATAGACACACAAGCATTAGGTTTTCAATTCGCTCATCAATATAACTCCATAACCGCATATTTAAAATACACTATTACACAGACCTCAAATTTAGGTTAATTAAAAAGTACAAGAGAAAATTGTTTAAATAAACAATTGGCTACAAATATTCTATAAAAAAAGAGTTTGGCTACAAAAAGAAATGGCTACAAATATTCCTTTTTATTTACCTCATAGTTGAAACTTTTTAGTTCCTCGTATGAAGTAAAGGAAAATACCGAAAAATACCGTGAAAAATATCGATTTCGAGATTTCAACGGAAATATCCATTTTGACCATCGCGGGATCCATTTTGACAAGTTTCGGCGTGACGTCTGTACGTACATACTTATGTGCGTATGTATCTCGCATAACTCAAAAAACGATTAGCCGTACGATTTTGAAATCTTGGATTTAGGACTATTGTAACATCTAATTGTGCACTTTCCCTTTTGACTCCAATCGACTGGACCAAAAAAGCCCAAATTCCTAAACGTTTGGATTTTGGACTTTTTGTCAACTGCAGTAATAAGCCCTCATTGAGAGCTTTTCAACGATACATCATAAGTGGTACTTATTTTCATTAATTCCAGAGTTACAGCCAAATAAAACTTTAATTAATGAAATAATTGACTGTTACAAGGGGAAGGCACATTGGTTCAAATCCGATTTCATCTCCGTTTTTCAATTTATTTTTTAAATTTAAACATATTGATTTATTAATAATTGTTAACCCTTGATTATAAAAAAAATTTACAATAAATAAAAATTCAAAAATAAAAATAAAAATATGAAAAAATATCAGAAGTATTAATGAAATAAAATTTTATGTATTCATTTTTAAAAAAAATGTGTATATGTAATTTAATAGGCGTACAAGGAAGTCATGTGGTGTCCTATCAGATTTTTTTCGTGATACATTAATGATGGTGACACATCGACTGCGTTGGTAGAAAGTCAATCTAACCCAATTATAAAAGTTTAAAACCAATTCATTAAAATTTATTTAAGAAATGATTGGCTGGAATAAAGTGCAATAAACGATTACAAATTAAAAGGAAATTCTGTCTTTTCACCGTGGAGTGTTAGACAATGCGTTGTAGCCAAATCAGCTGTCGTAATTTCCGAGTTAGATATGTTGATTTATTTTTAATAACATTCGTTTAAAAAAAAAAAAATTATATTTAGTTATTATTAATTTTTACATTCTTGCATCATAGCTTATTACAGCAAGTATGATAAACAGTAGAAAACTGGGATGGTTTTTTTTTAATTTCTCGAAATTTCATTACCCAGGGACTCTAAAAAACAACAGAAAACGGGGGTAATATTCATTTGTATGTACATACGTACGTATTATGTGCACTGGTGTGTTTGAAGTTTAATAAATTTTGACTAGATATACTAATTTTGATGAAATTTTGTATAGACTGGTGTATGTAGGGCAATTTGTTGATGGAAATTTGGGGTCAATTTCTCTAAGGAATGGGTCAACTTTCTCAAAATTTTGCAAACAAAACCTCAATTTAATTCTACGTTCTGTACATGCGTGAAAGCTTATCTTATCATTATTCAATAACTTTAATCTAAAATTTCTCATTTTGTCAAGAATCGAATAAAGGTCCTTTTTTATTTATTGCATATTTTTAACCGAATTTTGTTAATGTCTTCATAGGCACAGGGAGTAGTAGTAGTATTGCAAGTGATCAAAAATAAAAAAAATACTTTGAGGGTAATATTCGGGTTGGGGATACAATCAAATAAACAAATATTAATTGATTTTTTTAAACTTTTTTCTTGTATCATTATTTTTCTACTTTATAAGAATAAATAACCAATACCAGGAAAGTATAACAACTTTATTGTCAGTTTTTTTTAAAAATGTAATACTTTATTTTTAGATATACCAAGTGAGTGACAGACCTGATTAGGCAAAGAACGTAGATAAATCTACTATAATCCATTTGACTGAACATTTGAATTACCCAAAATAACTATAAAAGGTGATTGACATTTAAATTTTGATCAAATTTATACAATGAGTAATATTTTTAACCGTATTGACGTAGTGATAGATTTTGAAACAGATCCCTCAAGATTTGGTATATAGATTTAAATTTTTGTATTGACCTTGTTTTATAAAAAACCAAGGTATTTCACTTTATTAACTTTTTAAATAACATATATTACCATATACTTACATTTTTCTATAGATTTTTTTCTTCTAAACATCGACTACTTTTCTATCTACTTTAGCATTATCCAAATATCATTAGCATTATCTTTATCCAAATACAATAATATAACTTCTACTTTTCAAAATTTATTATAATTACTGGAGATAAGAATCTTTAACAAACCTACCGGATTTAAAAAATTCTTATCTATAAAAAAAAAATTATTAATTTTATTGGTTATAACAAATATTAAAAAGTAAATGAAATTTAAAAAAAAATAATTTGTTTAAAATTTATATGTGGTGCTGATTGGTGATCTTGAAATTTTAAGTAAAATTACAATTGCATTTTATCATTTACTTCTCAAAGTTAAAATTTATGTAAAAACATAGATGAAACAAATATTTTTTTTTAGAATTTTGACAGCAAATTTTTTTATATTATTTCTTAGATGAAGAATAACCTCTAAAAGAATGCACATTTTATTATATTTCATACCAGAGCACTTTTATATGGGTTTTTTTGTTATTTTATTCTAAGATATGTTTTAGAAAAAAATTTGAATAATTTAACTAGGATATTTTTGGAACCTTATGTCGGCTATTCCTTATAAGTAATAGATTAAAAAGCTCGTATGTGTATATATATATATATGTGTGTGTGAAATAAAAAATAACAAAGTTGAAGAAAATACCATAAATAGAATAAAAAAATAAGTGCCGAAACCCGGGATCGAACCAGGGACCTTTAGATCTTCAGTCTAACGCTCTCCCAACTGAGCTATTTCGGCTTGATACATTCATTACCTTCCTTAGAATATCTAGGAACTTGACTCATTTATATTTTATTATTTATTCCTATAATTATAGTAAGCTGACGTCCAATTTAAGTTTCTTTTTTTTTATTATAGCTGAAAATTAATTTAATAACTTCTAAATAATGTCAATTTAGGGATTTGAATCCGGAGCTCCTCTTATTCTGATAGTCATTTATATCTAATATATGGATTCTTTTGCGTCAATATCTTCGGTCTTAATGAAGCGATTTGAATCCATTAATCACGCTTGGCTTGTATTTTTGAACACTAAATGGAAATATTAAATACAGCTCTGTATATAACAGGAAAGGGAAGTACATAATATCTATACACGAGTCTTTGATGCAGGTAATACTTTACCTACGAATATAAAGATATTCTTTTTTTTTGAAATTATATTTCTTTTGAGAAATATACTGAACCGGACGTAAAAACTGAAATGAAAAACAGACACTAAACTTGCAATTGCTTTGTTTGCAACTGAGTATTTATACCGATGAAATCAAGTATACATAATATTTTTACAGGTGTTATATTACAGTAGAAAAGTTAAAATATATTAATAACGGACAAAAAAGGAATATTAATTACTATTTTCTTACATTTCTTTTCCCTGAATTCTGAAATAAAAAAAATTCCTAAAAAATTTCTAAATTCATGTGTTTGTTTAATGTGTGCAATCGTTGACTGCCTTACTTTAAATTTTAAAAAATGTTTAACCTTTAATAATTAAATTTTATTCAGACTTTGATGTTTCAAAATTCGTAATTAAATTCACTCTTATTTAACTGAGGTCTTTTTCTTCTGTAGAGAAATAAACGGCAATTATGTTCCCGTTCAAAAGAGAACTATGTTAAATATAAGTAAATCAGGAATTCTGGCAAAGGATCCTAACAGTATGTTTCTTCAGCTGAGCAGATTTAGATTAAAACTAAATGTTTGTGTATTGACCCCGGCTTGCGACTTAGCCCAAAGTATCCTAATAGTAATTATTTTAGCGTGAATTATTATCCTTACAGATTAAATTTTCGGATCCTTCAATAAGTCCAGTAGTGAAAGATAATACTCCCCGGTGATGATCGTGCCTTTTTTCAGGTAGAATAAGTATATCATAACATCACGAGAATTCCAAAGAACCGCTTTTACTGCAGGTGGAACCGTTTTCGCTATCTTTGGGGCACTTTCATTTTATTTCCATAAATTGTTTGAACTGCTGTTGGTTCATCTCGATTCTGCTTATTGGTAGTACTTTTATGTTATGTTATATTTATTTTACATGCTCTTTACATAAACATATTAAGATAATAAATAATAAACAAATTTTAAAATTAATGAATATTTTTATTAAAATATTCCAAAGATTTTTTTTTATCCTTTTAAATATAATTTAAACATTTAATGTTTTTTAGACTATGTTCTTGTCTGTAGAAAGTGAGATTCATGAAATAAATCGGCATAGTTAAAATCTACCCTTACGTTATAATATTTTTTCTACAGCTGTATTAGGACGTTTGAATTACGCGGCTGGAACCTTTATCGTAATACAGGTGTTCAACCGATGAAAAGCCTACTCTATTCTTTAATATATCAGCTGTGTTTTTTCTTTGATTTTAATCCGTTTTAGTCGTTAGCAAGCAGAGGTTAATTTGAAAGTACATCAATACGTAATAAGTTTCTATATTATATTGTTTATCATTTTGTTAACGATGTCGGATTCTGAGGAAGAAATGTCTTTAACAACGATCGATATTAAAGAAAAGCCAGAACTTATGACAAATAACTTGTTGCCACAGAATTGTATTGTTTAATGTATTGTTTAAAGAATTAGAAAAAAATAATTCTGTAACAATGTATTATATCATTGATTTAAATCAATAATCTTAATATTTTATCAGCCGTAGAAAAAATACAGTATGCAACTCTCTATAATGGTCATTAATGCAATCTTCCTAAGTTTACGGCACTAGCCAGGGCTCGTGTCGTAACTTACTTCGCACTCGTGCATCAATGGCTATCTGTCATTATAGGCTCGTTGGATTATATAATATTATAATACATGGGTGTATGATATCTTAAAATTAAAACTTTTCACGCGTTACATAACTTTTTTCTTATCCACCATTAAAAAAAAAGTAGGATAAATTTACTATATTTGTGTATCAGGCTGTTGTTTGATAACGATAAATAACCAGAAAATTAAAGCAAATGAGCTGGTAAAATTCCTAATAATTTATTTATACAGTCAGCCGAAATAGCTCAGTTGGGAGAGCGTTAGACTGAAGATCTAAAGGTCCCTGGTTCGATCCCGGGTTTCGGCAAGTATTTTTTTTGGCAAGGTCTTTTCATAAATGTAATTCTAGAGTGTTTTACTGTATTCTTGAGGGTACGTATTTTTTTTTATAATTTGAAGTAATCATAAATACAAATTTAGAATAATATATATATAACGTAAGTTAATTAGATTATTTATATCATTTAGCTAACACACATCCGCCATAAATTAATAAAAGAAACAAAATTATCGTGTTCCGAAATGAAATATAAAAAATTAGGCAAAGCCTTTGGGAATAATTTTATTATCCCGGCGAATGCAGGTAGAATAGCTATATGAAAGGGGAAAGTATGGTGATCATGTAAAAATGGGTATCGGGTATATTGCAAACCTTTAGGTTTTAGGGTGCAACTAGTTCATCTAGACCACAAAAAAATATATGTACGAGTGTTTGTCTACTGCTTTTGGCCTTATATCTCATGTTTGACCGAACCGACATCGGGAATTATTGAAATTCGATTTTTTTCTGAGGCATTTTTCAGGCAATTTTGTTTTCTCTATTTTTTAAAATAAAAAGAAAAAATCTTTGTTTTTAATTTTTTTTGTATTTTATACATCATAGATAGGACTATTAAAAACTATCTACAATTTTCAAAAATTATAAAGCCTGGTTCTTAAACACAAAAATGTTTTTTGAAAACTTTTACGTTCTTGTTTTAGCCTTTATTGGAGAGATGTTAAATTTATAAAATGCTTTACTTAACCAGTTGTGTTAATCTCAACTTATATATGAATATTTAAAAAAAAAATAATTGTTTAATTTACTCCCAAGCACTAAAAAATATAATATTCTTTTTTGATTTTGTCTTTAACTCTTTTAATTTCTATTATTAAACTTTTTTCGTATTTTTCTTCATTATTTAAAGGGCCACTAAAATAAAAGTAACTTTGGCACCTACATTATATTCTGGACCCAAACTAAGAGCAATTATTTTCATTACTTTTATAAAGTATAAGACTTTTCATTTTTTCAATATATGAGGAGTTTTCTTTTAATTTATTACTATATATATATATTTTTTTTTAAATAAATCACTTCTTTATAAATAAAACTTTTCTTTAAATTTTTCCACAAAGCAAGGAATTCTCTAAAATCAATAATGTTTTTATTCGAAATTTGAGAAATTAAGAGTAGATGTTTAATATTTTGACAATCTTATCTTGACCAGTTATGATTTTTTTCCAATTATTTTTATATAACTGTTCTGTAAAATTCCTTTAACTCTACGTCAATCATCAGCCGAAATAGCTCAGTTGGGAGAGCGTTAGACTGAAGATCTAAAGGTCCCTGGTTCGATCCCGGGTTTCGGCAATCATTTTTTTAAAATTTAAATATATTATTTATTACCTTCGATCGCGTCACCAACTTATTAGTTTTAAAAATTATTTTATTATCACTATTATAATAGCATTCTTGGAAACATGCCCTACAACGTACCCGTGTTAGTAGAATTAATCTATTATTAAAAATGTTAAATATTTTTAATAATTTAATTATAATTTTATGAAATTTTAATTGCTAATGTTACATAATTCTGCTATTCTTTGTTAAAAAAATGAAGTGATTTATAAATTTAATACATTGTATTTTTTTTTTTTTTCTTAAGAAGGCGAGTTTTCGTGTATATAACAAAAAATAAATAAATCTCACATCTAAATAATCTTAATTACTTAAAGGAGATTTTCCAATTTTTACCTAAATTATGTAAAAGACTAATGATGCTGTGAATTTTTTCTACATGAAATAACGAAACAAAATTTTAATAAACATTTTATGTAATCCTGTTAATGCACACTGTAATACAACAGTTTATACATAAACTCTATCAAGATCAAAATGATAAAAATATTCTTGAATTTTTATTATAGGTTTGTTGTTTTCTCAAAACTTTTTCTTTAAATTTTTCCAATTTCGCAATAAATATTAATAACGCGTATTTTTTAACCTAAGTATACGTCATAAATTAATTAAACTTTGGAAAGGTTTGTTATTTTTGCATTAAATTTCTTTTAATAAAAATTTTATTATCTAACTTATTACTTAACCAACAACAAAGAAATAAATTTCCAATTTGTTTCATTCTAAATTTTTTTCGTATAAAGTTATATCATGCAAACGGTTTTTTTACTTTTTTATTAATATATATATATATAATACTCGGGGGTCAGGTCAGCGTAGGTGAATCCCGGAGTCAACTCAGGGTCTTCTTCGGGCAACATTCCAATCTACCGAGAGGACTCCACCCCCCGGATTCCAGCACTTAACGTTATCCTCATATTTGTAAAAATACTGATAAATAATAAATATAATATTTAGGCTTTATAGAAACTTGAAAAAGAAACTAAGTTACAAAAGACAGGATAGTAGGATCGGTCGGTTGGTTCTCGCGTGATGCGATAACGGACAGATAATATTTTTATAAATATATATATATATATATATATATATATATATATATATATATTTCCGAATAACCGTGATCTGTTAGATCGAGAGTGTACCTGATGAATGCAGAAGTTAGCCTTCAACCTACGATTAACAAATACCCCGTCTGAATTTTGAAAATCGGATGATATTGTTTGCAGAGATATTATAAGAGCACCCCATTACACCTTCAAAAACAGCGCCCCAGGGGCACCCCGTTTCTTACTAGTTGATGTAGATGATTGGTCCAGCCTTCCATGAGGTGCTCGCATACCTCACCACTCTAGCCTCACACACAGTGCCTTCGGGAAATCCATTGTTGATATTGATTTGTCGTTAGAAATATATATAGTCGAGATTTTTTGAGATGAAATTTATCTAAAAACGTTGTCAGTTATGGCAAGAAGCATGAATATAACGTTGATTGCGATTGATGGAGTAGATTTTTGTTTATCCTGAACAAACAAAGAGCCTCTTCCTCTTAATATAATAGTGTATATATACAACACACATACAAAGATATGTATGTAGAAAAATTCCCAAATAACGTAAAAACTTTCAGAATAGATCTACTAGTGAAAATAAAGAAGAAAGTAAATAGCATGTTAAATATATAATATATATGTATATATTGTATATATATTAAATATAGGTTCGGAAAGCTTCGTTTGCGAATGTCAGCTAGTAAAAGATTCCGCCCTGATTTCTCTGCGCGTTAAGGAGTAAATTTAGTGGTTTTATATGAAATATGATCTAAAATTTGAAAAAGAATAGATTCCAGAACTGTGCGTTTAGTAGTTTTCGAGAAATCTTTGATAAAAGACAAAAATTGGAATCGAAAATTATACTATTTTATATTTGGTATAAAATAGCTTTGTAAAATAATAGCTAATATGTACATACAAATTTTAAACGGTAATTTTAAACGGTAATTCATATGATAACCTTATGATATACAAATCACTTTAATAAAACTGTCACTTCGTTAAAATTATTTCTTTGATAATTCAACAATTGTTAAAAATCACTTATTCGTTATCAGCACGATAGAAAAGAGAATATGTAAATAAAAATGTATGTTTATGTAAATGATTGTAATCAATTTACATCGTTTGACGAAATTATTCTGTGTGGGAAACGACACATCTTGGATCAATCTGAAAGTCCCTGGTTCGATTCCTGCTTATATCTATCATATACATATTTTTAATTTAATTATTTATACATTCTATTTATTGTATTATTTTTAAATTCCCTCTGTTATACGTGAAGGAAATTAAATTTAAATTCTACAAAATATTTTGTACGTAGGTTGTTATAAATTTTATCCTATTTAATTACATCGGTTTAAATAGTTTTATATATATATATATATATATATATATATATATATATATATAAAAGTTTTTTCATGTTGTAAAATATAAAAGCTCACCGTACAGAGCTGATATGAAATTTAAAAAAAAATCCTTCCTAAAATACGTATCTGCTTTTAATCTGACAGGATTTTATTTTCATTCCCAGTAAAGCTTAGTATTTTTCTCACGATACAAATTTGATATATCATACTCCCACTCAGAAGCTTTTCGCTGATATTTTTTAAATTAATAAAATTTTGTTAGTTCTCTTAAAAAAACTTTCGGTCTAACCTACATTAATTAATGTAGGCCCATAACCTCAAAATTGTACTCCAGGATAGTTTTTAAAATTCTAATTAGAAAAACGTTTTTTGCTGTAAATGATATTTTAATTGATAAAATAGCAACTTATTTATAGTTTCAGATTTTAAATTTCTTCAGATTTATACGAAGTGATACCGTATAGAGAAAGTTACATTTTTGATTATGCAAAAAGTTTTCACTAATTGATTAATCGATTTGACTTACATTTCTTTTTTACATCAAATAAATCACAAACATGTTATGTAAATACCAATTTTTTTATTGAATTAAAAAAATTATGTTCTTTAAATTTTAAAGTACAGTTTCAATACTGTTGGTAACAATGATTCAAAAATAGCATGTAAGCATCAAATTTGTAAGAGGAAGAGTGAATTTTTAATCTGTGGATTTGTTCGGCTGGATTGAATTTCACTCTCAAAAAGAGGTTTAACCAATAAGGGACGGTTTTTACGATTTACTTCGACATATACTAATATATTTGGGCTACTAGAAGTCTTGATGAATAGATTTCTTGGCAGAAACTAGCGAATTATTTTACATGCTGTTTTATGCTTTATGAGTTTATGCAATTAAAATTCACTGTTCAATGTTTTCTGTACAATTGATGTTTACAATGATTTCGTGCGGGTGTGGCGATACCAGCGGCGATGGTCAGCACTAACTAACTAAACTGATGAAATTTCACTGCTTACATAGAAAAATTTCCTTTGTACAGTCGGCAGAGCGATATAGCCACGAGGCCTAACTCACTAGGTATCAAGTCAACCGTGCGATCGAGTTCGAATACCACCCAGACCGAGTTATTTTTACAATTTAAATACTATTCGTATATGTAATTCTACCATTCACCTGTGACGTCACAACATAGCATCCAACAGCTGTATGCCAGTGCTACCGATCTTTGAAATATTAAGTAAATTAAATTAAATAAACGATTAATATTTAGAGTGTAAAGAATAATTTGGTCGGCAACCATGTAGAATTTCAAATTTCCCGGTCGAAGAGGACGAGCGAAAAGGAAATTTCCTAAAGAGGAAAAAGGGAAATTCTAATATGGCGGACTGCGACACCTACTACTCCTTGTGGTGACAGAGCGGGTAGTACGCCGACTTAGCTACTAGTTTAGAGGATTTTTTAGGGTGGGAGTGCGATTTTGAAAACTTTTTTTGCAAATATTGGTATTTTTTAATCGTTAACAAATGTGCCTAATAAAAATATGACTTTAGTTAGGGGAAATCTTGAGGTACTGAGGGTGATCTTGTTCTACAGCCTCGCTCCCTTGACCTTTTAAGTTGAATATTTAATGGATTTATGGTATTTAATTTTCGCAGTTGAAAATTTTCAGCTGCCCTATATATAGAAATAATCTGACCGGGTTTGGTCAAAATCAATCCAGGAGTACTGGAGATATAAGGAAATTTAGATGCCAACACCGAACACCCACATCGCGCACATTAAACATACGAACATAAAAATCTGGAAAATTTCCATCCAGTTTTTTTGGTCCCTTAAGTGTCAAAACGTAAAGATACGGTGAAAACCGCATATGCCCAAATTGGACCGATTACAATACAGCACTTTCTCTTCTAGAGCTATAGCTATGCTATGGCAAAATCTACGACAGGAAAGTAAAAAGCTGAAATTTGTTTTGGTATATCATTAATTAAAATTGAAAAAATTGATATCGAGATATCAAGTAATTAATATAATATTTTATTGTAATAAATCCTTCCTGACCACACCATATGACATAATTGTACATGCAAGCGCTGTTTGCATTTTAGAAATAATTATTATGAGTTTTCATATTACCTGTGCATTTCGAAAAACTAAAACAAAAAGCGTTTTTTCTTCAGTGGCTTTATTTATTTTTTCCCTTTATTTTGATTTTACATTTGTAGAAGAAGCACGTAATGCTAAAACGAAACTTGAACCGAATATTAGAATTATAACTAAACATAAATTATATGCTTTAAATTATTACATATTTTCCTTTAAATATTTATCCCTGTAGCCGGGTTCCCTCCGGATGATAAAATTGGTTTTTGGTATGCAGTATACATGGTCAGGATACACTGCACAAAAAAAGTTTAATAGAATAGAAAATTAAATCTTTTGGTAAATCCTTTTTTTTATTTACACGTTCAGGATGTGTTTTATAAAACTTTTAAGCAAATAGCATATATAAAGTTTTCGTAGTAACTTAATTTCAAATTGGGGTTTCTTCTATATTGGAAGGACAGTTATTTTTGATGCACTAGTCATGCATCAAAAATCTTAACTAGAATTCTATACAGAAGAATTGAGAGGAGAGTGGAACAAGTGTTAGAAGACCAATTTTGTTTCAGAAAAAGTATAGGGACAACGGAAGCAATTTTAGGCCTCAGATTAATAGTAGAAGGAAGATTAAAGAAAAACAAACCAACATACTTGGCGTTTATAGACCTAGAAAAAGCATTCGATAACGTAGACTGGAATAAAATGTTCAGCATTTTAAAAAAATTAGGGTTCAAATACAGAGATAGAAGAACAATTGCTAACATGTACAGCAACCAAACAGCAACAGTAATAATTGAAGAACATAAGAAAGAAGCCGTAATAAGAAAGGGAGTCCGACAATGATGTTCCCTATCTCCGTTACTTTTTAATCTTTACATGGAACTAGCAGTTAATGATGTTAAAGAACAATTTAGATTCGGAGTAACAGTACAAGGTGAAAAGATAAAGATGCTACGATTTGCTGATGATATAGTAACTCTAGCCGAGAGTAAAAAGGATTTAGAAGAAACAATGAACGGCATAGATGAAGTCCTACGCAAGAACTATCGCTTGAAAATAAACAAGAACAAAACAAAAGTAATGAAATGTAGTAGAAATAACAAAGATGGGCCGCTGAATGTGAAAATAGGAGGAGGAAAGATTATGGAGGTAGAAGAATTTTGTTATTTGGGAAGTAGAATTACTAAAGATGGACGAAGCAGGAGCGATATAAAATGCCGAATAGCACAAGCTAAACGAGCCTTCAGTAAGAAATATAATTTGTTTACATCAAAAATTTATTTAAATGTCAGGAAAAGATTTTTGAAAGTATGTTTGGAGCGTCGCTTTATATGGAAGTAAAACTTGGACGATCGGAGTATCTGAGAAGAAAAGATTAGAAGCTTTTGAAATGCGGTGCTATAGGAGAATGTTAAAAACCAGACGGGTGGATAAAGTGACAAATGAAGATGTATTGCGGCAAATAGATGAAGAAAGAAGCATTTGGAAAAATATAGTTAAAAGAAGAGACAGACTTATAGGCCAAATACTAAAGCATCCTGGAATAGTCGCTTTAATATTGGAAGGACAGGTAGAAGGAAAAAATTGTGTAGGCAGACCGCGTTTGGAATATGTAAAACAAATTGTTAGGGAAGTAGGATGTAGAGGGTATACTGAAATGAAACGACTTGCACTAGATAGGGAATCTTGGAGACCTGCATCAAACCAGTCAAATGACTGAAGACAAAAAAAAAGTTATTTTTATGATAAAAATAAAAAACCTGTATTTATTATTGATTAATGAATTTCTGGGAGGGACAAGAATTAAAACAAACATTAAATAATGACCGAAGTCAATTCTATTTTTTTATTGTTTCCGGTTAGGTAATTATTAAGGCATTGTATTCAGAAAAACACTGACTGGTTTTGATATTTCCTAAAAAATCACCTTAGGAGTTAATATAAAATGAAGGTAAAAGATGTTTATAGTTTTTAAAAGTGGAATCAAAGACAAAATTTAAATAAAATTATAATCTATCGGTGAAGAAATTGACAGTCCTTGAAAGTGTTCTGCATACAATTTTAAAAATGAAAATTTTATTTTTTTCCATAAATAAACAAATCTGTAATATTTTAAACTTTATCATAATCACGAATGATACAATTATTTAAATAATGCTGAACAAGCACTGTGAAATTCATTTCAAATGAAAATCATTTATTTCATTAAAGTCATTTATTTGATTTGTTAAAATGAAAAAAAAAAATTTAAAAAAATATTATATTTTTCCTAGCCAACTGTTTTTTAACATAGTTTCCTTTTAATTTTTAACGTAAAATCAATTATTTTCGGTATTTAATTTTACATTATTACATTATCTGAATGCATTTATTAAATTTAATAATTCAGTAGCAAGATGAATGTAATTCTCAACTGGTGTACAATATTTAACGATTTTAATTAATATTAATTTGTCATTGAAATTAATCTAAAGCTAATTAAAATGTATTGTCAGTTACACTACGCTGATAACCACAAATGGAGGAAATTACGTATTCATATTTCTTAGCTTTTTTCACATTTTATCTTTAATTACAACTTTAATAAATTGTTGATTTTTATTTTAATGAAAAATATTTAATAAAAAATCGTTGTGTTACGAGAAATCATTAAAAAAAAATTGTGCCGAAACCCGGGATCGAACCAGGGACCTTTAGATCTTCAGTCTAACGCTCTCCCAACTGAGCTATTTCGGCGAACATGCGGACAACCTTGAATTGTAGTTTCAGTAAAAGAGTAAAATTACATATGCTGTAGGCCTAGATTTTTTGGATTCATAAACATTACCGTAATAGAGTAAAAGATTCTTTGTTTCTGCTATACAAAATATTTTTTTTTTTATTATTAAAAAATAATAAATTTAAAAAAAAATTTTAAATTCGAAATTTTTCTTTTTTTTTTAAATTATTAAAAAAATAAGTTGACAATGAAGTTGTGCTTTCCTATCATTGGTTATTTATTCTTACATAGTAAAAAAATTACGATATACGAAAAAAGATTTTTTCTGCTCCCGAACCACCAAAATCAATTCCTAAAATATTTTGATTTGTCTAGGTTTACTATGTTGAATGAAGAAATTTAAAAACATTCCACTGAAAAATGTACAACCAATAAAAAGTTATTTAAGATTTCTTTTTTAGGGGTGGGTGAGAATGATGAAATTTTATTAGATGTTTTTAACATCGGTTAAAAATATTATGGTAGTGGCATTCCTTACCCCAATATTGCCTCAAAGTTTTGTTTGGGTCGTTTGCACTACTAGTATGTGTAGGAAGTCGTAATAAAAATTCATTTAAAACGCATGAATAAATAAAAAGATAATTTTTTCGATAAGATAAGCTTATGTGCATGTACTACACTTAATATAAAGTGGAATTATGTAAGATAAGCATGTACGCATGTACTGAATTGGGGTTATATTTGCAAAATTTTGAGAAAATTGACCCTAATTTTTGAGAAAATTGTTTGACTCGGTCAAAAGTTGTTAGCTTCAAACACGTCAACACACGTACGAACATTACCTCTTCCCACCTTTTTTTTTTGAGTTTCTGGATCATAAAACGTCGAAAAATGCAAAAAAAAAAACATACCCCATTTTTTGACTGATTACTATCAGTAATTCTTACTGTCAGTAATTCTTTCAGTAGTTCACTATCAGTATAACTCTAGAGCGATTTTGCTAGAAAAGTTAAAGGAAAAATAAAAAAATTACACTATTATCGTTATTTAGCAGTTAGTATAAAATTAAATATCAATGAAACTTTTTATTGTTCTTTTGGTAAACAGATACATTGTTTTCTTACGAAGCCTATACTTTGCTTTTAAGACTAGAAAGCAAATTAAAAATATTGCAAAATTTTACACAACAAATTGCGAACAAAACTTTATTTATTAATTAATGTTAATATTGTTCAAAAATATGTTAAAGAAATTTTTTTTAATAAGGTAGATGAGTTAGATAATATGATAAATGAAGACGTATAAAACAATTGTCGGGAATTAAAACCAAGATCACCCAGTCTAGAAGCCAATTATTATTTTAATCGACTAAAAATTGTCTAATAATGGTCTGATAAATTTATTAATTTTGTCATTTAGTCAAATTGAATTACACTTTCTATACGGTAATTATATAGTTTTCCTTCTTTGGATTAGGCGTATAATTTTCATTTTACTGTATAATATCATTCTAATTAAAATAAATAAGATTAAACGAAGAACGCGTTAAATAACATATAGGAAACGTGCACTTTAATAACAGTTTCTAAAATGAAAATTATTTCATAGTAATTTTCTTGAGTACGTATTTTGCACAGGTTTTTTTTTCATAACGCCTTTTATATTCTATTGATTCTATATTGAGCAGCCCAATAAAGATTACGTATCGTGTACGATAATGTTTCCTGCCCTTGTACTTAAAAATTGATGTATTTAAAAATACATCAGTAGAGTTGATAAATCTATGGATTGTTTCCGTAAAAGAGATTTTTTATTTGTATTTTAAATAAACTGCTTGGAAAAGTTTTTAAACGGTTTGAGAATTTTCATAATAAGGTCCTTTCTACTAAGCCAAAGAATATATTGAGTTATGCAAAATCAGTTGCGTTATTTGATTTACTAAAAGTGAATATTGTTATTTTTTCTACGGTTGTATTAAACGTTTGAGTTACGTGGCTGGAATCTGAATCATAACAAGGGTCATTATGAAAAAGATGATCAACCGATTAAACACCTTATCATTTGAACAACTGACAAATCATAAGCGGCTGTTATTTAATGCATCAACTGTTTAGGTAGATTACATAAGAAAGCTACTTAATGGTACCATGATTCGACTTCCGGAAAATTTCGACATAACTTCGCTTTTCACATCCCCAGACCCCAAAACCGTCAGCTCAGAAGTCTATATATATATATATATATATATTATATATTTTACTTTCTTGTGGACTCGATAACTGCCGTAATTTAGCGGAAAATTGTTCCTTAAAAATAACTCCAAAATCTCGGTCGAGCTCGTTAACGGCCAAAATCGGACCATGGGGTGGAAATGGGGGGTTTTTTTGAAAAAAAAAATCACTATAACTTTCTTATTAAATAAAATATCGGATCCGTTTAAAATTCCTACTGTTATTTGAATATGGGCCTAGAACTTAGTAAGCTTTTTTGACATCACCAACCATTGGCCCAACGGGTGGAAAAAACGGGGTTTTTAAGACAAAAAATTCAGACCACCCTTAATAGGCACAGTATCGAATCGATCTATTGTGGTCCTTAGTCCGCTTAATATTACCTAAAACATTTTTCTGAAGAAAAACTTTTGAACCCTTACGGCAAGGGATAACCAAAATATTGCTGGAATTGTAAGAAGATGGGTTTTGTCGTACGCTAAACATATGAAACTTTTTTTAAATCCAACTACTATCGTATTGAGTAAATTTTAAGTTTTACTTAACTTTAAGGTGGAAATCTTTTTATCTCCTACTTGGCACCGGTGAAATCTACCTCCGCCTTCCGGCGTGCTAAAAGGGATTTTTTTATTTTGATTTTAATCCGATAATAGTAAGCATGCAAATGCTAATTCGAAAGTACACCAATAGGTAACCAATTACCGCAGAAATGTATTGTTTAATGTATTTTTTGAAAAATTAAAAAAAATATATTTCGTCAACAATGTATTCTGCCATTAATTTAAATCTTCTATACATAACAATGGCCATTAATGCACTCTTGCGAAGTTTCCAACACTCGCCAAGGCTCGTATCGTAACTTAACTTCGCACTTATACATTATTGTTTATCGTTAAAGGCTCCTTGCATAATGTAATGTCCTTGTATAATGTTAAACATAAGTGATCATTTTTTAGCAGAGATTTCCATTAAAATCATAAATTTGGCAAAAATTTATGAATATAAACATTTATTTTAAGTTAACGTATTTAAATATAGGTCAACACGATTCATATTTATGGGCACTATATAATGATTTGACAGCCCATTTTTGTACCTTAAATACTCGTTCTGACTTTTTGAGGAAGCCCCATTTTGTTGCAAACGAAATCTATTTAAAACATCCCCGATAACTTGTAATCTAGTAAAAAAAAAGAATTTTCGTTTTGTGGGCAACAGAAAAATTATCGTTTTCATTAATCGTAATTTTTTCTACGCGATCAGCAATGTTACGTCTATCTGAGAAGCAGAATGCACCGGTTTTATTCATATTTAAAGTTAGATGGTCCAATGAATAATTACGATATATAAAATTATAATCGTTAAGTTAAATTCAAAATAACTGAATCGCCTCAGGGAAATATGTAAAACCAAATATAGATTAATTAAAAAGTAAAAAGGGTGTGTCAAATAAGAAATAATTTTTTTTCTTTTCATGGTAACTATTATTTATAATCTAAGAAAGCATTTGAAATTAACAGTTAACAAAAGATATTTTCTTTCCTCACGCTATTTTATTATTTTTCTTTTTAACTTACACAATCTGATTTTTCTTTCCATTTCTGTATTAAAAAGTAACGTATTTGCAATCTCTTCAGTTTTTTTCACAGTTCATTACTTATTCCTCCATCAATAACCTTCATGGAATAAGAAACCTGATTAATGGAGACTATCACTATCAGATCTTTGTGTGATTAAGTGTAATTTTTCACTCGAACAGATTTAATAAAATAATCTATCTTAAATAATATCATTGGAGTTCATTAATTGACCTAGTTAAATTGCTCTGTCATCTGTATCTAAAGAAAATGAGAAAATAATTTGATAATGTTTCATTATCGTTTCTTTTCTTTTTTTCCCTATTATTTAATAAAGAAATCAAATTTAAAATGTTTCTCATTGCAAAGATGGAGAAGTATTATTAAAACGATTTATGTAAAAAATGATTAATCTATTTTGTAAAATCCTTAAATTCAATTCTACAAAATATTTATATTTTTTTTTTTGTTAAAATTAAATTATATGCGTGCGGTTCAACGCACGGCTACTTTGGTTTAATGTTAGTTCGTGAAATAATAAACCGATTTGAGTGACACGTGTTCTTTTATTAAAACATAAGCAATAAAGTCCGTAAACCAAAAAATAATACAGTTCTAAAAAATTGGTGTTTGCAGTTTTTTTCATTACAAAATTCAGGAGCTTTTTCAGAATGATAGTCTGCCCAGTGAAATAAACACGGATTCCTTACGCCAAAGGTTCCATTTTCTAGGTTTTTGTTATTATGAGGTTGTAAACTGTTATTTGTCTGAAAAAACAAGCCGTATGTTTGGTTATGTAGTTTTAAAAACATATATTTCTTATCTTTAACAAATAATGTGTTAAAGGAAAAGAAAAAGCTGAAAAGAAGTAATTTCTTCTGTAAATATCTATAAAGAGATAATAGTCTGCCAATTATCCTGTTGCGGAATATTAATCAGCCAAAACTCTGCAACGGCACGCGACTTGCAGTTAAGAAATTGATGAATAACGTAGTGGAAGCAACGATTTTAACGGGGCCTTTCAAAGGTGAAGAAGTCCTCATTCCTCGAATACCATGATCCCGACCGATACACCATTTCAATTTAAAAGATTGCAATTCCCAATTCGATTGGCATTTGCAATCACAATCGATAAAGCTCAAGGTCAATCTTTAGAATTGTGTGGTTTAGATTTAAATGCGGTTTGCTTCTCACATGGACAACTGTATGTGCGTGTTCCCGAGTCGGCAAACCAGATAGCCTTTATATCTACGCAGACAGTGGAAAAACAAAAAATATTATATTGTATATCCACAAGTATTGCAAAATTAAACTTCTATGAAACGTATGCTTTGTTTTGTTTCTCATTTCTCATCCATGCAACGACAATGTGCCACAGCGAAACGTGGCGGGTATAGCTAGTATATATATATATATTTTTTTTTCTTTTAATGTAATAATAAATTTTTATATTATCAACAGATTATCAGAGGTCGTCCCCCAAGACTTGGCCCAAAAGAAGGCCCAAGTATACCTTCTGGCAGAGGTGTTTTTGGTTTTGAAATTGATAACACAGGGGAAGTTGCAAAACTTGTACCGGTTCTCATAAAAGAATCCGACAAATTACCATCACCTACGGTAAGAGTTATATGATTGAATTTACATTATTATTATTTTTATTATTATTATTATTATTTTTTCTTTTTTTTCTTTCCGCAGCGGAGGAAAAAGCTCTGCCAACCGCCGTCAGGCCCGCACTGACGGCAGTGCGGGGCTCTCACCCGCTAAAAAACCTCCCCTTCTACCATGCAGGGGCCGGATCTAAGCCATATAGTATGTACAGCCTCTGCATGATCACCCTGGTACTGTACTATCCGAATCCGTGTGACCGGAAGGCGTCCCCAGGAGGCGATCGACGAGCGACGACTCCAGGAACCCCCGCCGACCACCCCCAGAAGCTGGCCTCCCTTGACCACCCGTCATCGAACTCCAAGCCTCCGTAGATTCACATTAACTCAGCCTGCCGTCGCCTCTCTTCATTTGCCTTCTCTCGTATCATTGATGCGATCGTAGTCGAGACACACTCCCACTTGTTGCTATTACTGAGCATTACCTCGATTATATTGTTGGCCCCCTCCACACCCTGACCCTCGAGCACTACGCGGAAGTTGCGCGATTTAGGGCAAAAAAATACTACATGCTCTGCTGTATCCAGTCCGCCGCAATCGTGACAGCGACTTGTATGGCATCTGCCCATCCTGTACAGGTAGTCTCGAAAACATCCATGTCCAGACAGGAACTGGGTGAATTCGTAGCCTGTATCGCCATGTTTTCGCTCCACCCAGTTCCTGACGTCTCGTATTAGCCCATAGGTCCTTCCTTTGTCTGAATCTCGCCATCTGTCACGCCAAGCCATGTAGAGGCCGTCAATTGCCTCCTTATTATTATTATATTATTATTATTATTATTGTATATAAATAATTAAATTTAAAAAAAATATTTAATACTTAAATTAAATCAATACTGCAAATAAACATACAGTTTATTTAGGTCTATTTCAGCAGCTACGACTATTTTTGAAACAATCCAGAATATTATTATCTATAATTATTACCAATTTTGGTGAGATGTATCGTAAAAAAAATTTCAAAAAAAGTTTATCAATCTGATAATTACAGTCGGTACTTTCCAAAATTTTAACAAATTTAGCTTTTAAATAAAAGCATTTTTATACTCCTTACATGTAAAAAAAGCCTATTTATAACACTGTGTCTCTATGAAACACTAAAAACATCGTTTGATCAGTTCAATTAAATATTGATTGTGTATTTTTTTAACAACGCTCATTTGAGTTGGCAAACATATAGTTTGTTATTTGCTCCCCTTTAGTAGTAAAGTACATATATATGATTTACTTAGTTACTATAATTAATTATTGTGTATACATTAATAACAAATTAAAAGTTATTTGTGCGAAGCCTTTTGACATTCCTCCTGTTTGTTTGTGTGTAGTTCTAGGTACTTTTTCTTTTTTCATCCCTTCCATTATTTTTAATTTTTCACATAAAAATTACTTAATACAGCATTTTTTATAATGAATGATGAATAAAACGTTAGAAAAATGCCGTAGTAATCCTGTAACTCAATAATACTTTAGAGAAAATAGACTAACATACTGTTTTATACCGGTCATTTTAAACATTCTCCGTATTAACGTATTTTACATATTAAAAATACAAGTATTATTGCTTATAATTTTAAATATAATCTACCAAATTTAACCTACGCTCACTTCGCTCGCTAACCTTGACTAATTAACAGTAATGTTTTGATTGTTTAAATAATAAATAATCAATCGACAAATTACTGTTAATTTATCAAGGTTAGCTAGCAAAGCGAGCTTAATTTAAGTTTGGTTTGATTATATTTATATTTTCTCTAAAAATACCTCCAAATACCCACTGATTTGGAAGAATTCTGCCTTTATTGTACTTTCTTTTTGAAATTGAGGACTCAGCTGTTTATACCGTAATACGCTATTTTTTATTTTTGTACCGGTTATGCTATTTTTGGAAATGACCTTTGCGATATGTCAAATCACTTTTTTTTCGTCGGAGGGAAAGCTGTCCCAGCCGCCGCCTGCCCGTACAGACGGCACGTGTCAGGCTCTCACCGACTAAAACCCTTCCCTCCTTATACAACATACCCTGATATCTGCCTTTCGGTATTATTCAGAGCAATCTGTACTTGTGCGGGACTCCTTGGGTGGGTCGAAGAGTCCTGGACACATCAGCAGCTCTGTCCGGCAGTGTCGACCCCTAAGGGCCCTCAGCTGTCACACTTTGTCCTGGCCGCCCTCTCCTCATCCAGCCCGGTAGCAGTTAGCAGTCAAGGCGGTAAGGCTTCTCTCTCTCTCTCTCTCTCTCTCTCTCTCTATATATATATATATATATATATATATATATATATATTTCACATAATGCACAATGTAAAAAAAGAAAATTGATAAAGAAGGTAGAAAATAGCAATCGAAAATTTTATTTATTCTACAATCTTCTATATCTTTATATCTCTCAATGATAATTTTCTACTGCCGTATTACCCTGCTAATTTTCGCAACAGCGTTCCAATTTTCTTTCTTTGCAAAGTAGTATATCAACCAAATTGTCAGTAGCCAATATCCCACTGACTGTTGTACACCGCTGTCTGTCCTCTCCCACGTGTCACACTCGAAAAAGGTGTGCGTGACTGTATACTCCAGGCCACAATATAAACACCCGGCGTCTTCTCTTCTTTTCCTGCTCGCCAGGTAGGCTCCATTGAACGCATCGTGGCCTGTCAGTAGTTGGGTTAGCCAAAAATTGACATCCCCATGCTTCCGACAGACCCCCACTTATGTACATCTGGGATGATACGTCCAGCAGCCAGAAATAGCTTCATCCCTCTTTTGCCACCTTCCAGTATTGCATCTCAGGCTTACCGTTTTGGGGTGGCCATCCATCTGTTCAATAGCTTACGTATTTTTAGATCCATCAGAGGCACTCGTAACGCCATCCTCCTTTGGATCCCATTTAAGGTCCTTTTGCAACCGCAAGCAGTCCTGTACTCCATGTCAAGTCGGGGCTGCGTATGCGATCACTGACTCGATTACCGTAGCCAAGACCCTCCTCTTAGATGACCCTGTAATCCCCCACGTTCCGCATGAGTTTGGAAAACGCCATTGTCATCTTTTCTTGGTAATGTTAAATCACCTAGTTACAATCGTAGGCTTATAGCACTTAACGTACAATTATTGTTCAATTTTTCTCTGAATTACTTTAATTTCATCTTAGAAAATTTCCATTTTGTATTAAATTTATTTAATAAAAATTTAGTACAAAATAAACAAGATCTTTACGTTTATAGAATTACTATTGATAAAATATATGAAGCTTGAGCTGTTATTACGTTCAAAAACGTTTGGGTTATTCTCAGACGCTACCGTTTTATATCTATAAAATGGTAAACACTTATTTTATAATTATTTATTAATTTCTTAGAACGTATTAATTTGATATCTACTGTTTTGTAAATTAATAAAAAAATACTGCTTTCCTGGGTATTTTATAATGATTTGTATTATGACAAAATTTTATTTAGTTTGAATTTTGTCAGCTATCTACGTTAACTGTTGCTCACATTAATGCCCAAGTGCCATTCAGTATTATAGATACAAATAGCTTTGGAGAATAAACAGTTGGCGGCAAGAGGGTTATGGTACTTTCAGAACAATATGGTGTTAATCCTGTGAGTCGATTTTTGCCCAGCTGTTTGAGAAAAATTGTTTTGTTTTATTTATAACCTCAAAATCACTTTTTACAATTGTTAGTACTCTTACGGTTTGTGAATTAGTTGAACAGCGTGAAATGATCCATTTTTTCTTTCTGAATGTGAAAAATCAGTTAAAATTTCCTCTAGTAACGAAACAATACGGACAAAGTTGGCATGAATCGCAGAAATGTTTACATTCAATGACTGTCGAGCACCGTTCTATTCTTCCAATTGGTGTATGTAGTGTTTCTAGTGCTTGAAATTCACGTAGGCTCCCACCTAAGAGGACCAATGGATTACAGTTCAGATAACAGCTGAAAAACTACAAGTAAGTCTTTGTCCAGTTCATAAATTATCACTAACAAACTCAAGTACCGTTAAACAAGTTCAAGATAAATTTCAAGAGTGTTGACACATAACTATGAGAAGAGAAGATTTTTCTTGTGCACAGAGTTGAAATTACGTTATCAACAAGAAGGTAATGCTGTTTTCATAGTATTCAAACCTGTGATGAGGCGTGAATTCACCGTATGAACCGGACTCTATAAAGAACAGAAATCGAGTGAAAACATTAGAGTTAACCGATCCAGAAAAAATTCCGAATCTAACCATCAGGAAGAAAAATCATGATAATATTTTGGAATGCAAAAGGTTTTTTCGATTTTCTTCAAGATCAGCAAACAAAGGTACTATGACAACCTTGTCGACAAAATGAAGCCAGAAAAGTAGAAAACGCACTGCATCTTAACAGAAAGGTTCCACTTTGCTCCCCAATAATGTCCGGTCTGATACGGCTCAGGTAATTTGAGAAACCATCTACAATTAGCATCGGGAAGTACTATCACACTCCCCTTTCAGTCCTGCTTTGGCCGCATACGATTTCCACTTTTTGATCTACTCAAGGAATCGCTACGTGGTAACAAATAACAATGACGACTCAAAGAAAATTTACTAAATTGGCTTTAACATCTAGATAAAAATTTCTTAGCAGCATTCATAAATACACTGATTCAGATGATTGAAACTGATTTTATGAAGATGATTAAATAAATAATTTTAATCCGGTACAATTTGTGCATTTAATTATTAAATCACCCTCGTACATGTTTAATGATTTTATATGTTTAATATTTATAAATTCTTCATATTTGTATTATTTTTATTTCGACAAATTATTACTTCGTTAATAATTCAACTGTTATAGATTTTAGATTACATTTTCTTTTACTGAAATATAATTTTATTGTTTTTGTCCGATACCTTATGTCAACTTACTTATTATTATAGGTTTCATTGTATTTTTTTAACGTCTACTTCAACTAAAAATCAAGTTCTTCACCGAAACTTTTTCGGTTAATTCTCTATAATAAAATTAATTTATGACTTATGTTCTGTAATTTTTTTAAATGTATTTTAAAAATTAGTTGAAGTGGTTATATTAATTTCGGTTATAAATAAATAAATAACATAAAGAAACCGTGACAAAAATACAATATATCGATGTTAAAAAAAGTGAAGATTGAAAATGCCACTGAAAACTGATTAACTCGGTTTTTTATCCGATAATTCTTTTTTTTTTCCTTTTCTTCATGTTAAAAGAATAAAATTGTCACATATAAGAATATTTAAGATTTATTTCCTTTCACTAATACTTAGTAAAAAAAATATTCTTTTAAAAGGAAGGAAATCTATTAAAATAACGGAAATGGAATTTGGAAGGAAGCAAAGTAATAGCGGGGAGGGAAGGTAAAATCTGAGAGATACGAGAAGTAAATCGAGCGCAATAAAATATTCATCTGTAAAAGCTCACAAGCAAGTTATGGAATACTATTGCCTGTTGTCTATCCTCTATATCGAGATAGACGTATCTTGCTTTTGTCTGCAGCCTTTTCTAACTGTTCTAACATTCATCTTATATATTCGTATTATTTAGTAACATTTGTAAAATATAACGTGTACTACGTGCGTTGTTTAATTCAAAACTTCAAAATTTATTTATTAAACAAACTTCTACATTTACATTAATAATTATTCTGTTATAGTTTAGTTTTCAGTATTAACTCTTAACCTTCAGGAACTCGCGCCAAAAATATTACACGACTTCTCGCGTGCTGTATTTTAAACGCCAGTGACGATTTTTAGTAAATATTGCGTGTATTTAACAGTGTTCAAAAAGTGATGCGATCTTAGAGTTGCATCAAACGCTAAGATCTTGCCCACATTTTCTTGACACAGTCTAACTGGTCTTGCCTACATTTGAGTTGACAAACTATAATGCAGGTAAGAATTAATCAATTCTCTTGCAGTGTCTCCCTACTACTCTTTATTGCATAATAAAACAGAAATTCGATTTTATATATGTTCAACTAATTTAAAATTTTCATTTATTTCAGGAAAAATATGAAGGTGGTGAAAAATACAAAGGAATATTTTGGAGTAAAAGGACTGCTCAAAGAGATTCAACTGAAGACGAAAAACTTAATATTAGTCCTGGTCCTGCCGCCTATTCTCTAGAAAAGCCACCACCAACATTTCGAGAAAAAATGGATAAGTATATTAAAGACATTAATAAAAAATATGCAAATCTTCCGCGTTATTTAGAAAAAGAACAGCAAGCTATAATAAAAGAGGTAATTTATATGTATATATAAATAATATATATATTTATAAATATTGTATATAATAAATAGATCATTGTATAACTCGGATGCCATTATATTAACCAAATAAGATGAAAGAAACCCTCTTAAAAGGTGCGTCAAAGATGGATTGGGTGGGGTATAAATATGTAACTAATTATATGGTTTACGATTTTGAAAATTTTCTGATTTTTCTTGTGGGCTTTGGACACAGTTTGCTCTGTATTACTGGTTATTACTTTATTTTTACGTTTCTCTGTGGTTTTAGGACCGTTTTCCTAGTAACTGCATTTTTTGTATGCTTTACGAACTTCTGTTTATTTATTTTTAATTTTTTTTGTTTTGAGATATCTGGTTTTGGGCAAAGTTATTCTGGTGGTGATCGTACTTGCTCCCAGACCGGGGGTGGGAAATCTACTCGGGGTACGAAGTCCAAGAGTGGATCTTCATGCGGTAGTAAATCTGCATCGACTGGGGAAACGGTTGCTCAAGGAAGGTGACCTCAGTCGTGTTCTGTAGCGGTCCATGTATGATGAGGAACCGGTTAAGATAGTGACTAGACCCTGGCTGAACGGGGTCATGAAAAAAACTTGTACATGTGGAACATCCTTTGGGCGTGAAAGCCCCTACATGCCTCTTTAAAGACTTATCGGTGCCTAATCCTCAGGACAATGTGTCGTGACGATCTGGGCTCCAGCCGGGGATGTGTTAGATGGTACCTCCCGCATTCTAGAGAGGGTTGCCAGTCACTCTGATGATCGACGGTTTTGTTTGTTTTATGATTCCTCGAAGGATGCCCACGCCTCGTTGGGGGTGGTTCTAACGTCCCTGCAACGGATATACGACGAGACTCTACATCCGCTGTTTTTCCTGCCAAAGACCGGATTGGCTCATACCTGAAACTTATGGTGTTGTTTGTTTTTGTACGAATGGGATCCCCGGTTCGGGTGATGTTGCCCCAAGACTTTGGTGGTAAGCATGGGAAAGTGGTCCATTCACGGCATTCCACCCCGGAGGTTCTTGACAGCGGTACTGTTGTGATTAAGGCGATTGGGCGCTCTTACGCTGAGTTACTCAAGACAGTTGCCACGGAGGAAGTGGGTTGATGCGTTTATTTTACGATTTCAGCAACTGCAGTTTAAAGTAATTTTCCTACAGAGTTCAGTAGGGAGCCTCCTAATAAGGATGCAATTGTCTCTACGTTGAGACAGGTTGCTCTTCTTCCAGATAGAACGGCCCGTCCTTCTTCCAGGAGACAACCGTAAATTGTACCGTTTATCTGGACACGCTTCAAAATTTTCTTAACCCTCAGTTAGAGATGATGACCAAGATAGACGCCAATCCTGTCAGCAATATGAGACACCACCTCACTACCACCTAGAAGTTTAATATTTTCTTTATACTTGATTCCCAGGTCGGTGGATTAGTCGTGAAAGTGCAATTGCAGGTGCACCTCGTTCCCTTGATTTGACCACGATAGATTTTTTTGCGGTGTTTAATTAAAGATCGAATTTATGTAACACCTTTGCCTGCTGTTCTTATTGAGTTAAAATTTCGAATTAACGCCACTGCTGCAGAGGTAACGCCCGAAGTGCTGGCTGCAGTACGAATGAAATCGACTGTAACTATAAGCATAACATAACTGTGTAAATATCACTCATAGATATACTTGCTAATATACTTGATAATATGTGACGAGATACGTATTATATAAATTTAAATACAAATTTATACCATTTATTCATTTTAAAACTATTTATTTTTTTTTTTAAATTTAAAGAAGCACTTCAGAAAATTTTATTTGATGCTTCCCCTACCACAGTTACATTCTGGTATTTTGAATGGTGTATTATCAGCTGCAGCTGTATTTATCATTACTTCATTAATCTTCAAAACAGCTGTCATCACTCTTTAATTCAAAGTTCAGATTTACAACAATTATAATCTAATTAACTCCATTACCAATTAAAATACACAATGTTAAAAACAATTATGAACGATATCATTTACATTTAAAATACTTCAATTCCATTTTTAAACATTATACTTTTGAAAAGATTTGAGATGTAGTTTCTGTTTTGCTTTTAAATGAGCTGATTTTCTATTAAGCTATGTTTTATTTTGGCCTAATTCACGTCATTGGGATTTGAGGATTTGTATTATAAGGTTATAAGCCTTAAATAGGTATGATTATATATTCTATTAAAATTTCATTAAGTGGAAAAGCTTTTCTTCCAAAAGCTTTGGAAGAAATGAACAATGGAAAAGCCTGTTAGCTTAATGAATTACCGATAGAAATTCTAAAAGATTGGGAAGTAAAGGAAGTTGTATATTTGTGTAATGAGATTTACAAGAAAGGTAAATAACCAAGAAACTTCTTTTATCAACTGTTAATGTTACCAGTTGAGAAGAAATTGAGAAGAAATCACATTTAATTGTGAGGAATTCAAAAGAGTAAGTTTGTTGTCCCATGTAGCTAAAGTGGTTCTGAAAGTTATGAATAGGAGGATACCTAGCTGACTTATCTGAATCTTCTGCCAAAGAACAGTTTGGTTTTCAGAAAGGAAGGAGTACACAAAATGCTATTGGATTACTAGTGATGAAAGGAACATTGAGAAAAGAAGATATATGTATATATATATAATTTTTGTAGATCTTTAAAAGTCATTTGATTCAGTACATTGGGGTAAACCAATGACCATTCTAAAAAATGAAGGTGTTGACTGGAAGGAAAGAAGGCTAATATGCTGTTTGTACCTTGAACAAGTAGTGAAAGGCTGAGTAGGAAATGACTCGATGGAGAAAGGCAAGATTAGAAGAGGTGTTAGGCAGGAATGCTGTCTTTTACCTATCCTGTTTAACAATTACTCTGAAGAGTTTATATAAAAGTGCATGAAAGAAAAGGGAGGTGTGTGTTTTGGTGAGTAGAAAGTAGAATTTATCAGATTTGCCAATGATATGGTATTGCTAGCAGAAAATATCAACCCAGTTACAGGAATACTGGACAAAATAGATAGCGTTTCAGGATTTTAATATGAAATTCAAAAGAAAGTAAAATGTATGATGATTAACAAGGAGAAAACAAGTGTTAGTTAACCAAGAAGGAGAAGAAATTGTACAGGTAAAGTCCTTTAAATATCTTGGGAGCGTTATCTGCAATGATATGAGAAGCACAAAAGAAAAACTAGAATTACAATGGCAAAAGAAACTTTCAGTAGAATGAAAATCTTGTTCTGCAATATGCTTGATAAACATCTGAGGAAAAGACTCACAAAATGTATTGTGTGCAGTGTAGTATTATACGGAGTGAAGATATGGAATTTACACAAGGAAGACGAGAAAAGATTAGAAGCTTGCAAAATGTAGACCTGGAGGAGGAAAGTGAACAGACAGGATTACTAATAATGAGGTATTAGTGAGTGGGAGAGAGCATATCACTAATGCAGACCTTGAGAGATAGAAAAAAAGGATTGAACATGTGTTAACGAAAGGACTGTTTGTTTAAAGTTGTTTAAAGGGTACAGTAACTGGTAAGATAGGGAGAGAAAGACGAAGGTGGAAACTGCTTGATAATATTAAGGTAGAAAGAAGATATAAAAAGTTTAGTTAAAAATTAAAAAAAATGGAAAGTCAGTGCTGTGTAAGGACTGCTAAATAACAGAACACTGATGACAAACAGTTAAAAGATTTAATAGTATTTTCTACAATTAAAAATAGATTGTTTTTAACATATTATAGATTGAAAGCTTTGAATAATTAATTTACTGTGTCAAACATCATAAAAATCAGTTGCATGGCAGAAATTTACCTTTTTGAATGACATATAAAAATATATTGTTTTATTTATTTATTTTTAATTCCTGTGTACATTGCAATCTGTTCAACTAGTGAACTATAAGTAACTTCCCTACAACCCAATAAGATAAGGATGATATGTACGACATGTAAATAAGGTGTAGTATTATACAGACTGAAGCAGACCATTACTGAGACGTGTGGTAATTAAACCACAACTACCGAAGTACATCAACATTCAGTGTCTAGCATTCACATCCGGATAAAAAGAACTACAAGATTTGAATTCAGGACCTTGGATTTAGAAAATCAGCCGATTTACGACGACGAGTTAACCAAACGTTTGTTTAATAGTTGATTTTCGAAATCGAAGGTTCTGAAGTTGAAATCCTAGTAAACTTAGTTACTTTTATGTGGAAAATATATAATATTACTAGCAAATAAAGTGTTTTTGATTACAATATTTTATTCTCGTCATACATCATACATTTATAATAGTACTGTATTTAAAAATGTTGTATTATTTATGAGAGAAAATTCGAGTCGGAAGAAAATGAAAAATACATGAAAGTATAGTAGGTTATAACCTGCGTAATGCATTTCTGTATTCGTCATTGCGATAAAATTTAACAACTACTTTTATAATGTAGGTTAATTAATACAACAGAAAACTTATTAAAGATAATTCTGGTTTGTTATGTTGTATTTCTGGAACTAAGATTAAGATTTGGGAAAAGAGAAGTTTTAGGTTTTACCACCATGTATCATTTTACATGACGTTTTGTTTTGTCTCGATTTAATTAAACATTATTTATTGTATATATCTATTTGATTTTTTCCGTTAAATTTTTTTGTTTAAAAGTACTGTAATTTAATCAACACAAATTTAAAAAAAAAAAGAATAAATGGATTAATTTTATATGATACTCAGAATATAATTAAAATATCCAGATCTTATAAAGTTTAACAATTAATTATAACTATTAATATTATATATTCAAACCAAACCAAATTTATAAAATTTAACGTTTTAAAAATTTATGATTTATTCCCTTTTGCTGCCACTTTAACGGCCTGTCGAACTTTTTTCTGAAAGTATTGTTGTTTAAAAAAAATTTCAAATACCATTAACTAGTAATTTTGTAAATGTGTAAATTCACACTTGTTTCTACTCCTAGTTCATTCGGTTTTGAAATACAAAACCTTTTTTTTACTTTAATATCACTCAGTATATATATGTCAATATCTGATTAAAGGTTTAATCTGAAAATTATAAAAGTTAAAAGATTATCTTTAATTTAGAAAAATTCCTTGTATTTTTAAATATAAATTAATCTCTTAAATTAAGTAAATCTTTTTTCATAATAAATTATGTGTAAGTTGTAATAAAATCAATTAGAATATTCAAAGGGTTGTTCCATGATTCACAAATTTTTACATTTTTTTTTTGTTAATTTAAAATAACGATATATTGCATTTCTTAAATAAAAATTTTAATCAGCCAAAATATTAATTATATAGATAACTGAAGAAATTTTCATGGAAAAAAAAATTGAATTCCTCCCGGAAGAATGCTTATTATTTAATATAAAATGATGTTGCTAAAATACCGTTTGGCTATGACGCGGCAAGTCCGTGTATCGTTGTCAGGCCATCATATTCAATACCTTCAGGTTAAAAAGTATCTCGGGGTGCTTTTACATTTACAGTACGTCTCAAAGAAGGCCAGTAGTCCCTTCTTTAGTATTCGACGTGTAGTTAATCCGGATTGGGGTCTGAATTTTCGGACCTTCAGTATCGTTTATAAAGGTATGTGCAAGGCGATTATGTTTTATACCGAACCTCTATGGCGGATAAAATGAAATTTAAAACCTACAGGAATATTTTGTTGAGGGTCTAGCGCCTTTTGTTGTTAACGGTGGGTGACAGGAGGCTACCGTTCTATTCTGGTAATCGCTGGAGTGAAGCCTATAGACGTTCTTACGTTTCAACGTAAACAATGTTATTTCGCAATGGGTGAACTGACGTCCATGAGGGTTAGAGAGATTGAGGGCAGTGGGTTCCATTTACGACAAGCTTGGTGGGATGAGACGGCAGATGGGAGTTATACTCATAGTTAATTCGCTGATGGTAGGAGGCTCTGGGGCGCCTCTTGGGTGTCTCCGAATAAGTATGTTGACAGAGTTTCTTTCGGGCCACAGTGCTTTTAGAGACAGATTGGTTTCGGCCTGGCTGATTCGGGTCTGTATCTGAGTTGCGGCTTTTTGATGATGCCTTTCGTGTTTTGTCTGTCTGTTAGCGTTATCGGGACAGACAATTAGAGGTTGTGAGTCAGCTTGGAGAAATCGGTTCTTCTTTAGATTTGACTGTTAATTAGACAAATAGGTAATTTTTGAGAAGTTTATAAAGTATTTTGTTTTTTGGTTTGGAAAAAGAAGTTTGGAAAAGAAATGTGGACGACCCGGGTAGCTGGGGTTCTGTGTCGCCAAGATAGACATTTCCAGGTTTTTTGTTTTTGAGATTTCGTGATGTGCCGAATAAGTTCGTTTGGTTTTTGTAAATAGAGTAACAACTCAAAATTTAATAGATTTTTTCTACTCGGTGCAGCAGTATGAGTAGTTTTGTTTTTGTAGTAATTGTAATAGGTTTTCGACACAGTTGGAAATGTCACTCGCGGCATTTTCATCGATGGCCCTGACAGAGACCAAATTGATGAAATCTTAAACCAAATCTTGAAAGATTGGTCTTTTCTAAGTTTTGTACCGTAAGAAAACATTTAAAAATAATATTTTTAGCAAAAACAAATTATATCAATGCTCCAAAGTTGAAAAATTTATTTTTCAACTCTATATATATATATATGCTTATATTTGATCTTATAACTGTAAAACCCGTACGCCGATTTTTTCAAACTTGGTAGATAGGTATTATCTTCAGGTGGAAATGTATTAAATTTTTTTTTAAAAATTAGATAAAAAAATGTTTTGGCCGAATTAAAATGTGTAATTTTTACAGAGGCACGTTAACAAAAAATGTTTTTTAAGAAAGTTGAGGTGCAGTAGACATAATATTGTTAAATTACTGTAAAAATTGCGATGTTTGTGAGTTCATTCCAATATGATTATACGAGGTGCGACAATAAAGTAATGAGACTATTTTTCTTTGCAAGATGTGGAAACCCTGCAGCTTGCGTAGGCACATCATCTTTGACCTTGGTCTATAAGCTACTTCTAGTCCAAGCGGCACATTGATGAAACTGCTCGGTCGTGAGTTGTGCTGTAATAAGTGAACACGTGTTTGTGTCTCTCGTTACAGAAATGAAACCGCAGAATATTGCGCAACGGTATGCCATTTCTTTTTGCGTTAAATCGGGTGAAAACGCGAAGACAACTTACGGTAAGCTTCAGAAGGCTTTTGAAGAGGAGGTTATGTCAAGAGCTCAAGTTTTTTGGTGGCATAAAATTTTTAGTAAAGGCAGAACGAATGTTGAAGATGAAGACCACAGTGGACGACCATCAACCTCACGGACAGATGTCAACTTGACCAGGGTTCGTGAAATCGTACGATCTGATGGAAGATTATCCGTGAAAATGATCGCAGAAGAACTCAACATCGATCGAGAAACGGTTCGTCTAATACGTATTAACTGAAGATCTTGGTATGAGCAAGATTTGTACAAAAATGGTCCCCAAAAATCTCACACAACAACAGCGAGAAACACGGAAAAATGTGGCAGCCGATCTGTTAGAGCAAACGGAAATCGATCCAGATTTGTTGAGCCGTGTTAATCACCGGTGATGAAGGTTGGTTTTTTTCATTACGATCCAGAGACAAAACGCCAAAGTTCGCAATCGTGCTCAAAGGGATCACCCAGACCAAAAAAAGCTCGCATGTCAAAGTCAAAAGTGAAATGCATGCTTGTGTGCTTCTTCGGTTCCAAGGGAATTGTTCATAAAGAATGGGTGCCTCCTGGACAAACAGTCCAATATTTCTACAAAGAAATTTTAGAAAGACTTCGTAAACGAGTTCTTCGTGTCCGTGCCAACATTGCTGATAATTGGATTCTGCATCACGATAATGCGCCATCCCATACTGCTCTGTCAGTACAGCAACTTTTAACCTCAAAACAAATTTCTGTACTACCACAGCCACCATATTCACCAGATATCGCTCCGTGCGACTTTTTTCTATTTCCAAGAGTCAAAATGGCGGTCAAGAGACACCATTTTCAAACAACGCAAGATGTCCAAAAAGCTGTGACGAGGGTCTTGGAGGATATTACAGAAGATGAGTTCCAGAAATGTTACCATCAATGGCAGAAACGCTGGAATAAGTGTGTGCAATCAGAGGGAAACTACTTTGAAGGAGACAACACTAAACATTACTAAAACGGTAGGCAACATTTTTTCCACATCAGTCTCATTACTTTATTGTCGCACCTTGTATATAGCACTGCTTAAAAAAAGAGTTAGCCAAAAATTTTCTGCTAGCTAAAAAATTACAATGAATGTATCTTTAAATTTTATAAACAATTTTAAAGTTTTTTTTTTAAATTTATCTTCATCATTTAGGGATTATTTCCTTAAAAATTAATTTTCCTACCCGACTGCTTCCTCTTGAGTATGGGAGCCCCCAAAATGAAAAATAAAATTGTAATTTCAAAATTTTAAGATTTTTAAAAACGTATTGTAATTTCTTTTAATTAATTAAAAAATGACATTTTATACTTTAAAAGAGGATCATAGGCGAGTAAAATAAATAACTTTCAAAAATGGTCATACCTTACGTTTTATTTATACTTTTCAAACGGGGGGAAAAATAGTTTAATCTTGTTGCTAGCGAGATAAATCAATCATCTCACGGAAATTTATCATGTGAGAAGAAAAGTAATAGAAATCCCTACACTAACATTTTATTGGAATTAACCAGTAATATTTTGTCATTATTTGTATATACCAACACAGAATTTTACACTAGTTGTGAAATATTTATGTCAACGCCTACATGCCTACATTCACTCACACATATATACATATATTGTATTATATTCCTGCTAGAATATTTGAGGGATGGCGTGGTGGGAGAAAAACTCCGTAGACACCGTTAACCTGACTTTCCGAAGAAAATTTATGGGATTTCATTCATGACACGATTATTGAAGATGTTCTAATATTTCATTTATTCATAGAATATATACGATATGTCATATATTTAAAATTCATAAAAAGTTTTAATTCTGAAAATTATTGGTATTAAAATATTATATATATATAATATTATTTATAATTAATTTTTTTTTTTTTTTTTTTAAGAATATTCCATCACCATCAGCGTATGATATAAGTATTAAAACGAAGATAAATTTAAAAAAAGATGGTTCAAAATTAGGAACATTCGGTAACACCACTGTAAGTATTAATTACTTATAAATAACTGGAAGTTTTTTTTTGTATTTATATTTACTTTTCTAAATAGTAATTTAAACTTATAGAATATTTATAAAAATAATGGCTTAAACTTAAATTTACTTCTTATAATTTAATGACTAAATAATTATGCATGACATTCGGGATTTCGAAAAGAAATTAATCGGTGCGAGGAATTATTGATATGAAAGCGTATGTGTTTAACTTTTGTCTCCGCAAGATTACTTACGTTATTAAATACTTATTTCAACATGCTAAGATCCCGCCTATTTACGATAATAATATTTAGATACCACTTATTTTTTTTATTTTTGTCTAAAATGGGAAAACCTAATGAAAATATTAAATTCTTTATGTATGTTATCTATGAATATTTGGGGGTTCGAAATACTTCAAGGAATAAATACAAAATTTCAGTTTGAAATATGAACTTCGACTAAATTACCATGTAAACCGCTTGGCCGTAAATCTCCTAGACTTCGTTGAGGACATTAAAAGACTTACGCGGCTACAATTTCTGGATCTTAGTATATAGTGTAATACCACCTGTTGAATGTTATCCACATTAATCTTTCATTCCATTCCTCTCTTGATTTTTGATTTCACTTTAATTTTTAATTATTTCTTTTTTGAATTTTTTTAAGTGTTTTATCAATCTGCAATTTTTATGTTTCTCGTTATTTTTAATATTTTTTACAATTAACTCATTTTACAATTAGTTCTTCAAAAATATCTTGTGTACATTCTACATTCTACGCTCAGGGGTAGAACAACAACATTATTACTACATAATACCAATAAGTAATTTCTGAGGAATTCTAATAGGGATTGCTTTTAATAATTTACTTACGACTCCTACAAAAATGTAACCGATTGTAAATAAACGTTTTAAAACAAAACTTTATGCTAATCAAAATTTACAATGAACTAAAAAAAATCCTTTATTTAATTCGCTATGATATCACAAAAGAATTTCGTTGTTTTGAAGAGACAACACAATTGTAGGGCACTCGTCACTTGGCTAAATCCGAGTTCCGGGAAAGTCCTACATCTACGGGTTGTTTCTGACGCACGGCTTAAACAGGTTTGTAGATTTCAAGGTCGTTACCATTTTAATATACTGTTGCCACTAACACAGACTTGTGCGAAAACACACAAATATAACACACTTTCGTCATCTATGAGCGTCCCACATCTAGTTAAACCTCGTGAACATATCCACTCTCAAACATAGGTTCTCTCCACCACCAGTCCTAAAGTGTTAAAGTAAGCTGGTAATTCGGTATCCAAAAAACCATTTATATGAAGTATAGTTTATATTTTTTTACTCATCCTACTTCACGCTGTTTAAATCAGCTCCTATACTATAATATATATACAATATATAGTAAAAATATACATCGTACTAGCTTTATCAGTATACGAGGCGTGTTTTTAAAGTAAGTACCGTTTTGAAATTCCGTCGCTGCTACGCTGCGGTCGGCATTCCACATACGCGCACTCTGTACCCGCATCTGTTTTGGCAAGCCACAGATGCGATTACGGAAATATTCGACTGAGTTTACGTTTGTTTGTGAGTATTTAAAATGCCTCCGCCGATCGAAAATCCCGCCGATTGTGAAATACGTGGTTCGATTCGTTTTCTTAGCGGTAAAGGCGTGAAAGCGGCTAAAATGCATCCTCAGTTGACTTAAATGTAAGGAGAAAACATTATGAGCGATGAAACGGTACGAAATTGGGTCAGAGCTTTTAAAGATGGCCGCCAGAATGTTCATAATGAAGGACGGAATGGAAGACCTTCTGTTATTACTGAAGATTTGGTGCAGTAAGTTGACGAAAAAGTGAGAGAGAACAGACGTTTTACGATTTCTTCGCTATCGGAAGAGTTTCTTGACTGTTGTTTATGAAATTGGGACCCAACGCTTAAATTATAGAAAATTGTACTCACGCGACCGTGTTGCAGCGGTTGTTAAGTCAGGCCTCAGACTTCTATGACGACGGTGTTCAAAAGTGGGTTGCACGATAAGACAAGTGCCTTAATTATGTGGAAAAGTAGATTAAAGTACAGGCTTTCTAGTAAAAATAAAATTTTTAAGAATAGTGTACTTGTTTTTTTTTTGTTTTTTTTTAATTTCAAAACGATACTTACTTAAAAAATTTGCCTCGTAATTGTAAAAAAAATATTATTATTAAAATTCATGTGTAATAATTTATTTTAAATTAAGATATTTTGAATAATTTTTATTCTGTTTTTATTAATCAATAGTTTTTATTTTAAAAGAAATAAAATTTGTTAAATTTAGTAATAATAAAAAGAAATATTTTTATTATTATTATTATCATTACCATTAAAAGGGATTTTCTTTCGTGATTTAAATTTAATGTATATTAATTAAAAAATAACAATTCCGGTAACAGCTTTAATGACAGTTATTAGTAGGTAGTTATTATTGTTATTCTTATCACGTAGTTCTATACCTTAAAAATAAAATTCATCTGATTTTCTTGTGGGTGGCCTACTTTCTAGAAGATAAATTACATCGTGCTTCTTTCTTTTTATCTTTATCTTTTTTTTTTATACGGTCAGTTATTTTCTTTACTTCGTCTCGTAGACACCTAACTACAGTGTGTCACACCGTCAGTTACAAATTAGAACAAATCGTACTGACGTTTACAGATGCTTAGTTTCTTTACGTATCCTTTTCAATGGCTGAATAATAAAAATTAAGAAAAAATAATATTTTAAGCTATAATTAAATTATTTATTTACGATCTTAAGCGAATGTCAAAATATTTTACAACAGTTTCCTTATTTTTTTATTAAAGTAAGATATGAATTTCTTAGCGTATAAAACATGTCGAACGTGGCCAGGGTTTTATACAAATATCTGTTGTAAATTAAGCAACAAGCAAAATAATAGAAGTTTTATAAATTTGAAAATGTTTTGTTTTTTCACGCTGAAATTTTAAATATACTTTATATATCTTTTTAAATATAAAATTAATTATTCTCGGACAATTTAAATATTAATTCCATTGATCTCTTTATTTCTGTCTTAACTATACCAAATCGACCAATTCTAAAGCAGCAGGCTACATCTCAAGGGTTCTCCATTTTAAAGAGTATAATAGTTTCTTCCGCCCTAGTCTACTTAAAGCATTTTCTTAATAATAATAATAATAAACACAATACTCGATTTAAATACAGAATTAAAATAAAAATAGTTTACAAGACATACTGTCAGGTTAAAAAAAAACTAAGCATTACACTCGTTTATCAACGGCTTTCTCTACACCCCATTTTTTCGTAATTCAAGTAATAAATCAGTCCTTGTTTCTATAAGAATTTTTCTTAAACATATGTTAACCCAGTTTTTTCAAACTCAAACATCTCCCAGAAACATACTAGACGTCCTCATTTACGTGATCATTATACAGAGAACACGCATAACATCTGTAATCCATATGCGGCCCACGACTGAGAAACAATAAGTACCCCCTTACTTCAAAGACATTATTCATATTATTTTTTCTATTTTTACCGTTCACTAACATCCCCAACACGGCTTCGCCCGCACTTTATGGGTAACAAACTTCAAAAATTGGAAATAATATTTTATTTAATTATTTGTGAGCTGATACTTTCAGAGTTACAATATTCAAAGCTTATCGGGTAAAATAGGTTAATTTGGATTAGTAAAAACTTTTCAGTTAAATCAAATTTCATAAAACATCATGAAATAAGAGAAGTTATAAAAATTTCTGCCTAAATTATATTTCTTATTTTGTCATTCGTTGGTATCAAGAATTTTGATTGTTAGATTCCGCTTCTGGAAAATCATATATTTGCGGACGGGAGAAACTACTGAAACTCTGAACGGGGAGATCCACTCCAACGTGATTGAAAGTTTGGCCTTGCGACCTGTTAATATTAATAGCGAAAGAAACTGACGAGGAATTTTAGATGTTTAAACTGAAACGGTAGATCTGTAGGAATAATAGGGATTCGAGGAATAAATGAAATATCTGTCCCTGGCCCAGTAGCAATTGTAGCTGTAATGATATTTTTACATATAGCTCAGATCTGTTGTCTTCTTCTCTGGTACTATTATAAATATTGATAGATTGATAATTACTTAATAACTGGAGGATCAATTTTTAATTTCAGTGTACGAGGTGGAAATCATCCTCAAATGTATCATCACAGAAAAAATGCTTTTATACAGTGTCGAAATAATGCATGTTTGACGGCAAAATGCTTTATAATCATATCTCGCTATAACCGTTATCCAAATTGTTCTAAATCGGTAATTCCTCGGACAGAACAATTAAACAATTATAAACAAAAACGGATAAATATCTTTCCTCTCGGAAAACTCCCTTCAGGAGAGCTGTATAAAAGATAAATTTAACAAAAATTACAATTATTCAATATATATTATTTTTCTATGTATTATATATTTTGTTTTTTGGTTAGGTCAAGGCCTAGCAAAATAGTGGTTTGCCAAAGGTTTAAACAAATTAAGCAAACTGCAATTCGAATCGAAACCACTCTAAAAAATTTCGAAATACGTCATACCTGAAGCTAGAACAGCTTTTTCTCTCCCCTTAAAAGCGCCAAATAGAATTCAATAATTCTCCCCCCCCCTTCGTAACGAACACCTGCCGTCTTTCTCCCTTCCCCTTTAAACATTTGACACGCATCAGCCAATTACGACGAACAGAGAAAGGGAGAAATATTTTTCCCTTGAAACAAGCTTAACGCTGGCAATTTTTAAAACTTACGGCTTCGGAAAAATTTTTTTTTAAACGAACTTCTTATCGGATTTGTATAATATTTCTTTCATTTGAAAGCCAGATGTTGAGGGTATTTTCTAAAATAAAATTCGTTTTTGTATGACCGGTAGTAAAGGTTTTACCGCGATTTATACAAAAAGATTTCAGGGAAAATAAAATTTCGTCTTAAAAAGTGATCTTATTTTAATTTATTGCCTACACGCGTCTAATTATCGTTTCAGATGCTATAAACTGTATTTTCTATTCCTGTTCAACTTCCGGAATTTCAACAATTTTAGTTCGGATCTTCGCTGAAAAAAGGCGGAAAAATCGATAAAACATTGAATAACGAAAAATCTACTTCGAAAATCGAAAAAAAATCGCTTTGAGATGTTTCGACTCCTGTCCTGGGCCACCATCGTATCAAACGTACCTGTAGGTGCACCGCAGAGACACGAGACATTGCTTTTTATATATCTTGATTACTGGAGTAGTGTCTTGAAAGTTTTTTGATCATTAGTACATAAAATAAGATTGTTTTATTGATTTTTAGAATTTTTTCAGAAAATGTTGTAATTAATTGAGAAACTCCGTTGGAATTTTTTTCTCATTTTGTTTTGGAAATTTTCCCCCCCTCCATTTTTTTTACTCCATGCCGGGGCACGGACTAACGGAGTGTTTGTCCGGCGCTGTGAAAACATCATATCTTATCTTATCACATGAATCACACGGGATTAATCGGCATTGATAAGATTTATAATAATTGTAATACGTAATTAAATGGCAAGTTATACGAACGATTTTAACACCATATTTCAACCAATTAATAAAAAATCGTTTTTTTAATGACATGTACATGCAACAATTCTTAGAACAGCAAGTTTTCATTAAACACAATACGAAATTATGTTCACTGTTACCGCATTAAAGTTTCTTAAGATAAATTAAAATTTTATTACACTCACAATTCACCACTCCAAAACCCGTTACAGTTTATTGCTAGCACAACGTTAATACAAGAAAGAATGTATTTTAGATTTAGTATTTTTATCGTAGGTACAAGCCAGAAAAGCATATTTCATTGCACGTGATAAATTAATGTACGTTTGCTCCTTTATTATTATTTTTTTTTGTTTTCTGATTGTATAAATCAAATAAATTTCATTTATTTATGTCGACGTTCTGAATGATATTTCCACTTTCTTTTATCGACCCAAAATTTGTTGAGATTATTAGTTTTGCTTAAAAATTTAATTTTGTCCATTTTTTAAATTTTAAAAATTACAGAAATCTATTAGATTATTATTCTGTTTAAATAAGTGCTATGTTTGCTCAAAACGAAAGTTGTCAGTACAGGAAGTCGAGACTGGCAATTTTTAGATTCTCCATGCTAAACTTTTTACGTATTTATCATTGTATAATAACTGCTGCAGTCTTATGATATATGCCGAAAGTAAGATGGCTTAAATAATACCCAAAGCTAAACCACCAGGAAGTCACCGTCCAAAATTCCAAAAGCATAAATATTTTCTTTGTAATTTCTTAACTGGAAGTATAAAAACTGCAGATCCATGTAAATATAACAACTCAACGTTGTAGTTACATTGCAGTATATGATTTATTTTTACAAAAAATAAAAAAATAAAAAAAATATTATTTTCTAGAGGTCGGATATGAATGCCGTATGTTGTTACTTTAAAATATAATTAAATGTATCAAAAATAAGTAGTAAGAGAGTGAATGGAGAAAGAGTTGTTACCGGATAGAATTCATTAAAATTCTGTATACAGATTTTAATATTATTTCCTTTTTTTTGGTTATAACTGAAAAAAGGACGAGTTTATATTGATTTTCACTTATATACCCAAACGCTCACATATACGAGTACATCCACCCCGCATAGATAACTATTGAAACGTGGAAAGTCCCTAAGTAAATTATATAAATGTAAACAGCTTTTTCCTGCGAAATGGAATCTGAAAATATTTCTAGACTAAATTTCTGTAAATGAAATTTCTATATTTCGCCGGAAAAATAAAATACAACATTTCATGTAAGCCTTAAAAGTTAATTAATTTACGTACATTTCAATACGAAACACATTCATGTGTTACAGGTAGTGAAATTTTTATCATTTAATCTTTTGTTAAAAGGCGGTCGCCGTAGATTATATAATAAACAAAATTAATACTGTTATTCATTTAATTTTCTATGTAATATTTAGAATTTATTTCTTCAGATTTACACGGTTATTCAGTTGAACATTAAGGTAATACATCAAAAATTTATTTTCCCGAAATTTATACGTATCTGAACGTTAAGGACTAGACTTTACTGTATCGTCGGTTCTAAGTTAAACTTTTATCGGTGTTATAACCCTCGAATAATTTATTGATCTTCCATTAAAAAATGTGAATTTTTGTTATTTTCATAATCAGTCATCTGTTTTCATTATCGTTTTTATTGTTTAACTTTACTATACATATTTTTTTAATTATTATTTTAAAAGAGTTGATTGCCATTTTAAAATATGAAAGTTAAATTTTTTAATGATTTTAATCATTTTTCAATAATTTTCGGTTTTTAAAATGTCCAGTGAAACATAACTAATATAAAACTTTCTTCTTGAAAAATTACTTTCAGTTTTAAAAAACAAAATTGCCAAAAAACTGAAATAAGTTTTTAAATAAATGGATAGATGTTTAATTTTTTTTCTTCTTTGTTTAGCCTCCGGAACTACCTGAAGGTATTACTTCAGAGAATGAATGAGGGTAATATGTATGACCGTAAATGAAATGTAATCTTGTACAGTCTCAGTTCGACCGTTCCTGAGATGTGTGGTTAATTAAAACTAACCACCAAAGAACACCAGTATCCACCATCTAGTATTCAAATCCGTATAAAAGTAACTGAATTTACTAGGATTTGAACCTTAGTACTCTCGACTTCGAAATATATGTTTAAAATACATTTTCATATTATAACTTGCATAAAAGGCGAAATTTTAACCGATTATAATGTTGTGTTTTGTTTATATATCAGAAATTTTGAAAAAATTTCGAAAAGTTGCACACTTGCACAATTTATTCGGGATAATTTCTTAACCAATGAAATATGTAAAGTCGATTGTTTTGTTAAAGAAGCTGAAATAAATATTGTTAGTCGTAAGGTGGTGACGTACTGGTAAATACTTTATGTAAATACGAGTGTATACTAGATTATAACTAATCCAATCATATTTACAGAAGTGACGATCTTATATATACAGTATTTTTTTTAAAAATACGAGATAAATTCGTCCAATGCGAGCTGCATGGTTATCTTTTATCGATCTTGATTTAATCAGAAATTCAACATATCGATTGAGAAATTAATGTTTGAGAAATAATTCTGTAAAAATAAGATTCGTTGTACTTATAACTTTCATTAAATTCCATTAAGAATGTCAGTTTAAAAATCATTCATAAGCGAATTAATTGTTAGTCACAAACATTTTTTTAATTTTAATTTTTAATTTTTTGCACAAACGTACTTGACAAATAAATAAATATACATCGTGAAATTCAGATTGTAATCTCTTACTATAACAGGATATAATATTACATCCATATTAACATAGACTAATAATAATATGATTGAATAATTAAAATACCTGGAAGATTTTGTAATGAAAGACTATTTATTGTCTAAAATAACTATTTAGAAATAATAAATCATATTGGCAATATATACTGAATGTCAAAATAGGAGGAGAAAAGATTATGGAGGCAGAAGAATTTTGTTATTTGGGAAGTAGAATTACTAAAGATGGACGAAGCAGGAGCGATATAAAATGCCGAATAGCACAAGCGAAACGAGCCTTCAGTAAGAAATATAATTTGTTTACATCAAAAATTAATTTAAATGTCAGGAAAAGATTTTTGAAAGTATATGTTTGGAGTGTCGCTTTATATGGAAGTGAAACTTGGACGATCGGAGTATCTGAGAAGAAAAGATTAGAAGCTTTTGAAATACGGTGCTATAGGAGAATGTTAAAAACCAGACGGGTGGATAAAGTTACAAATGAAGAGGTATTGCGACAAATAGATGAAGAAAGAAGCGTTTGGGAAAATATAGTTAAAAGAAGAGACAGACTTATAGGCCACATACTAAGGCATCCTGGAATAGTCGTTTTAATATTGGAAGGACAGGTAGAAGGAAAAAATTGTGTAGGCAGGCCACGTTTGGAATATGTAAAACAAATTAGGGATGAAGGATGTAGAGGGTATCTGAAATGAAACGACTAGCACTAGATAGGGAATCTTGGAGAGCTGCATCAAGCCAGTCAAATGACTGAAGACAAAAAAAAATGGCAATATGTTTTTATTTTTTATTAATTATAGTCAATGTAACATATCATAATATATATAATGTAACATAATATGGTCGACGTATTTTTATAGCTACAGAATAATTTTGTAGTAGAAATATAATCAGATACCCTAGACTTTTTTTTTACTTTTAGGCGTATTTTTTTTACTTTTTTATACTACATCTTTTTATAGTGTGAGGAAATATTTTTATAAAGTAATGATTATCTAATTTTACTCCCCGGAGTTCTTATTTCTTAAATTTTCCCAATACTGTCGTTTTAATCGGTCCTTTATTAATCTGCCTCATATCACTTAATGTGGCAATTTTGGCAATTCTGCCAAAAATCATGAATTATACTTACGTTGAAACATACGTAAGTAAGATTCTAAGTATAATTAAATGTGCGTGTAAACATGTTCTTGTAATACGTACTATTTTTGAGGTTTTATGTCTCTTTCTTCACTCTTTGATGTTAAAATAATGAATCATTTGAATTTCTCGAGATGGAATTTCACACCGATTACTATAACAAAGCGACACTAATTCGAGACGATAGCGTTAATTACAGTGGATTGCTTTTTTCTAGTGAAACCTAAATAAGTAATCCGAAAATATTACCGCGAAATAAAGCCGATAACACAGTTGTTTCTGATGCACGGCTTACGCACACAAACTACACAACTTAATTTAAAATATTTATCGTTTTATTTAAATATAACATTTTTTCGTTTGTTTAATTCAATGATTCTAACTAAAGCGCGCGCACATATCGTATTTAATTCGCACGGGTATAGCGGTACTATTGGCGACGGTCGGCACTAAATAAACTACTTTAATTTCACAACTTACATACAACAAATTTGGCTTGTACGGTCGGCATCTGATGTAGCCGCGAGACTTAACGCGCTAGGTACCGAACCAACTGACGTTCGAGTTCGAGATCCACCAGACCGAGTTACTCTTTTACACTTTACGACTACAACAGCATTTTTTGGGGTGCGGATCAATTTTGCTAATATTTTTTTCGAGATATTGTTATTTTTTAATTACTGACAAATATGCCTAGAAAAAAATATGACCTTAATTAGTTGAAATCTCGAGATACTGAGGATGACCTTGCTCTACAGCCTCACCCCCTTGAGCTTTTAAGTTGAAAATTTAATGTCATTAATGCCCTATAAATAGAAGTAATCTGACCAAGTTTGGTCAAATTCGGTCCAGTAGTTCTAAAGATATAAGGTGATTTAGAGGCCAACACCGAACACATGTACATACGAATATTAACGTCAGGAAAATTTCTATCCGGTCTTTTGGGTCCCTTAGGTGTCAAAATGTGAAGTTCCGGTGAAAACTGCAAAAATTGGACCGATCTCAATACTTTTCTAGAACTATAGCGCTGCTTTAGATCTACTTTAAAAAGGCCGGCCTCCGAGGCGCAAGTGATAGCGTCTCGGGTCTTTCAACCGGAGGTCCCGGGTTCGAATCTCGGTTAAGCATGGCTTTTTCATACGCTATTTGTCATTCAACTCATACCTAACGGTGATCCCGGGGTTAAAAAAAAATCTGTTTAGAGAAAAAGTAAAGTAAAAAAAAAAATAAAATAAATATTTTTACAATTCTTAAGATTTTGAAATTTTTAAGTCGGGCACCACATAATGATTGATTGTTTGTTTTTAATTCGTCTCTAATTTCTAAGCGAATTAAAATTATTTATTTTGAAATGTTTGTAGTTTTAAGTCGCTTTAATAAATTTTATATTTTTAATCTTAATTTTACACTTGCAGAGATTCAAAACCGTAATTAAAGAAGGACCAGGTCCAGGATATTATGAAGAAAATCGAAAAATTTGTGCTAAGGAGTTTTGTTATTCCGCAAACAAACTGAAAACAGTAAAAGATATTCCATTTTTAACAACGGAAAAGAGATTTGAAAAGCTTGTTAAGGAAGAAGTAATAAGTAATATTGAACATTGCAAAAGGGATAATGTTAAACTGATAAACTACTGGGTTGAGGAAGGTAAAAAAAAAGCCGCATTCTCTTCCACAGAACCGAGGTTTAAATTGGATTTTCCAGAATCACCAGGTAGTTTCTTTTGATTGATAATTTAATTATAATTTTTTTAAATCTTGAAATAACCTTTAGCCTGACGAAGTTTAAAATAAACCTTAAATATACTACTAATTTAATTACTAACTTTCGTTCAGGTATACTTATTGTTAATGTTTAGAAAGAAAAGTCAAAAAGAAAAAAAAATGTATTTACTAGCCGGCCCGTCCAGCCAGAACGTGGACCATCGGAGCCTTCCGGGCCAAGGGACCGCAGAGCTCGCATCGCGCGATTTCCAATTTGCAAGGGGGACAGGCGCCCTGGACACCCGCAGAGCTTTATTCGGTCGCCATTCTCATCTACCCAGAGGATTCCACCCCCTGGACCCCCGCACTGTACGTTATCCCCGTGGTTGTAAGAATAATAATGAAAATAATATAGTATTCAACCTTTATAGAAACCTGGAAAAGAACTAAATTACAAAATATAGAAGAGTAGTAACTACGGTAACTAAAGTACATACACACACACACACACACACACACACACACACACACACACACACACACACACACACACACACACACACACACACACACACACACACACACACACACCTTTGACGACGAAGAATTCATAACTTATTTAAGATCATTAAATCTTAAATTTTAAAGAAATAAATTCTTAAATGATAATTAAGATTATTAATGGAGATATAATTTCTCTTGCTGTTCCTAATTAAATAATCGCTGTAATTATTTATTTTATAAACAAAAGAAAAGCTAAAAGGGATTTTACATTTTGGTGAACATCACAGTGAAGAGATGAAAGTTTTTCCACTGGTAAAAGAAAAGACCACTAAAATCTACACGAATTAAAATCTGAAACCTTCCGTGATAGTGATACGAGATGAAGCGAAGCGAAATCCTATCGCGAAGAGAAAAAAAACAGATTAGTTTCTTTTCTACTAAGTCTTCCCACGGTTAGTCAAAACGAAGAACAAATACCCGGGTGCAGGGTTCGAATTCCGGTGAGGTATGGCGTTTTTTATACGCTAAAAAAATTCGATTTCCGTATCCCACGCACAAGCTTCAACCTTATGTGGTGATATAAAAAAAAAAAAATTTACTTAAGTTACGCCTTGTACACCTATTGTCTGAAGAACCTCCACGGTGTTACAACGAATCGTTTTTTTACAAAGTTCTTCTCTATTTAAATTTTCTCCGTTGAATGAAACACTTTTATTTTCGAAATATGGCAGTGTCGGTGTCGCTAACAGTTCCGCAAGATGTTGTTAAACGCGTATGTATACCTGCGTACTACCGACTAAACCTACATCCCTGGATACCCGTCCTTCCTGGAATCGTTTAAAGAAGCATTCCTTCAGGAAGGTGGTGATGCGCCCACTCTTCATACATTCATATACCACAATGCAATACATCACCGTCCATACAGTACATAGCAACAACATTACGCCAAGAAAACCATCCGACGACAGACAATTAAAAATAAATTTTATTTATTTTTTTTGAAAGTTCTTAATTTCAGATAGATTTCTCATTTCTTAAAAGATAGACATAGGTTTATATTTTTTGATTTCACAATAATTTCCGTTAAATAGTTGTCTTAGTCAAAAATTAAACTGTTAGACGACTTATTGTATACTGAATTTAATAAAATGAACTCTACAAAAAAGTTAATTATAAAGTGAAAATTGAAAAAAAGCTGAATTGTTGATTGTAATTGATTATAAAAATTTTTGCTAGGATAAAACATAATCTTACCGATTCGCAGCATGATTTGCAGTCCAGAAAGAATGTATATCACTGTTGATGATCAACAAAGGTTTAATATACAAAAGGGTTAATATAAGTCAACAAACTTACCCTATATTACTATTTTTTGAAATGTAATTTTTTTTAATAAGACAAAACTATTTATTATTATTTTTTTTTTTAATGAGAAAACTATAAAAAATAATTTTATAAAAAAAGAGTGTCCAAAATTGAGGTATCGTTTTAATTTTAATAAAAAAAAAAAAAAGGCTTTTTTTCAGATATTAAAAATATTTTTATTTCAGTTTATTACAACTAGGTTCCGGTTAAAAATGAAAAATTATGTCGGTCAAGTGACCCCCTACTGGCTCGGCAGGCTCGCAATCTTTTACCAAAATTATCAATCAGGTTTTTCAATAAACTGTTGTCAACGGTTGATATTTGCTCGATAATGTTGGTTTTAAGCTCTTGAACTGTTGCGGGATTATTGCTGTACACTTTCGATTTCAATAAACCCCACAAAAAAAAATCTAACGATGTTAAATCGCACGATCTTGGTGGCCAATTTACTCCTCTACGAGAAATAATGCGATTTTCGAACTTTTCTTTCAAAAGATCCATTGTTTCTCTTGCTGTGTGACAAGTGGGACCATCCTGTTGAAACCACATATTCTCTACGTCTAAATCATAAATTTTCCGCCACAAAAAGCTTCGGGTTATCTCCCTGTAGCGATTTCCATTGACCGTAATCGCATTTCCATTTCCGTTTTCAAAAAAATACGGTCCGATGATTCCTCTGGAACACAAACCACAACACCAAACCGTAACTTTTTGTGGATGTAATGGTTGCTCTAAGATAACTCTTGGATTCTCTTCACCCCAAATGCGGCAATTCTGCTTGCTGACGTTGCCATTGAGCTGGAAATGGGCTTCGTCGGTGAAGATTATTTTGTTAAGAAAATTCTCATTTTCTTCTTGTTTTTCGATGGCCCAAGAAACGAATTGCCGACGTAATGCGTGGTCAGCCGGTTTTAATTCTTGTGTCAGCTGGATCTTATAAGCCTTTAAACGGAGATCACGATGCAAAATGTCGGATAATGTGAATCGTTTGATGTTTAATTGCTGCGAACGATGACGAATGGATGTTTTTGGATCTTCTTCAACACTTTTGCTCACAGCTGCTATATTCTCGGTTGAACGACCACTACGTTGATAAATTCTGTTTCTGTTATCATGAACGGATCCAGTTTCTTCAGATTTCTCAACCGTCAGCTTGATGGCACGATTTGTTGGCGCATTTGTATCTACCGAATTTTGTTCTAAATTTCCTAATTACAACTTGAAAACTTTTGCCGTTTTCAAAAAATGTTTTAATAATAAAAACACGTTGTTCCTTCGTGTAACGTTCCATATTAACTAACCGGAATGTATTTAGAATCTGAAAATAAAAATTTCGAATAAAAATTGCAAGTAGAAAAAAAATGGCAGCAAAATTAAAATACCTCAATTTTGGACACCCTAGAAACATCAACGTAAATTTTAGAGTTTTTAGTTTAAGTTTTACTTTTACACGGTTTTTCAGTTTTAGTGTTTTACACTTGTTCCAAATAAATGCAAGAAACTTGATCGAAAAATGTAATGAGGCACTAAGATAAAACTGCATCTAAAAAATATGAAAGCTAAAGATCGAATAATAAAAGGATCACATTTTACTCCTTCCTTCGTTTTAAATACGATTAAAAAATGTACAAGTTTTTTTTTAATAAAATTTAATTCTACGTTTCATTTACAGCTAGAATATTATTTATCAACAATATAACAGCCGGTTATTATCTGCCACTTACACATTTCTTCTTCTTTTTTTTTGTAAATCAGATCCTGATCAATATACTATAGACGGTATGGCATCATTAATTCGTCGTCGTGTTGAGAGAAGAAAAGTGGCTAAAAAGACCAGTCCTTTTGACTCCTCTGAAGAACGGTTCAAAGTAAAAAAAGAGTTCGAGCATTATTGTATGGTAATTATGTCTTCTATATACATAATTTGTAATACTTATTTTAATTATTACAAATAACACATATTTTTCTTACCCTTTAGCATTTTTTATGATTTTAAAATTTTTAGCCCAAAAATGGAAAAAAAAGTAAAGTTAACATATACTTAATAACTCGGTATTTAAGACCTACAATCAGATCTGAATTAGAAGAAATTTACAAATTCTATTAATATATTATATAAAATTTTGTATGCGGATTCTATTCCAGGATTTCTGTTCGCAAATTATGTGATCGATCTTAATTTCTCAAATAAAATTTTGAATATGGGTTTGACAACCTAATAAATACATAAATATTACATAAACAGTTAAAATTAATCCCCGCCTCTAACCATGTAAAATTCTGATTGTAGGTGGTAAATATGCGCCAAAATTATAGAAAGCATGAAAAATTTGTAAAATTTTTCCCATAATCATAAATCATATGATTTTATTAACTCTAGAATTTTAGTTTTTGCTTCAATTGTTTATTTGTCTTCTCCAACCGGTTTTCCAACTACTACCGGGTCTCTCACTCATTCTCTCTCTCTCTCCCCTTAAAACTCTCGACTTTGAAAAATCAGCTGATTTTGCGATGACGATTTTAACCACTAGACTGACCCGGAGACATAAATGAATGTTATATTCTTGTAGTCTCCGGTCGACCATTCCTTTTTCTTTTCTTTCTTCTTCCTGTTTAGCCTCCGGTAACTACCGTTTAGATAATTCTTCAGAGGATGAATGAGGATTTTATGTATGAGTGTAAATGATGTGTAGTCTTGTGCATTCTCAGTTCGACAATCCCTGAGATGTGTGGTTAATTGAAACCCAACCACCAAAGAACACCGGTATCCACGATCTAGTATTCAAGCCTGGGTAAAAATAGCTGGCTTTACTAGAACTTGAACGCTGGAATTCTCGACTTCCAAATCAGCTGATTTGGGAAGACGCGTTCACCACTAGACCAACCCGTCGACCATTCCTTAGATGGGTGGTTAATTTAAACCCAACCGCACAAGAACACCGGTATCCATCTAGTGTTCATATCCGTATAAAAGTAACTGCCTTTACTAAGATTTAAAATCTCTCGACTTAATCTTAACCTTAAATCTCTCGACTTCGAGATCGGCTGATTTGCGATAACGAGTTCAATAATAGACCAACCCGATGGGTGTGAAATATAACTAAAAATAAATAAATCAAAATGGGATGGTCAAAATGGATATTTCCATTGAAATCTGAAAACCGAAATTTTTCGCGATTACAATATTTCCTTGTTCTAGGAAATAAGATGATTTAGAGTCAAACACTGAACGCACACGTACATAGAAACATTAACATCCGGAAAATTTTCATCCGGTATTTTGGTTTTTTGAGTTCCCCAGGCGTTAAAATGTCAAGATCCGGTGAAAACCGTATAAGCCCAAATTGGACTGATTACAATACTTTCTCTTCTAGTGCGATAGCGATATCTAGACGAAAGTAAAATTATATTTGTAAGAATTAAACTATTACCTAATGATGAAATATGGCACATATTGTAATTATTGTAAGTAAATTTATATTTTTTATCAATATACAGAAGAAAACAGAATTATGCAGTATGATTTAATATACGCCAGTGTACGTTTTTATTTCAGTATATTATAGACATAAAATAGATTTTAATTTTAATCAGTACTGTAGGTACATTTATGGGATTTTTAATCAAAACTCAATGTCTGTAGACAAAACATTAAAAAAAATAATTTCATATGATAAATTAAATAATTGTCCGCACTCTACAGTTTATAATTGGGAAAAAATAATTCAAAATCAATAAATTTTTCTATTTATCATCTTACTTTTTTATTTTTCAGCTTAGTTTTTTAAGATTAAAGAAAGAAGACATAGTAAATAAATTTTTCATGATTTGATATGTTAAGGACGAATTTCGTCCTTATATCCTTAGAGAAAATAAATGATTAGATGATCATCAGTCACTTTACGATCCGCTTTTCTTTTAAAGAAAAGAATGTTTTTAAGTTAGGAGTGAAAATACACTTCTGATTTTGAGTGTGTTATTTGTGGTGTGGGAGGTGCTGATGTCTGTAAGAAATTGTTGTATATAGTCGAGTAAGGCGTTTCTAACATTGTATAAAAATTAGATCAAGGTTTTAGAGAAAAAAAAATTATAAAATATAATTTTTTAAATTATATTCATTTATTTATCTGAATACGTTTATCATAAAGTACCAAGTAACTGAGCAGTACGTGATATAGGCTAAAGGTCAAATACTATAAAAAAATATAAAATATGTTTTTTGTTTTTATTCTTATTTTACAACACCTTTGCCCTATTTACTTTATGTTGCATACAAAACTTTTAAATTTGAAATCATAAGTTTTCATTTTTTCTTTTTTTAATTCTTTGATATTTTTAAAAAATATTATAACGATAAAAAAAGATTATTGCGTTACATTTATTTTGACAGAAAGATAAACTGATCTACTAAAAGTAGATAAAAGTAGATAAAAGTCAAGATATGTTCTACTGTTTAAAATTAAAAAAAATATTGATGTAAGATTGTATTCATCATTGCTTGTTCACGAATTAGCAAAAAATATCACTTTGATTTTTGCTTCGATGATAAAATCAGATTATTTTAAAAATTAATTCTTGAAACAGAAATTATGGGAAAATAGTAGTACATTATGGAACGATTTTTTAAAATTTTGTTTAAGGAAACCGCTTCTAAATTTCAGGTGATGACGTAAAACACAATACGTTCTCGGCTTAATCTTTACTGCTCACTCAGTAATGAAGTCATTTAGATTAATTAACCTATAACCAACTCAAATTTCATTAAAAATATTTGTAAAAAAACATTCAGATTGTTGAGCAGTTCTTGAATTTTAAACAAACATCAGTTTTTATACAAACATACGTACATAAGCAAAGATATTCCAACTAATAAATAAATATTTTTCAATTTTTTTATGTTTATACACCTGGTGTATAAAAGCTCCATTCAGTTTTGTTCTCTCTGAGAGTAATAATTATAATTATTTAGTCTCTGTGGTGAACAGAATACAGGTGTTATTAATAGGCTACATATCACCTCCATTTTGACAGATTTTCATGTTGTTTTTTTTTTGTTTTTTTTTGTCTTCAGTCATTTGACTGGTTTGATGCAGCTCTCCAAGATTCCCTATCTAGTGCTAGTCGTTTCATTTCAGTATACCCTCTACATCCTACATCCCCAACAATTTGTTTTACATACTCCAAACGTGGCCTGCCTACACAATTTTTCCCTTCTACCTGTCCTTCCAATATTAAAGCGACTATTCCAGGATGCCTTAGTATGTGGCCTATAAGTCTGTCTCTTCTTTTAACTATATTTTTCCAAATGCTTCTTTCTTCATCTATTTGCCGCAATACCTGTTCATTTGTCACTTTATCCACCCATCTGATTTTTAACATTCTCCTATAGCACCACATTTCAAAAGCTTCTAATCTTTTCTTCTCAGATACTCCGATCGTCCAAGTTTCACTTCCATATAAAGCGACACTCCAAACATACACTTTCAAAAATCTTTTCCTGACATTTAAATTAATTTTTGATGTAAACAAATTATATTTCTTGCTGAAGGCTCGTTTAGCTTGTGCTATTCGGCATTTTATATCGCTCCTGCTTCGTCCATCTTTAGTAATTCTACTTCCCAAATAACAAAATTCTTCTACCTCCATAATCTTTTCTCCTCCTATTTTCACATTCAGCGGTCCATCTTTGTTATTTCTACTACATTTCATTACTTTTGTTTTGTTCTTGTTTATTTTCATGCGATAGTTCTTGCGTAGGACTTCATCTATGCCGTTCATTGTTTCTTCTAAATCCTTTTTACTCTCGGCTAGAATTACTATATCATCAGCAAATCGTAGCATCTTTATCTTTTCACCTTGTACTGTTACTCCGAATCTAAATTGTTCTTTCACATCATTAACTGCTAGTTCCATGTAAAGATTAAAAAGTAACGGAGATAGGGAACATCCTTGTCGGACTCCCTTTCTTATTAGGGCTTCTTTCTTATGTTCTTCAACTGTTATTGTTGCTGTTTGGTTCCTGTACATGTTAGCAATTGTTCTTCTATTTCTGTATTTCATGTTGATAGATAATAATAGGTGTCAGGAAATAAAATCACTGAATAAAAAGTGAAATTACTAATATTTGCCTACTTAGTTTGGGGATAGTACGCTTATCATAATTCAGAATTTCTATGCTGCTTTCAGTAATGATTGATGTCTAATATCATCTTATTTAAATTTTGTTTTTTTTATAACACATAAATTGGATTGCATTTTATTAAACCAATAAAGAAATTGCCTTGCCAATTACTAAAAAATGCCAGCATCTTACTATAAATGTAACCAGGGTGCTGGTAGCTGATCAATTTCCATCGACACTACTCCCTAAAAGGAGAAATAAAAGTAAGGAAGGAGAAGAATGAAAAGGAAAAGGTCAGTCAAACCACATAGGATTGCCTCTGGTAGATCAGATTATGTTAGTAAACTTTCTTACCCAGTATCCTTACAGTATAGATGTATATATATATATATATATACACACATGTACACATCCATCTCTTAGAATACAATAACTAAGACTTGAAATAATGATTTAAATTTGATTAGATGTGTGGGATGTTTTGTTTATTTTATTCAGTTTGTTTCTAGAAAAGATTTTCCATATATTTCATATAATTTTCTCTATAGTTATGCTCAATGCAAAAACTATTTTATATCAATTTTTTTATATATAGAATTTATATTACAGAAATATTCAGGTGTGAACAGACAAAATTTAAAACCTGAGAAGGAAATAAAATCAAGTATATAATTATTACATGATTTAAAAAATTAATTTAAAAAAATGAAATTTTAATTATAATAGTTTCATAATTGTTTGCCAATTATGAAACTTTTTTATTCTCTCCAACCAGTTTTCCAGCTACTTTTAGGTCTGGCTGTGTATAGGCAAATTCAGTTATCACTACCACCTTACCGGGCCTGATATAGCTGCAGTGTAAGTGTAAATGTACCAGTAAGCATGTACGTAGTCTGGAACAGATTCAGGTGACCATTCCTGAAATGTATAGCTAATTGAAACCCGACCATCAAAGAACACAAGTATTCACAGTTTAGCATTTAAATTCATACAAAAGCAACAAATTTTATTTGTAAATAGGATTGTGTGAAAACACTGCCTCTGAAACATAATGAAAAGTTCACTGCTTCATTTAATCTATTCATCCACAGTTTCTCCTGGATCTTCCTTTTTTAAAATTTTCTCCTTCTCATTCCATTTATCATTCCAACAATCAGTTTTTATTCCTTCTCAATTCATAATTTTTTTGTCTCCAAAACATCACACTACCATCAACTCAATTCTCTATTTCAGCTTTTTAAAACTAATTATTTCCACATTTATAACCCTGAAGGTTTTTTAATTTTTTTCCATTATAATTCTTTAAACTATCATTTAGTAGTTCATTTCTGCCTTGAAAAGATTATCTTCTTTTTGCAACTTCATTCATAATTTTACTTTTAATGTCTTTTTATTAAAAAAAAAATACTACATGTGAGACTTAGCGATTGTTGAACCATTATCTTGCAAGAAAATAGTAATTTTCTAATTCTCTTTATCTTTAAGAGTTAAGATTTTTTTCTTCACTATATGAATCAGTTGAAGAAATTATATAAAAATATATTATTTAATAAAATAAATAAATTTTAGAGGCCAATTGATCCCTATATCTGAGTATTTTTTTATAAAGCATAAAAATTTTTGTACTCCTGGCAAGTAAATATGGAAGATGGAAACTTTTTGAATACTTTTTTTTCTCTTCAGTCATTTGACTGGTTTGATGCAGCTCTCCAAGATTCCCTATCTAGTGCTAGTCGTTTCATTTCAGTATACCCTCTACATCCTACATCCCTAACAATTTGTTTTACATATTCCAAATGTGGCCTGCCTACACAATTTTTCCCTTCTACCTGTCCTTCCAATATTAAAGCGACTATTCCAGGATGCCTTAGTATGTGGCCTATAAGTCTGTCTCTTCTTTTAACTATATTTTTCCAAATGCTTCTTTCTTCATCTATTTGCTGCAATACCTCTTCATTTGTCACTTTATCCACCCATCTGATTTTTAACATTCTCCTACAGCACCGCATTTCAAAAGCTTCTAATCTTTTCTTCTCAGATACTCTGATCGTCCAAGTTTCACTTCCATATAAAGCGACACTCCAAACATATACTTTCAAAAATCTTTTCCTGACCTTTAAATTAATTTTTGATGTAAACAAATTATATTTCTTGCTGAAGGCTCGTTTCGCTTGTGCTATTCGGCATTTTATATCGCTCCTGCTTCGTCCATCTTTAGTAATTCTACTTCCCAAATAACAAAATTCTTCTACCTCCATAATCTTTTCTCCTCCTATTTTCACATTCAATGGTCCATCTTTGTTATTTCTACTATATTTCATTAATTTTGTTTTGTTCTTGCTTATTTTCATGCGATAGTTCTTGCGTAGGACTTCATCTGTGCAGTTCATTGTTTCTTCTAAATCCTTTTTACTCTCAGCTAGAATTACTATATCATCAGCAAATCGTAGCATCTTTATCTTTTCACCTTGTACTGTTACTCCGAATCTAAATTGTTCTTTAACATCATTAACTGCTAGTTCCATGTAAAGATTAAAAAGTAACGGAGATAGGGAACATCCTTGTCGGACTCCCTTTCTTATTACGGCTTCTTTCTTATGTTCTTCAATTATTACTGTTGCTGTTTTGCTTTTTGAATACATATATGCAAAATTTGATTGAAATATTTGACTTTTCTTGATATAAAAGTTGTTATTGAAAAAAAGTAAAAAAGCACGAAATAATGAAAAGAGGTAAAGTAAAGCAAGGTGGGCGGACATTTGTCCACAAATGAACTATTTTATTTATTTCATATTCTGAATTAGTCATTTAAATTTGGCCAATACCTACCAGGACAATCTGAATACACAAAAATCATAATAATTCTCTGTTCAATGATTGTAATTCAGTGAAAAATTTTTGTAAATTCTCTATATTCTTCTATTCATCAGACAGATATTAGTATATCTAGTTCATTTTTATTGTTAAATATGATACCATTATTTTCTGTTTTCAATGGGCATAAAGAAATATTATTTAGTTTCAGTACATCAACTTTTTAAATAGAGGACAAATCTAATTCATGTTTTATAGGAGAAAACAATCTCTTACCAATTTTAATGGTCAAATCTCACTTCCCAATTAAGTTTATATTTCATAGTATAATTATTATTGCAGAACTCGCACACAATTGTACAATCAATTCTTGAATTAATATTTGATTTTGAAATTTTCTCAAAAGATTTCATTTAAATTCGACCCTTTTGCTACATAATAGATGAACAGAAATACTTTCTTCTTCTACTTGATCAATTAAATTAATGCAATTAATTAATCAATACGATAAGACAAAAGAACAACTACATGAAAAAACTGTATAACTGCAACCAACCTGAAACTATGACATGCGATTGAAAATAAATGCATTATCTCTTAAGGCTAAATGAGATTCTGACCTGTAAATAACCATTTTCCAGGATTAAAATAACATAACAATAATAAGAATTAAAATAAAATTAATTTAATCCATAAATGCCACTATTAAATATTATATTAATTCATTACCGACTTCCTAAAATTATTTTTCATTAGAAAATTTAAAAAAATGCCTGACCTTTAATTGATGAGGTCCTCATTTTCTATTTTCCCTATTTTTTTATCCTACTTAAATAATATATTCTTAACTATTTCTGCTTTATAAATTATATTTAATGGTAAATGTTAACTTTGGTTAGGATTTAAACACTTAACATACTTATGAATCACTGTATCACAATATGTACTACTACATAATATGATTGATGCATATTATGCATTTTGACAAATAATCAAAATATTACAGGCAAAGAGTTGATTAATTTATAAAATTCATAAAAAAATAAGACAACTAATTTAAATATTTTATTCTTGAATTTTAATTAACTTTGATAATTTTTTTATTGACGCAAATACTGTTCAGAGATAAATTGAGATTTTTCAGAGATAAATTGAGATAAATTGAGATTTGAGGGGAATTATTATGTTATTTTTTACAGTAATATTTTTCAAATGGTAATAATATTTAAAATATTTATTGAAATGACATTTATTTTGTGGTGCCACCTACTTTACATTCCAATATTTGTTTACGCATTACAGTTCTAAAATATTTCAGTATATTAAATTATAATAAATTTTATCTGTTAAATCTTGTTTTTTTTTCATATTTATATACTTTTTTTTGGTAGTAAAATATCAGATATACATTTATGTTTTGAGGTGAAAAAAACAAGTGTAGTTACACGTTAAAAAAATGACAGATTCTTGCTGAGAATTAATAACAATCCCAGCTTGTATTATTCCAGATTAAAGAAACATAATTTATTATTACTAATTTTTGTTATAAAAATGAAGCAGTAATCTAATTTTTTAATTATAATGAGGATCAGATAATTGTGATTGAAATAGCAGATAATCAACTTCAATTTGAAACAATGCAAAAAAAATTAACATTAGATTTATGATTATTTTTAAGTTTCATGACTATAAGGATGTAAATCATTAAGTTGACCTTAGTCACAAGTTACTTCTGAAATACAATAAAATCGTCTTGTGCAAGCTTATCAAGGAAAGTCAGAAGTGAAGTTGTTTCTCGTTATCTACTTTTCTGAGGAAAATGTATTTATTTTTTTATATACAACAAAAGGCTGATGCCCAATAATAGTTGTTATTAGTATGGATAATAATGAATTTTTTAGCATTTAAAAAAGTCATGTCTGACTGAGACTTGAACCCGAAACTTCCAGATGAAAGGCTTATTACATCATTACTAAAATGCGAGTTTAATGTCCCTTTATTAGTAACATATTCATCCAATCTACTACAGGAATTGATATTTCTAGGCATATTAGTACTCTTAAGAAAAGCAAATCTGATTGTCATCACCCCCTCTAACCAAAAAAACACAATGTTTGCATTCCAGAATGCTCAATTTTAAATTGCAGATTGATATCTGCTGACATTTGTATGTACAGTAGTGTGCAAATTAACACAGTTGTTATTTAATAAAAAGTAACTTTATTTACAAAAAAAGATCATACCTATACAGTTCGTGAATAGTAATTAATGTGTCATACTTAATTCTTAATTACTTCACATACACGATTTGGCATCGATTCAACAAGTGTACCACACATTCCGATGTTATTGCTTTAATGAGGTCAATTTTTATGGTACAATTAATTTTTGAGAGTGATTTTTTAACTATTTCCCAAAGATTTTCATATGGGTTTAAGTCTAGAAGTTGCCTGCCCATGGGAGCACTATAATCTTTCATTCTTCAAACAATTTTATTTTTTTTGGTAGTATGATATGGCACCAAATCTTGTTAGAACACTCCAATTCCTTGTGGAAATTTATTTTGAAGTTTTGTCACAACCCTTGCCCTCAGAATCTAGATATATCTATTACTTTCCAACATACCATCTACTGGAAGTAATGAACAAGAGCCTTCAAATATGAAACAACTCCAAAACAAATTTTTCTGGAGATATTTAACTGATTGTTGGATATGAGCTGGTGATGTATTTTCATCTGATCTTTTTAACGTTTAGAACCCTTGGCCTCTGAACATAAAAATGTGACTTGTCAGAACATTTTTCCATTCTTCTTTGGTCCAGTTAGTATGTAATTTGACTAGATTTTTCTGTTGAAACAAGCAATTCTCTTGAGAAATTATTTTCTAAATTAAAAATTTACATTTAATATTAAATTGAAACGATAAAATTGTTAAATGGATTTTAATTAAGGTTAAACAAAAGTATGATTCATTAAAATGTGATGAGATATAATTTATAAATGAATTTTTTCACATATGTTTAGCAGAATGCAAAATTATAAATAATATTACATTTCAAATCGTACAACCACAATTTTAAACATAATAATTTAATTAAAACGTGTAATTAATTAAAAGGGTTAGGTTAGTTAAACAGGTACGTCAGTTAATTACATTTATGAAAAGACATCATCATGTTACATTCATTATATCTCATTATACGCTATTACTTTTCTCTAATTTGAATAAAGTACTAAGAACACATTTATTCAACTTTTAGTTTAACTTTGTTTAATAACATGTAACAAAATGAAGAGATAAGAATTAATTAGTAATTAAGTTTTAATTTTATTACTATTTCTGTTACATTGATGTTTTTTGTTTTATTTATTTGCTTATAACAAAATTTCTCAAATAATGTTTTTTAAATAAATTTACTTTGCTTTTATTGTGAAATATCAGAACTAATTTCCCAAAAAATTTTTTTATAACATATTGAATTTTCTTTTTCCTTCAAATTTATTCAAAATTGATTCTAACCATTGTTTCTATTCGCTGTTATTAATAGCTGTTAAAAAAACTTAAGCAACTTTATGTGAGTTGTATGTAAGCAACTTTATGACTTTTTATAAATTTTCAGGATATAAAAATTTGAGTGATAGATTTTTCTGCATTAATTAAATAAATATGATTTTTTTGCTTGTGAATCCCACTATGATTTGATGGTTTCTCAATACCTGAAACATCTCAAGGGAGAGTATTCTTGAAATTATATTGTAGAATACAAGGGATTGTATTCTTGATAGTATCTTGAAAGGATGTATAGCAGGTTAAAATAACAATGACCAAAGACACATTAAATGGATCAATATTCTAGCATAGAAAACTGAATTTTGGGACTAGTTCACTCCATGATATTTTGTCATTTTTTAGTAGCAGTCTATGTTCCTGAAAATAAAACAATTAAAAACATTTTTCCCATAAACATTTATTTATATTTATAAATGTGTACTATATTTGCTTTAAAATACCAGAATTGTCAATAAATTCTAAAAACTAACAATATTCAATTGTTCACATACACTGAGAAACAAAACTAAACTTTTTTTATGGCACAAGAACAAAATTTGTGATAAAATTTTTCACCCTCTCTAAATGATTTTCTCCATCAGCAGCCTTTTTTTGTGATGTGCAGGTAAACTTTGAAAGAAATATAAGAATTTCCATCTTGCAGGACACTATTCATCTTATGTAAAATGTGGTAATTCTTGTTTCCCTTTTTTTTTTGTAATTTGTTACGTTTATCTTTAGTATCCAATAATATTCGGTTACCATTCTTGCACTCTGTTGTTGCTGGTATCTGTTTTCCATGACTGAGATTTGCTGATAGAAGTATTCTCCATTCTTGTCATGACAGTTCCATGATTGTTCAAATGGAAATTCAATAAGTGAATTTTTAGAAATATATTAGACCCCATATGTTTGTATGATTATAATTTACTCACAATGGCATAGTAGTGAGGGATTATGACTTTCTTTTTGGTGGAGGAGAAGGGGAAAGCCTTACCAGTCGCCGTTTACCTGCAAAGAGTGACAATATCTCACCAATTAAACCCCCTGCCCCACAGCAACACAAGCCAACCAAAAAGCATAACTCAATCTCTGTTGCGAATTTCAGGATCGACAGCCAAAGGAAAACAGATAGCAGAGTCTTACGGGATCAACGGAACTAAGCCCATCCACGACCGGTCGCAGAATAACTCACCCTCCTCACCATGGGCTGTCCTTCCATCCCTCTTTTGTCTCCTTTCTGCAATAATGCTCATAGCCATGACCTGAGCAGCATGATCATCAGACTGAAAGATGTAGCGCAAACTTGATGGAGTCCCACTGGCATTAACAGAGAACACAAACTTCATTCAGTCTGAATCGTGACAAACGTAGACTGAAATGGCCTGACTATATGATCAGTATCCTCCAACTTTCCTTTTAAACTACAAAATTCTGCAAGAGCTAATGTAGTTCCAGCTCAGCTTGATATAATTCCTTTTTAGTGTTCCTGTCGACATGACTGTGGATCGTCTTGGCAACGTCCACAGTCCTACCGACCCCTGTCAAGCTGTTAACTTCCTGACTTTTAGATGGCATGCGTTGCACCTTCAGACTCCTTAAAAGAATTAGAATCATCCATAACTTCAACAATTTATATTACTATTATTAAAGTAATAATCAGAGCCTAAATAAACACTTCCTTCCAACCTGATAATAATAATCACCACAGTATTTAAATAGTATCTCATCACAAGTACTATCAAAACCCATGTTAATAAAATAATGTACACTGCAATCACCTTATCCCAAGAAGAAAAGGCAAATAGTTAAAACTATAATTAAAATTACTAGTTATTTACCGTTAACCCACTGTTTGCAGTAAACAAATTCATACAATAAAAATATGAAGATTGCAATTTACAATATATTGGTATGACTAATTGTTCCTTTTCGATAACAACTAAAGTACATAATTGACAAGAACAAAGGGATACAAAGACTATTTGAATTTTGCTAAATACATTTTTGATTCTAAACATAATTATAATCCAGATAAACTCATAGAGATCTTAGATTATTCTAATAATTGTTATAATACTATTAATCAAGAAAAATTCCACATACATTACAACAAATTAATTAACAAATTAACTTGTTTTTGATTCCAAGATGACATTTTATATAAACAAATAATGAAAGAATTATTCAGTTGGTCAAATTGATTCGCCACTTAACAGCAATCATAACAATTGTAATATTGTTACAAATCGGACATACGTACTTTTACTTTAAATTTTCGGTTTTTAACTTGACATTCAATTTTTATGACTAACAATTTTACATAGTGAATTTTATATATTTTTATAATTTAACAATCCACCTGAAGATGGCAGAATACCTGAAAATGTTTGAGGGAATTAACTAATCAATTGATAAGTTGATTTTAATACTATATTTAAATTAAATTATTTTTTGCCAACATTGCCATGTTTGCAAAACTAAACAATTAACTAGGGGATTATGATTTCCTATAAATTTTGTACAACACTTTTAAATGACCTTCGTGCTGACTTTTCCACTTAGCTTAACATTTCTTAAAATTGTCCATCTCTAACCGTAAAACTTAACTGGGGACCCACAAAAATTTTCCCTTCAATTTTAGTCTGGTACAATTTTAGTGTACCAGAGGAACTTTTGAAATCCAGCTCCATTTTATCCATTGCCATGACAAAGTATTTCAAAAGCCCTAATCTTTTATGAAATGGAGATAGAAGAATCATTTCTGAGTTAACAAATGGTGGATGTACAATATTTTTCTGTCCAGCTGAAACAAAAATGCTTCATGCTTTAGCCAATCTTTTCTGATATAATGATTTATCTTGTCCCTCTTTCCCATTTACACAAAAAGCTACAGTAGAATTTAGTGTAGCAAAGAGATGAAAAGCAGCCATGACAGCACAGATATTGTTACAGCATACTGAACTATTTTCTTCAGTATATAAATCTTGATACTCTTCCTGATAATTGTAAAAGAAATGCTCTTTAGTGTCAGTATGGAAAATACCCCAGCCTTTTAGCCTAGATCCCAAAAGCATGGCTTGATTCTTTGACAAGTTCAAATTCCGAACAAGGTCATCTAATACATCTTGAATTATCAAATGAGGTTCATGGGAAGAGGATCTACTTCAAAAGTAGGATTATCTTGCTTCTCATATTGAACTTCAGTCAGTACCTTTTATTCCAATTCATTTTCTAAAGTTAGATGTGTTGATGGATATAGTAATCCTCATCATGAGGCACTGGACTTCAGACAGTAAATTCAGGTACTGCACCGTGTATTCAGATTTTCCTTCTTGTGGCACCCCATCAATATGGCAAAACATGTGCTGATTAACCCTAGCCTAGTCTATCAGATGTTTCAGATAGGTTAAACAGCTGATGTGAAGGATTCAATTCTTATCTTGATCCCCAACTTTACATCCAAATATAGTTCATAACATTTTTCAATTAGTGGAGTCAAACTTTGTTGTTCTTTAAACTCAAATCACCACACATGTAATAGAAGTTATACTATCAGATACTCACACATATTGATAATTTACACACATCTTGGCAAATTTTTTCATTAACATAACCTACTTGACACTGTAACCGTAAATCACAAATCAGAATGAATTCATAGTGCATGGATATACAGAAATTTTTTAACAATATTGTTCTTTTAATTGTTTGATTCAGCAGAGTGCTCGAAGCTGATATGTCAGTATCTCAGTTATCTGATGTGTCAGTTATCTCTGAACACTGCTCTATGTTAGAAATCATTTAAAATATTCTTTTATGTACTTAAGTAATACCTACAAAAAATACGTACAATTTCACAATAGCAATACTTCAACTTTTGTTGTCACACAAAAACAGTGGGTGGTAGAAAAATTCTAATTGCATTTTTAAACTGCATTAAAAGTTGCATTAGGAACACAATAAAACGTTCATGTGACAAAACCTGCGTTTATCAATCACATTAAACAAGACTACAGAAAAATTTTTGTGTTATAACAAAATATTAATAATAGAAATTAATTGGGTTATTAATTATTGGGAAGTGGATTAGAAACGCTTTAGTCATTTGGCTTTATTCTCAATTCACTGCCAATCTTCCATCAGGTGTTTAGCTAGTACCCATTAGTTCTTTAGTCCTAGCATGTTCAGCATGTAGAATGTATAGGTTACACTTATATCCCTAGAAGCAGTCATGAAAAATAAGAGGTAAAGCGTAAGAAAAATATAATAGTTAAACCTTCAAGAAAGTACTTTATTTGTCTTTGGTGTCAACTGTTGATAGCAATCCATCAATAACTCTTAAAAAGACAACAAAAGACAGTATTATCAGAAATGTCACTAAAAATGTGGCTCATAATCAGTTCTAAAAGATGTATGGAAAATCAGGTTACATTAATTGAAAGCAATTTACAATAATTTTAAAGTGTTATTAAATATATATTCAGATATTTTTGGTTTATATCTTCAAAATGTTTTTTCTTTACCTATTTTATTTATTTATTATCTTCACTTAGTTTTCATCATTATTTTTTTAATAATTATTAATTAAATAGATGACAACCAATTCTCAATAATACTTAAGTTTTGAGGTAAGGTGTTTAGTCCCTTTTCTCCTCAGTATCATTTACCATCATTAAATTTACAATGGTTGATAGCAAAGCTATAAATTTTTTTTATTGCTAAATTGAGTCTGTTGTTATTTTTAAATAATTGTTTGATTTCTAATTAGGCAATCTATAATCATGGATGTGACAACTGATTAATCTCAATTGGGTTATCATATAATCTATTTTTGAAAACTAAATAAAATTTCAGGTCTAATAAAATTTAACAAAAACTAATGACCATGGGAAAATTATTAAAAACAGTAGCAACTATTTGTCTTTGCATGTTATAGTACTAAAAACATCTTGCAGCTTTCTTTATATTATGCACTATCATATGTCCCCAGTTCCTGTCTTAATTCATTTTTATTGGCTATTTATTTTATTTACTTATTTATCCAAATAGTAACCACAGATTTCAACACGATTATAGTTACTATTTTTTTCTTGATGATGATGTGAATATTTCCAAGCTTGGAAGGCAGAAATGAAACCAAGCTGCTGAAAAAGATAGTGATTATTGGTTTATTATAGTTTTAATAATAATTACTTTATGGAATTTATTAATCAAAAGAGTAATCAAATCGCATTTTAATAATTCAGTTTGTAAATTAACTCTAAAGATTTTAACTGTGATAAAACTGGTGACTTTTATCAGAGGAGGTGTCCTCTTATCAGATAGATTGGTCAAGCAAGGCAACATCAGGGTTTAACCAGTTGGTTAAACCCTGATTTAAAGTTACAAGCTGTAGATTTCTCTTTAATTAGTTTTGCAGCAAAACTCAGTTAATACAACAGCCAATTTAGCAATTAAAATTATTCTATCATGTGAAATATTCCAGTTCAAATGTTTGTCTAGTAGGTTTGTCTGTCGGTGTGTACAGAGTAATATAGATCTTAATAACATCATTCTAAAAAAGTGAACAATATTTAACAATTTTAATAAAAAATATTTTTAGCCAGTTACTCTTAAGTTATTTATGTTAGAGATGAAAATACAATTTTCATATTTTATAAATCTCTTGTACTGTTTTCAAATAAAATAATATGATAAAAAATATTTGGCTCTCAATGGTATTATAATTTTTAAAACTTATATCTGAAATTCTTAACTACAAGATTTCTTTCAATACAAAATTATTTCTGGATCAACCTTTGGTCTACTTTGGGGATCTGAAGCCACTTAATTTCAATATATTCTTCCAAATCAGTGGGTATTTGGAGGTATTTTCAGAGAAATTATAAATACTCGTATAATCTAACCAAACTTAACCTACACTTGCTTTTTTCACTAACCTATCTTTTTTATTTCTATTGGTCAATTTTATTCAAATGTGGGTCTTACAAATGTACGTGAGAGAAGTCCATTATTAAGAATTATGGTTATAATTGTAAATATAATCTAACCAAACTTAACCTTTGCTTGGTTTGCTCACTAACCTTGATTAGCGAGCTTAGGTTAAGTTTGGAAAGATTTTTTCAAATTTTTGAAAAGAATTAATATGTTCAATGCACCAGATACACTTTGACCCTAAAATTTGCAGAAAGATTTGATACTTCATTTTTGACATGATCACTATACCTCCCCTTATCAGAAAATAAAAATTGTTTTTTTGAACTTAATATAAACTTTAGAAAATTAATAAATATAATAATTTAATTAAAAATTAGGTATTCCATCAACATTTTTTATATAAATTTTATTAAATTGTTTTAGGAATTTAAATGTGTAATATTACATTTGGTAAAGAAGTTTGATTATTTGTTACAATTTCTTTGGATGATCTTTAAGAAATGTCCTAATCAACTATTAATCATTTTTAGTTTCGTAAGCTGGTACCATTATTGGTTCATTGTTTCCTCCGTTTGTTCTACTGACATTTTTATTGGAAATGTTTGCCAATCTGAGATAATTTTGAAGTTACATAGAACTTAAAAAAATAATAGCTGGAATGGATTCAATTCTTTCTTTCTCTAAAACAAAATTTTGATTAAATATAAAACTCCAATTATTTACTCTGTAAAGTGAATTTATATCCCTTTATCTAGTATTCCTGTATGAACAAAATAATGATGTTGTTTTTAATATAAAAATACTTTATAATAGTAATTAAATAAATTCTTCAGAAGATCTTTTAGTCAGAGAAAACCTATGGTGTAGAATGTGGCAAATAATTATTCAGAAATATTAGTATTATTAGTATTTCTACAAATGGGAAGGAATAGGAAATTGCATTAGAAAGTAAAATGCCTAAGGGAAAAATTTTCTAGTGTTAGTTAGTATTAAATTTTGTTACATAGCCTATAACATTTTTTCATACTAGACGACCAGTCACAAATTTATTTTTACAGGTTTTGTTGCTGTATGTTGAGTATTTTTATAATATATTGGTGAATTAAAAAGTTTTCTTTATTTTGTGATAGATTTTTAACACTATAAATCGTATACCCGACTATAACACGCGTAGAGTAACGCGGATTGATGACCGAAATCCCAGTGTAGATCGTCCCACACTTAATTCTGTTAAAAAAAAACCAGCACACGGACTATTCTCGTGAATACGATATTTTTTTACAGAATTATATTTTTTTCACTTTGAACGGTTCTGAGTATCTCTTAGCGCGATCTGTTAGATATTTTGGAAACTACATAATTTTGATCAACACGTTTCTTCCCGCCGAAAAACTAGGTTATGGCCACTTCGTTCAAGACAGTGTTTAATGTGTGTTTATATTGATATTTCACTAAGATATTAACATAATATGTTTAATTTCTATTACTGAAAGAATTACAGTGTTATTTTATTCTTTTTAGTAAGTTAGTTTTCTAAAATATTCGTATGTTTTACGGCGGTAAAGTGTTGTTTACTTATGATTTGCATGCTATTATTTTTTTTTATGCGAGTTGTTTTCAAGGTGCGTCTATGTTTTATTTTATAATATTTATTATTTGATGTAAGTAAATAATTTCTTTTCAAAATGGGTGAACGTTATCGCGTAGACGATCCAAAAACAATAAACCTGATAAATGATCTTTTACAATCTGATATTGATGATAATATTAGTTCAAATGAAAGTCGTACAAAATTTGTAAATGAAATATTTTTTTATTTCTAATTTTAAGGAGAAACTAACGATGAGGATAAAGATCCAGATTTTGAAGTAGGGTCTGATTTATCTGATGGTGATGGTAATGCCTATAATAGGTCAAACATTGCCCAAATTTTTCCTGACTAGAATCTATCGACATCTACTTTAAAGCCTGAGGCCAATAAAAGTACCAACAGAAAGAGAAGTAGTGAGTCTGGAAACCAATCAGATGAGTTCCTAGGTTGGTTGTTTCATGACAGTCATCCCCTTTTGTAGATTACTTTATTTTACCACACTGCTTCAAAATGTATCATACAAGAGCTAATTATACCCCCCCCCCCCCCGCAAAAAACACCCTTTTTTTTTATTATACTAATATTTTATCTATTAATTGGGAAGTGATTTTTTTTTACTTATAAAATAGAACTTGTATCATTTGCTTATAATTATAATATTTTAAAACATTATGAGAACAAATATCATATAAACATTGTTACAATTTACAATATTTTTTATCATATTCAAACTGTTGTAACATTTTTGCTAAGTACACAAATTATAAAACAAAATTATATATTTAGATTAAACTACAAATTGTGATGATTCAAAACAGATAAGATTTATTAATTTAAGTTTATAATGAAGATAGTAATAATATTTCAAAATACCCCTAAAATTCCAAGGATTCTGGTACCGGCTATTACATAATGGCTTAGGATTCAAAGTTTTAAATGGTTTTTTTCATTTTGTTTTTAGTGTTTAAGAGCTTTTTTTTAAGATTAAAGGAAATGTGTAACGTATCACAAGTTAAAATTAAGCCTGTAAATAGTAACATGAAATATAGTAATTTTTATATATTTTTTTTGGGAGCATTCTCAGGGCAAAAAAGGGCAATCTGGATAGTCATGACCCAGATTAAAACCGAGTCAAGAAGGCTAAGATGGGAGAACTCGGCCTGAAATAATGTGTAAAACTGATCCAGGCAGGCACCAGGTGATTTTAACCATTAGTCTGCTGATGGTGATTTGATAAGACCACCAGTGGAAGCCCGGCACCCCGTCTGTAAATGTATTTCTACCTCCCTCCTAAAAAAAAAATTTATTATGGATTTTATCAATGTAAAATGTTAGTAAATGTGTACTATTTTTATACATTGTAAAAGTGTTATTACATAGTTAACAAATTAAATGCTAGAGGCCAGATAAGTTCAATGCAGTTTGTATACTAGTTCCTAAGTTATACACATGAGAGCAGCATGCATAAATGTGAAAGGGAAGCTACATGCAGCATTTGAATTAATATAATTTTATTGCAGGAATACATGATATTTTAAGAAATGAATTTGTTATTTTGTTGATAAGGTCAATCCTTAAATTTATTGGTTAATTTAGTAATGATTATAAATATATTTTGCAATACAGAAAATGTTAATTTAAACTCAATTTATTAATTTTAACAAACCTACTTATTGATTTGGAATTAACACCAATTTGTTTTAAATATATATATATTATAATATATTTGACATTATTGAACTTACTAATATTACTAAATATTAATTCCTTATTATAATTCAGTTTCTTAGGATTGATTTTTGTAAGTTGCAGTATTCTTTCAGAATCCCGTCCCCAAAATTTTTTCTATTTTTTTTTTTAAACGATATATGATGATTCGTACGAATATTAACATAATCTATGCTCGCTAATGTCATCTAAATTAACGTTAAATATACAAATTATATACAGTGATGCAATCTTTAATGATGACTAATAGAATTTGTTGGATTCTTATTTATGTGAATTTCTATGTTATCATTTACATGGGGATGAAGAATATTTGTTAAATCTGGTACTTCAACATATTGTGAGATTCATCCTGTAGTATAATCCCTGTTAGGCATGGCATTTTTCATTCGATATATATTTACATTTTCATATTCTCATGTACAAGCATCTTTGTAATTTTATATGGTGAATTATATTCATCATCCAAAAAAAAAAAATAAAGTAAATTAATTTTCAGATCAGTTTGAACTTGCCAAAAATAATATACTTGTCTCACCCAACTGGTGTACACCGCAATACATTATAATTCTCTGCTGATTATAAAATATGGTACTTTTTAAGTTCATTAAATACAAATGATTAAGGCATTGTGGATAATCTGAATTGGAAGTTTCGTGGTTTAAATGTTTTTAAGCCAAATTTACAATATCTGTTAGGATTTTTAATAATGGCTAAAAGTACTTTGTTTTATTGTGATTCACAAACAATGTGTTTTGTAAATATTTTCTTTCTATTGTTATTATTTATTCTTTTTTTTATTTTCATATATATATATATATAATTATGATTACTATTAATAAATATGTTGTCCAGTGAGTTTCAATTAATAATTCAACAAAAAACAAGACAATAATAAGTTCAAAAGCAAAATCAGTTACTGCAGGTGTATTAATTTATTTCAAAATAAATAATAATCAAACTTGAATATTTAGCAAAATGTTACATTTTCAAATTTAAACATATTTACACTGTTATAAATGAACAGATAAATTTTGAAAATTATACATACTTGATATATGTATATATAAAGTTGATCTAAAAAGGAATAAATTTAGCTTTGAAAATTACATCCTTTAAACATTCCCCAATTTGCTCGTCACAATAACATTCTCTTTCTAAGTTGTTTAACTTACTTGTCTTGATGTTTCTTGGTTTATTTCTTCAGTATCATAATGGATATTGGCCTTCAATTGTTGAACGATCCAAAGATTGTTATGGTGTACTCTATCTTTTAAATTACCCACAGAAAAAAAGCCTTGGAGGAGGTATTAAGTCAGGTGAGGTGATTTCAAATTTCAGAGTTTTGAAAAATTACACTTCATCCAAAAATTTGCCATAAGAGTTCAATTACAGGGTAGTAGTACCACCTTGCTGCCACCGTACTTCTGGTGTGTTCTCAACTGCAGGATGCACAAAATTGTCCAGCATGTCTCGTTTCCTTTTTCCAGTGATGGTTAATGTGCTTCCTGTCTCATCTTCAAATATCTAAGAACCAAAATTTCTTCTGCATTTACACCACACCAAGTTCTTCCTTTTGCACAGTGTAATTCATATTAGCGGGCTATTCTTTCTGTCTCCCAAATTCAGATATTTCTTTTGTTAAGAAATCTGTTTAGGTGGAAGTGGACCTTGGCATTCCTGATGGCTAATTCTTGGATCTGGACAACATACTAATCATGGCCAATAATCTCCTGACTTTAGTTTCTGGTCTATATAATGCGATCTATATTGATCACACTACACTCTATATATAATTATATTCATATATAATTCTCTTGAACAGTAGGAATTGGAACAAGGGAAACAGATAAATCTTATATTAATGAAAAATAAGAAAACGCACACTTTTTTCTTAAAAATATTCTAATATGTATATATTTTTATTTACTTTTTTCTCTTTTTTCAATTAACTTAATATTTGTCTGTTGCTGTTGTTCCAATTCATTCTGTTCAAGTCTACATTTCCAAAAATCTTTTATTCTTTATTTCTTTGTCTTCTTTCTTGAAATTATTCCCATATTCAAGAGTAACAAGCATCCAATTCAAGATTACTTGATAAAGTTAGCAGTGAATGATTTTCCATTGGCTTTATTACCAACACAAATATATGGTTGTGTAATAACATGCCAGTTCTATTTTAATAAAGATTCACACCTACACGTGGCACATTTATTTTGTTTTCCACAAAAACTGGTATAGAAGGAACATCATTAGATACAAAGAAGGTAACTATAATTGGTGTTTCTTATACCTCTTCATGTGTCACTGCCTTTAGTTACAATGATACAGTAGTATATACCACTGCATTCAAAAAATAATAATAATAATCTGCAAAAAGAAGAGTTTAACTCAAAAGGTTTTTTATAATTTTATTGGGAATTTATTGTGAAAATTTCAATTGGAACTGTAGGTGACTTTTAATAACTTAAAAAAATTGAAAATGTCATTTTAATCATCCTTTTTTTGCTTTTACATGTGTTCAAGTTTTACTCATGACCTATTTTACCAGTTTTGATATCTTTATTTTGTTGAGGATTTTCCTCTGGTTGTTGATAGTAATTTTTTTCATGTAACATCGTTAAATTTTTTCATTGGAATATTAAATGGCCCCATACTGATTAAAAGATTATATTGTTTACATAATTATTTACATTTAATTGCATTAACAATATTTTTATACGTAATTTTGTTTTTTGTTTTAATAATAGGTGGGTTCATCTAGCGTAACAAAAATGCAGAATTAAAAAGTCTCCTCTTTCTAAATATGTTTATCTTTACCTAAAGGGAATACCAATAATTCTATAGTAATTATGAATTAAAGTCAATTTTTATTACTATAAAGTGACAAATATAAAAGTATTACAAACAAAATATATTTTGGAGAAAAAAATTTATAATTTAGGGTTAAAAATATTTTACTAGGGTTAGGGAAAAAATAAATGAAACAATTTTATTTCACAAAAAAGTAATTGAACATTTTCAACTAATTTCTTCACATTCTTGCCATTGGTTGATGATGTGCTCTGTTAAATTTTACTCTCAAACACTTATTGTAGATTAATAAAAATCTCCATTTTAAAAATACATAGAAGAAAATATACTTAAAGAACTTCAGTTGTCTTGACAATATTATTCATCTCTACAGTTCTTTAAAATTAGTTCCACACCAGAATTGTGCAAAACCAACATTTATTTATATATGAATGAAAGTACTGGAAAATTTTAAAAACTATTAAAACCATCAAGAAAATAGTCAGTAACCATGAAACTAGTAGAAACGATGTCATCTAGTTACCATTTACATAAGTTTCCATAAACAATATCTAAGTGGTTTTTTTTTGCAAAAGCTGCTAGATATCCCATCTAATGACATTGAATTGAAAATGGAAATAAGATTATGACAATTGTGTAATACTCATATTTAGCAGTTCCTCGGGGCAGGTGCACACTTTGGCCTATAGTAAGGTATTGGTTTGCTGGGCATTTCTCCCGCCACCACCTGATTCGGTTGCCCTAAAGCATAAGACCGAATGTCTGTGCCACAAACGGCTACTGAGCCGTGAAAAAGTTGCTGTTGCAGTTGGACTTTCTGGTAGTTATAAAAATAGTTGCCTGTAGATGATAGGAATACTACCACTGGACTGGCTTCTTCAGTGTATATCAAGCAAACCAAAATTGAAAATTTTAAATAATACTGTAGTAAGGTATGTCATCAAATCTGTCTTCCTCAGTTTTTTCTGTACTTAGCCTCTGGAATTATGCTTTTCACTCTCCAGCTGGCAGTTATAAAAATAGTTGCCTGTACATAATAGCATTGCTGCCACTGGACTGGCTCTTTCAGTGTATATAGAGCAAACCAAAATTGAAAAATTTCAAATTATTGCAATTTTGTTTTGCATTAAATTAACAAACATATCAATTTAACCAATAATAAAAATTAAATCTTTTCAAAATTTTTAGATTCTGAAAGTAAAAGATTTATCTATCCGCATTTTAAAACTACCAATTAAAGATGTCATAGGCATTGTAGAGCATTATTATTTTTATTTATCCAAATGAATAAAAATATCTGCTTGGGATTTCAGATTTTCTGAGATTTGTATGTTTTCATGTGAATAACTTACTTATTCTGAAAGAATGTAGGATATCAGTGAGACATTCCACTTATTTTGCAAAATCTAGGATATCCTGCAATACTTTAACATAACCAGTGAGTGTCCTGCGTATCGCAGGATTGATATTGAATATACATAACAAATTTTGTCTGTCAATATGGGGGAACATCCAGTCTGTTATAAACACATTACCGTTATTCATTAGGAAAATTTTTAAATTATATGATCTTTTTATCATCACTTAATAAAGCCGTGGAATTCATAAAAATGAAGTAATTGTAACTTCTGTTTGTCATGTCGTTTGAGTAGTTCTTTACTAATTTTCATTCTTTTCTGTATTTTGCTTGTACTAAAAATCAATACTTGTGTGAAAGGTTTATCATTTTTGTTGTTGCAATTTTTAATAAATTACCTATCTAAATATTTTAACCAGTTAATTTAAATTTAAACCAGTACAGTTTGCGATTTTTAAATTTTACTTTATTGAGTTTTTAAATAAATGTTATTATAATGTATACTGTAAAAAATAAAGTAAAGTATACTTGATACTGTAAAAAAATTTCTTTCTCATCCTGATAAAAAACCACTAGTAACATCAGATGACTAGTCTTGTCTAAAGAGATAATCTAATAATTAAACTTGACAAAGGTTTTAGAAACCCTATAAAAACACAAGACGACAAGGGTTTAAATAACTTTTGCCTCTTCAAAACACTTAAAACTAAAACATTAAAAACACTTTAAATTTCGTTAAAAACACTAAAAAACATAAACCTTTTCTATCAAAATTTTGTCAACAAAAGATATCAAAATAAATTAAAATACTTAGTCAAATATTATGTCGTGAACACACTACAATTAACTTTTTCATCAATTCTATCACCTAGGTTTACCCTTATGCCATCCTTTCTTACTTCTTTTTTCCATCTTCCAGAAAGCCTCAGTGTTAAAATTCAAAAGATTCTGATGTCTGGGAGATATATCCTACTAATCCTGTACAGTAAATCACAGAGGATCTCTTGCTGCTGGCATCAGGTGATAACAGCTTTAATTGTGTGGTCAGCAGTACATCAGACTCGAGACTCAATGCACCCCTTAATAAGGCTTGTGAAAGGCTACTGTGCCTTTAGAGGCTCCATTTTTTTTGTTCTGACTCCTCTTTTACCAATAATTCTACCTCTATTTTTGCAGTTCCTTGAATGGGGATTTTTTCGATTTAGGCTTTTTCTTTAGAAGTCGTTGGCTCAGGCTTTTTGTCAGTTTTGGCTATCTTTGGCTTCACTTGAGTGCTAGTCATAGGCTCATTGTTGGGTTTTACGGAGTCTTTTCTTGGGAAACATCTACTTTCTTCTGCGTTGGTTTTGGGCTATTTCCTGTTGATGGTTGATTCTTCAATATTTTATTGATAATATGTAGACCATATTTGCTAGGACTGGTGCTAGTTCAGAAATTACATTCTTTGAAGTTACAGGTGCTTCAGCAACCTGTGCATATGATGTAAACTCTGGCATACTACTAAGCACAATTTTTTTAGCTTTCATGTAGCTAACCTTTTGCATTGTCTTCACTTCCTGAATAGCTACTTCTTCCGAATAGATTCTTCAAAACAAAGGTTTTTACATAGACCATGGAAGCTGCGCGGATGCTTAATTTTCTGTATCCTATTGTTTCGCCAGTCAGTATGTCGCAAGGTGCGACCGGAGATACGGGTGAGCATACCCTGAGGCATTAATTCTGCCAGGGTTCCCGTAGTCAACTGCCTTCCACAGATTTAACACAAGTCGGGGAGTCAGGTACTGTCTGTCACGATACCGATATCCCAGGGCTCGCACGTAGCTGTAACGGTTCCGATACCCTTACCCATGGACAATCCCTGCCAAGGGCCGTAGTGACTGACTCACACTGGGCGGCGAAAGAGTTCGGCAGAGCAAGCTCACAGCAGCCCACCCTCAACCCGGTTCCACAACCAGGAAGAGAGATGAGCGCTACCTGTTCGCACTCCTTCCTGCATAAGCAAAAACAGATCACGGTCATGCATCCCGCTGCCGCCGTGAAAAGCGAAAAAAGCACGCACAACCACTTAAGACAACTCGAGACCATCAATTCCATACTTCACAATAACTATTGTCCCGTTGGCCGATATAAGTGAAAGTACCGAAGTACATTGTCGTTGCCCGACCCGACGTGTACGTAGATATTTTTGCACAGAAGTGGAGTGATTATTAGTTTTATTTGAAATTGGACCCTGTTAGATCACACAAAGCTATTATGATATTATATATATATATATATATATATATTTTTACAAAAGACTTCATAATTGTATATATCTTTTGTATTTATTATTTTTGGATGTTTTTGTAGCAAACATAATTTCTTTATTGCAACTTAATTTTGTTATCAACCTATCTCATATTCAGTTTGTCTTTCAGTGCTTTTATTTTATGTTTTATTACAGAATTTTCAATATTCTTCTTACCAAAATTCAAGAAATTTTAATTTTTTTTCCATGTTTCACTTCATAATAAAATTTCTACATTTCATAAAATTATTGTTTTAAAATGTTTTACTGAAACGTTGTTTTTGTATATGTTAAATGCGATATAGTTTTTTTACTTTACTTCATTTGTAAAACATATGCATTTTTATGTCCATGCTTCACATTCAGTTAACAAATAGAACAAAATTTAAATGGATTATTTACATTCTTAAAGTTTTACTAACATTATGATGGATACCGATGACAAAATTAGCACAAATACTACCAGAAAGTACACCATGGTTAGTGTGATAATATGTTACTAAATACATCTTTGCAAAAGTAATATTAATTTTAAAAAACCAAATAATTTATAACTTCTATTTGTATAGATTAAATAAAAATGAAGAAAATTCAGTTCACTAAATTAATCTTATATCAGCTGAATTCAATTATTATATCGGCTTGAATTCAGTTCAATGCAGTGGTTTAGCATTCATTTACTAATCAATTCATCCATTTGTAACACAACTATTATTTAATTTTTCTGTGTATTGCACGACCAAGTTTGTAATTCTAAAATAAATAAATAGATGTAAAACCGATTTAAAATATTAATAGTTTTTGTTAAATAGAATAACAAATATTAATGGAAAAACTTAGTTTAAAACTTTTCCTATTGAATAAATACAGTTTTTTTTTAAACCTATTGTTTATCTCAAAATAATTTTTTTAAAAAATCACCTGTAAGTAGCCTATCAAGATAACAGTATTTATTTACTTTTTACTGTATAGTGTCGACCCTACCGTTCAGTATGGCAAACTACGTTCTGTTTAGTTAGACGTTCGTTACGAATAGTACATTGTTAAAAATGTATTTTTTTCATATTTTTTTATACGTAACATAAAAATAATTATTGCACCTTAGAATTAAAATTTTGCAACGTACTGTCAAAGATTAAAATAATAATAAAAAATATTCTTATTTTAGGTTGGTTATGTTCCTAAATAATCAGTTTAAAATAAGAATATATATTTTTTATTTCTAAGATTTTAATATTTATATACATTTTTTGTTTTATTTTTTTTATTTTTAATATTGTTTATTCTTCACCATTTACTTTTAGCTATAAGAAATGTGATATTTATTGCTCAAGACTGCTTTTACTGGAAAAAAATTCTGATAATGAGGCTTTTATTACTTTTAACGGAATTTTATGCCTCGATTTGTCTAATTTAAAATATAAATAATGTGGGATAGTAATCCAATAACTAATTATAACGGTTTAACTAGTGTACAAACATTTATAAGGGAGCGATTTACATAATTCATAGTGACTAGGTACTGCGATGCTATTAGCCCTAATGTAATATTGTATAATATTTTAATGTAATCCTGTACGCTATTAGAATTCACATGTAGCCCTTTAATTTTAGTGTAGCTATTAGAATTTTCATGTTATCACTATGCGTATAGGTAATTCTTTCCTAACTCGTTTTTAACCAGATTCCTTCCGAATGAAAGTCCCTTACTACTAACTCTTTCCAAATATAGTTATTCTTTAAAAAACTAAACTTCAATCGTAGATCTGAATTAGGAAAATACTTGAAAAATAACGAATATTTTAGGTGTCTATTAAAGCATTAGATCCGTAGAACCGTTACGGCTTCACATTTGATCAAACGATCTCTTCCTCAGTCTGCCCACATCTCGGGTACCACGTGGTGCTTGTGATAGAATGCTCTTAGTAATACGATCGTTATCCGTCAATATGTTAGAACCAAATCCGTCGATGCTCTTCAATTCAATGCGCCCGGCTAGGTTGTGTGAGGCTTTACTACTGGATCGAGTAGATGACAAACTTACCTTACACAACACTGCTAAACTCTGTGTTATAAATAAAGCTTTGAATATCAACTCTAAGTATCGTCATATTCTTACTTGTAGCGACTCGTTTATTGCTCTCCAGGCCTTAGAAAATCTTTATTACAGATATCCTATCGTCAGCGAAATCTATAATGCAATCGCCGAATTTAACCGTCGCAATTCGCAAGCGAGTTTCTGCTGGATCTCAACCCCCGTGGGGATTCCGGGTAATGAACGTGCAGATTCTGCTACTAAAGACGCATGTAGTCGACCGTCCTTCACTACTCGTGTTACTGTATCCGACTTTGTTAACCATGTCAGACATGCGCTTCGCGCCAGGTGGCAAGATGACTGGATTGTCACTTTATAACAACCTTCGGTACGTCAAAGATAACTGCACTGTGTTGCCGCAGGAGAATTTGCCGATGTAAGTGTCGTTTGACTGTACGCCACATCCTTGTAGATTGCGAACATATGCGGCCTTGCGTCATAAATTTAATTTGCCCAGTAATTTTTGTCAAATTCTGGGCAGTAATAAAGAAGTTTTAGACCTGGTGTTTTTATTTCTACGGGGTGCTAATATTTTACTTATTTTTTGATAGTGTTTTTAAATTTTTTTACAGTAGTTGTGCGTCTTTGTGTCTTAACATTTAGTTAATTTTTTTTGTTTTGTGTTTGTTTTTAATATTTTCGTTTGTTTTGATTTTGTTTTTACCTTTCTGCTTTAAGTTTTATTTTGATTTATTTTTTTATTCTATTAGGTTTTGTATTTATATTTATTTCATGTTTTGTTTTCCGACGTTTTTATTTACTTTTTTGGTGTCGTGAAATATTCGTAGTGTGGCCAAGGAAAGTTACTGATAACCTTTAACGAAGTGTCAAGAGAAGATGTATGTATGAAATACATACATCTTCTACATACATAGAAGTATGTATGTATGAAAGAGAAAAAGTGATGACGTATGTCATACCGTTTTTGGGTATTCCCTGTATTTCCCGAAACGAAGGACGTTATGTTTTGCGTCGGGGAAGTCTCTCCGGACAACATTGTCGTAGTAATATTGACGAATAAGGTGGCTTGATACTCTGCATCGGCTTATATCGAACTAGTTCTGAGACATAAGTAGGAGGTCTGCTTAGCGGACTCATAATAGCTAGGTGGGTGGTTAAATAGAAGATTGCTGTCTGTAAGGTTCGGACTGAAGTAATTGGACCGGGGAAACGTGGATGATAGAAGAGTTTCTGTGGGTAAGAATTCCATACCTTCAGGAATTCCACACGATCACCACGTCTGGTGCATTTGGGATCCTTTTCTTCGTTTGGTGCCTTTTCTCCTCTTCTTTCTCCCACAAAAAAATTATTTCTTTTTTATTTTCTCAAACTAGAACATGAAAATATTCGATAGGAATATTGAGACTTTATAAGAAAAAATAAGGGCTTTCTTCCAGCTGAATATTTTTTTTACGATTTGATTTGTGGGTAATGAAATTGTAAAGTGCAAGATATAAACAGTGGGCACAGTAAAAGTGTATACCAATCAATAGGCTGCCGTCAACTGCTCTAATAGAAAAAAGAGAGTTGGAACATCTAGATTGAACCGTAAACAATTAAAAGAAACTTCTGTGAATTCTTATTGATGTATTGAATGAAAAAAAAAAAAATATTTTTCAGCCATATATTAGGTTCGGATATTTAGATTAGGCTAGTATATTTCCATTTAGGTTAAGTTACTTTAACCCATCGGGTTGGTCTAGTGGTGAACGCATGTTCCCAAATCATCTGATTTGAAAGTCGAGAGTCCTTCCAGCGTTCAAGTCCTAGTAAAGTCAGTTGTTTTTACAGGATTTGAATACTAGATCGTGGATACCGGTGTTCTTTAGTGGTCGGGTTTCAATAAACCATACATCTCAGGAAAGGTCGAACTGAGACTGTACAAGACTACCATTCATTTACACTCATACATAGCATCATCATTCATTCTCTGAAGTATTATTTGAACGGGAATTACCGGAGGCTAAGCAGGAGAAAAAGGTTAAGTTGCTTTAGGCAAAGTCATCTTACCCCACCGGGTTGGTCTAGTGGTGAACGCGTTTTCTCAAATCAACTGATTTGGAAGTCGAGAGTTCCAGCGTTCAAGTCCTGGTAAAGTCAATTATTTTTATACGGATTTGAATACTGGATCGTGGATACCGGTGTTATTTGGTGGTGGGGTTTCAGTTAACCACACATCGCAGGAATGGTCGAACTGAAACTGTACAAGACTACACTTCATTTACACATACATATATGGTGATTCCCGGAGTCTAAACAGGAAAAAGAAAAAAGTCGTCATCTTAAGTAGTATCATGAAAGTCCTATCGGAGGTAAATCATCATTCATTATTTGGATACATACTCTTGTAAGATTGATAGTTTGCGTCTTGAAACGTCTCTTGTAGGTCTAGTTGCACGCAGTGATTTGAAGGTACATCACTAAATATTACATTTTAAATAACCAGAAATTCAGAAATAAATAATATTATAGTTATTATATAAACTCTTAAAAAGTCATGAAAATTCGGAAACTTTACAAAGAAATTTAATTAAATGGTTAGTAACATGATGGATCAAAAAGTTGCAAGTAAAAATTTAAATTAGTTTTGTACGAATTCAAGAACTTTTATAGATTCAATACTCTATCTTCAATCTTCCTACGTTTTTTTTCTCTCTTTTTTATATTATTGTTCGCTTTGGCTGTATTATTTACTTTTTCCCTCCCTTAATTTTTTATCGTAAATCTCTTAGATAGTGATTACGGTGAGTTCACTGACCAATATTTATCAAAGCCAATAAAGTGTTTGTTTAATAGAAAATTTTTTTGGTTGCTTTTTTCTCAATGTTTCTGATTAAAAGTAAGTGTTAAAAAACCTATTATATATTATTATATTTTTCAAATTAAACTTACTCATAGTTTACGTGATCCTTCTTTAGCATTTTTTCCATAATTAAGTGATATTTCTAACTATAGATTTCCACTCCTTCCATTAATATAAATACATTTTTTACCTTTCGATAATTTTTCCTACAGGTCCTTTTTTATTTATTTTAACCCTTCCTACCTCCTTTCGCTCTCATCTTTCTTCACATACTTTTCTACTTCTCTTATTTTCATCGATCTCTTCAATGTAGTTTTTTATTCTACCCTATTCTTTTTAAATTTTTTCTGATCTATATTATTCATACATAAAATTTCATGTTGATTACATGTCTTACACGTTTCAGCTGACCAGCTCGCAAGAGAACATTAAACAATTCATGAGCGTGGATATCAGAGTGTTCCATTAACTCTATTCTTTAGAGTGCACTCTATTCTTTACGTACATTGAATAATTAATTTAGCTTTACTACAGTATGTAATTATACTACACGTAAAATTCATTTTTAACACTGATCAAAATGTTGGATGCTTTTGTAAAATTTATGAATTACATTAATCGTATGTCGTAATCTTTAATGTACAACCACCGAAAAGTTTTTGGTTAAATTATTAAGATACTCTTCATTCATTATCGAACGTACCTGCATATTATTTATCGATAAGATTTAAATCAACATTAAGACGGTTTGTTATGTATTTGAAATTTTATTAAAAAACTGTTTTTACACGACTGCCCAAAAAGGAGTGTATGTACTTAGGGTGTACGTACGTATATGTATGTATGTTTGTTCCATCGTTGCAGCTCAACGGCTGAACTGATTTAAATGTATGACCCCGCATCGGAATCGTTTCGTTACCGGTAGTGTCATAGGCTATATAACTATCTATCTATCTATCTATATATATATATATATATATATATGCAGGATGTCCTTTAAAGGTGAGGCCAAACTCTAGAAAGTGATTCTACTTAATATATTGAAGAAAAAATGGGCGGTGAACATAGATTCGAAAACAGATTCTGATTGTCTGCCATTGTGTTTTTTAAGAACGATTAAAAAAATTTCAAAATGGTGGTTGTTTCTTCAATCTTAAATATGTTAGGAATTATTAGATGTATCATATGAGTTGTATTATAAAAATTATGAAGCACTCTTTTGTGAACAAATCGACACCTTAGTCGTAAAAATCCGACGACAAACAACATGGATATTGCAAAAAAGCAGGCCTAAACCGATATGACGGCCATGTTGTTTTTCTTTATTATCGTGACTCACTTGATTACTAAATAAAATTCTCTGCTAAAATTAGCAATTTTAATCAAAAACCACGACACGACAACGAAGAGTATCATTATTATTTTTCCTAGAATCCTTACGTTACCAGAGCGGTCATAGGTTATATATATATATATATATATATATATATATATATATATATACATGGTGTCCCGTATAAAACGCAACCCAACCTTATATTGGTAGGTATTGAAAAAATAAAAAGGCATGTGTAAATGTAAATGTAATTTTTATTATTACCATCCATTATCTTACATTTAGAGTAAATGTTGGAAGTGGCCGCCGTCTTCTTGAATACTAGCTTCAATTATTTTTACAGGGTTTCTTGCAACTTTTTTCAAAGTTTGTGGCTGGATATTTAATGAAGCTTGTTCAATATTGATTTTCAATTGTTCAAGTGTTCGTGGTTTGTTGCTGTAGGCTTTTTCTTTGAGGTAACCCCGTAGAAAAAAATCCGCCGCAGTCAAATCTGGAGATCTTGGTGGCCACAAGCCTCGACCGATAACACGATTACCAAAGAATTCCTCAACGAAATCAGAAGTTGAACCTGCGTAGTGCGATGTCGCACCGTCATATTGTAGCCAGTAATGTCTATCTTCCTCTTCCAAGAGGGCGATGAACGGAAATAAAATATCCTGATATCGTTCTGCATTAATAGTGTACTCGAAAAAAATAGGACCGATTATTTTCTTCCGCGATATCGCGCACCACACGCCCAACTTCTGCGGGTGTAATTGTTTTTCTTGATAAACGTGGGGATTTTCAGCGCTCCAAATTCTACTATTTTGGCTGTTTACTGAGCCATCAAAATGAAACCGTGCTTCATCTGTGAAAAATAACGAATCCATAATTCCCTCGCGCAGAAATCGACGGAACCGTTGACAAATTGTAGCCGTTTTTCTTTGTCGGGCTCAAGAAGTCGATGAACCGTTTGAATGCGATAAGATCGTAATTGTAATCGTTTGGTCGCCCGATGAACAATCGATTTAGACAAATTAATTTCAGCAGACAAACGTCTGATCGATTTATTTGGCGAGGCAAGTAATCGGTCTTTGATTTCAGCGACTGTATCTGTATTCAATACTGACGCAGATCTTTTGTGTTCCTTGTTATTAACAGACCCGGTCTCTCTAAATTTTGCAACTGACCTTAATACTGATGTTTTGTTAGGAGCTGGTTTATCCGGGTACTTATGGCGAAACAAATCTTGCACTGCAACCGCTGATTTCGTACTGAAGTACGACTCGACGATGAAAACACGTTCATTTAGCGAAAACACCATCTTGTCTCTAGCGATACACTGAACGTTATGATTGCATTGTTGTAACTATCGGTAGTGCTCTACTGCCTCGCCGCGATGTTCAGATGTTGGACGAGTCCATTTCAGTAACCAGTAGGGGAGTAAGCTTGACTTTTGAAATTTCATGGATGAGTGATTGATCGGTTGCGTTTTATATGGGACAACCTGTATATATATAAATGAGTTTTTAACGATATTTTAATATATCATGTAAGCATGTTCGTTCTTCTTGCTGTTATTAGTTGGTTTTGCTTCTTCTTATTTATTGTTTATAAAAATCGAAGAAATATATTTTTCATGTTGTAGAAGTAGCAGGCATGATTAAGTTCTCACCTGGATTTACGACAGTAAGATAATTTTGTCCTTCGATGAAAAGTCGGGGGGCTGTGAATAGTAATTATCCTACATTAAAGATTTTTGAATAATAATTATCCTATATTAAAGAACGGGAATGTCAGAAACATTGGTGACGTTTCTTTATGTGCAGTATCAGTTGATCAAAGGCTTTTTTAAAATTTTAGATTAGAATCGGTTTATATTTTTTCAAAAAGGAAATAAAATAACGAAAAGTCGGTCTTCTGCAGAACTGCGCAAGAGTTTTCTTTTTATTTCTTAGATTATTTTAAACGTTAAAAACAAATTTTATTTATAAATTGTTTGATTATAAATCCCAGCGATACAAAATCCGAATGTAATTTTTTTTAAATTTTATTGTTATATGTTGGTAATTGATTACTGTTCGATACATGTTAATTGACTTTTTGTATATTCAAAATATTTTTTTTTACGTGTTAGATATCAATACTACATCGAGGGTGGTCTTATTTTAGTTAAAAACCCGAGTCATTTTAAATGTACAGTATAATATAAATGAACGGGAAAGGGTGGTTTTTGAGGGATTTTGACTTGACTAAAAGAGAGGGGGGATGTCTCTGTGTTTTGTATATGTATAATACGGCGGCTTTGTCGACAGCAGAGTTTTTATCGGTTTTGTCCGGCATTTGTCCGGCAGCAGCAGTAGTATTCTGTTCAATTCATTAATCCGCTGGACAATAGCCATGAAAATCACATGACAATGGGATACGCCTACTGATTTCAACACGTAACACAAAACCCGCCGAAGCACTATTCTACTACACTCCACATCAATGATTCGTCCTGTTTTATTTTTTTAAACAGGCGTTGATTAAAAATCAAATCCGACTAATCTCGGCCTGTCTATTCCATCACAATTTGATAGGCTTTATCGATGGTTGTTATTAGATTCAATCGATTTCATTATCATAATAAACCGGCTCAAAAAATCAATCGTTTTTTACTTCTATTGTTTTTGTTTTTTTTTTCTTTATGCGTAAATAGAAATGCATTACAGAGCGCCTTATATTACTTGCTTTTAAATGTGTTTGCGTTCAAAATATTTTCGTAGTTCAATTTAAATCATTTATTTACCGATATCATATTGTGTTTTTATTAAAAGATTATATTGCAAAAAGAAGAATTTTTATTTTCTCAAAAGGGGAAAGAATTTTTTTTTTTGTCTTCAGTCATTTGACTGGTTTGATGCAGCTCTCCAAGATTCCCTATCTAGTGCTAGTCGTTTCATTTCAGTATACCCTCTACATCCTACATCCCTAACAATTTGTTTTACATATTCCAAACGTGGCCTGCCTACACAATTTTTTCCTTCTACCTGTCCTTCCAATATTAAAGCGACTATTCCAGGATGCCTTAGTATGTGGCCTATAAGTCTGTCTCTTCTTTTAAGTATATTTTTCCAAATGCTTCTTTCTTCATCTATTTGTCGCAATACCTCTTCATTTGTCACTTTATCCACCCGTCTGATTTTTAACATTCTCCTATAACACCGCATTTCAAAAGCTTCTAATTTTTTCTTCTCAGATACTCCGATCGTCCAAGTTTCACTTCCATATAAAGCGACACTCCAAACATATACTTTCAAAAATCTTTTCCTGACCTTTAAATTAATTTTTGATGTAAACAAATTATACTTCTTACTGAAGGCTCGTTTCGCTTGTGCTATTCGGCATTTTATATCGCTCCTGCTTCGTCCATCTTTAGTAATTCTACTTCCCAAATAACAAAATTCTTCTACCTCCATAATCTTTTCTCCTACTTTCACATTCAGTGATCCATCTTTGTTATTTCTACTACATTTCATTACTTTTGTTTTGTTCTTGTTTATTTTCTAGCGATAGTTCTTGCGTAGGACTTCATCTATGCCATTCATTGTTTCTTCTAAATCCTTTTTATTCTCGGCTAGAATTACTATATCATCAGCAAATCGTAGCATCTTTATCTTTTCACCTTGTATTGTTACTCCGAATCTAAATTGTTCTTTAACATCATTAACTGCTAGTTCCATGTAAAGATTAAAAAGTAAAGGAGATAAGGAACATCCTTGTCGGACTCCCTTTCTTATTACGGCTTCTTTCTTATGTTCTTCAATTGTTACTGTTGCTGTTTGGTTCCTGTACATGTTAGCAATTGTTCTTCTATCTCTGTATTTGAACCCTAATTTTTTTAAAATGCTGAACATTTTATTCCAGTCTACGTTATCGAATGCCTTTTCTAGATCTATAAACGGGAAAGAATATTATTTTAAAAATGAATTTAAATAAATTATTTATTTACTACAAAAACAGCAGTGAAGCCCGATTATAATTTATAAATTTTAAATTAATTTATGGGACACGAAAAAATACCTTACATTGATTTGACCTACGAGTATCATAATGGAAACAATACATGAAAAATACCTGAATAATTTCATTGTAAAGCGTGTAAAAGGAACGTTTCTTGTAGGCCCTACAATGAATGGTATGTTAAGTTTCTCTAATAAGTATTATTTCTTTAATTTCCAAAACGCCATAAACAAAGCTTTTATAACTTGAAGTTTTCTTTATTCGCGGAAATTTTGAGATTTGGAATTTCCCAAAATATTATTGTGAGAAGAGTACACATGAAAAGTACATCTAATATTAATGTAGACAATATGGTAGTAAATTTAAAACAAAAACCTTATTGCTTTTAAATGACTTGTTTAGTGGAGTGCGTAGTGATTAAGTCCTGAGTAAATAATTTAATTTTTAATTACAAATTAAGATTGTAATTAAAAATGTTATATAAAGTAGTAGCTGTTGTATATGGGTCAAATGGGGCCAATTGTTTTTTTAATCGTTTTATTCTGTGACGATAAAGGTGACTTATTCAATTCTTATTCGATTCTGTGACTTATTCAATGGGGGAAGAGGCAAAATTTTAGTAAACATTTTGATTTTTTCAATTAAACTTTTAATACTGCATAATCTTTAAGGTAGAAACATCATTTGATTGACCGAGTAAGTACCAAACGTATCTAAATTTTTTTAATGAACTTTTTGATTTTTTCGCAAAAAAGTCATTCATATTTAAAAAAATATAGCGTATTTGAAATAAAAAAATCTTTGCCGTGTGTAATCTTTGCCGATTTTTTTTATTATGTAAAAGTATATTTTTGAATAAGGTATAAGGGATAATATTGATATAATTAATAAAATTACATTTTAATTATTACAATTAAAGAAGGATTTAATTTTAAGCTGTGTTAAAATATCGGAAAGTTTTATAACTTTATATTTATTAATCTGTATTTAAGTTAAATTAGAATTGAAAAAAAAAATTGAATTTGAATTTGTTTGTTTGGATCGGTGGTTGGGAATTTTTTTAAATTACGATTTTATACGCAAACGTACGGTTTTGTGTAAAAGTTTTGTATTAACTGCCTTTTGGATAAAATAAAGTTATTTTATTGTTATAGACGAAAAACATTTAATAAACATAGAAGGAAAATAGAAAAAAGATCAAAAGACGTGACAAATTATTATTCTGCGTTATTTGTGAATAAGAAATCAATAGTTGACATATATACGGGGTAAATTTCATGTATTTATGAAATAAGTAATTTTCGCCGAGTTAGAGATGACTGTTACATAGGAATAGATGAATTGGAGAGTTGATGACAAACTGACGGCTACTGTCACCGGTTTTATACATCTACGAAGGTCCCTTTCCTAAATTTATCTCCCTCATGTCTTTATCAGTTCTGTAACAAAAACGTGTCTTATCAATGACAATGAACAGCAAGCTTCCTTCTTGCTTTTGTTACCGTTCTTCTTCTTCTTATTCTTTCTTGATCAAAATGAAAGTTTCTGCTGTTTTTATGTGGAAAGGACCAATTGTAATAAAGGACAATCAACTATTACTGCAGCTGTATCCCTCGAGGCGGTCTCTTCGCTTCACTAACTATTGAAAAACAAAAAAAGATAACAAAAAATAAAATATTTTTTTTTGCTTTTTTATCCTAATATCACGAATTATAAACATTTTAATACATAATCAAAATATAAAAATTCCATGTTTCTCTATGAAATAACTGTTTAATATATTTTTAATTATCTACAAAAATATTTTAATTAAATATGTGTATTCTCCTTTTAAATTTTAAGTTATTGAAATTTAAAAATTTAAAATGATGCAGTAGTTGTAATTTATACTTTAAAAAATCTTAAAACATATTCTTTTATTATTAGAATCCTATAAACTCGCTCTTGGACTATGTATGCGAGATTCATGGTGCGGAACCTTTCAGTCGAATTTTGAAGCGCTACCGCTTATCAATTCGTTCTAAAATTACAGATAACAGGTTTGTTCCTGAAGGCAACACATTTTAGCAATATTTTCAAATCGCTAAGTGAAAAAAATGCCCCTTGAACTTATGCAACCTCGTTTACTTGCATATCTTCTTAGTGAAAGAATTCTCCATATTTATGATATTGTTTCAGACGATTAAATTAAACAAAAGTATTTTTTCTACGGCAGAGGCAAAAATTCAAATTTTATATAACCGTTAAATTCAATATGTAACATAATGTCTGATGATCGGTGATACTTATGAGCCAGTAAGTAAAAGTCATTACTCCTCTTCGATCATAAGTGAGAAGTACGTATTTTTCCCCGCGTAGATTACAATGTAAGATCAAAATCACCTTAAAATTGCAAAAAAAATCAAAAAAGTAAAAAAAAAATCAAAAACTTTGCTGCCGACGCAACTTGACCGCATCACGGTGAAAAAAAATTGCCGCAACACATTCCAGCTGGACAAAAAAAATTTGTATGAAAATGTATGAATTCAAAATATGTAAGTGCCGTGTGCGAGCAGGATGTGCTGAATCCAAAAACAAATTGCTGCGTGCACATCTCTAGATTATGGCAAGAATCAAATGAAAAAAAAACACGATTTCTCCATCTTGCACTAATCAAGTGTACATGCGTATATACAGTACCATTTTATGATATGAATTTTTAAAGCTGCCTATACTCTTGTCTGCGGAATTGGAAATTGAAGGACTGAAAACGTCGAAAAATCGCTTAAACCTGAGCGCTAGCGTAGCTGTAAAGTAAAAAAAATTATGAAGACTAAAAAGTAGAAAATAAAAAATATATAATCTCTTTTTATAAACCACTATTATGCACTAAAAAATAAAGAATATAGAAAAAAAAGTTAAAACCACTTAATTCAAACGCACTAAAAGGAAAAAATAATTTTATGACGATATCACAGAATGGATTTGACAACATGCTTTGATGGTTATATGTAAGATTATGTGAAAGTCATAATTTCAAATTAAAAATTTAATTTTTTTGCCAATTTTTTCATATGCGTGATGAAAGTATTCTAAAGAGTGGGGTGCTCATATCAAACTACAAATGTTTGAAACCCCCCTCACACTCTGTTAGGCCATAAATCACGCATATGAAAAAATTGGCAAAAACAACAAATTTTTAACTGGAAGCTATGACTTCTACATAATCTTACATATCACCGTCAAAGCTTGTCAAATTCATTCCGAGATACCGTCCTAAAATTATTTGGTTTTTACCTTTTAGTGCGTTTAATTTAAGAGTTTAAAAGGAATTTAAAAGGATTTAGAAGAAACAATGAACGGCATAGATGAAGTCCTACGCAAGAACTATCGCATGAAAATAAACAAGAACAAAACAAAAGTAATGAAATGTAGTAGAAATAACAAAGATGGACCATTGAATGTGAAAATAGGAGGAGAAAAGATTAAGGTAGAAGAATTTTGTTATTTGGGAAGTAGAATTACTAAAGATGGACGAAGCAGGAGCGATATAAAATGCCGAATAGCACAAGCGAAACGGGCCTTCAGTAAGAAATATAATTTGTTTACATCAAAAATTAATTTAAAGGTCAGGAAAAGATTTTTGAAAGTATATGTTTGGAGTGTCGCTTTATATGGAAGTGAAACTTGGACGATCGGAGTATCTGAGAAGAAAAGATTAAAAGCTTTTGAAATACGGTGCTATAGGAGAATGTTAAAAATCAGACGGGTGGATAAAGTGACAAATGAAGAGGTATTGCGACAAATAGATGAAGAAAGAAGCATTTGGAAAAATATAGCTAAAAGAAGAGACAGACTTATAGGCCACATACTAAGGCATCCTGGAATAGTCGCTTTAATATTGGAAGGACAGGTAGAAGGAAAAAATTGTGTAGGCAGCCCACGTTTGGAATATGTAAAACAAATTGTTAGGGATGTAGGATGTAGAGGGTATACTGAAATGAAACGACTAGCACTAGATAGGGAATCTTGGAGAGCTGCATCAAACCAGTCAAATGACTGAAGACAAAAAAAAATTAAGAGTAGTGTTTTACACTACTTTTTTTTACATAACACCTTTTCCATAAACTGTCGGGATAGTTTTATTTGTGAACAGCAAAGGTATTTTCAGTGAAAGAACTTTATCTATTTTACGATTGTTGTAAATACAAGACTAGTGGTTAAAAGTGTTAAGACTAGCGGTCATGCTACCTACATCTTTGTTAAAGGGACTGAATTCAGGTTTTCATTATTTATTTACTTACTCGAAAATAAATCCTGACGATTACTTTAAATTTTGTTTTGTATGTCATCTCTGTTTATAGACATTTATGATGATTATATTTTGTTATTGACATGTAATATTATTGTTTACTGTTGCTATTATTGTGATGTGACTACTATGATTGTTTGTTTATTTACTATTTTTTCATTAATTGTATTATTATTATCGTTTATTATTATTATTATTTTCATTACCGTTGTTATTATTATTGATTTTTCTTGTTGTACTCATGTTTTTAAACCAGTGATCTGTAATTATATAAACATTTTCAATTCTCAATCTCCCGATATCCTGATCGAGCCGCGAACACGCGACACTAATTTATTTCATCTTAAGTTACGTTTACAGTTTATGAATTATATGTTATATTATTTGACCGAGCGAAAAGATTTCCTATTTTAACTCGACCTTTCAGCAAAATGTCTGTGTAAATTTTCATCCAAATTTCAGATTATTATGAAATTCTGTAATAAGAGACGCTTTGCTGTTCAGCAAAATGAAACACGCGCAACGATTTTATCAGTTTTCAAAACTGAAGATTACAGGCTTACTTCAATCTCCGTAAGACGAAGCGATACCATCTCTCGGCCTTTCATCCGGGGGTCCCGGGTTTGAATTCCAATCAGGCACGGCATTTTTATACGCTATAAAATTTCATTACTATATTCCCAAATATAAGATTAAAGCTTCTGCGGTGAATAAATGAAAATGTGTTGGTGGAGCGGAAGTTTATGTAGCCAAGTCTCCTCTGTCTTAAAACATTATCTTCCTACACTCCTAATGTCATAATCATTTCAGACCTGTTTTTTTCCGGCAACGGATAAGATATTTCGTTGTTTGATTTTTCTCCTTTAAGACCATTCTCCTACTATTGTACAATATCATATCGTATTTAGTACATTTTAAATACTTAACGTTGGCGTTAATTTTCATTATTTTTTCCTTCTTTTTATTTAATCTGCTTAACAGTAATTAGTCGGTGATTTTCGATGTCATTGGAAATAGAACAGCGCTGACGAAATTGATGGAACAAAATTATTAGCATCGGTTAAACCTTTTATAATCGATAATGTTTAACAGTTCGTTTTTTGGACTAGAAGGCATCGACTAGTATGAACATTAGCCCTTGCCCTTAACTAAAAAATAGATTATTCCCACCCTGATCAAAAAAAAAAAACGAAAAAAATCAGATTATCCTAAAAAGAGAATTCTCATATAACATTAGAACTCCGAAAAATCTAGAATGACAAGAGTGTATAAGCCTCTTAGTACTTAAAAACATAACTATCCATTTTTAAAGAAACGTTGTAAAATCTAAGTAAGTAGTTTATATTACTTGCACTTAAGTAAGCTACCCCTTGCGCGTATAGCTTTTCCTAATCGGAGGAGTTTTTTTTGGGATTTTCAGATGTCTTTACAATATCTACTGGAGGCTTTATCTTGGAAGTTTTTAAATTTCCCTTGGAGGAGAAGATTGCGAAATATTTTCAGACGGGTGTAAATTGCCGGGTCTTAAAATTTTCTTTTAGGTTTTTTGTTTATTTTTTTTTCAATTTTCGCTTTATAATAATTAAATATCGTTTGAGATTTTAGTTTTTTAAATGAAATAGATGTATTCTAAATATATCTGCTAAATTATTTAAAGTAAAGCAAATTTTGAAGTTAAATTTGCAAAATAATAACCCTATAAAAAGTATTGCAACAGTTTACGATAAGATAAAAATAATTAATTTTTACACCACTAATAACAGATTGTGTTTTCTATTACATTCCTTTACATTATTGGGCCATTAATTTAGTAGTTTCCATAATCTATATACTACGTGGATGGTAATAATCATAGGTTAGTTTAAACTTAACAGAGAAATATTTTACGATGATGAAATAATAGATAGTAAACCGTTCCCTTTTTCTAACTAGCCTCTGCGTTGTATATTTATTGATAGAGCTGTGGATTGTAACAGAACTGTTTCAGTAATTTGTTAATTTTATTTTTAATCGGCTGTGATAGTCGAGCACGCGGTTATTTTAGTACAAATACGGTTTTGATGAAGTAGTATACAGTAAATTCTCAACAAGTAAGTCGTAATAGATTATAATTGTAGCTTATTTGTTATTTTTCTAAAGGTAAAGTTTGCCAACCGGTAATGAACAGATAGTTTTGAATCGGTTAAGTTAAATTTTATCGCTTACTCTACCGTAGGTTGGATAACAGACATTCATTGTATAACCTTAGGCGAATACCGTACACTTCTGATTAGTAGCCGACCCGATGTTGCCGTCCGGCCTGTAGAAGATAACAAGTTTACCAAGTTAGTGATTAAGTTGTATTCTCACCGCCGCCCTACTACCCTTTACGTCTCCCCCGCAATTCCATTCCCCTCCTGTCCTATCGTACCCTTTCCACGTTCCAATCTCGTTCAAATCCTCATCTCACACCCAATCATCGGGTTCACCTCCTTCTATACATATAGCTTACCCTAACTGACTGACTAGCTACCATGTTTGCCCCTCGGTCATTTGGATTCTAATATTAATAACTTCTCCAGCATAACTTTATACAAAATACTATATACATAAATCTAAACCACATACTAAGTAGGTTGTAACTACTGTCGTCAAGTTGTAAACTTTGCATTAATAATAATTATCATTATTATTATTATTATTATTATTATTATTACTCCTAAAACAATTATTAAATTAGTTTTATTACGATATAATCGTTAAACTTTATGTAATTTGAATTTTTCAACCTGTTTAAATAAATATATAGTAATAAAATTTTATCGATGTAAAAAGAATCGATTCTTAAATTTTACCTTTTCGTTCCGCAGATCCATTACCTATATGCTAATTTTTATACATTTTTCTGTAGTGGTTTTTAATTTTTGGGAATAACTGATAGCATTATAAATAATAAGTAGAATAAATGATATAAAAGACAATTTGTACTTTTTAACAGAAATTTCAAAAAAAGTTACGGCTCAGAAAGCGCCTTAAAGTGTAACCTTGTAAGATTTATTTGTCATGCTATCTTAACATATGCTTTAGTGTAATGTACTCCAAATTCTTAGTATACAAATAATTTATAAAATAGAGAAACGATGATAATAAAATTAAAATGATTTGATCGTCTGTAACGAACCGGCACGGTAGAAATACCTTGTTCGGTATTGATTAGAAATCGAGCGGTTGACCGTGGAAACGAGAAGGATTTAATCAATCTGACATGACGTTAAAAGTTTGAGGAGAAAAATGTTTTCACGTTTCATCTACATATGACGCAACTGTAGTAACACTGGCTGAATTAGGTGCGTCATCAGAATACACCAGGAATAAACTGAGCCCTGAAATTATAAACTTAATCATTTTATTTTTACAGAATAAATGAAATAAATTTTATTAAACGTTCTTAAAAGTTAGGTATATACTTATTTCTTCCTTCTATAACAAAACTTGTATTTTAGAATGAATTATTGAAGTTTTAACAGAACGTTATCTCAGACTCTAAGTACTTCCATCTCTTACCTGTATTTCTTCAATCGTCAGATACAAATCGGTGTCTTAAAAGCCGTTTATTCTGAGCTGAAAAAAAATTATTTCCACAACCCGTCGAGTTAAAATAGCTGATTTTCGAAATCGAGAGTTCTGAGGTTGTAGTTCTTATAAAGGCAGTTACTTTTGCGGATGAGAGAGAGAGCGCGCGAGAGAGAGAGATAGAGAGAGAGAGAGAGAGAGATGGCAGCAAGTTGGAAAAACTAGTTAAAATATATATATCTGAAAATTATATCGAGGCAAATAAAATTTGAAGTTATAAAAAATTTTTTTTCAGAAACACTGACTTACATTTTCGTAGTTTATAAAGTAAATGTTATAAACTTTCAGTAAAAAATATGTCATGTTTTAACGAATGCTGTCTGTCAATCGTTTTAAACAATGTAATTAATTATTTAATTGAATATGAAGTATAGTATAGTTAATTGTGTGAGTGAAACGAGATCCTTTTCGCTCTTCATTTATTTGTAACATAGATTACCACCGATTCCGTTTAGCTTTATTCCGTAAATTTTTTTGCGGTAAGATTCCTAGCTAATGAACGGAATGACTCATATGTAAACATTTAACTTAAAATTATTCCGAATAAGAACTAACTGTGGTCATTTTTATATACGTGGTCTTACTTCGGCCATCATCTAAAATTATCAACTTGTCTTTCAACGGTAACGCATTAGATGCATAAACCTTTGGGTTTTCCTCGCCCTTTATAAATAACATTTGTCTCTTAGAACTTTCCTTACTACGCCATATATTCCTTACTATACCATCGCCTATTTCTCAGTACATTTTTATTTTATATTGCGATGGGTTTTGATACTTGAAAATTTTGTATCGTTTTCCATTTTATTAAAAAACCCCATCGGTGATGTAGTGAAAGTACCTCCTCGAAAATCACAAATCAGTGATTTCATGTATTGCTGAAAATAATGCTTACGATATTTTCAAAGCATTAAGATTATTTTTATCGTTGGATAAACCTTCAACAGTCAATTACGATCTAAGATACAGTTTTATTTATTTTAATTTTCACTTTATTAATTCACTTTCGTTATAGATATGTATTTATTAAGTCGAGTACAAAATTAGTGAAGTTATTCGTATTTAGTCAAAGAAATGTTTAGTATAATGACAAAATACGTTTAATATTGTGTGTGTGTGTGTGTGTGTGTGTGTGTGTGTGTGTGCACGCGCGCGCGTGTTGCTAATATTCATTAGTGTTTATTTCTTGTTTTAGTGGGATGAAACTTATTATTTTGGAAACAGATTTAATGAACCTTTGGAAATAAAGAAACAAAGACCGCAGAAATTAAAACGCAAAGTTACCAGACTTGATAAATACATAGCTAAATATATAGACAGTAAAAAACCACCTCCACGAGAAAAGCCAGGTAAGAACATAATTCTTAGGTAATTATATTTTTTAAATAATAATAAGCGGTTTAATTTTCATAATTTCTTACCAAATCATAATACTATGCCGATTACCGAAAAAGGTCTTTAATTCTTTTTTTTTCAAGCGTGTAACTTTTATCTTAAATGTTCTATTCTATTCTATTTTATTATACCTGTAGATCTGGATCGTAACACTTTTTCGTGGTATTTATTAAATATGTAAGCCGTTCTTTAAATTGGCTACAGTAAGAATTTCAGTTTCATTGCTTTAATTAAAACATATCATTAATTGTGTGATAAACTTTAATTTATTTCTATTTTTCTTTTTCTTCTTTTTTTAATTTTAATGACACATTAGAAAGTATAAAAATTAATTTTGCACTGGTTTTCTGATAACCGACAAATAAATTTTTGACGTAATATTTGGATTTGATGCTTCAATCTAAGTATAAGAAAATTTATAATAATATTAAAATATTATATTTTTAAAAAATTCAAAATATTCTAACGGGCCAAAATTTTCATTACGTTCTTGAATACCAGAAAATTTCTTTAAAAAAAATGTTGCGCCTTATTCCTAGAGTTATAATAGATTTTTTATTTTTTTATTTATTTTTTTATTTATATCAAACAGCAATGTCCATTATTTTTAAAAGGCAAACTGTTTTTAAAGTTAATTTTGATGTAATTTTTTTCTTATCCAATGAAATTAATAACCTTTCTGGTAATTTTTTTTTTGTTACAAGATCATCATGCGTATCACGCATGATGATTTCGTTTAATTCAACTCAACACCTCTAGTTACGAAAAACGTGGTTCCGTTGCCATTCTTTACGTATTACTGTATTTAAAAAGTCTTCTTTTCAATTTATTTTAAATTAAATTAAAAAATTTTCTTTTGTGATAATAAAAATTACTCTGTTGATGAATTTTTATATAATGCCTATTAAAAATTTAGAAAACAGTCGTAAAGTTTCTGTTTCTTGTTTACGCGTTCGCGTTTGTATTAAAAAAAAAAAAAATTACTACTTCTCTATTGGGTTTTAATTTGTAGTTATTTTTCTACTGTTGTATCGTCACGAATCATAAGATTATATTTAAAAAATATTTATTTATATTGATTTTAGCTGCACAAATTTTTTTTTATTTTATAACTATTTTTGCATTTGTCGATGCTGCTGTTATCAAGGTTTTTTCGCGGTTTCTCTTTGTCCATCTAGGGAAACAACAGTTCCTTCTTCTTATTTGTGGAGTAGCATACTTACTCGTTCCAGACGTGATCTAAATAATATAATCGTAATATAATTTCTATGACCAAATTAATTTAAAGAATTTTATTATAAGCCGAAATAATAATAACGATTACGAGGGTAAGTCAATTATTATCCGCAATGTAGTGCGGATTTTATTGCGATTAAATTTTATTGCAATACTAATAGGAAACTTGCATGTACATCATTTTTGCAACATAATCCCCTTGCATTAAAATGGTTTTGGTCCGTCGTTGCACAAGCTTCCTGATGCCCTGATAAAAGAAGGTTTTCGGTTGAGCTGCGAGCCAGAAATGCACCGCTTCTTTCACCGTTTCGTCCGAGGTAAATCAACGGCCCCTTAATGCCTCTTTGAGTGGACCAAACAAGCGGTAGTCAGAAGGAGCAAGATCAGGACTATACGGAAGATAAGTCGGTACTTCAAAGTTGAGTATCTGGAGCGTTTCAGCAGTGCGGGTAGCAGTATGTGGACGGGCATTGTCGTACGACAACACAATTCCTTTCGACAGCAGTCCTCGGCTCTTGCTTCGAATTGCAGGCTTCAGCTTGGCAGTAAGCATCTCACTGTAACACGCACTGTTTATTGTCTTGCCCCTTTCCTTATAATGTTCCAGTGCCGGGCCTTGTGAGTCCCAAAAAGTAACTGTAACCATCAGTTTTCCTGTAGACGGTTGGGTCTTGAACTTTTTTTGCAGGGTGAATTTGGATGTTTCCATTCCATACTCCGCCGTTTACTCTCCGGCTCGTAATGATGGGATCCGTGTTTCTAAGTGATGATTCTAAGAAGATGTCCCATTCGTTACCTTGGGCAGATGTCCAAGCGCCTTTCTTTATGCGACTGTGTGAGTTGTTTTGGGACCCATCTTGCACAGACTTTATGAAACCCAAGTTTGTTGTGAATTATTTCGTAGGCAGAACCGTGACTAATTTGCAGACGATGTGCCGCTTCATCGATAGGTACTCGTCTGTCTAAGAAAACCACGTCACGTACACGCTCAATATTTTCCTCGTTTGTGGCGGTAAACGATCGTCCGGCTCCTTCGTCGTGCGTAACACGTGCGACCGTTTTTGAATTTTTCAATCCGTTCGTAGACACTCCGTCACGGCAACAGACTGTTCTCGTATCGTACCGAAGGTCTTCGATGAATTTTGGCGCCTGATACACCTTCCGACCACATAAAACTGATCGCTGAACGTTGCTCTTCTTTGGTACAAACAGAAAGCGGAGCAGCCACGGTTAACTAACCTAGAAGCATCAAACCTGCACACACCTATCAACAATTAAACCCCGCGTACGTCATCTACCCAACACGACAGTGCTACCAACATAAACAAAATTATAACTAAATTGCGGATAATAATCGACTTACCCTGGTATTATCTATTATTGGGATTATACAAATCGCGATCGCGAAAAGTTAATCGAATAAGTTAAAAGGCTAAACTGAAGATACACCTATAATTTTAATGTAAACCTTTTTGAAGGTAAATAATAATTTATAAATGTAGCCTGTTTACGAATGTGAAATTTAAGGAGAAAACTTGAGGGGAGAGATTTAGTCGGTCCAAATAGATTAAAGGAAAAGGGCAAACGCATAAAGAGAGAATATTGAAACTATTCTTGTGTTGTAATGTACAGTACTTCAACATATTCTGAGTGAACTTTTGATGGATGTAAATTCAGTTACAGTTTTACTCACGGCCAGTCTATCGGGAAATGCCTCAATTCCCTCGACAGATATCCTCTTCCTGCTTTGCTCACTCACTCTTTTAACACCCCACATTTCACATTCCATCTTACTTTATATGTCTATTCTTCTGTCTTTCTCAAACGACCTTTATTTTCAGTTAAATTCATTTGTGTGTGTGTATATATATATATATATATATATATATGTATGTTAATTATGAGAAGCACAGTGTAACCATTATAGAAAAAGAAAGAGATAATTTGTGGGAGTGAGAAAAAACACAAACAATCCACTTGTAATTAAGCTTCATTCACATAACCTTTCTGAATATATAAAACAAATCCTTAATACATATTTGGTTTGTAAATTAGTGAATTATCTCTTGTTTTTCGTTAAATGTAATAAAATTGTAAAATAGTAATTGAGACATTTTTAATTTTATTTTATTTAGAATTATGGAGATTTACGATTCAAAATCAGCGTCTGAAAATTTTTCGCACAATTGCGGTTGATTTGTGTTTAGTTGTTTTTCTATTTATTTAAAAAATTTATTATTCTTTTTATAAGTGCATATTTTTTCTTTTATTACATTGTCTTTTCTTTATTATTTAAATAACTCTTGTTAATGATAAAGTATTGAAGAGAACAAAGTTGTCATAATTTCCTGGTATTGGTTTATTTATTCATATATAATGGAAAAATAATAATGCGTGAAAAAGTTTTTCTTATTTTGGGGGTAATTTATGATAAAATTTTAGTGGAAAATTATCATTATATGTTTCAATAAACCAAAAATATTTAAAATACCTAAAAAATCGATTTTTTCTGCTCCCTATTTCCAAAATCATTTTCCAAGAATTTTTATTTTTTTATTTTTCTACGTTCACTATGTTAAATGGAAGAAAATAAAAAAAAGTTCCGCTGTGAAATTAACAATCGATAAAAAGTTATCTAAGATTTTTTTTGAGGGGTGTGGATTGTGACGAAATTTTATTGTAATATTATTATTAAAAGTTTAATTAAACTAAAAACGTTTTCAAAATTTTATCGGCCTCCCCACCACCAATACTGCCTCCAAAGTATTTTTATTTTATTTTATTTTTATTTTTTTGTCACTTGCACTATTACTGTACCTAAGAAGACATAAAAAAAATCTGTTAGAGATATGCAATAGGTAAAGGTAGCTTTTTTAGACTTTTTAGGAAAGGAGAATTTTAAAAATCATAAGATGAGCTTGCACTCATATACTAAGCTTAATATAAAGAGGTGTTTTGTTTGCAAAATTCTGGAAAAATTGGCCCCAAAAATACTATCTACTCCATCGTCTGGAGATATTGATCCAAAATTTTTACCAACAAATTGTTCTATATACTCGAATCTGTACAGAATTTCATATAGATTTGTCTAGTCAAAAGTTATGAAGCTTCAAACATGCTCGCAATCGGTCATACATAATACGAACATTACCCAAATTTTTGGTTTTGAGGGTCCCTGGGTCATGAAACGTTTGAGAAATTAAAAAAACCCATGCTCCATTTTTTGACTTACCTTACCTTAGTAAGGTAAGGTAAGTCTTACCTTTTGACTTTTTGACTTTTTTGACTTACCTTTTGTACCTTAGTTCTTACAGCATAGCTGTAGAGCTGTGATGGTTTTGTGTAAATTATTTTGTGCTTCAATATTGATAGTACAATTAAAGGTTACACTACCGTCCATCAAGAAAACTCCTTTGAAGATTTCTTAGTTCTTCCCTACCAAACCGTGAAGATTTCCTTAAAATGAACGTAATATTTAAAAATCACTTTAAATATTAAAGATGTTAAACACTAAGATTTTAAAGATCCTCTACGTTCAGATAGCTTACATTTAGTTATATACTTTAGAAACTAAAAACCTGTTGCGAAAACAATGCGTCCTTAAACCTCTGCTGACGAGGCTACCGGTGTATACAAGTAGACAAAGATTACGAAAGAGTATAAAGAAATTAAAGTTAAAATATTATTGACCAGGATTACGTCTTTCATTTTGTAAAAATAACTTTGACAGAAGAGTTTTATAAGGAATTTATTGTTAATTGTGAATAAAATTTTCATTTCTCCAGCTCAGCGATGTTATCTGGTCTGATGAAATTACTTCATATTTAACGGCCTAGTAAACCATCATAATTACGTTTATTAGGATGAGAAGGAGCTTAGTATACCCAAAAAGGAGTTTCAATACCGTTTTAATTGAAATGTAACAGGTATTTGGTACTTGGAGATTTATTATTCCCAGACATAAAACAACCGTGTGTTTGATATTAGCTGTAAATTTTCCATAGTTTTGCACCGTCTGCCAGATTAAAATTGTTTTATTTTCTTTAAACGGTTTGAATGTCAGAAAAATTACGTTTAGTTAATTTAGAGGGTTAGTATAGCTTGACAACTTCAGTGACTAGAATCTTATTTCCAGAAATTGTTTGAATAGTGCAGTTCTTTATTTAAGGGCAGGACTAGATTTTGGGTTTCTGAAAGTTCAAGTTTCAAGGGGGACTCAAAATTTATTGATTTTTTACCCCCCGTAAAAGCGTTAACATCTTTATTAAAAAATAAGAAGAATTAAACTAAATATATCGTCAATTTTGTTTTACGGAGACTAAGCAGTATGAAAGAGGGCAATCTCAATGAATCTAACAGTTTGAAAGTTTCTTTTTAAGTAAACCTGAAATTAGTTTTAAATATCACTTTTTCAGTTTTTCTTAAAGGGTTGAAAAGGATTTACGATTCTTTGGGGCGCAAGGTTAACAGAAATTTATGACATCATTCGTTTTTATGTAGGCTATTGGAACTAGAATAGGATGGTATGAATATTGCAGTATTTCATTTTTTTTTTGTAATCAGCAGGTACACTTATATTCTTGGTAGTCAAAGGGACCTAAACATTTAAAATGTTCAAGTCCGTAAAAAAAAAATTGATTTAAAATATTAATACTGTAGTATATTTTTAAGATGCTGTGTTTGAAAAAATGGAAGTTTAAATAATATTTATACATTTAATAGTTTTAGCTACTTCTGCAGTCATAGCGCTATTATTTATGACTTACATGGTACGTACATTTAACATACCGATATTGTTTATTTTTGTTTTGTTTTTTACCCTCCTGGACCACCGTTAGTTATTGCTTCAGAGGATTAGATGAAATTTTATAACGTGTGATAATGCCATGCTCCTGACCGGTATTCGAACCCGTGACCTCCAGATGAAAGGCTGAGACGCTACCGCTCGCGCCACAGAGGCCTGTATTGTTTACCTAACGAATACGATCTTTTTATAACGAAACGTTTCGATTTTACACGGAAAATACCGTTTGTAAATCTGTTCGTCATTGACATAATGTAAATTATAAAAATTGATATAAATTTATGACGTATCCCAAAAAAAAGTAAACTATTTAAAATAAATAAACGGTATTCTAAACAAGTTTTCATTCATCGGTGACGGTTACTGTTACTGCAAATGAGTTCGTTCATGTCAGTCACGCTTACTCAGTATTAGCCGGGCTTTTTCAACAAAAAACTGTTTCCAAGGGAATACCCCCGTTACCTGCTCTGCAGTAACTATGCGAGGTTAACTTTGACATGATGTGCTTGTTTTTTGTAGAAAAGATAAAGATATGAAAGCTATGGTACTTTTATCGTATACCGGCGCCACCGCTTGTTTCCTGCAAACCGGTAGTTATCTTGAACGAATTTCTTTATTCATTGTTAATTTAGGAATTAACTTTAACAAAATTATTATTACTTTCCTTTAACTTAAATGAAACTATTTTAACTTAATGGGAAAATTTACTTAGTGACCGCTACATAGTGACTTCAGGGAGCCAGATGTTACTTATTGCATCGAGTATTTTCTAGAAACCCAGGTTCCAGATTTTAACTTGGTTTTTTGTCATCCCCTATAGTGTGACATCACATGAATTCAAAGTAGAATTCCATGTAGCGCCTGGCAGTTTCCGTGTGCTTTTTAATTCCACAAGCGCTCAGTGGTTTGGGTATGAGCAAAGTTATGAGAATTAAATAAATAGTATCGATGAATCAATAATTATGGCGAAACCCTTTCATTTCTAGTGGATCGATTTGGTACGCACGCCTAGCATCCGAGTACATCCCTACCCCCGAAGGGGAAGACCCACCTTATGACGATTCCGGTCGCCCCCCCCCCCTATTCCTGATATGGGCTTTAACGGGATTTGTCTATTGATCCTCTGATTACATCTCACAGTCATCAGCCAGGCCTCAATTGGGATGCCACCGATGTAAATGCCTCTGTAGACATTTGAATCGGTTTTTATTTCAGTATTACCTTCGCTACAGGCTTCTTTTGGACATCTGTCTCCTACCCTACTTCATTGCCCTCTGAACTAGCTAACCGAGTCCGTGGAAGCGCAAACCTCGCACCTAGTCCACTGCATGCCCTTACTAGCTATGATTGTAAATGTCTGAACTTTAACTTAACGAGTTATATTCAGCACAAAATTCATACCACTTATAAAATGTGTTGTTCGCTACAACGGTAACTTAGACCTAATTCTGTTAATTTAGTTATAATAACGAAACAAACTGAAAAATTAATTTTTAGTTTGACCTCTGGTCTGGTCCACAAGGGAGTCAAGGGTAGATCTCTTTCTCGGGCAGTATCCACAACTCTGGTAGTGTGGTGTCCACACTACCACATTTCTCGGTAGTGTGGACACCACCCCACCGATCACAATACTGCTGCATATTAATTTAAACAACTCAACAGTAAGCGTCCAGTTGGTACTCCAGCCACTCGGGGTACAATTCTAATCAGACCCCCTCAGCAAATCGGCGCGGTGCAAAATAATCGTAGGAAGTATCGTGCAAAAAGAATCGTACCGACCATTCTGCGCGGGGTTTCCAATTAACCCGCAGATCCAGAAAGGAGTTTCCTTACTCTTTTAAGTCCGTAACAACTCTGTCACGTTCAGCCTCGTATCTTGGGCCAACGTGAAGGACTTGGTCCACAGTTTCGTCGACCCTACAATCCGGGCAGACGTCCGAGTCAATCAAACCAAGCCTAGCCAACCTCTCCTTAAAGGCACCATGTCCTAACAGAACCTCTCCTTAAAGGCGCAATGTACCGATTCGGGGAAACCTACCTAATTGCTCGCAAGCCTGTATCATCTGGGAAAATACCATGCGTGTACCGACCAGTAGATGATTCGTTCCACCTAATTCGCCTAGATTCAAAACCTTGGTTTTCAATCTCACGCATACACCTTGGGGTTAAAAGGCCTAACTTCTTGGCGTTATAACGCTGGCTACATAGCGAGGATATCTATCAGTTTCATGCCAACAATAACAGAAACTGCCTCGCTCGAGACAGTCCTGCAACCCTCGACCACAGGTCATAAAATAAGACGCTGGGCTTGTAGTAGAATGTCTCTATAACTCTGAAATTGCATACGATGAGCCCAGATGGGCGCAGGATTTGAATCGATGTGACATCAATTTTTACAAAGAAACGCAGTTTTCACAGCAAATGCCGCGGAAAACCCATTGTTGTGGGTGTATACGATCAGCATGATTTTGCGGTATCGAGAACAGCGTCTCGTGGATTTCGTTTCTCCCAATTTTATATCGCCTGTGGTACTCAATATAGTCGACATTTTTCTGTTGAAATTATTCCAGTCGACTTCTGTATTCGGACCCATACCCATTTCACGGTGATATCGAACAGTTCTTGATAATTAACTATTTGGAAAACGTATAACGTTCGTGAAGCTAAGGTACGAATTTTTCAACCACGTACCGATATGCATATTGAATTCCGCGTGGGAAGTACGCCTGTTGTAATTTCATAAAACATCATCAGTTTCGTAATGATGCATAGCGTGTCCATCGCGACATATCCTGGTTCCCGGTTGAGTGCCACGCAGTTGCAGGTACTCGATGGCATCGTGTTCGTTGTTCGGAAAATTCCAGCATTCATGTTAATGTCGGCAGTGAAATTAAACCGCTTTCACGATATATAGAACCGGTTGCAATACATTAGATACAGAACTGAATTTACGTCATTGCGATAAGGAAACTTACCCTTATTTGTCCTTTCCGTTCCAGGCATTTAATTTTTAAATAGAAGTCCTATATTGTTCAAAAGAAAAAAGAACTGTGTGTTTAAAAAAATAATCAGTGGCGCCGGTATTCGGTAAAAGTACCAAAGCTAATTTTACGTTAAAATTTATCGCCAAATTTAAATTGTTTTACGAGTTTATATATTTTTACTGAAATCTATTGTTTTATTTACCGTTTAGATTAACTTTAAAATAACGTTAACAGGATACAATTAATGAATAAGACTTGAAATAAAAATAAGTAAATCACTGTTTAAAATACATTTATATTCAGTAGTATTTTAAATCTCTATCATTGTCACACATTTTCTCAATTTATTCTTTTAATATTTATATTTGTGTTTACGTGAAAGGGAGGTGGAGCTTACACATGGGCATTCGGTTGTGCAGTGTGTGTGTGTGTGTGTGTGTGTGTGTTGGAATGGAAGCGTTGTCAATGTTTATTTATAAATCTTTCAGCTTACTCCCTCCGAATAAGTGCGTGTATATATATATATATATATATATATTTAGAATAGTCCGAACTAGGGATCCCTCCCCTTCATGCCAAACACTCATGACATCATGTTTTATTTACTTATTGAATTCCATTTTAGGTCCTCCCGGTAAAAATTTATTTTATATTGTGTGTTTGTGAGCGAGTGTACGTGTATGTATATATATATATATATATATATCGGTCAGCATGAGTTTCGTATTTCGGAAATGATTCTACCTTTTTTTTTTTTAGGGTTAAGTGATTTATTATTATTTATTCCAATTGGGATTAAACAAAATTCCACACCGAACCAAAAATTCTGCAATTATATTTTATGATATAATGTGAAATTAAGTGCTCATATTCCATATTTTTGCATCATTTTTGTTACTGAAATATGCGTCCAGAATAATTCAACCGCGTAAATTATATTCCAATTATCCAATATGTGTGTGTGTGTATATTCACGCACAACATACATGAGCACCGTGAAATATTACCCCTCAGCTTCCGTAAATAAATATTATGAATTTATATTAGGGTAGATGAACGTTATAGCTACATTTTTTTCTTTTTTTTTATTACATACTTGTAATTCATTTCGACAGTAATTCAATGTCTTCTAAAAATGTTGGTTGTGCGCTCCGCATTCTTTTTTTATTCGTTGTTTATAAATTGTTTTTTTCCATTTATTCGCTGAGTTTGGAACCTACGATCATTCGAACATAAGAGTAGCACTTTTCCATTCCGAAACGGCAACTTTACATTGTAAAACAGGACAACTTCTGGCTCATTAAGTAGAGTGTGTCACCTATAACAACATTTTTACGTCGGACTGTTGCACGGAAACTAACAAAACCTTAATTCGCCATAACTTCACAAAGACACAAATAACAATTTATTAATATTGTAAAATATTAACAAAATGCAGGCTTTCATTTAATATTTTGTAATTATGTTATCCAAAACCAGACTTGGCTTAAGAAAAAAAGTAAGGTATAAAGTACTTTTAAAAATTATGCTACACACTTAACTCGTACATCTATCGTATAATACACACTTGGCTAACAAAAATAATCTAAACGGTACTTCGAATAACAGATGTAGGAACATTAGTTTTTGTGCACAGAACAGTAACATTAACTTATCTCTAAGCCGTACAGGCCAGCCCAGGTAGCAGTTTCAAAAATTATTTATCTAGACATTACTTAATCATTTATTATGATGATTTAAAAGATAATTTTATTTTTAAAAAAAGAGAGAAAGAAAGGGCACACAACAGAAAAGACCCAAAATGTTTGCAGTAATGTTATTATAAAATATTTGACAATAACGATATACTGATTTTATAATTAATGATCCCACATTAAAAAAAGAGAAAAACGAAGTATGTCTCTTTCTGTGTAATAAAACACAATGTAAAACAAAAGATTTTCATTTTCTTTCTGAAATTAGTTGTACAATTTTTGAAAGAGATATTAATGAAGAACAGTTTGTTTGATTTGTCAAGCGGTTTTGATTTATCAAATCCTTTCTTTAGAAACTATTTAATACTAAAATATAATTAGCTATATATTTTAAATAATTACAGTTTAAAAAAAAGTCATAACATTTACCTCTAAATTTAAAAAATTAAAAAAAATTATTCTCAAAAACAAAGGTTAATGATTCCAATAAAATGATCGTTCGTATAATATACTGAAAATCGTTAATGTTCTATGTAATTATACTCACAGATCGCCTGGTTAGAATATTTGATTATTTGACCAAAAACTCTAATGATTCTGTCGGGGAAGTATCGAGAAGCCTTTAGCACTAATATTAGTTATATTTAATTAAGGCCTACTATTAAGTTATTTCTAAATCAGTTGAGCCTTAAATAATCAATATCCCTCAACGTAAAGCCAACTTAAACTACTTATTTGTGCACACTTGCGCACTACTAAACGTGTCATTATTTCTATAATTCATTAAGTTTCGATGATATAAATTTATTTATTTTTTAATGTATTAGTCTCAAACCGCCATCCGTGGTGGAGGGGTAGCGTCCTAGAGTCCATGTTTTTGGACCTTAATGCATTTATAACTATATATATGTACTTTAATGAAGCTGTATGTTACATCAAATAAAAAAAATATTATTTAATGTTTTTCAAAAGTTAAATTTCACTATATTTTTCAAAGAAAAAAATAATTTCACTATATTTTTTTTATTTTTTAATCGTTTAATTATAATTTTACTACAACTATATTGTCTTGTTTGTATGCGTTACTATAAATTTGAATAATCTGGTCATTACTCATTATTATCGGTTAATATGTATAATCGCCTCCAATGTTGAAGAATTTAATAAAAGTATAGCAATCTATTAAATATACCGGTCATTTTACAAAAAATAAAAACAATTTTAAGCAATAATTACTGAATTTGTTATTTAAATAATTAAAACATTACTTTTATTTAGTCGAGGTTAGCTAGGGAAGCGAGCCTAAATGATGTTTGGTTAGATTATGTTTGTTCCGTGTACTGATGAATCGTCCGTATATCAATATAACCTAACAAACATAACCTACGCTCGCTTCGCTCGCTAACCTCGCCTAATTAACGTAAAATATTTAAATTATTAATGTTATTCTCTAACACTAGAGGCGATTATACATAATTTATCGATAATTACGCACAATCATTTGATTAATCAAGTTTTTTGCGGTAATATATACATTTTTAACGGTGTAGGAAATTTCATAAAAAATTGATTTTAATTAATTTTAAACAAAATATTTTCATTAAATACACTTTATTATCCATCGATTTTACTAGTAGTAGTTTGGAAGAAGTCTATATTTATAATTTATCGCTCGGTTTAGGTAGAAAATAACCGTGTAATTTATTTGAATATCCATAATCGTATAAATAGGAAAATATATAGAAACAAATATTTTTCAATCTTGTTTCCTATCGGTGAATAAAGTGTGTTTGTGTGTGTGCGCGCGCATATGACTGGGTGTATGTAAATGAGGTGAAAAATTTTTATTGCGCTAGCTTCCGATCCAACCATCTTGATCGTAACATCTTCAAATCTTATAAATATTAACAGTGTTTTCAACTGCAACATTTCGCCGGGTGTTGGTTAAGAGTTTGTTGACAAGCAGGAAATTTAAAGTAGCGTACTAGGAGAAGGAGCGATGTCAAGGGGGTAAAATGTTAAGAGGAAGAGGTGGTAACGGGAGAGGTTATGAACCGAGTGCAAGATTTAGCCTAAGTTCGAACGGGGAAGTTGACGACAACAGGGTGAGATAAACATAACATCGGTGGGAACAGAAACCTGCTTTGGAGTCACCTCTTGTTCCCTTTCCACAACCGTTACCATCCGATCCCTACTCCATCACTATCCGATCCGACCGTACCTAATTCCACCTTCCCTTCTCTTCACTTGTTCTGTCACTCAAACCATCTACTCGCTCACCCCATTCGAATCTATCTTTCACTCAAACCTTCTACTGCTTTCACTCATTCTATTTGCAATTCAGGATAAAATAATACTACTCAACGCCCAATGACAATTTAATCTGCAGGAAAATTTAAATCCTATAGTGTCAGTTTTATAAATGTATTTATTCTTTTCGTATTAACCTTCATACTGAGATTGTAATTGAAATCGGAATAAAATTTAAATAGAAATCGAGAACAAAAACACTCATAAATTAAAAAAAAAAACTGTACAGTCTCTTCCGTGTGTCTAGAATTATATCACGTAACATCAGAAAATTTAATGTATACGAAATAACTATACTACATTGTTATAGAATGACGTATCAATTTTTAGAAAAAAATATGTAAATTCATAAAATACGTTTTACTTGTAAAGAACATAACAGGAATTATTCATTATGATTGATCAATGATTTGAAGTAAAAATCATTTTTTTTTAAAAATGACAACAATATAATCCAGAAGCTTTGTTTTCACAATGAAAATATGTTATATTTTACAAGTGAATACATAATCCCAACTGACATCCTAGCATTTTTGTAATTAATGGAACAAGATAATCTCCTTTCTGAAGAGTTCTGTATATATGTCTGTATACATTTTCTGTTCAAAAATTCCTTTTCAGATTTCCTAATTTTAAGAAAAAAAAATGAAAGTCAGATGTTATCAAATCTGGATAAAAAATCTGTTATCAAATCTCAGCTTTTTCTACCAAAAAGCTGAGGTTTATTTTCTTATTAGAATAGAAAGATATATACAGAATTATAATTATAACAAACAATGAAGTAGGGAAATAATTAAATAAATTTTGCTTGTAACTGGAAGGATTAATATAAATTAATTGGGACGTTATATTTTATTTTTTTTAATCGGTGTGAAAATAGTATATGCTAAATAAAAGAGATGCGGTATACCTACTTGTAAAAAAGAACTGTTGGCTGCATTCGGTTAAAACAAGGATAGTTGTATTTGAAACAATTGTACAGTTAAATTTACAATTAGGGTTAAACGTAGTAGAGTAAAGTGATTTAGTGACTAAAGAATGATTTTTTTTTCGGTGGTGTTATTATAAAATTTTTTTTCAACTGTTCGGTGTCTGCCTTGCGGTTATAAAAGGCCAAGCAAGCGGGCGCTTGAGGCAAATGCGGGCGGGAGTTTTTAGCTAACACAATTAAACAAATCTTTTTTTCATTGCTGGTAGACCTCCCCCTTTTGAATTTCTTCTATCTATCTCTGTCACTCTCTCTCTCTCACCCTTATTTTATTTTCTTTCTCTTTTTACGTTTAATGTCGCCAACGGCTACTCGAGTAGCTCTTGTTGGAATTCCAGATGTTCATAATTCTCTTTTTATTTTGTTTTTTTTTTACTTTCTTTTTTAATATCATTCTACATTCTCCTATCTCTCTTATTTCCTCTCATCCGCCAATAAGCCACCCAACATTCTCCTTTTTTTTTTCTCTCGACTTCTATTATTAGTGGTTGGCTTCCAGCCAACTGATTAAAATATACTTTTATAAAATAAGGAAGCTATTGTAATCATCTGCACATATAACACATTATCATTCGCAGCAAGGTTATCCTCATCTCACATCCTTAAAAAAATTAAAAAAAAAAAACCAGTTAATCATCTAACAACAGGCTTGACCGCTTTTAAAATAGAATAGTATTATTTTATTTTTTAAACCCTTCGGCAAAATGAATCAAAACAGTACATTTGTTCCTGATTAAAATGTTCGATAAAATTCTTGTTTATGTTCATTCAGTTCGTTTATTTAAAAAATACCTTATCCTTTCTGTTATTATAAATCCCTTTCTTGTTATGTAAAAATTATATTAAAACCTCTAACCTATTTCTATTCAATTAAACACGAGCGCGCGCAAGCTCTCTCTCTCACACACACATGTATAATTATCATTTGGTTCTTTCTCCCTTTTAATTTTTTCACATTTTTTAAATGAAATTAGTATTTAACTTTTTAAATACTAAGCTTCTATACGATTCGATTTCTGTATAAAATCAAATTATAAAATGCATTTTTCAATTCAGTTCTTGTTTTTCATCCGCTCCAATTCGTACTTATTTATTTCTGGTTTTTATTAATTTATCTTTTAGGGGTTAATAAATATATATTTGGCGTAATTTGAAGTACATATATATATTGTGAGTATTTATATATATATATATATATGAAGTGATATATTATCTGTTATGTAGTTATAACAGATAACAGCCATGGCCGGCGTGCACTTTCATGAAATTGAACTACGGTCAAGGATCCCACTTTAGCCAGATGTAAAGAAAATTAAGAGAATAGAATAGTTTTCTTTAATGTCCCTACTAAATAAATTCATATTAGCTTCCAAAACCCACCGAGATGAAGATATTTTAGAAGTAAAAATTTCTACTTTATTATAAGAAATGATTGTGATCATCAGTACTCTCAGAGAGAGTATTGATCACTTTGATTAATACTTTGAGAGTATTGATGCGGTTCAGGATGTATCATTTATGTCAAGTATATTTTCTTATATTAGGGATATAACAAAAATCGTGTAAAACAATACTTTCTGTCGCGAAACACTTTTCTCTGTACTGTTTATATAGATGTGGAATGGTCTTTGAAAATCTAGTCTTTAAAGGTCGATCTATACCTAAGAAAGCGTCTATTCGAAGAGGCTATTAAAAGTAGATAATTTTCACATATTATCTTTATTTATTTTGAAGGTGACCAACCACAATATTTAAAAATAACTCGCACAACACTCTACATTTTATAAATTACTAGACTTTATCTAGCGTAATGGATACGTCACCGTAAAAGACCGATAAGTGGCATGTCGAAATTCTCCGGTGAATGTCAACGCATACCAAATATGTCGGTGAAAGACCGAAATATATGCTGAAATTCTCTAATTTCGATCTTTCACCGTAAGATACATATAATTAATGTCCATTTGTTTAGTGAGATTATCGTCAAACCAAATTTTCTACAATCTCAATTGCAGCCGGAAAAATAAGCTCTTCACGAATGGTGGGTGTGAAGCTTTTTACATGTGGCTATTTTATACGAAATGTTTGTAAGAGACAAATAAAGTTTTTCCATTCACGGACAAAATTGTTTTCAAATTGATGCTTGCTTTTCATATCATTTTAATTCCAATTCGAAGAATTCTCGGGCTTTGTTAACGTACTCACTATGAAGCGTTTCCAAATGTCGTTTAAGTTTATTAGGTTTCATGCTGTCTGCTGCCAAACGTTTTGAGCAAGTGGCACACATGGGTCCTTTCTTTTTCATTTACTACATTGGTAAACCCAAAATTTAAATATTCTCGAGAACATCTTCTCGATTTTATTTTTGGAACCACGCTCGTCTGGGCACTTGTTGATACATCACTATAATCTAATGATCGCTTACGCCCTCTTAAAAATTTATCCATTTAGACATCGATTCTGGTTTTGTCGATGTAGCGGATCGGTGTTGCCAAATATCAATAAATTTACTTATTCTTGGTAATTTATAATTACGGTCATGGTGTAGTTTTAGCGTCAAAATACTCAAAATACATTATTATTATATGAGAGGGGAGCGTGATGAAAATTAGGTCGCAAATACTGAAAGGTTGAGAAACGCTGATATAGATTATCCAAAAGGAAATAAAGAGTTACCAAACTTTTGCTGGAGAATGAAGATGGACATATCCAAGGACTCTGGTTCATGACAGAAAACTGCATTGTGATGATGCTATATTTAAATAATAAACTAGAAGCTTACAAATACATATAAAACAACGTTATCATCCATCAAAACCTATTACAGAGAATAATTTTATTATTTTAATATTTTGGTGAAGGGAGGTTTTTCAAAACTGAAGAACAGTTTTTGAGACGATTTACGTCAAATTTAAGGAATCTGTAACAGAAAAAGTACTCCAGGTTAAAAACTACGAGGACGAGTCAAAAATTATTTACAGTTTTGCCATAATACACTTTCAAGATTGCCGCGCCGACGTATTTGGTATGCGTCGACCTTCATCGGAGAATATTGAGATTATTTAATTTCGATCTTTCACCGTAGTAGATACATACGATTGACGTCCATTTGTTTAGTGTGCTTATCGTTAAACCAAATTTTTGAACTCTTGTAGTCATGCTCTTCTAAAGTAGTCGTGTCATACGGTCTTCTCCGCGTGCCTACATAGAGTTAGTACGAATGCGGTCATGTATTCTAAATTGATTCCGATCGCTTCATTTGCCTTTCGGCTATTTAGGGAAAGAAGTCCACTCCGAAAGCAGTTTGCACGAAGGAGGACAACAAACAGCGAACCGATTTCTCTGGTTGGAGAGTGCGAAAGGGGTTGAAATACATCGTAGATTTTTATCATAATACGAGAACAGTGCTTCATCACGTAAGTGTTTTTTCTGAATCGAGAAGTTTAGTGTAGTGGCCGGACGATTGTGAACCACGAAGAGGAAGCCTGTCAATCTCCACCACGAACGATAAGATCCAGCAAGCTTGAGAGATGTTTACGGCAAATAGACAGAGTTACCATCGATGAGGTAGCTCGGTCTCTGAACATCAGTCACGGTTCCACGCGTCAAAACTTCTACGACGACTCGGCTTCCGCAAAGGAAATGTTATTGTTGCATGACAACGCCCGCCTGTATACGGCTCGCCGTACCGTTCAAACCGTCTAAAAGTTGAATTCTGAGGTACTGAAACACTCTCCCAGAAAACACTCTCCTGAGAAAGAAAACACTGAAACACAGCTCAGATCTTACTTCCTCCGACTTTCATCTGCTTAGAGTGCTTTGCGAGGTCGTCGAACTTTCACAGACTTGGACGTGCAGTAAGCGGTGCAAAAGCGATTTCGTGACCGACCGAAAATCTTCTTCTTTGAATAGTCACCGTCTTGGAAGAATAAGCAAGACCGGTTAAATGAAAATTGAAATAGTGCCTGAAAGTTGACCGAAATGTAATGCACAATCGCCGGTAACTCGTAAATGAAACTAGGTAATCAAATAAAACGAATATGACATAAAAGTAAAATTTACCTGCTAAAAACGTTACATTTTTTTTTCATGTTGTCACCATTTACAGCTACACATTCATCTGTGAACCGGTTTTCTCATTCCTTCACTGAAAAATACTGGCGGTTTTTCTTTTAATCCCCCAACCTCATTGCATCCTTCAATGAAACGAATATCCTTATAATCCCTCTTTAATTGCGGGAAGATGTGAAAGTGGCAGGGGGCCAAATCTGATGAGTATAGAAGGTGTATAGTAGGTTCAAATTTCAATTTCGCAGGATCCTCAGCGCGATTTGACGCGCGTTATGCGGCCGAAAATTATTTTTTTATTGTGGCGAACGTTATTACGTGCTCTGCTACGGAAATCATGTCATTAGCGTTTACATTTTACGCTGCTTTAAACGCTTTTATACAGCGGACGTACTCGACTACATAAAAATGGCGACTGAAAGAAAATTAGAGGGTGCAGGTCAACGAGTTTTGGAATGTTAGTATTAAGAGAATGACAGAACTTGTCGTTTTGCGCTACATTTTTTCTTGGGTTTCGTTGCAGCGTGCATTATATTTCAGCCGTTCCTTGTACGTTTGCGTTGTAACTGATAATGCGAAGGAGTTAAGGCGAAACTTCGTGTACATTGTTTATTAAATGTTACTAAATGACTTCCATGCTGTTAAAGGGCGGGTGTGTCATTAGCTAGAATTACCGTACCATCAGAAATCCTTAATGATTCTTATTTTTCGTTCTCCTACATTATTTCCTTCTTCTAATATATTCTTTTATCATATTTTCAGTGTAAATATTGAACCGTTTCGGTGAAAGACTGCATCCTTCCCAAATATATAGACCTAGAACTACCCAGTCAGTCATATTCTCACTTAATTACATTGCTGCTGTTTATCTCATGTATAATTTTTTAATTAAACACTTGGCTTTAGAGTTTATTTTCATTCTCTTTAAGAATCTTTCTAGTTTTCACCCGTTTGACTCTTATCAAATAATGCCTTCTTCTGTAGATCTACGAAACACAAACTCACTCCTCATCCTCTCGATTCGGACACAGTTTTTGTTCGCCTACAAAAAGTTACTTAAAATATAATTTGAAACGAATTTGTTCTGGTCTAGGAATTGGTTTTTGGTGTCTTTGCGAGACTTTTTCTTTTTTTGAATTCTGGACTTGACGCAAATTTAAAAGAAAATTGTATACAAGCAGGTTTTTTTTGGTGGAAGAGAATAGTATTTATTTAATAAGATGTAATAATTTTATATTTTAGCACATTAACTTAATATTACCGTAATTTTCCAAAAAATCGGGTTTTATTTTCGTAATTAATAATTATTTTGATCGTTTTAAAATTTCATTAGATTTACTGAGAACGATTTTATTATTTTTCTTTTTTTTAAGATTTTTATCATAGTTGTTACGAAGTGTTTTAAAAATTTTTTACGTAAACATATTTGGATCGTTTGATTTGAAACCATATTATATCTAAGTAAGATTTTTATTTATTTTACCACAATTTATTATTTTATTATTAATATTATTTTATTTTTAAATTATATTGTTTTTCATTGATGTATTTATCTTTTATTTTTTATTTTTATTGAATCGTAAAACAATTGGACGAATTTTTCATTGAAACATAACTTCTCTTTTTCAACATCAGCATTAAGGCATCGCAGGTGTTAAAAAAGGTTACTTTTGGATGTAAATAGAAAAGTCGCGTTACATTTTACGTGTAGGTTTACAGATTACGTGCAGTTTATTTCACTGTTAAAAATGTAATCTCGGTTTCCTTCTTAGGATAAAAAATCTTTTGTACGGTTAGATTATTTGACTTGTATATATAGTTTTTTTCTAAAAGCGATTTGCGATAAGCTTTTTTTGATAAATTTTCTCCTCCTCCCCTTCCTCCAATGTGTGCGACTAAACTTTAAGTGTGGCTTTTTAGTTGAGAATTTAACGTTAACTTGTTCGGATTCTACTAGTGCATAATGACATTGTTTCTGCCGTGCTGTCCAAGAGAAGTTAAAATCACTTGTCAAAATTATTAACTTTTGTTGTTTCCATTTGAATTTAGATGAACTTTCTTGTATGTTAATGTATTTATGGAAAGCGAGCTTATTTATTATTTACCTATTATCGTTAACCTCAATTTTCTATCGTATTTTAACTAAAATGGTTTATTATGGATGTTTATTAAGGTTTTTTTAATGTAAATATAAATTTTTAAAAAATTGACAATTTGAACATTTTTTTTCTTTAAGTTCGGACCGCTATGGATCACATTTACATACTTTAGACTTCTTCTTCTTTTTTCCAAAGGTTTTCATTCCTTTGCTCTGTTGTCGCCTTTCTTCCGTCCATCTATTCAGGTTTATATTCTTCTTTTTCTTTCTCTCTGGAAACTTTGATTCTGGAATCGCTTTTCTAAATTTATCTCTTTCTTTACACATAGGAAATGTTTACTGTTTTTAGATCTGTTTCTATTTCTTTAAACCGGGTTGTCTTTGTGGCTCTTTTTGTAGAAATTCTATTTGTTTTATCGATCTTTGGTCTTTCACTCGGCAAAAAAATGTTCGTAAAACTGTAATCTTCTTTTCCGGATAATGTTTACTACATTTTCCCTGAAAAAAAAAAGGGTTTGTTAAGTTTTAATATAGTACAACGATTCAATAAATCTCTGTACAGCTTCAAATCTTGAAGTCATTTTTGAACCGCTGTAAAAGTATATTTTCTTTTTGAATTGGTCAATAAAAAATGTACGATTTCACGTAGTGTTCTTTCTACGAAAGAAACAAATGGAATTTTCTATAATTTATTTTCAGTTAAACTGACAAATTTAAACAATTTATGTGAATTCTGAATTCGGAGTCCGTTTATTCTCGAAAGAAAATTGATTTTCATAACAATTTTTAGAACTATTAGGTCGGGTACGTACAGCGCTGATGGAGTCGGTACTGCTGATAAAAACGCAAAGAAAAGTAAGGTTGTTATGTAAAAAATTACTGTACTCGTTACCATTAATATTGGCGAGTTGCGCGCGCAACATTCAGTCCCCCGCCATAGGATCCATTCATACATGTTCTCTCGCACATAGGCTGTTAAAAACAGTAAGCAATGCCGTGCTCACATTGTACTTTCTGTACAGTTTGTAACGTACACGTACATTTCACAGCGAAAACATTGCATTATTTTTGCTGTAACTTGTACACGGTCACGCGGAGTAGGAGAGTTGGGTCACAGTGGGGGTGACAAGGCAAGCATATGCTACCAGCAGTCGGGGAACGCCGTAAAAATAAATGGTAACGAGTATAGTCATTGTTGACTGACACGTAAGCATATTCGTACCAGGTTTTCGATTAAAATAGTTATTGGTCATTCTCGGTCTAGTTAAATAAATCTGATAATACTATTGCATTCGGTATATTATAGTCAAGAAAGGTCACTGCTGTTACATTCTTTTAGAAAAAAAAGAGCTACGAAGACGTCTACAAACATATTTCAGTGTACGAGTTCACCGATTTTAAGGCTATTTAAAATATGTACTGCCGTGTTATTGGTTTTGCAAATTTTGTAGATGAAGTTGATCAGTTTAATTCTAACCCTCTTCTTGAGTCCGTGTTTGTACCAAAACATCCTTGTCCTTGTCGACAATTTCCACCGATGAGAAAATCCTCAACCGTTTAAAAAAACCATCGTACATGACCCGAAAGAGATTTTTGCTTTATTTAAATTTTATCGTATTCCTCCCTCTTACTATTTCTATTATCACCTTATTTTCTCATTTAGTCCATCCTTTCTCTATAGTTATATTTCTTAACTTTTAATGTGAAATAGGAATATGTTTTAAAATTCAGTTTATAAAAAGATTACGTGTATTTGTTGTTTCAGGACCTACAACCTACAATCCACGTCTACTACCCAGCAAAATAAAAGGCGGAACTTTTCCAAAATCAGAAATAAAAAGTATGTTTCCTACTATAACCAAAACTCCTAGACCTGGCGCACGTACTGTAAGTGTTTAGTCTTAAATTTTTATGTTTTAGTTTCCTTTTTTCTTTTAATTCAGTTTTATATTATTAATTTTTTATGATGACTGATATTTTTTCGATGACATTATTCAAATGTTTTAAATTATATATTTAAAAGGGAGATGTGACTAACTCGTGTCAGACATAACAAGCCATCTTCTAACTCTTATAAGCGGGTCACGAGTTTATGGATTAATCAAAGTTTACAATTTGTTGAGCTTTCATTAGGTTTCAAACGCTCTACAATATTTTTTTTTACTTAATTTAAAAATTATCTAAACTATTGTTAATTGCCTTTGTGTGAAAAAAAACTGAACCACTGATTATATATGTTTTTTTTTTTAATTATACACATTTTTACTGTAATTTTATTTACCTCTATAGGAACTTTTTCTTTTTACAACCTCCACTTTTTTTCCATTTTTCACATAGAAATTACTTAATACAGCATGTTTTATAATAATTGATGAATAAAACAATAGAGAAACCGTAGTAACCCTGTGACTCAATAATACTTTAGAGAAAACAGACTGACATACTGTTTTATACCGGTCATTTTAAACATTCTCTATATTAACAAATTAAAAATACAAGCATTATTGTTTATAATTATAATATAACCAAATTTAATCTACGATGGCTTCGCTCGATAAAGTGAGAAAATATACGAGTATATATATTGTACTAGTTTGTTGTATTATTAATTTTTAATAGATCTTAAAATTTAATTAAAAGTATTGGAAAACGAATATGAACTTACTTTTACCGTCTTATGCCTCTTAAGTAAAACGAAAAAATTAATCAATCTACAACAGAATCGTTTTTTTTATTTCATTGTGTTTCATTTATTTATTTGTTTGATTTTTGTCTTAACTTTTCACACGAAGAACTCTTAAAGTTAAATCGGGCAAAATAAAAACGATTTTCTTTCTATAGTAGTAATAAGCCAAATTTCACTTTGTTCAGTTCAATGAAAAAGAAATACTCATTCCATTTAACAACTCGATTATACAGTTCTCTATTATGTGTTTGATTGTACAGAAAGCGTGTTTCGTTTTTAAGATATAAAATAAATTAATGGAATTGCAGTTAATAAAAAAAGCATAAAATATTTGTTGAGCAGTGTGAGCGTTCAGATATATAGCTTTATTTTAATGTAAGTTGGAACAATATAAATGTTATTGTGTATATATATATATATATATATATATATATATATATATATATATGTGTGTGTGTGTGTGTGTGTGTGGGAGGGGGGTTCCACGCGGGGGTGTTCATTTAGCCGATCACGAACTTGTTTATCATAGTGCGGGGGTGTACGGTTCTGCATGAACCATTCTGATTTACCAGAATCCTGCAAATCAAAATGAGGTAGTAATTCGTTTCCTAACATTGCCAAGGAAGTTTTGCCGTTAACTGTTCCTCAGAGAAGAAGGGGCCAATGATCCGATCTTTCCACAAACCACACCAAACCACGACACGATCAGCTTCTTGCTCCTTACTGTCGATAAACCAGTGAAGGTTACTGTCGGACAAATACCCTAAGTTATGTCGGTTCACCTCACCGTTTACATAAAAGTTGGCCACGTCAGAAAACATAACTATAAAAAAACTCTGGGTCCTCCTCCAACCGGGTCAAAAACCAATTGCACATTTCCATACGGCGAACAGGATCGTCTTCTGACTTGCGGTGTAATACTTGTAACTTGTTTTTTGCAAAATCCTCCATACTGTTGACCGAGAAACGCCTTTCGAAGCTTATTCGGCGAATTGATTTTTTCGGACTTGTAGATACCTACGCCAAAATCCCTTCCACTATCTCTTCCGCAGTGCTTTGACGTCCTGCTCTTTTAGCATCGGTAGTACTACCTATAGCCTTGAACGTTTCTAGCAGTCTGCCAATCGTTGTGTGCGATACTGGCTCTCGTTGAGATGCTTCACATTGAATTCATATGCAACTTTTCTATGAGAAAATCCTTCTCTTCTACAAAGGAGGATAATCTCTATTCGCTATTCAGTAGTTAACATCTTTCAGTCCTGCAACTAGAAAACAGAGCAAAATTAGTAAAATCTGTATGGTGCGGGACTTCTGGGATATTTCGTACAAAGAGCAATGTATGTCAGCAATGTTTTTTCTTTGGCATATATATATATATATTTAGATATTTGACGCCATCTCAGTGCGCCAACTGGAGCGGAACGGTGATGACAATGCACCGGATCTAAATTTCGTTCAGTTGCTCATCTCCCGCCTGCTGAAGAGGCTGCAGAGCCTCGCGATGGAAGCACGGCAGGTAGAATGGGAAACCACGATTAAGGAAAGATCCTTGTATAAGTTTATACAGGATTTGGGAGGATGGTATGCCTCGAGCTCGGTTTTAAGGGCAACGGGTGCCCGGGGATCGCCAACCACGCTAACTTGAACCAATATCTGTTTCGGTTCCGCCTGGCAGCTGTTAAGCTGTGTGTCTGCGGGGAGATCCAGTCAAATGAAGGTACTTGCTGGCATTCAGCGACCTAGGCGTGGCAGCGAATTGCTGCATTTTAGCAAATATATGACAAGTGAGCTGTTGGGACACGTAAGCCGGTGGTGTATAGCAACGCGCTTAGTCCGCTCACAACGTATAGGAGCTATGTTAGGCTAGTGGTCGCTAAACTATTTCGACAGTTTCGGTAACTGCTGCAGTTTCGCTAAACTGTTTCGGCAACTGCTCAGTTGCCGTTTACGGCACAGATATTCGGCCTTATGCTTTAGGGCGACCGAATGGGGTAGTGGCGGTAGAAATACCAAGCATACCAAATTATATCATATTCATATAGCCTATGACACTACCAGTAACGTAAGGATTTTAACGCAGGATGATACACCTAGATCGGTTCAGCCGTTGAGCTACTACTGTGGAACAAACATACATACACCCTAAATACATTACACTTTGTTTGGGCAGTCGTTTAATTATTATTGAAAAACAAAAAATCCAACTGCTAGTTCTACACATTTTTTTTAATACCCTCCCCTCAAAGCCGGACCCACGTTCCCGTATAACGCAGCCTTGAGGGTGCCAGTTGTCTCTATCCCCACGTGCGGCCATGCCAGGCCTGGCTACGCCGTTTCTGATAGCACCACCCAGAGGCCGGGACTCGGCCTTCTTTATCGCCATTCCCCTGCCTCTAATCTGAGGACCCCGTCCCCAAACGGGGTCTGTGGTCTTTTGATTGCCCTTCTATGGGTCCCTGGAGTCCCCGTTCAGTCATTGGAACTGGGACACCGGATACCTCTTCCAATTTCTTCTTCCGTATGATGCTCTCTGTCACCCGATTTATTTACTTCCAGTTTTTCTTGCCGTGGAGCATCATCTCCTCGACATTGTCCGGTGACATATCGCCCACCTGCGCCCGCATCGCCCTCCTCTCATCCTCCTAGTAGTATACATCTACCTCTCTTTTTTCTGTTTAGCCTCCGGAACCACCGTAAGGTAATTTCTTCAGAGGATGATGATATGTATGAATGTAAATAAAGTGTATTCTATGTTGTATTCGGGTGCCTGTTAATCTTAACAGTGTAAAGCATTAAATTCACCATCTCCTACAGCCTACACAGACACCCGACTACAACATAAAGTATAAAATTAATATTAAGTTTCACATCACTGACTGCATTCTGAAAAAAATTCTGTAAGAAAAGAAAGAAAAACTTGTTTAACTCTTTTTCGTTCAGTTTTCCATAATTATTCTAGGTAGATTTGTCCAATTAGTCTGGTATTTGTTTTTTTTTAAATTATTTTCTTTAGCGCTTTTTTGTTGTTCCTATGACTTTACCGTTCAATATCTAGATTCAATCATCTAGATACTACAGGTTTTTTTTTAGAATCGTTGTGGTACTTAAATAGATATTTGAATGTTAATGAGTGATAATGCGCACGGGTGTGTGCACGCATGTATATGCTAGCCGCGGTGCATTCCTGCTCCCTTTTCCTAAAAAATTTTCGCATTTATCTCGAGAACGCTGAATTTTTTGAAAAACTCACAGAAGGAAAAACGTGTTTATTTTTTATCGTTTTATGGAATACCGTTATTAAAATGTAAAAAAACTGATTTTTAATTTTTCCCCTCTAGTAGCGCCACCCTTTTTGGTTAAAATAGCTTATGTCCTAAAACCTGTTACTATTCAAAAGTCAGTTAAAATCGGTCTGTGAAGCCAGAGAGGGGAACTAACATACATAACAGTTGTGAATTATAACTGCGATGTAATAAATTATATTAAGAATATTATGAAAATTTTATCGAACGGAAAATATTCAGTTAAGATACCCTTCTGTTGCAGTTAAGAAACATTTTGGGGAAAAGGAGGTTGAATCTGAAGAAGAAAAAACCAGAGAAAGTAAAGATGAAATATTTTATATATATATATTTTTTTGTTGAAAAACATAAAAGGAGCTGTTGGCTTTTCCCCAAGTGTTTATATGTAAGAATAAGAGGGTGGGTGGATGGTTATATGAAGAATAAGAAGAAAAAGGCATAGAAATGGAGGAGGGGGTTAGTACGATGGCTAAGAGTGAAGCAGGGAGAGAGGAGAGGGTTTATCCACCGCCCCAAGAGAGAGTTAGGGTGACTTTATGTGTTGGTTGTATGGCACGGATCATCAAAACTAAAGACAAACACGTCATAAAGACATTTGTTGGAGTATTCTTCTTCCGTTTTCCGTGCTATTTCGTTCTATAAATTATATACTTCTATATTTTATTTATGATCTTTTTGGCATTTGATGGATGAAACAGAAATTTTGCAACTACACTTTTCTCTTTCTCTCACTCTCTCTCTCTCTCTCTCTCTCTCTCTCTCTATATATATATATATATATATATAGTAAAAATATACAGTATTAATAGCCAATGAGATGAGATGGTGTATGTCCAACATATACAAAGGGGTTGTTTGACTTTTACATTCTACTTTCTCTACCATAACGAAAACGTTATAGTTTTGAATGAGCGAACAAGGCATCGACGTCAGACTTCTGTTAGTCTCTACTAGTACTATGCACATAAAACATTTGCTTTATGTATGAAAGTACACTAGTTTTTACGTACTATAATAACAAAGAGATAGAATGTTTACCCGAAATATCACTGTTTATTCTTGAAAAGCTTTATTATTTTGACTATTGTGAAATAGGTCGACGGATACGTTCTTGTTGTTGTTTTAGTCGTGATTTGTTTGTTGCTTTTTTGTTTTAGTTATATTATTTCATATAATAAAAGAATAATGCTAAGAAAGATAGACAACACTCAACATAGAAAATATAACGATATTAGCAAAAAAGATAATAATAATTAATATCTTAGTAACAACAGTTTTATTTGGAAAACACTATTTGGTATTAATTACAGAAAGATTATTAAAATATAATCATTAAATTTTCCAGAAAATTTATTTTTGGTTTCTTATACACATTTATGTGTTTGTTTACATGAAAAAAATTAATTAACATATATATGAAGTGAAGTAAATGTGTACGGTAATCCTAGAAAATAAAGACATGTGGATTTAAAAAAAAAACATTATTAATGGAACGTAGTTGATATATAGGTGGTCGATAATGCAAACATGAACTGGTATTAAATAAATAGAAATAACGTTTGACATAATTTTTTTAAAAAAAGTAGGACAATTAGGTCTACCGGAGGGTTGGTTGATGTAGTTTTTATAAACATTTATACGGTGAAAATAATAGGAAAAAATATGTTAGAATATAGGAAAAGGGTAATTGAGATTCTAGATCGTAATAAGTCACACAAATTTTACTGGCTGTCAAAAAGAAAGAAAAACTTTACGTATGTTGTCTACAAATATTCTATTTTTTAATGGAGTACTAATAGAATTACGGATAGTTCAAACTAAGAGGGATTGTGAACAAAGACCGAACGTGAATCTGCCCTTGATTTTAACTGAATATTAACAGGTAAAAAGAACCGTTCTTCACTATCGTACGTGTTTATTCGTCTAGAACGGGTACGTCTTTTTAAAAAAATACTACAAGTTACTAGTTTTTGTTTTTACATTTTTCTTCTCAAAAAAAATTTAAAAGTCGTGATTCTTATATATTTATTTATTGAAGTACATTGTATTTTATTACCTTTGTAAAATTAATCTATACGTACTTCATTAAAATTAATGGAATTCTTGTCATTTTCTAATTTTTGTTAGAGTAGTCTAAAATTAAAAATAAAAATGTATAAATTTGTAGGTAACTAGCCCACATGAACGCGGCTAAAGCTGCGTTCCGGGAAAGTCCTTCAACTGCGGGTTATTTCTGATGCGCGGCTTACACACGCATACACACACAACTTAATTTAAAATATTTATTATTGTAATTAAATGTAATATATTTTTCGGATTTTCGGCTTTTTGCAGTAAGTAATTAATGAAATTCAAAGTTTAATGGCTTTTAAACTTTTATTGAGAACTTTTTCGCCTAGGATGTTTACGTTGGCCCACAAAATTGAAAAACCAACTTTCACCACCTTTGAACGGTTGCCATTTTGTCCTGTTTGCAAACATTTTGTCCAGTCGTATATAAACAAGGTTATACTTACCCTAATCTACAACTCCATTGAGCATCGAGAAAGATGCTGTAGGCAGTCATAAGTAGTTGTACACGATGACACATACATACTTATACATATATACACATTATTTTTCCTCAGTTAGTAAATAATAATTCTACCAAGTTTGGTTGAAATTGGTCCTGTGGTTTAGGAGGACGTACGGAACATATACGTACAGAGTGACTTTTATTTACGTTAAGATAAAACAAATAAATATTCAAATCACTATATCATTAACTATTATACTATATATTTGGAGATCGTTACAATTATATTAGAAAATATTTTATTTTACGAATTATAAAATCCTTAAGTGAGGATCGTGAAAATATATTGCCGATAAAGAAGAATGTTATCCGAAGAACGATAGAAAAATAAAAATTTTATAAAGAATAAAATTTATATATTTTCCGGAATATAAATAAAAATTTAATACTTTTAAAAGTAAACGTAAAACATAGGTATTTACGTGATATTGAGTCGTTTAACTAGATAATATTATACCAAATAAAAATATAAAATAATAAAAATAAAAAAGGAAGGCGCAAGTAATGAAAATGTAAAGCAGTAAGGGAGATATACCGGACATAAAGTAATAAAGGCAGATAATAACAATAAAAAAGTAGTATGAGAAAGAAGTTTCAACAACAAAAGAATTATCGCGAAGAAGAAGGGAGACTGCAGTTGACAGCAGAAGAGAGAAAAACCATAGAAAGAGAAAAAAGTTAAGATATTGAAGATGTAGAAAAAGATGAAACGAGTAGAAGAGTTTAGAACGAGTGAATAAGGATGAATCACACTCAAACTCCCTCTCTTTTTTTCGTTGCCCTTCTGAAAACTCGTAGACCCTTCTTCTACTAGCCCTTATCCGTACTCACACATCTTACTTGGCTTCCCCAAAACTCTACTCAAACCCCTCTTCCTTTTAAGAACTTTCACTACATTTGCTGTTCTTCATCGTAGACCGTATGACGACTACCGACTTGATTCGAATGACTGCCCAAATCCTAACTTGATAATGGACAAACTTAATATTGAATTGTCAGTAAACTAAATATCGCTAGATTTATGGTAACCGAGTTAAATCTGGTTTTGAAACGGATAATTTTCAACATCTATTTGTTTATACAAGCATTATTCTAATTCAATATACAGTACGTAATGCATTGTTGATATTATTCAATGACTGTAACAAAAAAATAAATAAATCGTACCGTTTTTTATTTATCGAATAAAAAAATGACCACAGGGATAAATAAATGACACATTTCTTTTTTTTTATTTTGCAAAAGAATTCCGACAAAGATGTAAGTAAACCGATATTTCGTGACGCCAAGCTACTTCCCTGGTAAATATTATACCGTAAATTATAAGAAAAGTATAATTAACTTAAGGAAATTAATTGTAAAAAGCGAAGAAAAAAACATGTTTGTAAACAAGTTTATAAAAAACAATTAGTTAAAAATGTAAAATTATATAACAGTTTCGATTTTTAAATTATCATCATCAGTAGATAACATGGTATTAATACATAAACAATTAATAAATAAAAACTACTTTTAAAGGAAAGAGTAAAAGAAATTTCTTAAAATATAAATTATGTGGGGAACAGCTGATTTATTTTTATTATTTAATAACTGGTAAAAAAAAAAAAAAAAATTATATTTTGTTCGTATCTTTTATGTTACTTTATTTATTACCCACCGGGTTGGTCTAGTGGTATATAATCGTTGTCACAAACAGATGTTTAAAATTTGACTTTCAAAGTCGAAGGTGCTAAGGTTTCAATGCTAGTAAAAGATAAGTCATGATTTTCTTATTATTTACAAGTTACAAGGACAAGACTTAACGCACCAGGTACCGAACCCACCGGACGTTCGAGTTCGAGATCCAACCAGACCGAGTTACTCTTTTACACTTTACGACTACAACAGCATTTTTTGGGGTGCGGGTCAATTTTGAAAATATTTTTTTCCAGATATTGTTATTTTTTAATTATTAACAAATACGCCTAAGAAAAATATGACATTAATTAGTTGAAATCTCGAGATACTGAGGATGACATTGCACCCCCTTGAACGTTTAAGTTGAAAATTTATTGTCATTAATGCCCTATAAATAGAAGTAATCTGACCAAGTTTGGTCAAATTCGGTCCAGTAGTTCTAAAGATATAAGGTGATTTAGAGACAAACACCGAACACATGTACATACGAATATTAACGTCAGGAAAATTTCCATCCGGTCTTTTGGGTTCCTTAGGTGTCAAAATGTGAAGATCCGGTGAAAACTGCAAAATTGGACCGATCTCAATACTTTTCTAGAACTATAGCTCTGCTTTAGATCTACTTTAAAAAGGCCGGCCTCCGAGGCGCAAGTGATAGCGTCTCGGGTCTTTCAACCGAAGGTCCCGGGTTCGAATCTCGGTTAAGCATGGCTTTTTCACACGCTATTTGTCATTCATCTCATACCTAACGGTGATACCGGGGTTAAAAAAATAAAATAAAATAAATATTTTTACAATTCTTAAGATTTTGAAATTTTTAAGTCGGGCACCACATAATGATCGATTGTTTGTTTTTAATTCGTCTCTAATTTCTAAGCGAATTAAAATTATTTATTTTGAAATGTTTGTAGTTTTAAGTCGCTTTAATAAATTTTATATTTTTAATCTTAATTTTACACTTGCAGAGATTCAAAACCGTAATTAAAGAAGGACCAGGTCCAGGATATGAAGATAAGAGAAAAATTGCTGTTAAGAAGGAAAAATTTCCATCTTCCGCAACCGAACAGAAAAAATCAGAAAAAGATATTCCAATTTTAACACCTGAAACTAAATTTGAAAAGCCTGATGAGGAAGATGTTAAACCTTATAAAAGGGATAAACTGATAAAGTGCTCGGTTGAAAAGGGTAAGAAAAGAGTTGCGTTCTCGTTTGCAGAACCGAGATGTAAATTGGAATCACCAAAATCACCAGGTAGGTAGTTTCTTTTGATTGATAATTTAATTATAATTTTTTTTAAATCTTGAAATAACCTTTAGCCTGACGAAGTTTAAAATAAAGCTTAAATATACTACTAATTTAATTACCAACTTTCGTTCAGGTATACTTATTGTTATTGCTTAGAAAGAAAATTCAGAAAGAAAAAAATATGTATGTACTAGCCGGCTTGTCTAGCCAGAACGTGGACCATCGGAGGCTTCCGGGCCAAGGGACGCAGAGCTCGCATCGCGCGATTTCCAATTTGCAAGGAGGACAGGCGCCCTGGACACCCGCAGAGCTTTATTCGATCGCCATTCTCATCTACCCAGAGGATTCCACCCCCTGGACCCCCGCACTGTACGTTATCCCCGTGGTTGTAAGAATAATAATGAAAATAATATAGTATTCAACCTTTATACAAAATATAGAAGAGTAGTAACTACGGTAACTAAAGTACATAACACACACACACACACACACACACACACACACACACACACACACACACACACACACACACACACACACACACACATACACACACACACACACACACACACACACACACACACACACACACACACACACACACACCTTTGACGACGAAGAATTCATAACTTATTTAAGATCATTAAATCTTAAATTTTAAAGAAATAAATTCTTAAATGATAATTAAGATTATTAATGGAGATATAATTTCTCTTGCTGTTCCTAATTAAATAATCGCTGTAATTATTTATTTTATAAACAAAAGAAAAGCTAAACGGGACTTTACATTTTGGTGAACATCACAGTGAAGAGATGAAAGTTTTTCCACTGGTAAAAGAAAAGACCAGTAAAATCTACACGAATTAAAATCTGAAACCTTCCGTCACAGTGAAACCTTCCCATCATACGAGATGAAGCGAAGCGAAATCCCATCGCGAAGAGAGAAAAAAACAAATTAGTTTCTTTTCTACTAAGTCTTCCCACGGTTAGGTAAAACCAAGAACAAATACCCGGGTAAAATTAAAAATTCCGGTTAAAAATGAAAAATTATGTCGGTCAAGTGACCCCCCTACTGGTTTGGCAGGCTCGCAATCTTTTACCAAAATTATCAATCAGGTTTTTCAATATACTGATGTCAACGGTTGATATTTGCTCGATAATGTTGGTTTTAAGCTCTTTAACTGTTGTGGGATTATTGCTGTACACTTTCGATTTCAATAAACCCCCCCCAAAAAAAAAAGGTGTGAAATCGCACCATCTTGGTGGCCAATTTACTCCTCTGCGAGAAATAATGCGATTTTCGAACTTTATTTCAAAATATCCATTGTTTCTCTTGCTGTGTACAAGTGGCACCATCCTGTTGAAACCACATATTCTCTACGTGTAAATCATAGATTTTCCGCCACAAAAAGCTTCGGATCATCTCCCGATAGCGATTTCCATTGACCGTAATCGCATTTCCATTTCCGTTTTCAAAAAAATACGGTCCGATGATTCCTCTGGAACACAAACCACAACACCAAACCGTAACTTTTTGTGGATGTAATGGTTGCTCTAAGATAACTCTTGGATTCTCTTCACCCCAAATGCGGCAATTCTGCTTGCTGACGTTGCCATTGAGCTGGAAATGGGCTTCGTCGGTGAAGATTATTTTGTTAAGAAAATTCTCATTTTCTTCTTGTTTTTCGATGGCCCAAGAAACGAATTGCCGACGTAATGCGTGGTCAGCCGGTTTTAATTCTTGTGTCAGCTGGATCTTATAAGCCTTTAAACGGAGATCACGATGCAAAATGTCGGATAATGTGAATCGTTTGATGTTTAATTGCTGCGAACGATGACGAATGGATGTTTTTGGATCTTCTTCAACACTTTTGCTCACAGCTGCTATATTCTCGGTTGAACGACCACTACGTTGATAAATTCTGTTTCTGTTATCATGAACGGATCCAGTTTCTTCAGATTTCTCAACCGTCAGCTTGATGGCACGATTTGTTGGCGCATTTGTATCTACCGAATTTTGTTCTAAATTTCCTAATTACAACTTGAAAACTTTTGCCGTTTTCAAAAAATGTTTTAATAATAAAAACACGTTGTTCCTTCGTGTAACGTTCCATATTAACTAACCGGAATGTATTTAGAATCTGAAAATAAAAATTTCGAATAAAAATTGCAAGTAGAAAAAAAATGGCAGCAAAATTAAAATACCTCAATTTTGGACACCCTAGAAACATCAACGTAAATTTTAGAGTTTTTAGTTTAAGTTTTACTTTTACACGGTTTTTCAGTTTTAGTTTTTTACACTTGTTCCAAATAAATGCAAGAAACTTGATCGAAAAATGTAATGAGGCACTAAGATAAAACTGCATCTAAAAAATATGAAAGCTAAAGATCGAATAATAAAAGGATCACATTTTACTCCTTCCTTCGTTTTAAATACGATTAAAAAATGTACAAGTGTTTTTTTTAGTAAAATTTAATTCTACGTTTCATTTAACAATATAACAGCCGGCTTTTATCAGAGCCACTTACACATTTCTTCCTTTTTTTTGTAAATCAGATCCTGATCAACATACTACAGACGGTAGTGAATCTCGTCGTCCTGTTAAGAGTATAATGGTTAAGAAGACCACTGAAATTTCACCACTCAAATTTCTTCCTTATTTAACTGAAGAAACATCTGATTTGAAAAAAGAAAGGGATTTGAGCACTTATAAAAGGTAATTATGTCTTCTATATACATAATTTGTATTTAATACTTATTTTAATTATTACAAATAACACGATATTTTTCTTACCTTTTAGCAGTTTTTATGATTTTAAAATTTTTAGCCCAAAAATGAAAAAAAAGTAAAGTTAACATATACTTAATAACTCGGTATTTAAAACCTACAATCAGATCTGAATTAGAAGAAATTTACAAATTCTATTAATATATTATATAAAATTTTGTATGCGGATTCTATTCCAGGATTTCTGTTCGCAAATTATGTGATCGATCTTAATTTCTGAAATAAAATTTTGAATATGGGTTTGACAACCTAATAAATACATAAATATTACATAGACAGTTAAAATTAATCCGCGCCTCTAACCATGTAAAATTCTGATTGTAGGTGGTAAATATGCACCAAAATTATAGAAAGCATGAAAAATTTGTAAAATTTTCTTAAAAATCTAAAAAACCCTAAAATATTTTGACCTAGAGAATCCCATAATCATAAATCATATGATTTTATTAACTCTAGAATTTTAGTTTTTGCTTCAATTGTTTATTTGTCTTCTCCAACCGGTTTTCCAACTACTACCGGGTCTCTCACTCATTCTCTATCTCTCTCTCCCCTTAAAACTCTCGACTTTGAAAAATCAGCTGATTTTGCGATGACGATTTTAACCACTAGACTGACCCGGAGACATCCCTTCTAAGCGTTACGTTATTTTGTGAAATATAACATTCTTTTTCTATTTAGCCTCCGGAACCACCGTATAGTATTACTTGAGAGGATGAATGAGGATGATATGAATGATTGTTATATCCTTGTACAGTCTCAGGTCGACCATTTCCTGTTTAGCCTCCGGTAACTACCGTTTAGATAATTCCTCAGAGGATGAATGAGGATGATATGTATGAGTGTAAATGATGTGTAGTCTTGTACATTCTCAGTTCAACAATTCCTGAGATGAAACCCAACCGCCAAAGAACACCGGTATCCGCGATCTAGTATTCAAGTCCGTATAAAAGTAGCTGGCTTTACTAGGACTTGAACGCTGGAACCTTTGACTTCCAAATCAGCTGATTTGGGAAGACAGGTTCACCACTAGACCAACCCGGTAGGTCGACCATTCCTTAGATGGGTTGTTAATTTAAACCCAACCACCCAAGAACACCGGTATCCATCTAGTGTTCATATCCGTATAAAAGTAACTGCCTTTACTAAGATTTGAACCTTAAATCTCTCGACTTCGAGATCGGCTGATTTGCGATAACGAGTTCAATAATAGACCAACCCGATGGGTGTGAAATATAACTAAAAATAAATAAATCAAAATGGGATGGTCAAAATGGATATTTCCATTGAAATCTGAAAACCGAAATTTTTCGCGATTACAATACTTCCTTGTACTAGGAAATAAGATGATTTAGAGTCAAACACTGAACGTAAACGTACATAGAAACATTAACATCCGGAAAATTTTCATCCGGTATTTTGGTTTTTTGAGTTCCCCAGGCGTTAAAATGTCAAGGTGACATTTTATTGGTGACATTCATCGATCAGGTGAAAACCGTATAAGCCCAAATTGGACTGATTACAATACTTTCTCTTCTAGTGCGATAGCGATATCTAGACAGGAAAGTAAAATTATATTTGTAACAATTTAATTATTACAAAATGATGAAATATGACACATATATAATTATGTATTGTTCCTAGGAACCTAACAGTGTTACTCAGGACGAGGCCTCTCTTCTTAAGTTGTATATCATCAAAATATTTTTGTTGTAATCGTTTATCTTTCTAATGTTATTTTTTCCTATGTTACCATTTTTTAAATTTTTTTTATTCGTAGTAATGGACATTACTGTGATTTCTAGTTCATTACCTGCTGGACTTTATATCAACGCTTACCTTTGATTTAGTATTGCTGTATTGTCTAGAATGTTTTTATTTAATTAAGGGGTTTCAAGGGAAATTCCTTCTTGACTTGATTATTGTCTTGAAATTTACTTCTGATTTCTAATATACGAAAGCGATTGTAAATATAATTTGAAATAACTTAAAAGAAAATACAAATTATTTATTAGTTTTTATTATACAAAAATCGTTTGTTGCCTTATTAAATTTTGTTAAGGAATAGAATTTCAATTAAAAATTAAATGTTGAGTAATTTGCTGTGTAAATTATAATGTTGTGTGTAAATTGTATATTTATACCGAATTGTATATAAATAAATGCGTATACACATTTAATAACTTTATTCAAGCAAGAATTATATGATTACACGTGAAGTTCGTAAAATATTTTCTCACCCTACGTAAATATTAATAATGCAAACCTAGATCCACGTGCACTGTGAACTAAGTGTACCAATTATGTTTTAGCTTTATTATTAATTTCGAAAATATTAATAGAACCTTTACACAAACCCGTTTTTAGAATATAATCTCATAAAATACACCTTTTATGATAATCAAAAATTGCAAAAAAATTGCATATTTTAATATGCAATTCCATATTTTAATCCGAAACTTATAAAGGTTTTTTTTTTTTTTAATTAATAATGGAATTAAAAAACCTCCTTGACTGAATAGGTCTCGTCATTACGTGCGGAGGTCCCGGATTCGAATCCCGGTCAGGCACGGCATCTTTTCATACTCCAATTTCCTTCGGGATATTTAAAAGATTCATATTTATTGAAATGATACATTTATTTTTTTGCTTACTGTATACTTTATTAATGGTCCGTTGGTAAAATCAGTAATTAAAATAAAAATGCTAAAACGATTTAGTCGATGAAAATAATTTTATTGCTACACTAATCCATTAATAATGCAGACGATCGTGATTGCAAGATAGATTACGATGCATTTGTCTCGACAAATATTTTTTTTAATTAACCGTACATCCTTAATACATAAATACGTCATTTTTTTATATTTTTAATTTATTGTAATAAAAATGTGTTCTTTACACGTAAGAAATACAACTGCAAATCAACTTTCACTTCTAGTTAATAAATACGGAAATCTGGTTACGGTATACATTTATTTTATTTATCAATTGTTAGTTTCATCCAATAATTTATTTATGTTTGCGAAATATGTAATTTTACACTTTCTTTTAATGTAATATTAATTATTTTTACTTTTTTTTAATTTTGTTCTTAATTAATAAATATTAATTCGGTTTTCTTTATAACTAGAGCGTAAAAAAAATTCATAGAAAAATAAATTAAATTAATTCAATTTAATTTATAGCTGTGATTTTATATGATAATATTATATGTACAACTGTACATTACGTCTAAATTATTTTTCATGTTACATAACACAAGCCCGCGTCGGTTGTGTTTTTTAGTTTAAATTGATAATTGATTCTTGTGTACTTTTTAGTGCTGAATCCGAGAATAATCTTCATTTTTTTCATCACGTCAGGATTTTTCGAAAATCGCAATTCCAAAATTTTTAAAAAGTTGAAAAAGCGAAAATTTTATACAATAAAATAGATAGAATGAGCAACAATAAACCGACCCCATAATGAACCGCTAAACCAACACTATTTATGAAAGACACACAATTAGCGTGACTAGTGGTGTATATGTTATTACTGATTGTTGTTGCCGTTTCTCAGGTGGTTACGTGTCAGTGCAGTATACGTTTTGATGCGATGCAGTATTGCGAGTGCAGTTGTGTTTGTGTTAATACCTAATTCGATCCAGGAGAGTATAGCTATAGTTGAGGCCTATATTCGTTCTGGATCGTTTGAAGAATCACGTCATGTAATCGTAAAAAAATTTCCGAATGCCTGTGTCCCTGCGAAGAGTAGCATACACGATTTAGTTAAAATATGGCGTACAACAGGTTCGGTTTCAAATGCAAAAAGAAATACGCAACCTTCCGTTAGATCTCCACAGGTCATTTCCGATATTGAAAGGAGAACTACTGCCGGTTCAAAAAAATCACTACGCAAGTTATCCTAACAATCTGGCGTCATAAAATTCTTCACGGATTAAAGTTGAAATCATACTGCGTTACAACTGCGCAACAACTGAAAAATACAGACAAACCGAAACGACTTGATTATTGCAACCGGTTTCAACATTGTTGGTGGACAGAAACACCCGATGTCGTATTTCATGTCAGATGAGGCACGGTTTCATTTATCCGGCGTGTTAATTCGCAGAACACCAGGTATTCGACGGCGAGGAATCCTCACGAAACATTCGAGCGTCCACTTCACGATGAGAAAATTGGTGTTTGGTGTGCCGCTTCCGGTAATCGTATACTGGGATCAGTATTTTTTGACCGGACTGTCACTACATAAGTTTAACTGACAATTTTTTCAAAGAGTTCTATGCGCAATTAACAGATAATGAAAAAGAATACAGCTTCTTCCAACAAGACGTAGCAACGTGTCGCACATCAAACGTTTCATTGAATCGCGTTCATGCAGATTTCCCAAATGAACGAGCTGTAGCCTCCACGTTCACCAGAGTTGTTTACTTGAGATTTTTTCCTTTGGGGCTACCTAAGGAGAGAGTTATAAATAGAATCACTCGAGCAGAAAAGTGCATCGATTCCCAGGGTGGTTGATTGACATCTCGGTGTAACATCCAGCAATACTCTGCGATCATCGTAGTAGTCCATTTTCCGTGATACCTTCTTTCCATTTCTTTCATATCTTGATGAAATCTCTCACCCATCTCTTCGCTTACGGCACCCAGATTTTCAGGAAATAGTCCGCATGTAAATTTAGGAAGTGACCTTCAAGCTCATGTAACAAGCCTAAGTTTTTATACTTGTGCAGCATGTCGTAAACGACTGATTTGAAGTTTGTATCCTTCTTATCGCCCAGAAACTTAAAAGGCTCTCCAGATTTCTTTTTCTGCAACTTCCATTTGTTTCTCAAAATTGTCACAGATGTATTTAAAACATTTACCTTCCTTTGGTAAGGCTTTGAAAAAACGCTTCATCAAGCCAAATTTTATGTGCAGAGGTGGAAGAACTTTATTAGGATCTATAAGAGCTTTTCGGAACACGTTTTTGGTTTCCAGGTTCTAATGAAGCTCCTTTTGGTCAGTCTTTCCTTATCCATTGATTTTTTCAGTTTCTGCTATCCCATTCACACAAAAAAAACAAGGAAACTTTGTGTATCCTCTTTGCTGTCCTAGGAGCATCTATATTATTTTGAGATCGCCACACGTAATCCGCTTACGATTGTCGTATTTAATTTTATGGAGAACGAATTCCAAATTATCGCAATCCTGTATTAAATATACAGAGTGTCCGACGGGTATTGACTGATACGTATTCCCGTTGTGAAGCACAACTTTGAGTCTTTTTTTTGGACGAATCTATGCAGTCTCCAATCGCTACTTTCGTACGGAGTGTTAAATCGAGTCAAAAGTCCACGTACATCAGTGTAGAAGACTAATTAAATCCTTTTTTCTGTACCTGAGTCAGGAAAACTAGGTACCAGCTGTTTGCAGGTTCTTCTCTTTAAGCCTCGAATCAAGCAATTCTGAATTTTCTTTAGTCAGATGTAAGTCTCGAACCAATTCATTTAGTTCTGATGGTTGAAGCAGCACTGACAATAGCTGTACGGTGAATGAGTGGCGCGGATAATTGCCAATAAACATGTTACATCATAAGTCTTGTCACAACCTGTTAGAGCCAAGTTTTCCCACCGTCTTGTCATCTTCAACACAAACCCCTTCCCAGTCAACTGTTTAGCTCTATGTATGCGTAGTATAATCCAAAAAAGTTGAATATATTATATTAATTTATTACGATAAAAATGTTTTATGTCTATTTTATAGTATAATACTTTCGCAATTTTTCAACTTTTTAAACTCCTAACGTGATGGAAAAAATTTATTAGGAAACAATTATCAAAAGTTAAAAAATATTCCATAACCAAAATTTTGCAAGATTGTGTAATCGGTAAACAAATCGTAAATATTATTTTTCAGTTGATATATTGTTAAACAATATAAACATAACTATGTTTGATTTTTAATGGCATTTTATAAACTCGCCTTTTTCGGTCTACTAAAATTTAAATAATAAATGAATTTAAAAATAAACAAAACCGAATTAATGATTAAAATAAAGAAATTGTATTAAAGATCATTTTTTCAACTTGTTTTTCAGACCGAAGCCTTTCAGACGGGGTAGTTGCTAGTTTAAAGCATTATATTAAATCTCATTAGTGAAAAAATAAAATAATTAAATTTTTGTTTTTTATTCAAATAATTGAATAAAATAATTGAATTGAATTTTATTGTTTAAAATTTGGATATTCTTACAAAAAAAATTATATTCTTATAACAATAAAACCGCTAGCAAGAAATACAAAGAAACGACGAAGATTGCTACCAAGTGAGCTAATGCTGTTTCATGCAGGGAGTTTCTGCAATATGTTATATTGTTTACCCTACGTTTTGTAAGTAATTTCTTAAATTTGGCACTTAAGTAAATACCAAAATTTGATAAGCAATAGCCAACATTTGGCATTTAATTAAATGTATTTTATTTTTTAATTTAATTAATTTAAATGCTTTAATTTTAGTATTTGAAAATACTTTAAATAACAGAGTGATGTGTAGGGTATGTATAACATAACATCAATTCTATAAAACACCTAATACAATATCTTTTACGAATAGTATAATCATAGCTTAGTGTAAAATATCTTTTTGAATTCTATTTTGATATTTCTCTACAAATTTCTCCTTCCTTCCCTCTCACTCTCACCCTCTGTTTTATATATTTAGAAGTAAAACTATCTATATATTGATACGATAAAAGACAAATTTCCTGGTAAAAGTTTTTTATTTAAATTTTACTAATCAGATCATTCCGCTTTGCCGGTCTTGTAAGTTGTCGTATATTTATTGCATTTCTTATCCCAACTAGTATAAAGTTTTTCTGGTTGCACGGTCACCTAGTTTAGAGGTCACTTATAGGACTATTACTTTTTCCAAAAACAGAGCTAAAAATCAACATATCGATACTAAAACCGGTTTTAAATTGGATTTATTATTACCGTAATTAGCCGGAGTCGTAGTAAAACATTCGATATCCGAAGAAATTAAATGGTGTTGAGAAATCCAACTTGTCACAAATCTTTATCGTTTTCTCATTGACATACCTTTATAAACCTCTAACTGGGGTTGAATAAACAATTTCTCAGAAAAGTTATTTAATTGCAGAACTTGATATGACATGTTAAGTCCCACATGAAATACGGGACTGTATTGAAAACCTCTGCTAAATATTTTTTCCTATCCTATGAGGACTTTTAACACAGAAGGAACTCGTTTCAAATCGCAACCGAAATATCAATTTTGACTAGTTTCGGCGTGACGTCCGTACGTACGGTATGTACGCATTTCGCATAACTAAAAACGATTAGCGGTAGGATGTTAAAATTTTGAATTTAGGACTGTTGTAACATCTAGTTGTTCACCTCCCTTTTTGATTGCCACCGACTGAACCATAAGTGTCCAAAAAAGCCCAAAATCCAAACAAATGGATTTTTTTAAACTGTAGTAATAAGCACTCATTGAGAGCTTTTCAACGATATGTCATAATTGGTACTTAATTTTCATCGGTTCCAGTTATAGACAATTTGTTTTTTTTTTAATTAAATATATTGACTATCGCAAAGTAAAATATTTGGAGAATTGTAATCCATCTTTCAAAATCTAATCTTTAAAAATTGGTGACAATTACTTTTACGTGATAATTATTTATTTAAAAAAAACTATTCCTTTTCTTGTAGTTGTTTTTTAATTCATCCATGAGTGAAGGATTAAAATCTCTTACTACGACACGATGTGTGTTGTCTTCTCTTCTTGCAACTGATATATACACATTCCACATTTTTTTGTTTTTTAAAATGTTTAATTTTGTGATATTTATCAGAATTTCTACATACGGATGAAATACTACCATCTAAAGATTGCATAATTTGTTATAGTGATCTTATGTGTGCGGAGAACTTTTAGTTATCAGTTGATACATAATATACTAGCCGGTAAGGGCTCGTTTCGCTCGCCCTTCCTGTCTAGCCAGGACCCCAATCATCCTCATGTTTGTGAGAATAATACTAATAGATAACAATTAAAGTTTGTTCAACTTATAAAAACTGTCAAGTGTATTGTAATTTTTTCAGAGCAACAATTTGAGTAATACAGGGCTGGAAATTTTGAGTGATCTGAAGTATGCGGATTTCATAATAGTCGACCCCATCTTAATAAATAATAGTATTTATACCTTACTCGATTATTCGTCCTTCGTACGGGTAAAAGATTTTGTATGGTTCTTAACGTTAACCGGCAAACACCACGAGAAGGTGACCTTACTTCGTTTTTCATTTTTTATTTTTGTTTTATCTTTTCGTGTTTTGGAACAGTTTCTGAACAACATCATCTAAATAAATGGTTTTAATACAGAATATTTACAGCTTTTCTCTTTGGAGTGTATTTTTGCAGAATTTTTCCACAGGAAATTTGAGCAAGCCATATACAGTTACCCGTAAAGGGAACATTGACTCTCCAGATGGAGACTTTGCACTTCAAAGATCTATCTTTGTGACATATTTACCGTCATAAAAAAAACAACTTTAAGTTGTAACTGGAAGCGTTTGAAAATGAAAGACAAGTTTACAGGAATGTACGCCGTGCACCGTTGCACTTCTAAGGCTACTTTCTCGATAAGTGAATGAGATTTCGAAAAAGACAGACAGAGATTTTTTTGTAGAAAATTTAATTTCAGATGCTGATAGTGGTTTCTGAATTGGATTTGACTAACGGTTTGGTCATAATAAAGTTGAATATCGGCAAGGAACATAATCTAACTGTTGCTGCAAGACATTAAAACGGCTACCATCTTAAAATTTTGAATATTTCGTAACGGCATATATATATATATATATATATATATATATATATATATATATATACACCTATGCATAAGAATATTACAACGCATATTTTTACTATTATTACATTTTTGTGATATTTAGGTTCACAGTGGTGGAGTTTAAATTTTATATTTATACGTTATTTTATATTTTTGTTAACTATGATAGACAATAATTTACATCAAATATAAATAGAATTAATTTTTTATAAAATAGACTTTAATATAAAAGTATGAAAAATTTCTTTAATCTTCCGTATTGTATCATTATCAAACAAAATTTATATATATATAAACTTTTCAGTTTTTTTTTAACGCGATGAAGAAACGTAGTTAAAATGATATATAATGTGTTCAAAGAGTATTAATAAATCAAAATTAAGCTATAAATCGATTTAACTACTTTCCGGAAACATTAATGGGTCCTCTCTAATTGCAAACGGTGGTAATTTTGCCGCCACCCGGGAGACAGTAGAACGATCGAGGATGCAATAGCCCTGTTAGGAAGGGACGTTGCTACTAAAGCTGTTAGTAGTATGTGGCAATCAGAAGGAATGCTTTCGTCTCTCATTTTATTTTTTTCCTCTTTCCTTCTCCGTCTTTCTTTCTCTCAATCAGAGAACCGTTTTTATGAACGAACATTTCTTGCCAAAAAAGCTCAACTAGAATTGTCGCCAAAACAATAAACTAAGGTTAGTTGGCAAACTAGGCTATTCCTATATTGATTTTTTTTTTAAATTCAAAAAAATTGTGTAGTTAAATGTAATTATATCAGGTTATTAATTAAAAAGAAGGAAAAAATAAAGTTTAAAATTAGTATATTAACTACTTTAAATAGTTTATTGACTTACAATGAGAGATAATATTTCGGTTAAAAAAAGGTTTCTTTAAATTTACATACGTGAAAGTCTATTTGCCTCTATTTATAATTATATGGCAAGAATAATGCAAACTGCAACTGTAAAAGTTTTGTACTAGATTGTGTTTCATGGTGGAAAAAGTTTAAAAAAAAAAAAACAGGAGTGGAAAAATACTGTAAATGTGGTATACATCGAAACTATATAGAATGTTTAAAAAGTATACTTAAAAAAAAAAATATATATATATATACATATCATATTATTTTTAAGAAGAAAATTAATCAACGCTTTCTTATTAACAAAAGTTTTTTTTTTTTATTATATTACATTTCTGACTTCCTCAATGCATCAAAAATCTTAACTAGAATTATATACAGAAGAATTGAGAGGAGAGTGGAGGAAGTGTTAGGAGAAGACCGATTTGGTTTCAGGAAAAGTATAGGGACGAGGGAAGCAATTTTAGGCATCAGATTAATAATAGAAGAAAGATTAAAGAAAAACAAACCGACATACTTGGCGTTTATAGACCTAGAAAAGGCATTCGATAACGTAGACCGGAATAAAATGTTCAGCATTTTAAAAAAATTAGGGTTCAAATACAGAGATAGAAGAACAATTGCTAACATGTACAGGAACCAAACAGCAACAGTAACAATCGAAGAACATAAGAAAGAAGCCGTAATAAGAAAGGGAATCCGACAAGGATGTTCCCTATCTCCGTTACTTTTTAATCTTTACATGGAACTGGCGGTTGATGATGTTAAGGAACAATTTAGATTCGGAGTAACAGTACTAGGTGAAAAGATAAAGATGCTACGATTTTCTGATGATATAGTAATTCTAGCCGAGAGTAAAAAGGATTTAGAAGAAACAATGAACGGCATAGATGAAGTCCTACGCAAGAACTATCGCGTGAAAATAAACAAGAACAAAACAAAAGTAATGAAATGTGGTAGAAATAACAAAGATGGACCGCTGAATGTGAAAATAGGAGGAGAAAAGATTACGGAGGTAGAAGAATTTTGTTATTTGGGAAGTAGAATTACTAAAGATGGACGAAGCAGGAGCGATATAAAATGCCGAATAGCACAAGCGAAACGAGCCTTCAGTAAGAAGTATAATTTGTTTACATCAAAAATTAATTTAAAGGTCAGGAAAAGATTTTTGAAAGTGTATGTTTGGAGTGTCGCTTTATATGGAAGTGAAACTTGGACGTTCGGAGTATCTGAGAAGAAAATATTAGAAACTTTTGAAATGTGGTGCTATAGGAGAATGTTAAAAATCAGATGGGTGGATAAAGTGACAAATGAAGAGGTATTGCGGCAAATAGATGAAGAAAGAAGCATTTGGAAAAATATAGTTAAAAGAAGAGACAGACTTATAGGCCACATACTAAGGCATCCTTGAATAGTCGCTTTAATATTGGAAGGACAAGTAGAGGGGAAAAATTGTGTAGGCAGACCACGTTTGGAATATGTAAAACAAATTGTTAGGGATGTAGGATGTAGAGGGTATACTGAAATGAAACGACTAGCACTAGATAGGGAATCTTGGAGAGCTGCATCAAACCAGTCAAATGACTGAAGACAAAAAAAAAAGACTTCCTCAATTTACCGACTTGAAACTGTTAAGGACTTTCTATCTACATTTATTTTTCGTTAAATCTACATTTATATTATTTCATCTATATTATTCTTTTCCTTTTTTTTTTAAATTTACGTTAGAAGATTAACAATTTATTGTTACGACACCTGATTTTGGCTTCAATGGTCATTAGCTCCTTCTTCATCAAAAGGAAAATCATACTTTTTCTTCCCTTAAAAACACGAGCGACATAGTCGGTAGACTGGTCTTGTCAGTAGAGATCATCCATTGAAATGACTTGTCATAGGATTAAAACCCCCAAAAGAAACACAAAATGGCAAGGATGTAGATGGTCGTTTCCACTTAAAAACGTAAACCATTTCTAACGAAACGTTGACAGTCAGTCAAATTCACATCAAACGTGCACTCACAAAAACACCGTTAATATTATTAAAAGCACTAATATATAAAAATGTAAAACGTATAATGACAGGGTGTAAAGGTCCCTTGTCACTTACTATATGCGCAAACCGCTTCTGTCAAAATTATTAAAAGATCACTTCGGTTTTCCCTCAGGCCATCCCTTTTTGGTTCTCTTTTCCATCTTCCTAAAGGCCTCGGATGTCAAATTCCAAGGTATCTAAAGCCTCGGAGTTCAGATCCCCCGCCTGAAATCGCGGAGAATCTCCTGCTGTCGGCGTCAGACGACACCGGCGCCTGTGCCACTGTGAGAAGTACATCACAGTCGAGACCGGATGCACTCACCGCTAGAACATGCGGGGCGGCCGAAATCCTCGCCCTCGCATTTAAAGGCCTGTGCTTTTGGAGGCTCGATTTTTGTTTTTACTAACTCTTATTTTTTCAATATTTTTATATCTATTTTCTCAGATCCCCGCATGGGAATATTTGCTATTCCCACGACTTCTTTTCTGTTCGGATTTCACTTTCCTTTGCCTTAGAACCGGTCGAAAGTTCATTCCCCAAAGGAGACAAACTCTTTCGTCTAGCATCTGCTATTTTCTTCTCTCGCTGAGGACTGTTTTCTCTGGTTGGACGATTTTAAAGTTTTTTGTTAACAGTGCGTTGATCCATACTTGCTAACGTAGGTGCCAGTTCCGTAATCACATCCTTCGCTTTGAATGAAGTTGTCGGAGTTAACGCATACTGTGCACACGACATTACCTTCGGCAATATATTTTTCACGATTTTCTTTGCCGAAAGTAGCTCACTTTTTCAACAGTATTGACCTCCTCTTTATACATCGGGCAGTTTCTCAATCTTGCCGAATGATTCCCGTGACAGTTCACGCTGACAGGTAGATCTCTGCACGGTTCTTTGAGATGGAGTGGTTCACCACAGACACAGATTTGTTTCGTTTCTTTGTACAATGTACCGCTGTATGTGCAAACCTCTAACATCCAAAGCATCGCAATGGTGTTGGAATGAACGGACGGACGTCCAGTCTATGAAAGCCGGCTTTTATCTTTTCCGGACATTTCGGCTTGTTAAACGTCTGTGACGTGAAGGGTAAAATTTCTTCGTCGGGTGTTCAATCGTCGATATGCTATAACTACTTGTTCATTCAGTTCTTGCACACAACTACACTTCTTGACGTATTTACAGTAACATATGGTAAAACCTCTATATCTACAGCAGTCATTCCTACAGCAGTCTTCCTTACATCTTTTACTGGTTCTTCAGAATCTTCCGTGGTGTCTGGGGCTTCACGAAAGGACTTATCGTGTTAAAATCTACTTTCTTCCTCTTGATGACCAAATATTTTGGAATCGCTGCGCTCCTTTTGGATCAAAATTTCCGTCTTCTCAATGTCTACGAATTCAACACTCTAACTTCTCTTCCCCTGCAAGGACAGAGGCTTTCCAAGACTAGGGTTTTTACGTGGACCCTCAGCCGTGGAAGTTGTAGATGTTGAGTTATCCATAATCTCTAGTTTCGCCAGTCAATATATCGCAAGGTGCGGGTTGAGAGACGGTCGGGCGTGCTCCAAATCAGATATTTGCGAGAAGCGACAGTTGCGAACTAGTTTCGCTGTAGTACTTTAGTTTCACAATAATCCAAAATGTGATCTGGTATGAAGAAAAGGAGTCGGTGTCCAAAAAATCAATTTTGAAATTTTAATCGTTAATTTCAAAACCACATAAATTATCGATAACAATATCAAAGTTTTTTGTTGGCACATAGCATTGTTAATTGATTCAATCGTAATTGCGTAGAAAGGAAAAAGATAAAACATAAATGTTCAAGTTAAATGTATTTATGGGTATAATACTCAGTACCTCGCAGTATTATAAAAAAATTCATTTGTTGATACTAACGTAACATGAAATACAAAACACCAAAAGCAATAAAAACTATTACGGCAATCAAATATTCACTTTTTCTTAATTAAAACTAAAAATCCGTCCTTCTGTCGTGCTTACTGCGATAGAGTTTTTTTTGTTTTTCCTGTTGTCTATGTTTCACTATCACAAACTGATATACTCTATAAAAATATTTAAAAGAAAAATTCCATTGAAATTTTTTAGTTAAATTTTAAAAAATAGAAAACTTTTGTTCTGTATAAGTTTTATTTCACAATTTTAGTTAGTAATTCAAGTTTTTATTTATTTCCCAATTATAATTCTTAGCCAGCCGATATATTTATCCTCTTTTCCTGCTACATTTCATTAATTTTGTTAAATTTTATGAAGAAATCATAAATCAAGTTAAAAACGTAAAACTGTGTTAAATTTATTATTTTTTTAATTTAAATTTAGTGTTAATTTATACTACTTGTAATCTGATGTATATTAAGTCTTATATACAGCGGTTTTACACAGAATCGGAATAATTCAAAATACAGCACACCCTAGCGGTAGTCGTACCACAGCTGGATACATTTCAGTCTGATGGTAAGACGCCGCCGAGACATCTAGAGAGTATATTAATGTGATGTACTGCCATGAAATCTTCATGGAAATGTAGCAGCGGCTTCCAGACCGAGTAAACCTAAGTAACAAACCAACCGTACAGTGTATACAAGAGAAGTAGTATTCCTTATATACCTTAAGCGGGGATTACTTGGTGAATAAGTTAAAACCAGCGGTTCAATGCGGGATTCATCAGATGTAACGCCATCTTCTCAGTAAACAGAAGAAGAAAGTTTATAAAGAGCCGAATAAAAATAAAATAAAAAGGGGAAATAAAAGAAGAAAAACACTTTTAAATTGTAACGAAGCAAGACAGTTCTGCTTACTAGCTGAATTTTTTGTCGCTTTATCTTGTTTTTTCCCGGCGAATTATTAATAAAACCGCTTCCGAGAAAAGAGAAAAAAGTTATTCTTTGTATAGGCTTAGGGCCGATTTCTTCTTTTTTTTCTCTTTTAGTGGTTAAAAATAATTACGTATTCTTATAATCACAATTATATCGCTAATTAATCAGAATCGCTGTTCTTAATCGCAATTATTACAGTTAAGAGAGGTATTTAGAATTTAAAAAAATATATATAATAAAAATTTACTTATTATTTTTCTGTAAATTATGTATTTAAGATGACAGATTAATTTCAGTTAAACCACCTTAGGTGTTTAGTACATTTATTGAATGAACAATATTTCATTATTTATTCTTTCGAGATAAATTTCAATTTATTTTTCTACCTTTTGATTTTTTACGTACAAATTAAAATACCCAAGTTCTTGTGGAAACCTTAATTTTTTTATATCTGTAGTACTAAACTATTTTACCTATAACAAATGAAATTTTAAATAAATTCATAATTTTTTCGGCCTCCTTTCTTCTGATGAAAACTTTATTTACTAATTAGCCGGCCCGTCTAACGGTAACCTGGTACCTCAGGGCCCAGGCAAACCTCGGAGTCAACTCAGGGGCTTCCCGGGGCCACGGGCCCTACACCAGAGCCTCAGAGCTTGCTTCGGTTACCATTCCAGTCGGAGACCTCCGCCCTCTGGACCCCCGCACTGTTCGTTATCCACATGATTATGAGAATAATACTGATGAATAACAAAGTATTCAGGCTTTATAGAAACCTGAAAATGAAACAAAATCACAAATAACTCTTTGTTTTCTTAATGAATATCTCTTATTTACAATTTCACCCTTCCTGTGACTAAAGAAATAATGAATATTTTTAATATTTTAATCTTCAATGGAGCTAAGGCTTTGTCTATGGCTTAAGGTGTTTCATGGTATAACGGGAATGTATCCTAAACATTTGGAAGCAAGACTCATAGTTAATTAATTCAGTTCATTTAAGTCTGTACTTAATGTACTTAAATTACCAGTTTAATTTAACTGGTAAATCTCCACTACTACATATATATATATATTTTTTTTTTTCCCGAGATGAAATATATCTAAAACCTTTCAGTAATGTCAAGAAACATGCTACATATTTGGTTACGTTTGATCGAATAGTTTTTTGTTTATCCTGAACAAACAAAAACCCTCTTCATCTTCATGTAATAGTATAGAGCAGAGGCCAGCAGTCTTTTTGTCATTATGGGCGCAAAATAAATTTGTCTGTTATTAGGGGTGCATGGAAAAAACTTTTTAAAAGCTTTATTTCAAAAAGTATAAATACAATACAAATATGACAAACATCCGAATCAGTGTGACACTTGACGTTGCAAATCATCTGCCAGTTTGTTATAATCGGAAGTACAATTAGAATTACATGTTCTTAAACGGTCATCTAAGTTAGAATCTGTGAGCTTAGATCGATATTTTGATTTTTAATACATATCATATATGAAAACAGGCATTCGCAATTATACGTAGTTCCAAAATAAGAACAAACGAGTAGTGGACATTTTCTTGAAATATTATATTTATCTTTAAGAACTAAATTCCAAAACGTGTAAATATTATCAATATAATGTGCTTTTAAAACGATATCGTTTTTCGGATTTATTATTTCTAATTCTATTTCGTCCGTATTACTAAGCTCAAAATATTGGCCGATCGCGGCAGATGTATGATCAGAAATCATAAAAAACAGTTTAACAAAAAACACTATAACAGATTATTTTTTTTTTAAATCTGCAAATCGGGAAATCTGCACTCGCTTTTTAATTTATAATTTTTTTTTTAAATTATCTAATTTTAATTTTTATTGAAATAAAATAATAATAATAATAAATAAAATAAAATAATAATAAAATTTAAATAATTTCTTTTTATCTAGTTTCTCGAATGGTAAGTTAATTTTATGAACACGTGGAATGCAAATATAAAACAACTGAAAAAGTCCGTTAAAACTGCTACAAATGGGTATGAAGAGATAGTTAACTGAAGCAAACGACTTTGGCAATTTATTGATTGAAATCATAAATTTTATAACGTATTTATTATAACATATAATGTGGATATTTAAAAATATTTATTTTTTTACGCGTTATATGCTTTTAAAAATTAAAAAAAAAGAAATGCATAAACATATTTAAATATTAACGATGTAATTAAATTACGATAACGTGCCATCTATTAATACTATTTTTCTGTTAAGAATAATAATTTGAGATTGTAAAAATTTCATTGTATTAAATGGAAAACAATTTTTGGTCACCGTACACTGAATTAAATTCTCAACATTATCTTAATATCAACAGATAATTTATATTATTTTATCATTAAAATTACAATTCAGTTTGAATAATAACGACTGATTTTATGTTTGATATTATTGTATAATAAATTTTTATTTGTTTTATTTGCATTTCTCTGGTTTTTTATTTTATAGTTATTTAACTGTTTTATTAAAAGTAAATCTATTTGTATTAATGACTAAGATAGGATTAATTGCAATATTACATTATTAATGTGTTGCCAATAGATAGCAAAAAAACTGACAACACAGTTTTAGAACCCGTAACGCGGCTAAACCCGCATCGGCAGACCGGGTTAGCCACGAGGCTTAACGCACCAGCTACCGAATCAACGTCCGATCGAATGCGAGACCCAGCCGACCGAGTTACGTTTTTTCAATTTAAATATTTTTCATTTATTTAATTCTACCGCTCACCTGTGACGTCACAACATAGCAGAAGGCTACAAACAGCATTTTTTGGGTTTGGGGGTGCGATTTTGCAAACTTTTTTTGCAAATATTGTTATTTTTTAATTAATAAAAAAAGATGGCTTTAGTGTAATTAAGTGAAATTTCAAAATACTGAGGGGTGACCTTGCTATTTAGCTTCATCCGCTTGACCCTTTTAGTTGAAAATTTAATGGCATGAATGTCCCGTATATAGAAGTAATCTTTAAATCGGTTCAGTAGTTCTGGAAATGTAAGTTGATTTAGAGGCACACGTATATAAGAGCATTAACATCCGGAAAATTTCCATCCGGTTTTTCTGTTTCAAAACGTCAAGAGCCGGTGAAATCGCATATGCCCAAATTAGACAGATTACACAATACTTTTTCTTCTAGAGCTATAGCGCTATCTAGACGGGAAAGTAAAAATATAACAGTAGACCACGTTCCTCCGATAAAAGCGTTATTCTGTTTCTTTCATTCTTTGAATGTACCTAGCTATTTCTTCATCTATAACCACAAAATTTAATACGGTAATAAAAGGATTAAAATTACGCTTCAAAGTTGAATAATAAAAAAGAACGACCTAACCGTGAAGGAAACCTAATACATCCCATTTTGAGATAGAATGGACATACAGAATTTTCTGGTGATATTTTATCTTGGAGTATTTTTTCAAGGATAAAAACAATATAGCATTTTGATTTAGTATTTTGCATTTATTTTCTTACGTGTACTTGTACGTATTAAAATATCAGCTTTACTGTTCAGGTGCTAAAATGCCACTTGTAACTAGGATCAGTTCTACTTAAAGGAACAGTAATTATTACCACTGTAATTATATTGGATATAGAATTAATAAATGTTTACCCTGAATTAAAGTAGAGGTTGATTTAGGCAAAATTCACATTACTAATTACAAAATTAAATAAAAAGTTGAAAATAAATCGATAAAACAATTATTAATTTGATTTTTTTTCTCAAAAAAAAAAATTCGTTTCCTTTTAAACTTGGATATAATAATTAAAATATTTCAAAAATGCAGTTCCGATTGGCTTGTGCTATTCAGCATTTTATATCGCTCCTGCTTCGTCCATTTTATTAATTCTACTTCCCAAATAACAAACTTCTTCTACCTCCATAATCTTTTCTCCTCCTATTTTCACATTCAGTGGTCCATCTTTGTTATTTCTACTATATTTCATTACTTTTGTTTTGTTCTTGTTTATTTTCATGCGATAGTTCTTGCGTAGGACTTCATCTATGCCGTTCGTTGTTTCTTCTAAATCCTCTTTACTCTCGGCTAGAATTACTATATCATCAGCAAATCGTAGCATCTTTATCGTTTCACCTTGTACTGTTACTCCGAATCTAAATTGATCTTTAAAATCATTAACTGCTAGATCCATGTAAAGATTAAAAAGTAACGGAGATAGGGAACATCGTTGTCGGACTCCCTTTCTTATTACGGCTTCTTTCTTATGTTCTTCAATTGTTACTGTTGCTGTTTCGTTCCTGTACATGTTAGCGATTGTTCTTCTATCTCTGTATTTGAACCCTAATTTTTTTAAAATGCTGAACATTTTATTCCAGTCTACGTTATCGAATGCCTTTTCTAGACGCCAAGTATGTTGGTAAACAAACCAATTTCCTTCTACTATTAATCTGAGGCCTAAAATTGCTTCCCTTGTCCCTATACTTTTCCTGAAACCAAATTGGCCTTCTCCTAACACTTCTTCCATTTGTTATCAAGAGATTAAAAAAAATATATACGCGTTTCCAAAAAAATCATAAATCCATTTTAAAAAAGGGTAAAGTATTTTAACTTTGTTTTATAATTACTTGTAAAATTAATCGTGAAAAAAAACGTTAAAAGCCAATGTTTAAAATTATTTTTTCTGTATCACAACAATTTTTTCTTTGCTAAATAATAAAATATAATTAAATTTTTTTCTTCATAAGAGTATTTGCTGTGGTTATTTTTATTTTAAAATTTTATAAGTTTGTATAGAATTATTTATTCATCAAAGTTTCGATGATTAATAATTAATTTTGTTAAGATTTCCACACTTCTGAAAAATGTCACGTATAATTGACTGTTGGAGAAATATTCTGAACAGAAATCCACTTCAACGTGATTGAAAGATTGGTTTTACGACCTATTAATAGTAGTAGTAAATGAAATTTTGACGGGGAGTGGTAGATCTGTAGGGATAATAGGGATTGGAGGAATAAATGGAATTTCTCCTGCCGTTGGCCCAGTAAGAATTATAGCATCAATGATATTGTTACGCATAGCTCAGATCTGTTGTGCCTTACAGTTACACGTATTAGGTGGAACATTGAAGGGTATGTTGTACAACATAATTGGAGAACCAACTTTAAATTTCAGTGTATATAATAGGAAAATGATGGCTTGAGAGCATTACGAAACTCTTGCGGATAACGGTGCATCACTAGTGCTTAAAATTGTATTAACAGATATTCAAGGAAATTACCGACAAACATTAAACAGATAATATTTATTTCTTCTTCCGTTACATTATGGCTTCACCACAGTTACAATTTATTCAATAAATCTGAAATATCTGGATAAATTTCAGAAATCAAACCACTGACTTTACTAACAGCATATTTTTTTTAATGATAGTTACTTACCACTTTCATACTTCGTCAGACTAGACAAACCTCGTTTCTCCTACTCATCGCTGTACGTATATCAATTATCTGATCCAAAAACACTTTTTTTTTGCAGCAGATTAATAATAAATTTCTTTAGCTTTAGTTGAAAAAGTCTAGAAATTGTCATGTCTATCGAACGACTTGGATCTCAGAAACCGTTCATTTTTTAATTTCAGATCAGTTTGCGTTAGTAGTAAAATGATGAACAAATCAGGATGATCTATTTTTCTTTATACATATGTCAGCATCCTGAATTTTTCAGACATATATCGTGCTGAACCTGTGAATGTTGAAAAGAGAATATAGCTTGTTGACCAATGTTAATTGAACTGAAATTAACATCTAAACTACTCTCACTGGTGTATACAATCTTTGTCACATAATTTCATCCGAGAAACTGTTTTCACCTGATTAGTATTATGCTATTGTCAGATACTGATATAATATTGGTTTTCTGTTCTTTATAAATATTAGAAGGTAGTGTAACTAATTGAAAGAACGATGAAGCTTAGAAACACATTGTGATACATCATCACAACCATGTAACAAAATATCCATTGGACCTTTGTTTTCATCCACTAATAATACACCCATAATATCGACCTCTAATTTCACCTACCGGAATCCGGTCAGCATGAATAACCATTTTCAAATTGTTTAATTCATTAATAGATATTGACTCAAGATTATACTTGAAACTATGTTTTCAGGAATTCAATGTATTCCCTTTTCAAACTCGGGTTTATGTTTGATCAGGTTGATATTTTATCGGTTTCAGACATATTAGTTAACTGGCATTTCTCCCGCCACCACCACATTCAGTCGGTCTAGAGGATATGAACAAATGTCCGTGCCAGAAACGTCTACTGTGCCTCAAAAACAGTTTAGCCACCAATAATCAAATAGCTCCTAGTGAGCTTACCTAACAGCGTAAGCGGACTAACGCTGCGCTTGGAACCTTATTTGGCCGGTGGCCAGCCATTATCTCTGGATTAGCTCCCCGCAGTAGCACGGTAGGAATCATTATACTTTACCCTTAACAAATCTACCAATGTCGGTTGAACAACGCAACCTCATCGAGGAACTCCCACACGGTCCGACAATGCGGCTCTCGCCGTTTACGAGCGGCCAATTTTCCCTTTGACCTCTAAGTTCCAGGGTGGCCCGGTCTCTCGCCCCCCCCCCCCCAAGAGCAGGGCAGTCAAACATCATATGCTCATTTGACTGGACCTCCCTGCAGACGCACAGCTCACCAGTTGCCAGGTGGTACCGAAACAAATATCGGTTTAAGATAGTTTCAGACATATAATAAATGTGGAAGAATTGGGGAATATTTTCAGATTCAGGGAGTAAATTACTAATAAATTTTAAATCCTAACATTTAAAAGTAGGCATGAGATTCCTTTTTCGTATCTATTTTACTCCAAATGATGTCATTTAAATTAGGTATTGTACGGTTTAGAATTATCTATGAAATGCTTAGATAAAGGATGTATTCCCAAAATCAAAATTTTAATGAAATCAGAGGATATTGAAGTTGTTCAAGAACTACTTTACTCCCGCACAGCAAAGTCCAGGAGTGTTATTTATTTGAATAGCTTTAAAATTCAGATAATTTCGGAGTGATAATAAGAAGCTGATTTGAGACCTTAACATATTTCTCTTCAAGTCTTTGAGAACGTTCTGATGTGGATTACGTTATCTACGACCATAAATTCTTGTAGCCCTAAAACTTCTATATTTTACCTCGCTAACTTGGGCATTAGGAAAATATTATTAATAACAAATTGAAAGTGGAATCCATCCCAATTATGGGTAGGGCTTATTTCTTAATTCAGATTATAAAAATCGGCAGAGTACTACTTTACTCACTTGAGGATTAGTTCTGACATTAAATTTCGTAAAACACTTAATAACTTTCTGAAGAAGTCGATATCGATATTGAGATAGAATGTACCTCAAACTATTAAATATTTTGTTAAATATATAAATAGTCGTCATTCTCTTTAATTTTATGATCAGAATTATTTTTTTATTTTTACGTATATTACGATAAAATACAAATTGCTCTTTCATAGACAATGAAATTAAATTAAGTAAATCAAAAAATTAAAGGAAAATATGTTTCTTTATGCAGAATGATTTATTTACAGTTTTAAATTACTAAAATTTCTATATTGAAATGTATCGTATTATAATAAAAAATCACCAGACAGATTTGCTCATTAAATTTGTTGTATTACGTTTTATTACTGTTACTGTTTTTATTCATTCATAAGGAAGATTGGATATTATAAATTAAAACTAATAAAAATAAAGCGAAAAAAGAAAGAAATGTTTACAAAATACAATAGAGTTAATGAAAATTTGTTTTTCTGCGGAATAAAAAAAATATATATTTATATATGAGATACTAGTTTACTACTTATTTCATCCATTGAATATCGCGTGGCATTATTATTATTATTACTCTTGTATTCATGGATAAAAATATATACATATATATATTATAAAAAGGAATTGAGTAGAAACGAGCGCGCTAAATTTCAAACTAAACTAATCAAAGTTCATTTCAGTTATTTGCGGTCATAAAAAAGTTACTTTGTGTAAATATCTGTGCGTGTGTGTTTGTGTGTGCAAATCAAATTCCCTATTCCCGTTAACGAAGCAGTTCTGAATACAGCTTGATTGCTATATAACTCCCATTGGGAGAATTTCCCTAAAGGCTCAAGGGGAAGCTTTACCTTTTCTTCTTCTTATTATTATTATATATATATATATATTTTAGAGATAATATATTTTCTTGTACAGTTTTTTAAAAATATTTATCTAAATATACTCATTAAATTTAATTAGACAACATTAAATTATAATTTTGTAATAAAGTTCTTTAATAATAGTTATATGTGTTAATATATTATTTTTTTTTGTTATCTATTAAAACAAATAATAAGAAACTAAATGTAATATACAATTAGTTTTTTACAGGATTTTTTAAGGTTTTTCTCCTATAATTAGAACACTGTTATTTATATATAAATGTAACTATTAATATACAATATTTGATTAATATTTTTACATTTTATTTTATTTATTAATAAAATACATTTAATTCAAAAAGCAGTTGACATTTTCGAATGTTTTTGACTCACGAAAATTCTGAAAAAAAATTAAATCTAATAAAGTTTTAATCGATCAATATTTCATGACATTGCTAAGGTAAACACCTGCAGCTTTTTTCTTTTTCTGTTTAGCCTCCGGAACCACCGTAAGGTTTTTACTTCAGAGGATGATATGTATGAATGTAAATGAAAATTGTCTTGTACAGTTTCAGCTCTCGACCATTCCTAAGACGTGTGGTTAATTGAAACCCAACCACGAAAGAACACCGATATCCACGATCTAGTATTCAAATCCTTATAAAAGTAGACTAAGGTAGTTGCCCTAACAAAGGCAGTTGCCTTTGTTAGGACGTTTGCCTTTGTTAGGACTAGTCGGTGTCAACTGATTTGGGATTACGAGTTCATCATTAGACCAACGCGGTGGGTTACCTGCGCCATCTGAAGCAAAGAAAATCTACATGAATTTTTGAAGCAGAAGGTATACATGACAGTTATAAATTATATTTTTTAGTTAAGTTAAATTGTACGATCCGTGCAATTCATTTTTGAGAATACCACAAACAGTATTGTGTGTTTGGTTATACAAGAAAGTTATTAGATACAAATGATCAGGAAGAACACTTTCAGATGCAGTTCGATGCAGCACCGCTGTATAAGAGCACAACCATTTCGGGTATTTCCTCGATAATCATTGATTACTGAAAAAATTAAAACGTCGTAGGAAGTTAAAGAATAATTTTCATTCTGTAAAAATTTTATAAAATAATGAGCAGTTAAAATGACAGAAGGTACGATTTGCGTCAACTGAACAGTCCTAGGAGACCACAGTTTTGAAAAAGAATTACACTTATGTATTAAAACAGCTACAATTTGCTTTTATAAATATATATTAAGCAATTAACTATATATATATATACATTCAGTTAATTACTTAAAAACGATTATAAATGCATGAGGTAATAATGCACTACTACTGTACTGTACTGTAGGCACACCTACTATATAGCACGTATAATACAATAAAAACACAATAAATTTTAAATTAAATTAAAAAAACATTAGCATTCATTAGATAAATTTCCTAGTAAAATAATAATATGTCTTTATATATATATACTTTTTTTTAATGGGTTATTTATTTTTATATTTTTATACAATAAAAGTAATTTATTAAGGCATAATAATTTAAAAAATATTTTCAACAAGTTAAAATCACACAATTTTACACATTATTTAAGTTATATAAAAATGTAATACATAGATTTAAAATATCTCTCTAAATGTATAAACAATTAATTTCTCTGACCAGCCCCAAAAGTTATATTTTGGTAATTATTCGATATGTTTGTGTAAGTTCAGTTGTCAGTGCAGCAAAATTGATATTAAATATTTAATAAAATACTGAAATATCCAGTAGGTATTTAAAAGTGATAGTCTTGGTGCGTTATTACAAGACTGTACCTGTTATCAGTGTAGTAGACCTGCGTTTTCTATTCGGTAATGATTTTCATACGACTTCCCGGCCTACAAAAAAAACGTAACGATTTTTCAGAAATTTTAATTTTTCAACCTTGCAATCCCATACATTTAGGCCAACGATCCAACTTTTTAAAATCCTTTGTTCCGTTCCACGTCGAGCCGTCCTGTACTGCAATCTAGTGGGTGCTAGCGCTCACTGGAGAGTTCCGCTCGTACTAGCATTCGGCGCTCGAATCTGATCCAAGGCGGTCACGTCATACTTTTAGTCCGGATGGACTCCATTTTTGTTAGGATGAACGCTAGTTTTAATGCTGTATTTAATTTTACATTTTTTTTTATTTTTGCATGTCAAGTTATACGTTATGTTATAATTCATTTCATTAACTATCAAGACAAGAATTCATTGAATCATCAAGCAACAAGGCGTTGTCTTCATTTATCACCTATGATCATACAGTTTAACCTCGCTCTAAAATCTACCACCGTTTCATCCTTCGTAAAATACTAATTGTCCTACTGAAAAATTAACGGTATCTCAACTTTGACCGTATCATTAGAAGTGAATTTTCGTCTGGTTAGCTGTTTCGTTTGATTTTGGTAAAAGGAGATTATTTACGGGAGTTAAATCCAGTTAATACGGCACACGTGGAATTACTTCGAAGAATAGGTGATAGAGTTCCGCAGCAACAATCTGAAACAAGTGTACAGGCGCATTATCGTTGTGAAAGAGCTCTTTCTTTTTTGGCCTGATGTAGACGTTTAGCTTGAATAGCACCCGTCAATCGGTCCAGTAGTGAAGCGTAATACTTCCCGGTGATGTCTTCCCCTTTACCAAATAGTCTATGAGCATCTCACCACGAGAAGTAAAAAAAAAAAAAATCGTAACCATGACTTTTCCAGCAAACGCCTTCATTGGCGCACTTTCACATACTCTCACCATCCACTACTACTTGGACTGCGTTTGGTCTTTAGCAGATACTGGTGAATTCATTTTCATTTAACATTATAAAACATCGAAGGAACACAGAATCTTCTTTAAATAAGTCTTAAACATTTTCAAGAAATGCTCAGTAGTTGTTTCTTTTGTCGACTGTTATCAAACGTGGTAAATATAAAGCGGAAAGCTTTTTCGTACCGAAAAATTGAATAAAATATAATGGATACGGTCTGTCGAAAGGCTTGCAATGTCAGCAGGCTAGCGTACCAATCAACGATAATTTAATACGGCGTTGTGGATTTTTAATGGTTTGCTCTATCTTGACGGTTTGTTCTATCATAGCAGTTTTTAAACAATCTAGGGTTCATACTCGTGAAAAAATGTACACTCTACCATTTACCGTCGTAAACGAAGGGAAAAAATCAGTAGATAAATTTCTAAGTAAAATAATAATGTGTTTATATATACTTTAATAAATCTAACTCTTTTTTTATGTTAATCGCAGTTATACCTTTTAAAACAGAATATTGTATAACAAATAAGTTACTAAATACCCTGGTCTGAATATTCGTAATATTCCGTTTAACTTTACAAATATCATAGTCGTTTGATCATCGTACTTGCGACATCTTCTAAGGTAACAAATGTACACACAATTTTTTTAAATTTACAACAGCATAATTATAACAGCGTAAACGGTTGAATTGTTAATACGTCTACGAGTTTTTAAACTAAATGTAGCATTTTATTGATTTGAATATTCATGATATTGTGAGTATTTAATTTTTAGAAAAGCTAACGAAAAAATATGATTAAAGAGAAAGATTTTAGTTTTTTTTTAATATGTAAATAAAAAACAGATGGTCATCGTATTACTTGCAATGCTGACATTAAAAAATATGAGATATAAAACGTTCTTTAAAGCGACGTTAATAGCTTTTTGAAAAGAAGAATATTATAGTATTATAGGGAAAAAAGAAACTCAATATGAGACATCACTGGAAATTGAATATCCCCTCACTGTCTTATTCAGTCAACCAAATACCCAATTCGTCTTTAAATTCACTCAAATAGAATACTCTATAATGTCTTGAGTAAGCGAAAAAACGAAATAATGTAAAAAAGTTTTCTTTTTTTCAATCTATTTTTTATAATATAAATAATTTCCCATTTTACGTCTTTTTTATAAAAGATTGACCGTTTCGTTGAAACTTTTTCACATTAAATCTTTACTTTAAAAATAATTTTTTAATTTAGAGTTTTCAAAAGATATTTTGAATATATAACTAAGCGTTTTATATTTAAATTTATATCTTTTCTAAATATCTATGTTTATATATATATATTTTTTTTTTTTAGTTTTAATTAATTAATTTTTTAGTTTTTCGACCGCAAAGAATTCCAGCATTTTATTTACATATAAGGAGGAATTTTTATTATAATAAAAATCTATTTAATGGTAAAAAAATCAGAAGTTAAAAAGTTTGTCTCTATTATGTGATTTCGTTTATATTTTTGTCCTTGCTTCTAACTGTTTTGTGTAGAGGCGATATATTACAAGAATAAAAGACTAAAAATGCTTTAATGGGTGTAAATTAGATCGTGTAAACTCTTCTACACGTTAACGAGTTTGCCGTGAAAAGTCTCGCGATGAATTTACAAAAACCAGTTCTAAACACCAATCTCTGTGAAAAGAGATAAGCAAAAAATTTTATCTCACCGCTATCGGTTGTACGAACATATAAATTTAATCTATTTTTCCTTCTATCAACAATAATCATTCCTCATTACTTATAATCTTTCCCTACTGCGTTACGTTTTTGACTCTAACAGGTGAAACTCAAAAGATATTACCGCTTTTTTCCTACAACTTTTAATAGATTATTCTTTCCCCTCGTATAATTACGCTATATTTTATTATTTTCCCTAAGGTTACCCGTATTTTAGCCGTAGTGAATAATTGAAATGAAAATTTGCTGAATGATTTTAGCAGATCAGAAACTTTCTTTTGCCAGTCTGGCGGTTTTGCATCAAAATGATGAAAAGACTAACAGTATTTATGTTTAGTGCTATAAAATATTATTACGAATAATTGAATCGGTCGTTTGAGAAATCCTATAAGTCACTATTTTTCCACAAATTAGATTGTAAAAATTTGTACAGATTTCCGTGAATTTGAGAAACAACATTAGTCGACGGAAATGGGAAGCCATCCATTTTTTTTTACTTAAAAGCGTTTTTTTGTGGTAGAGATTAACGTAGGATCTAAACTTTTTATGTAATTTTTTCCCTTAGCACAAATTCTGATGTAGAATGATGAAGCTCAGGAAAAAATAAATTATATTCATTAAAAAGTAACATTCATAAATGTTACATCATAAATGTAACATTCAAGGGAAACATTTGGCTTAAATACTTCATTTTATATACATATCCAAAACCAGAAAATAATCAATGTAACTTAGGTTTAAGAAATTTCATTTCTTAACATTAGTAGTGTGACAATATCCGTATGATAGATATTTGAATAATAGATTTATTAAAAAAATTCTTTTTTAAAATGCAGATTTTGTGTATGACTGTTATATGTTGAGTAGAAAATGATGTTAAAAGACAGGGACAGAATATAATTTAAGATTGGTATTGCCTAGAAGTTATTCGAATCTTCTTCTTTTTTTTAAGTTTTGCTTTGATGTCACTGATGTTTATAATTACTAATTTTAAAATATTATACACACACACGCGCGCGCGATTTCATATTATCTTCTGATTTAAAATTTTTATGAAAGTTTTTGTAGCTTAATCCTGCCTTAGAAGTTTAATGTGTTAAATAACAAGAAAATCGTTTACGAATTTTTGTTGATAATTTTTCTACACGTTTAAAATAACACAAATAAAAATACGCACTCTTAAACAGTAACTATTTATATATTATTTTTACGCACGTGTTCTCGATTGAATGTTAAAATAATAGGAACACAAAATAAAAAAGTCAATACGCGAATTTAATATATAGTTTGCGTCGTCAGTTTAATATACCCAACAGCATTCGTGATATCTTGGGCAATGATGGCAGGGTTTTGGAACGAATGTTTCTCTTTTTGCATAGTACTGGGCTGCTGCAAAGGATTTAATATACTTATATATGTTTTTCTGTAAGGAGAGTTTTTTTAATAATTTTATCCTTTATTTTCGATTTGATTTTTTAGTTCTATGTGTTTAATTTTACTATCTGGGGTTGGATTTTTGCACAATCCATCAGAGTTAGGTAAGTTTTTATACTTTCTTTATTCTATTATTTTATCTTTAATATTTTATCAACTTTGTCTGTGATATTAGTTTTGGGTTTTGTTTTGCCTTCTTCGCTTGTTATAGTAAATTTTTATTATATGATTAATATTATGTTTACACCTTGTATAGCTTATTATTTTGGAGTTATTAGTAATAACTACCCTTAGTAATAACTAACCCTTTTAGTAATAACTACCGGGCGATGATAACGCCCAAGCGTTTTTCGCCCACAAACAACCAAAAAAAAAAAAAAAAAAATACGCGAATTAAATTCTGTAAACATTAAATCAAGTAAAAATAACCGTTTTACACAATATTATGATATAAGTAAGTTGCCCTTGATAAAACCTCGCATGTGTTTTTGTTTCATTTTACGTTAACTGTTAAACAGTTTATTCAATAATAAAATGTAAAAATGCAAGAACTTCATTCAACTTCATTCTCCATTTGAATGAGATATCAAAAAATTATAAATCATGATGTTCATCAAATGAATTGCCATGATATAACTAACGAGTGATGATCTTTACTGGATATGATATCGGATATGGTTTATAGATATAAACTGGATATTGTTTTGATACATGTAGTGTGGCTGGTCTATCGACTGGAACTTTAGATATGGTACAGGTTTTTCTACAGGATAAGGAAATGGTTTCTCTACAGTTACACGGACAGGATGTGTTCTATCAACTGCCACTTTAATTGGTACAGGAGTTTTCTTTTCCAATGTTATTGGATACGGTTTATCGACGTAAAATTTATGTGGTTTCCGGACGTGTACCGGTTATGGTCGATCTACTGGAACTTTAACTGGATATGGCACTGGTTTTTCTACCGTATAAGGATGCGGTACTCTTACCTTAACTGGAACCGGTATGTGTTTTTCCACAGTTACCGGGTATGATTTCGATAGGTGTACAGGATATATTCGATCGACTGCAGCTGGTACTTTCTTTTCTACTGTCACCGAGTAAGGTACTAGAACTTCTTTGGTTAATGTCACTGTTTTGAGAGATATGATGTCGTTCATGAACCGATAAGAATTGTTAATGATAGGTGAGATGGTTATATATCCGGGTGATTCGAGGCCGAAATTTTGCCCGTGGTTGTTGATATCAAAAGTCCACGTTTATCTTGTTTCTTTTCATCTTGGTTTTGTAATGCTAGATATGTATTTAAAACTATTTATTGCACATATTTTAACAGAATTTTTTTGTGTTCCTAGGCACAGCAGTAATGCATTGTACTTTAGGCGCAATATTGAGGGTGGGAGCCGTCTAAAGTTAAAAAAAACATGACTTGTATTTTTTAAAACCGTTCTGGTTTATTTTCTTCTAATATAAGAAACTTTCATAATTCACCTCTACACCGAAAAATCTTTTTTTTTGGTTGGTTGTAGGTTTTGTAATGGAATTTTTTTCGTTTCTTCCGTTTATTCGTAGTAGAAAAATCGAAATAAGTAAAACCATGTAAGCATTTATTAATCAATAAAATTTACAGAATGACATAAACGTACATTTTTCTACAAAAAAAAAAATTATTTCTAATATCAAGCAACATTATTTTCTTATTATTGTAAAACATAATATGCACATGTTAAAGTTTTTTTTTTTAAATTAATATTCATTTTTTTATCTAGTACTCTAGCAATGTTTTATAGGAAAAATTTTACGACAAATATCAACGAAAACTACTAAACCGATCTTTACAAAACTTTTTAACTGTAGTTTAATTTTCTGATATTCATATCCAGTCATGACAAAACTAATATTTTATAAACAGTGTATTTTAAATGACTGGAAAAAATAACTAATCATTGAAATATATATATATATATATATATATATATATATATATATATATATATTGTCTTTGAATGGGCTTCGACGGCACGTGGCACCCTAAAATCTTATGGTAGCCCTGAAAAGGGCTGTTTGAGTTTTCTGGAGTGGTGGCCCTGAAAAGGGCCGCTTTGCGTTAGAGGAGTTGTTGGATCCGGAAGCTGGTCTTCAGGGAAGTCGACTCGGTTGTAGTCTTGGAGTTGCGGCTCTACTATTTAAATCAGTTCGGGCTTCCCTTCAGCGGCAGTTGAGTCCCTCTGCTACGGGGACCGGTGGCTCCCCGAGCCCCGCAGGGTCGGGTCGGCGTCGGTCGTCTTTCACCGGCGCGGGCGATGAGGTTCTACCCGAGCAATGCCATGCCGGTCCGGCTCCTGTGCTGAGTCCGCCGGATAGGGTGGTCGAACCTCGGCCATCATGGGCGATCTGGAGCGGGAAGGTAGCGTCCGGGGATGTTGGCATCCGCCGGGACGTCCCACGTTGAGTCGGTCAGGGAACGTGGGCTCTAACAGTTTCGAAATTCTGTAGAGAACGAATATTGGCACTCCGTTCGCGCTTACTCTAAAAGGAGAACAAATATTTGAATCCGTTTTTAACAAAATAAAAACCCGCGTTAGCCCAGACAAAATCCCTCCGCAATTATATATATTTCATTTGAAAAGGAGATAGGATCCACAAATTCTTTAATAAAGTGTAAAGTTGCACTATTGCTGAAATATTATTTTTTTTAACATCAAATATTTATGCAATTATTAATTCATGAAATATTGGGATAGAGTAAAAGTCCCTTTATTATTCGTATTACAGATCAGTATTATTCGTATCTTCGTAAGTTGCTGTTTAACAAAAGTTTTAGATTTCTGGTACGTCGTATAAAAAAAATTAATAATAATTAAACTATTCCGTTTAGTGAAGTCCTGTACGCTGGTTACAAATGTTAATTTCGACCTTACAATGTAAAATATTCAGTATCTATTATTGGATTATTTGGTGAATAATCAAAAATGACAAAGAAACAATCGTACAAGAAAAGGAAGTAATATAATATCTCATGAAGAAATATATCTTAAAAAACGACAAGAAGATGAATATGAAGGGGAAGAAAATTTTAAGAAAAAGGGAAGAATAAAAAAGTTAAGACATGATAAATGTAAAGAGGAAGAACATATTAAAACCAAAAAAAGAAAAACATTAAGAGAAGATGATAAATATAAAGAGGAAGAAAACGTTAAGACCGAGGAAAGAATGAAAAGATTAAGAGAGGATGATGAATATAAAGAGAGAGAAAATTTTAAAACTAGAAAACATGAACACAAATTAACATCAAAAGAATTATCAAACCCAAGAACGATTACATGATTGGTAACAAAAAATAAACGAAATGACCAACTCCGACTTATGGAGAATATTGTCCGACAGTATAAGAGGAGTAATGAACTAAAAGACAAGAACTTTTTGCAGTTTATTAAAGATCGGGCATGTATGCATCAGTGTATATGTTGTTCTTGTGAGGGCCTATTTTTCAGTCAATGTGTAGTTAACTTTAATATAGATAAAATTAAACAGAAATTCCAGAATAATTAAACGAAATTAAATTGAAATTGAACTAAAAAATCCAAATATAATACGATTCTAAATTACAATGTTCAATTAATATTAAATAATCAGATGTTTCACCAAATCTATTACATATAAACACATGTAATGTTTATTAAATTACATTTACATATTTTTATAAGTACACATAATTTTATTTCACTAATATTTTTTATTTTTTTTTTATTTCATTGAATTATTATTTATTGTAATTTTTAAATTATTAAATTTATTTATTATTAATTTTTTTAAAATTATTTAATCAATATTTTTAATTGAAAAATTAAATTAAAAAAAATCAGTAAAATTAAAAAAAAAACAAAAGGAGATGATTCTGGAGGAGAAGTCTGATTCGAACCAATGTGCCTTCCCTTTAAGATCCAATTATATAATTAATTAAAATTTTAATTTTAATTTTGATCGCAATCAAAAAAGGAGGTGAACAATTAGATGTTACAACAGTGCTAAATCCAAAATTTCAACATCCTACGGCTAATCGTTTTGATTTTTGCAAGATACATTCGCACATACTACGTACGGATGTATGTACTTGATGATTTACTTCAGGTTAATAGATGTCACGCCGAACTATTTAAAATGGATTCAGAGATGGTCAAAATGGATATTTTCGTTGAAATCTGAAGACCAAAATTTTTCGCGATCACAATAATTTCTTTACTTTGTACAAGGAAGTAATAAATACAATTCATTTAACCAATAACAGTTTCAGAAATATTAGGAATTATGTTCTCACGACATCTGATTCAAATTGTCGTAGGAAGCAATTGTCTAAAGAAGTTTCCATTTTCTCTAAATTTATTATTAAAAATACGATAAGGTGAAGTTAATTAATTAGTATTAATAAAAAATGATTAAATCAATTAAAAAAATTAAGAATATAAATATTTTATATTTGTTGACGTTTAGGAATGTTATTTAACCATATTTTCTTTAACAATAATAATAATTGTTTATTTTATTTTTATTTATATATTTTCATAAAATAAGTAAGTACTATTAGCAAGAAATTTTAATATTTTCAAATAATTGTACAATGTAGGGTACCGCTAAGATATCTTATCAGCCGGTTTTCGTACTAAGATTCCAGTTTACACAAGTTCCATCTTGAAAAATGTAATTGTTTTACAAGAAAGAGTTGATTTTTCTGAATTTTTTTAAGCCATTCGTATCTTTTAATTCTTGAATGAAACTGCACCAAAACTTTGGAGGTCTCTTTTTTCCATTGGAAGGAATACGATGAACAGCGTGAATAACATTATTAATAAAAATAACGATAAATAGCAAAGTAAACCTAAACGTATATTTTCTTTTTGGAAATTTAAGATAGATTTAAAATTTTTTTATACAAATACGGCAAGTAATATTAAATAAATAAAATTACATTAAGAAAATAAAAATTAAACGTTTCATAATTTTATACAAATTTTATTATTTCAGTGTAAGAAAACTTAATAATATATACATTAAAAACAATATTACAAAATATTACTTGATAAGATTCATTTTGATAAATTTCAGTTAAAATTCATGAAAATGAAATGAATTTCAAACACTAGAAATGATGTCCTGTGTGATGATGTCCATCCAATGAAATATTATCCTGATGTAACGATTGATGATCTTTAACCGGATATGGAACCGGATAAGGTTTAGAAATATAGACTGGATACGGTTTTATTATATGTATCGGTACAGGTCTATCGACTGGAACTTTAACCGGATACGGTACTAGTTTTTCAACCGGATAAGGGACCTGTTTTTCTACCGGTATATGTACTGGATACGGTCTTTCCACCGGTACTTTAACAGGTACAGGAATTTTCTTTTCGACCGGTACTGGGTACGGCTTAACAATATGAACGGGATATGGTTTTATTATATGGACCGGTACAGGTCTATCGACTGGAACTTTAACCGGATAAGGAACTTGTTTTTCTACCGGATAAGGGTGTGGTACCGGTACTTTAACTGGAACAGGGACGTGTTTTTCGACCGGTACTGGATATGGTTTTGATATATGTACCGGGTACGGTCGATCGACTGGAACTGGTACTTTTTTCTCAACAGTGACCGGATAAGGTACTTCTTTGGTTAATATCACCGTTTTAGTTACCTCATGATGCGGTGTAATGTGGTGAGAAATTTGATGATCGTGAGAGTTGTGTTGTCCTTCCTCATGATGCAAAACGAATTGTTGATGTGAGACGTGATGGTCGTTGGAAATGTGATGTCCTTCAAACCCAAAATGATGCTCGTCAGTGCCGGATGATTCTTGGCCGAAACTGCCGGTATGAAAAATTTCACGTTTACCTTGGTTCTTTTCATCTTGCTTTTGTATTACTTGTTGTGATGATTGAACGTAATTGCTGTTTTCATTCACTGTTCCCTTATTTTTATCATCATCCCCCAGTACACCTCCCGATATAAAAAAATACAACACTATAAACTTGAACATACTTCTTCGGTAGCCAACAATTCTCTGATGCTTTACTGACGCTTGCAGTTGATCTTAAATACTATGAAATAAAAGGAAGCGTACCCCACTACAATTATATTTACACAATACTTCATGTTAATAAACGGGTGGAGCAGAACATATTTTTATAATAAGTGTTGCATTATATAATCTTTACATGCAACCTAAGTAAAAGGCATTAATAATAATAATAATTAAAAGAAAAAGAATTAAATAATAATTTTTTTCTTTATAATCAGTAATTTATTGATTTGATGGCAGTTCCGGTTCTATCTGGTTTTGTACTGGTATCTTCTAACTTAAATATTTATAATTATGTTATATATCCTTATAATTAGCCGTGTTTTCTAATACTAATATACTACTTTATTTTAATTTCTCATCATTCCTGTATGCTAAGTTAATTAAAATTAAATTATCTGTAAACAAATTGAATTAACCTCAGTGCCTTTTTTGATATCTTACTAACCTAATTCATCTTTACAAAATTCTGTCACAGATGTCAATTCACATCTATTTATTATAAGACCCACTTGTATTTTATCAATTCATCCTGTTGGAAAACAGGATGAATCCTGTTTTCCTTTTGTATCACCTTATTTTAAAAACCCCACTATCCTTTGTGATTTTTCTATTGTTCCCATCAAAAGGTTTTTCCATATAAAAAATTTTAATGAAACATATCCAGTACAAGAAATATATGTTTTCATATTAAGGTTATTCTTTCAAAGACAATCGTCCTTGATTTCCACCTTAGTCGCTTTTTGTCTACTTTGCTTTTTCCATTACTTATAACTTTACTTTTTACAAAGCAAAAATTTCTGTAACTTCTAACATATTATACAAAATATAAATCAAATATAAATACTTTTATATTTGATTCCACAGAATCCTTTACCGTTTATTTTCTTTCGTTTTAAGTGTCTAATTTTACAAACGAGTATACTACTAGTAAACCTTTAATGGTTATTCGTAGAAGTAGACCGTCCAATAGCTTCAAATTTATGTTTTGCTCCGGGATTACTGTAAGTATCGCTTCAGAAAATAAGATAAAACGGCAATTTTTTAGCGTGTGAAAATGCCATCCTGATCGGGATTCGAACACGGAATTTCCCGATGATTGGCCAAGACGCTATTACTCGTGCCACGGAGGCCGGCAACGGCTTTACATCTAGGACATGAAGTGAGCCCTTTTTATTGAGAAGAAGAAAAATTTAATTCAGCAGTTTGTTCACTATGTATTCTGTTCCAGAAAAAGGGCAACGTGTTTAGTGACGTGCTGAGCTGAAGTCAATTATTTTAGTTCAACGTACATATGAAAATGAGCCACCAAATGAAAAAAATATACAACTCTGTTTCAATCTATTCAAAGAAACAGGATCTGTTTTCAAACGGAAGTCGTATGGAAAGCAACCACTTACCAGAAAATACATTGGACGAATTTCACAATTCTGCAGTCAAGAAGTCGATCAAACGACCTAATAAATCCATCGCTTGTCGATACTTTGAAACGCTCATTAAAAAAAAAAAAAACAATTCGCAGAGATCTACGTCAAAGATTGCATTAGAATACAAAATTCATATAATCTGATACAGAAAAACGTTTCCAGTTCATTTGTTGAAACTTTTGATAAAATTAGTGAAATCGAATTACTTTTAAATACTGTGAGTTTTTACCGATGAAGCGAAATAATTTTTCACCTTAATGGATATGTTAATGTTCACAACTCCCGATTATGGAAATCTCAAAATGTAATTTTTAAGAAAGCACATCACACACCTAAAGTTATGTTGGTTTAATTTAATGGAAAATCGTTTAATTGGGCTTTTTTTTTTGTTAAAAAAAATATTCACAAAAGTGGTAATTTTGATATATTAAACGAATATTTCTTTCGTTCCTGAAATTGTTGAACTCAAAAATGTACATCGATTTATTTCCGAATGGATGGTGTACACTCAAATGAATTTATTACTAAATGAATTTATATAATAAAAATTTAATGTAATGTTTGAGTTAATCAGGTTCCATGTTGTTCTAACCCACCGGGTTGGTCTAGTGGTTAACGCGTCTTCCCAAATTAGCTGATTTGGAAGTCGAGAGTTACAGCGTTCAAGTCCTAGTAAAGCCAGTTATTTTTACACTGATAGGAATACTAGATCGTGGATACCGGTGTTCTTTGGTGGTTGGGTTTCAATTAACCACACATCTCAGGAACGGTCGAACTGAGAATGTACAAAAGACTACACTTCATTCACACTCATACATATCATCCTCATTCATACTCTGAAGAATTATCTAAACGTAGTTACCGGCGGCTAAACAGGAAAAAGAAAGAAAGGTTCCATGTTGTTAAAAAGATAGTTAAAAATTTCATCTGACGATTTACTTTTATTATTTAATTACTGTTCAACTTTGTAAGAAGGTAAAAAAGTATTTTTACCGTTAAAAAATATAATCAAATTTTTTAATAAATTTACAGTTTATTAGCTCAAGTGCAATCGAAACTTGTGTATTCATAATCGTTGGATTATTATATAAAATGTTTAACAGCTATAAATTCATAATTCTAATAAAAGATTCAGCAACATAAGATTATACCGCTTTACTGTCTTCGAAGACTTTGCTAATAGAACAGGTTTATATTCTCAGATCGATATAAATAATTATTTGTACTGGTATGCCCCCTCTTATTTATCTTTTTGTTTATTAATAATAATGTAACGAAAATTAAATTATTGTTATCAAATTTCATTAACAGAATTCTATAAATAAATACACATTCTTCTAAACGTATTCGATTATTTAAGTCGAAATGCCAGTAATAATTTCTTATTATGTGCATTCAAAAGATTAACTAAAACATGTTTTTATACAGAGTGATTCACGAAGAATATAACAAACAACATTCAGAGATGTTGAAGAAATTTTTATAAACGCCTTCGGTAAAATTAAGCCAGATTGTAATTTTTGAGATCCAAATATAGCGATAAATTTAATGATTTTATATGAAATCTAACATGAAAAATTTGAAAACGTATGTCCCAGAACTGTATTTTCAGTAGTTTTCGAGAAATCTGCGATATAATACACAAATTATTGCGGTTGAAACACATACTATTTTATGTTTGGGATAAAATAACCGCTAAGTTTTTTAAACGTGGCACAGTTGGAATTTAATTTTATTTGTATATAAATAAATGAAATATAACCTTACCAATAATTCAGTTGTGATCTACATACATAACAGACATGACTAAATTTATATTATGATGACCAGTTGTGATATTAAATTTACTTTTTATATAATTTAATTTTTTACTTTTCTGGTGACCCCTTCCTTAGTATAAAAAGGAAATTCTTAAATCAGCAGAAGCAAACTTAGGTGAAATAAAGAGAACTGGTAGAAAACCTTGGGTTTCAGACGATATATTGCAGCTGATGGATGAACGAAGAAAATATAAGAATGCTAGTGATGAAGAAAGTAAAAGGAACTATCGGCAATTAAGAAATGCTATAAACAGGAAGTGCAAACTGTCGAAAGAAGAGTGGATTAAAGAAAAGTGTTCAGAAGTGGAAAGAGAAATGAACATTGGTAAAATAGACGGAGCATACAGGAAAGTTAAGGAAAATTTTGGTACATAAATTAAAAATCTAATAATGTGTTAAACAAAGATGGTACACCGATATATAATACGAAAGGTAAAGTCGATAGATGGGTGGAATATATTGAAGAGTTATACGGAGGAAATGAATTGGTGTTATAGAAAATGGTGTTATAGAGGAAGAAGAGGAAGTTGAGGAGGATGAAATGGGAGAAGCAATACTGAGATCTGAATTTAAGAGAGCATTAAAAGATTTAAATGGCAGAAAGGCTCCTGGCATAGACGGAATACCTGTAGAATTACTGCGCAGTGCAAGTGAGGAAGCGATTGATAGATTATACAAACTGGTGTGTAATATTTATGAAAAAGGGGAATTTCCGTCAGACTTCAAAAAAAGTGTTATAGTCATGATACCAAAGAAAGCAGGGGCAGATAAATGTGAAGAATACAGAACAATTAGTTTAACTAGTCATGCATCAAAAATCTTAACTAGAATTCTATACAGAAGAGTGGAGGAAGTGTTAGGAGAAGACCAATTTGGTTTCAGGAAAAGTATAGGGACAAGGGAAGCAATTTTAGGCCTCAGATTAATAGTAGAAGGAAGATTAAACAAAAACAAACCGACATACTTGGCGTTTATAGACCTAGAAAAGGCATTCGATAACGTAGATTGGAATAAAATGTTCAGCATTTTAAAAAAATTAGGGTTCAAATACAGAGATAGAAGAACAATTGCTAACATGTACAGGAACCAAACAGCAGCAGTAACAATTGAAGAACATAAGAAAGAAGCCGTAATAAGAAAGGGAGTCCGACAAGGATGTTCCCTATCTCCGTTACTTTTCAATCTTTACATGGAACTAGCAGTTAATGATGTTAAAGAACAACTTAGATTCGGAGTAACAGTACAAGGTGAAAAGATAAAGATGCTACGATTTGCTGATGATATAGTAATTCTAGCCGGGAGTAAAAAGAATTTAGAAGAAACAATGAACGGCATAGATGAAGTCCTACGCAAGAACTATCGCGTGAAAATAAACAGGAACAAAACAAAAGTAATGAAATGTAGTAGAAATAACAAAGATGGACCGCTGAATGTGAAAATAGGAGGAGAAAAGATTATAGGCCACATACTAAGGCATCCTGGAATAGTCGCTTTAATATTGGAAGGACAGGTAGAAGGGAAAAATTGTGTAGGCAGGCCACGTTTGAATATGTAAAACAAATTGTTAGGGATGTAGTATGTAGAGGGTATACTGAAATGAAACGACTACCATTAGATAGGGAATCTTGGAGAGCTGCATCAATCCAGTCAAATGACTGAAGACAAAAAATAAATAATTTAATTTTAATGATATAAATTGAAGAATAACTTTTCCTGACGGTGATCGAATAACCGAAAGTACTAGAAAAGAGACTGCGGACGAATTGTCGGTAAGGTTTATTACATTTATTTATATATAAATAAAATTACTGCGTTACATCGGTAGTTTTAAACAAAGCTTGTAATGAATTGATTCTGAATAAAATGATATGAATAAAGTTGACAAAACTAAACAGAAAACAAGTTCATTAAAATCATTAGATATCAAAACGTGGCAGATTTAAAACGGGTATTAGACGAAACAAAATTTTCAATATTACAATATAAAAGAATTAGATATTAGGCATTGTTAGATGACATACACGAACTTATTCCTGCTGTTTAAATGCAATTCCAAACACCTGATTGTTGGAAACAGTTGGCTGTTGGCTGTTGGAAACAGCCAACTTATGAAATAGATAATTTCAAACGGATTTAGATAAAGGTAATTTTTAATTAGCTTTAAAGGTGCCCGATAAATTTTTTTTTATTTCATTTTTATTTTAAATGTTTATTTTCTAAAATATTTAATTTGTTTTGAAATACTGATAATTTTTTTTCGTTTAATAAACAATTAAAATTTTCCACATTTTGGTACGTTTTGTTTTTAATAAACTTCGAAATTCTTACGATTGTATTTAGTTTCTGTGGATTTTTTTTTCATATCATTTTCACCAGGTGCACTAATGAGTGACATAAGTGACAGTGAACAGAAATTTTATCTTTGAAAGTAGTGTGAAGATATTGTATCGCTTGCATTTTGCTAGGCTTAGAATATTGATGTACGACTGATATATTCATGTTAGTAAAAAAGGCAATAAACCAACTCATTCTTCACTGTTTTTCATAAATTTGGCATTTTTCGAAGTGAATATACACCGTGTCAGTTCGCTTAAACTCACTACCGTTGTGATATCTGATATACATATAACCCCTCAATTATTCATAATTATGATATTACATAATTACGGCAATATAGATGAAAATTATACAAAATAACACTTTTAATCAATACAAATCGTAAAAGATTTATACAAAGGCTTTTTGCTATAGCATGAAGAACATCAATTTTAGTGAAAGTATGAAGGATATTTTACGTATTTTTGCTAATCTTAATCTGACATACTTTGTCAATAAAAAATTAAATATTTATTTTTTAATATAAACTTTTACTTTTTTATTAAATAAGTAAGTAAATTATATATATATATATATAATTTACTTACTATATATATATATATATATATATATATATATATATATATATATATATATCGTTATTTTTTGTAATTTTAAATATCAATACTAGATTGTAACCGATGTTCCAATCATATTTCCAACATTTAAAAAAATAAATCGATTCATTTTCAAAATACTTGAAATTTTTCTCCTAAAGGTCTGTCGTAGGTAAGAGAAACTTTTTTCATGATCTTTTGAAAGAACATTCCTCTACGTTGAAAATTATTAGATTAAAATTCAAAGTAAATTATGTGCTACTTTACATATTTTTTTACTTGTTTAAGCGTACATTATAATACTTCAAATGTTTGATTTTTGCCGTTCTCAAATTTCCTCATCTTTTTAAAATTAATATATCTTTTAAGATATCCATTCATTTGATATTAATATATGTTTTCGTATTATATAATAATTTTTTTTTTTATTTTGGGCTTTTTTGGACACGTTTGGTTCAGTCAATTGCAATCATAATGGGAATTCCACAACTGTATATTACTAAATTCATCAATATCAAATCATTAATATCCAGATTCAAATCATTTTTTTTTTTTTATTACGTAATTGAATTGCCTTCTTCTTATTCCTTAATATATGAAGGTTACAATTCTGTTACCAGCTAACATTTATTTTACTTATTTTTTAATCTGATATTGTTTAAGGTTAGTCAAAATTTAGCATTCATAGGTTTAACATGAAAATACAGTAAATTATACGTAATTATCAATCTTATATTCAATACAAGAAAAAAGTGTTAAACATAAACCAGAGATTCATTGAATTATTTCTTAATCATAAGTATGAATTACTGACTTCAAAATCAAGGAACAATTCACCATATTTTTTGGTCCTTCAGGCCGGATTTGAACAAGCGACCAACGGATCACAATAGCTATTCTACATTATCTGTATATCTGTGTATCTCTCTCTCTCTCTCTGTTTGGGTGTGTGAATCATTAAACAAATACTTATAAGAACCGGAAATATTAAGAAAATTTAAAGGAACTAAAAATGTACCTCCAGCAGTAAAATACTATGTAAACGCAAGTTCGTATAAAAGTAACAAATTTTTAACATATATAAACTTATAGATTATTAAATTGCCTTTGTACATTTTCAAAAAAAAAGTACAAATAAAATAGAATAATCAAAATTAATAAGAATTTATTATAAATTTTATATATATATATATATCAGAACAAAAAAAAGAGATTGTTGTGTAATTCAATAAATATTAATTTACATTAAACAAAGGCTTATACAATAAATTTATATTAAACAATGAAATGGATTTCTCATAAGGTTTCAGTTGAATATTTTTTCGATTAACTAGAATGACATCTAAAATATTTATAAATGTTCTCCTTTCTGATAAAAATGTCCTTTCAGTAAGATTATATTGACCTTTAATTGGTATTGGAACTGGATATGGTTTAACAATTTGGTATGGTTATGGTATATGCAATAGATGTTTTAAATTCTGTTAATTTTAAGGAGTCATTTTGCAAAATATTATTAAGCTATCTTTAAGTGAAGTATAAATCTTATTTATGCAGTTGATGTATGAGTATAAAAAAATATACTAACAAAACAATGTAACGACTGCAATTAAGTATATCAAAGCACCATCGTACAAAATAAGAAATAATTAATAATTATAAAATGAGATTAAAATGTTAATGTAATGAAAGTGATAAATTTAAAAAATAAAAACAACAAATAATTTAAATAAATAATTACATATATTTCAGCATTAAAACTATACACAATGAAAATTATAAAAGTTGCATTTCGATTGATGAAAACGAATCAGTCTTATAAACTAGAATGATGTCTTGTGTGATAAGTTTCCTCAGATGAAGTGCCATGATGTAACGAATGATGATCTTTTACTGAATAAGGAACTGGATATGGCTTAGAAATATAAACTGGATACGGTTTTGGTATATGAACTAGTACCGGTCTATCGACTGGAACTTTAACCGGATATGGTAAAAATAAAAACAAAAAAATAAGAATTTAATACAAATAATTATATTTATTTCAGCGTAAAACAATATACACAATGAAAATTACAAATAATGTTAGAAAACATTATGGAATGAGATACATTTTGATGTTTGTTTTACGATGAAGACAAATCAGCCTGACAAGCTAGAAATGATTTCCTGTGTGATGACTTTCACCAGATGAACTGCCATGATGTAACGAATGATGATCTTTTACTGAATAAGGAACTGGATATGGCTTAGAAATATAAACTGGATACGGTTTTGGTATATGAACTAGTACCGGTCTATCGACTGGAACTTTAACCGGATATGGTACTGGTTTCTCGACAGTATAAGGTACTGGTTTTTCTACCGGTACTTGAACCGGATACGGTCTTTCGACCGGTACTTCAACAGGTACAGGAATTTGCTTTTCGACTGTTACCGGATACGGTTTATCGACATAAACTGTATACGGTTTGGGGATGAGTACCGGATATGGTTTGTCGACTGGAACTTTAACCGGGTAAGGCACTGGTTTTTCTACCGGATAAGGATGCGGTACCGGTACTTTAACTGGAACCGGTATATGTTTTTCGACAGTTACCGGGTACGGTTTCGGTACGTGTACAGGATACGGTCGATCGACTGGAACCGGTATTTTCTTCTCGACTGTCACCGGATAAGGTACTGGAACTTCTTTGGTTAACGTCACCGTTTTAGTCACTTCATGATGCGGTACGGATTGTTGGTATGAAATTTGATGTTGATCGGAAATTAGATGTCCTTGGAATCCAATTTTATGCTCGTCTATGCCGGATGACTGGTGGCTGAAACTGTGTCCATAGCTGCCGACATCAAAAAGTCCTCTTTTATCTTGGTTGTGTACTGCTAATTGTTGTCGTGTTGATTGACTGTGACTATTATTTTGCATAACTGAACTCGTACTTTTATCTACGTCTCCTAAGACACCTCCTCCTACCATTAAACATAATACTATTAACTTCAACATAGTTCTGTAGTTGACGGTTGTTTGATGACTTACTAGTTCTGCAAGCGATGTTATATACTATCAAATGAAAGGATGTCTATCCCACCACATATGCATTATTCTCTATTTCACGATTACTCCTAGGTTGAGTAGGATACATATTTCCAATTAGCTTTTTATTATACAATCGTTGCATTCTATATAAATAAAATAATAATACAAGAAATAAATATACATTCCATCATAAGTTTTTGTCATCGTTAATTTGAATTATTTTCTTAGTATACTACTAATTAACATTTCGTTCATAAATTATTAATATAATGATCGTAATGAAACTGAGAAAAAATATATTTAATTATAACATCTTGATTATTTATAATGAACGAATGAATATAAAGAAACTTCTACTTTGCTAGCACCTACCAATCAATTTTAGCACTTAATAATTATATTAAATAATAATACATGAAGAAAAATAAACTAAATTTTATAGGCTAAATAAGTGGAAAAAACATTACGCTTATAATCAGTTTATAAGTAATTTTACTTAAAATCTAAATTTAAATGGCCATTTTGATCGTTGTCGTTATCATCAAACAACATTAAACAATATTTAAAAAGTCATTTTTTTTTTGTCTTCAGTCATTTGACTGGTTTGATGCAGCTCTCCAAGATTCCCTATCTAGTGCTAGTCGTTTCATTTCAGTATACCCTCTACATCCTACATCCCCAACAATTTGTTTTACATACTCCAAATGTGGCCTGCCTACACAATTTTTTCCTTCTACCTGTCCTTCCAATATTAAAGTGACTATTCCAGGATGCCTTAGTATGTGGCCTATAAGTCTGTCTCTTCTTTTAACTATATTTTTCCAAATGCTTCTTTCTTCATCTATTTGCCGCAATACCTCTTCATTTGTCACTTTATCCACCCATCTGATTTTTAACATTCTCCTATAGCACCACATTTCAAAAGCTTCTAATCTTTTCTTCTCAGATACTCCGATTGTCCAAGTTTCACTTCCATATAAAGCGACACTCCAAACATACACTTTCAAAAATCTTTTCCTGACATTTAAATTAATTTTTGATGTAAACAAATTATATTTCTTACTGAAGGCTCGTTTAGCTTGTGCTATTCGGCATTTTATATCGCTCCTGCTTCGTCCATCTTTAGTAATTTTACTTCCCAAATAACAAAATTCTTCTACCTCCATAATCTTTTCTCCTCCTATTTTCACATTCAGCGGTCCATCTTTGTTATTTCTACTACATTTCATTAACTTTAAGTCATAAGAAGAAGATAAAAAGGAAAAGTAGATATTCCAACGGAAATGTGTTCTTCGATTACAAAAATTTTTCAGTTACTTTACGTTGACTCCTATCCGATTAGTTGGGGTGTACTATGTGATGTATTCATCAATTTCCCGATTTATTGCTAATTAAAATCCTTCGTGATTCAGTCTCACTAGGATTACAAATTTTTATTTTTATATTCTTTTGAGTCTTTTTTTTTGTCTTTATTGCTACTTTACCTGGAGTGGAGGTAACCATGATCAATGCTTCCTTGTACGAAGCAAAGAAAGTATTGTAATCACGAAAAATTTCAACGGAAATATCCATTTTAACCATCCCTGCATCTATTTTGACTAGTTTCGGCGTGACGTCTGTACGTACGTACGTATGTATCTCGCATAACTCAAAAACATTTTTCTAGACTTGGCATAATAACCCACCGGGTTGGTCTAGGTCTAGTGGTGAACTAATCTCAAATCAGCTGATCCCGAAATCGTGAGTTCTAAGGTTCGGGTCCTAGTACAGAGAATTACTTTTATACGGATTTGAATTGAACGGTTTGATTTGAAGGTTTCTTGGATCGTGTATATCGGTGTTATTTGGTGATTGGGTTTCAATCAGCATCTCAGATTACACATCTTAGGAATGGTCGGCATTTTTTTTTTTGACCTCCGGGACCAACGTTAGATGTTGTTTCAGACGATGAGATGAATGATTTACAGCGTGTGTGAAATTGCCATGCCTGACCGGGATACGAACCTGAAACCTCCGGATGAAAGGCCGAGATGCTACCACTCGCGCCACGGCAGGAATCATCAACGAGAATATTCTTCATTTACATTCTTACGCATTATCCTCAATCATCCTCTAAAATAATACCTTACGTTGGTTCCGAAGGCTAAACTGAAAAAAGAAATGAAACGAAAAGCTTACCATCTTGATGTATTCTGGTATATTCGTGTCACTGAAGAAGGGAAGGAACCGATCCATTCTTCATTATTTTTTATAAACTTGGCTTTATTGGAAGTGAATGTGTGCCATGTCAGTACGCTTAAACGGAACACGGCTGTGGTATCTGATAAGCATGCATATTGTCCCTCAGTTATTCATAATTATGGTATGTCATAATAAAGGCAACATAGAATGTCTACCATCGTTCTCTCTATTTGAACAGTAGTGAATATTAAGAGTAATCTGCAACACTGAAGAGTGAATGTGTGTTGTCACTGGTTTATCTTCCAATTCTGATTAAATAGTTACGGAAGTAACCTGTGAAGGCGGTGAATGTTTAGAGAAATCTGCGGTATTGAAGAGTGAATGTGAATTGTCATTTTTGTTTATTTCCCTGTTCTGATTAGATAGTTGCGGATATATTCTGTGAGGTGATGATTTTTATGGCAAAACGAGAGCATTTTGTTTTTATATACGGTTAGTAAGCAAGATGCCCTTTGACCAGCACTAGTGAAAAAGTAAATCTTTGAGTGAATAGAAAACAATAGAAAGATTTTGTTTTAGTTCTTTGAGAATGGTTAAATTTTTAAAAATATGAGCACCAACAGGCTGTTATGTATTATTAGAAAAATGTAGCATGCATTGTAAATTTTTATATATTGCTCTAGCCATGAAAAGTTTGTAACAATTTATCAATTAACCAGTATTCTTTTATGGAATTTTTTTATTCCTGGCCAAAAAAGTTAATTCAAATATAAATGTATATAGTTAATTATAATTTACATTTGTATTTGTCCAGCTTCTAAAAGTAGAATTGGGGGCACATTTTATGACTTCTATTAGTCGATTATGATACCTGTTAGTTTCAGTTGCTATTATTTCAATAAAATGTTAAAATAAGTTGCATATTCTGCAGCATTTAGGATATCAATATTGATGCAAGAATCTGAATTGTCAAGTGGATAAATAACATATTAAAAAGTTACCTCAGACCACGGTAAAGAAGGTTTGACTTTCTTTGTTTTTTCGGAGGCTCTTTATCTTGGTTGTTTCGTCAGTCGTCTTACGTTTTTTCTAGGAGTTTTTTTTAATGAATTTGCATTGTAACATCATCAGTCGATTCGACTTTCCTTATCTTCTTTTTTTGTATAAAAATGATGTCTTTGGGAGATTGAAGTCACTGCGTTATAAACAATACCTTGATCTTCTTCTATAGTCTTGTCGGCAGCTGAGAAATTACGTGGATTTCAATACCTAGATCACTAGCACTATCGATAAACTCACCATTCGATTGTAATTCTAATAGTATTTCACAAATTTCATGTTCATCCGTTAAATTATCATAATAACGTTTAGAAATAAATGAAAACAAACCTGTAACGGCCATTATTTACAATATGCATGTTATAAAGTGTGACTGTTATACATGTATGCTATGATTGATCGAATCTAAAAATCTTTCAGGACACGTTCTACTGGTGAAAATAATAAAAGAATGTTCATATAAACACACAAAGCGGAAACGCTTCGTTAAATGTTCGTGTCGGCGAAGAACTTAGTCCGGATTTCCGCGTTTTCGTTAAAATTAAGCCTGACTGTAATTCTTGGGATCCAAACTAAGGAGTAAATTTAGTGTTTATATGAAATGTTACTTAAAAAAATTTGAAAAAAATAGATCCCTGAACTGTATTTAGTCTCTGAACTGTTTGTAGTTTTCAAGGGATCTGGAATAAAACACAAAATATTGTGGTCGAAAAACACATTATTTTATGTTTAGCGTAAAATAATTTTGTTAAATGGGATTTAACTTTGTTAAATTCAGATGTCCGAAGGAAGACTCTAGCGAAAGCAAAGCCTGAGAAACAGCTCGCTGATGTAAATGTCTACCGATGGGTTTACATCACTGACATCCAAACTAAGACCTAGCTGATGACTAATATGTAGTCAGTGACGTGGGTCAGTAGGCTGACCTCCGGTAAAGCCCATCAGAGCCATGAACAGGGTCGGTGTGGCGACCAGAATCGCCACCAGGAGGGGTATCTTTCCCTACGGGGTTGGGATGTTCAAATACAATACAAAATACTTATTATTACAAACAGATTTAGATAAAATTAATTAGCTTTAAAGATGCCTAATTAATTGCTTTCTTAGACTTTTCCTTTTTTTAAATTCTTTATTGTTTATTTTAATAAAATGTTTGTTTTATTTATATGTTATATATGTTGTGTTTTTAATAAACTTGTTTTTCGCTTGTGTGAATCGTATTCATACCATTTTATTCAGGATCAATCTCTACAAATTTTGATTAAAATTTTACGTGTTTGTTAGCAATATAACACTTACTTTAAACCAAACATAAAATAGTATGCCTTTCAACCGCAGTAATCTTTCTTTTATCCCAGATTTAACGAAAAATATTAATGTAAACTTTTGAAGCCTATAATAATTCTATTCTGTTATATATAATAATACTATTATTATTATTATTATTATTATGCTTTTACGGCCAACATGGGACCACTTAAGTCAATTTTAGTTGAATCTTTTCTGAGAAAAGCGTGTTATTTTACTCTTTCGAGCTGCCCAGTATTTCTTCATCCGTTCAGATCTTGCTTTCTTTTCTTCATCCGTAAACACCCTCTTCGTTGTATTTTGTCGTTTGTCTGTCTTTTGTTTAAATCTAATGCTTTTATCTTTTAGCTTTGTAATTTTTCCAGTTTTATTCTGTAGGTCAGTCAGGGAAATTCCCAATTCTTTCATATCTTCTCTAATTTCTTTGATCCATCCTACTTCTAGCTTTTGGAACCAGAGCTTTTCAATGATATTTCTTGACAGTCTTGTTTGCGGTGTCCTTATGAGATGACCGAAGAAAGAGATTCTTTTTTTCCGCATAGTATCAGTAACAGGCTCTATTTCTCGATACACCACCTCATTTGGCACAATCCACCATTGGCCTTCTTTTTGGTGTTTTTTATTGATACACGTTCTGACAATTCTCCTCTCTATTTTCAGAATTTTTTCAATTCGGTTTTTATGAGTGATTCTGAAAAGGGTCTCGCTTCCGTAGGTGACTTCTGGCTGTACTACAGTTTTATAATGTTTAAGTTTTGTTTTAGCAGAAAGGCATTTTTTGTTATATGTTGACCAAGTTAATTTTTGGGATTTAATCATTTTATTTGTCCTGTTTTGCCATGTCACTTTTTCATTTAAATTATAAGTTATTATTTCCCCTAGATATTTAAATTGTTTTACTATTTTAATTTTCTGATTGTTTACCGTAATGTGCTCTATTACCAGAGGATCTATGGCCATTAGTTCAGTTTTTTCGAAAGAGATATGAATCTTTTGTGCTAGGTTTTGAAGGCTCATGATTTGTGTTTTGGCTTCTTGAATATTATTTGCTAAAAGAGCGAGGTCATCTGCAAATCCTAGGCAATTTAGTGTGATGGAGTTTTTCTTAGTACCCATTTTTATATTTTTGGGATTTATTTCATACCATTTTCTCATGACAAATTCAAGGGCGCAGTTAAAAAGGAGTGGTGAGAGGCCGTCTCCTTGCCTCAATCCAGTTTTTATGTAGAAGGGTTGAGAGAGTTCACCTCTGAATTTCACTCTGGACTGAGTATTGGTTAAAGTTAATTTTATCATGTTTACGAGTTTAGGGTGAAGGCCCAGGTTTCTCAGAATATTCAGCATGGATGGTCGGTGTATACAATCATAGGCCCTTTTAAAGTCGACGAAGGTGATTATTAGTTGTTTTTTCCGTCTTTTATATAAGTCCATCATAAGTTTTAGGGATATTATTTGCTCCGGGCAACCTCTCCATGGCCTAAATCCCCCTTGGTATTCCCCAAGTTCCAGTTCAAGTTGGTCTTTGCATCGGTTGTATATGATTCTCGACAGGATTTTGTGTGTGCAATCCAGGAGAGATATGCCTCTGTAGTTTTCAGGATTAGTTTTATCCCCTTTTTTATGTAATGGATGGATGAGGGCTGTGGTCCAGTGTTCTGGAAGTTTTTCTTCGTTCCATATTTTCACGAGGCATACATGTAGGGAAGTTTTGACTGAATAAACTGATGAGTGTTTCCAGAGTTCTGCGAAAAGCTGGTCTTCTCCGCTTGCTTTGTAGTTTTTTATTTCATTTAAGGCTGCGAGAACTTCTTGAATTGTTGGCGGGTTGATATTTACTGGTGAAGTTTTAACTGGAGTTTCAGTGTCAATCTCAAAAAGCTCTGGGGGGTCGTCACAGTTGAGGAGTCTATTGAAGGTTTCTGCCAAAATTTCAGCATTTTCTTTATTGGTGTGGGCCATATTTCCTTTTTTTCCTCTCAGCGTAAGGGTGGGTGGTTCATATCTTTGAAGAGCCTGACCAAAAATTTTATAATAGTCTCGGAAATTAGTTTTCTTGGAACTTTCTTCTATTTGCTGAATCAAGTTTTTTTGGGCTTGTCGTTTGGTTCCTCTTATAATTTTCTGAGTTATTTTCCTTTGTTTGGTGAATTCATGGTTAGATTCTTCAGTTTTCTGGGTTTGGTGGTTGATCCAAGCCCGGTGTCGGTCTTTGACTGCTTTGTCACATTCTTCATTCCACCATTGGTGTTTTTTTCTTGGGTTTATAGGGGCTAGTTCTTCAGCTATTTCTTTCAGTTGGGATGTCAGTTCTTTTAAATTATTAGTTAATTTGATTTTTTTTGTTGTTTCTTCAATAATGGCATTGTTTATTAATTTATGTGGATCATAAGCTCTTTTGTTTTTAGGTTGAGATTTTTTCTTTTTATGCGGGGTGAATTTTATTTTAACTTTAATTAAGTAATGGTCCGATCCAGTATCTGTTCCTCTCAAGACTTTTACATTATAAATCTCCTTGTGATAATTCCGGTCCATGCAAACATGATCCAGTTGCCATTCTCCTTTTTTCCAATCTGGGTGTTTCCAAGTCTTCAATTTGTTTAGTTTTCTCATAAAATAGGTGGATTTTGAGATCATATTATGGTTTCTGCAAAATTCGACAAGTCTTTGGCCGTTCTTGTTAGTTTTCTTTTGGGCAGGCCATTTTCCGATAATATCACGATATCTTCGTTCTTTACCAAGTTGGGCATTAAAGTCCCCTATTAAAATCTTCGTGTGGGTCTTATTTATGTTGTTTGCAGTTTGGTCAAGAAGTTCCCAGAATTTGTCCATCTCTTCTCTATCTTTTTTAAGATTGTTTTTGTCATTGGTGGGAGCATGCACATTTATTATGGTGTAGAATTTATTGGCTGATTTTAGGGTTAAGGTTGAAATCCTGGGGGAGTAAGACTTAAATTCTACGACTGAGTCAATTATTTTAAGATTGATTGCAAATCCTGTTCCGAACTGTGGGCAATTCTTCATCACATCACATAATAATACTATATTATATTAACAATATTCTATTATTAATAATGTAATTCTAAATAATAAAATTGTAATTTTCTAGAAACATTTTTCCCTTACTTTTATTCCAGAAGTACTTAGGGGTAATTATAACATGATATTAAATTAATTTAATATTACAATGTTAATGGAATGAAAGTGATACATTCTAAAAATAAAAACAAAAAAAGAAGAATTTAATACAAATAATTATACTTTTATTTCAGCGTAAAACATATACACTATGAAAATTACAAATAATGTTACAAAACATTATGGAATGAGATGCATTTTGATGTTTGTTTTACGATGAAGACAAATCAGCCTGACAAGCTAGAAATGATGTCCTGTGTGATGACTTTCACCAGATGAACTGCCATGATGTAACGAATGATGATCTTTTACTGAATAAGGAACTGGATATGGTTTAGAAATATAAACTGGATACGGTTTTGGTATATGAACTAGTACCGGTCTATCGACTGGAACTTTAACCGGATATGGTACTGGTTTCTCGACAGTATAAGGTACTGGTTTTTCTACCGGTACTTGAACCGGATACGGTCTTTCGACCGGTACTTTAACAGGTACAGGAATTTTCTTTTCGACTGTTACCGAATACGGTTTATCGACATAAACTGTATACGGTTTCAGGATATGTATCGGATACGGTCTGTCGACTGGAACTTTAACCGGATAAGGTACTGGTTTTTCTACCGGATAAGGATGCGGCACCGATACTTTAACTGGAACCGGTATATGTTTTTCGACAGTTACCGGGTACGGTTTCGGTACGTGTACAGGATACGGTCGATCGACTGGAACCGGTATTTTCTTCTCGACTGTCACCGGATAAGGTATTGGAACTTCTTTGGTTAACGTCACCGTTTTAGTCACTTCATGATGCGGTACGGATTGTTGGTATGAAATTTGATGTTGATCGGAAATTAGATGTTCTTGGAATCCAATTTTATGCTCGTCTATGCCGGATGACTGGTGGCTGAAACTGTGTCCATAGCTGCCGACATCAAAAAGTCCTCTTTTATCTTGGTTGTGTACTGCTAATTGTTGTCGTGTTGATTGACCGTGACTATTATTTTGCATAACTGAACTCGTACTTTTATCTACATCTCCTAAGACACCTCCTCCTACCATTAAACATAATACTATTAACTTCAACATAGTTCTGTAGTTGACGGTTGTTTGATGACTTACTAGTTCTGCAAGCGATGTTATATACTATCAAATGAAAGGATGTCTATCCCACCACATATACATTATTCTCTATTTCACGATTACTCCTAGGTTGAGTAGGATACATATTTCCAATTAGCTTTTTATTATACAATCGTTGCATTCTATATAAATAAAATAATAATACAAGAAATAAATATACATTCCATCATAAGTTTTTGTCATCGTTAATTTGAATTATTTTCTTAGTATACTACTAATTAACATTTCGTTCATAAATTATTAATATAATGATCGTAATGAAACTGAGAAAAAATATATTTAATTATAACATCTTGATTATTTATAATGAACGAATGAATATAAAGAAACTTCTACTTTGCTAGCACCTACCAATCAATTTTAGCACTTAATAATTATATTAAATAATAATACATGAAGAAAAATAAACTAAATTTTATAGGCTAAATAAGTGGAAAAAACATTACGCTTATAATCAGTTTATAAGTAATTTTACTTAAAATCTAAATTTAAATGGCCATTTTGATCGTTGTCGTTATCATCAAACAACATTAAACAATATTTAAAAAGTCATTTTTTTTTTGTCTTCAGTCATTTGACTGGTTTGATGCAGCTCTCCAAGATTCCCTATCTAGTGCTAGTCGTTTCATTTCAGTATACCCTCTACATCCTACATCCCCAACAATTTGTTTTACATACTCCAAATGTGGCCTGCCTACACAATTTTTTCCTTCTACCTGTCCTTCCAATATTAAAGTGACTATTCCAGGATGCCTTAGTATGTGGCCTATAAGTCTGTCTCTTCTTTTAACTATATTTTTCCAAATGCTTCTTTCTTCATCTATTTGCCGCAATACCTCTTCATTTGTCACTTTATCCACCCATCTGATTTTTAACATTCTCCTATAGCACCACATTTCAAAAGCTTCTAATCTTTTCTTCTCAGATACTCCGATTGTCCAAGTTTCACTTCCATATAAAGCGACACTCCAAACATACACTTTCAAAAATCTTTTCCTGACATTTAAATTAATTTTTGATGTAAACAAATTATATTTCTTACTGAAGGCTCGTTTAGCTTGTGCTATTCGGCATTTTATATCGCTCCTGCTTCGTCCATCTTTAGTAATTTTACTTCCCAAATAACAAAATTCTTCTACCTCCATAATCTTTTCTCCTCCTATTTTCACATTCAGCGGTCCATCTTTGTTATTTCTACTACATTTCATTACTTTTGTTTTGTTCTTGTTTATTTTCATGCGATAGTTCTTGCGTAGGACTTCATCTATGCCGTTCATTGTTTCTTCTAAATCCTTTTTACTCTCGGCTAGAATTACTATATCATCAGCAAATCGTAGCATCTTTATCTTTTCACCTTGTACTGTTACTCCGAATCTAAATTGTTCTTTAACATCATTAACTGCTAGTTCCATGTAAAGATTAAAAAGTAACGGAGATAGGGAACATCCTTGTCGGACTCCCTTTCTTATTAGGGCTTCTTTCTTATGTTCTTCAATTGTTATTGTTGCTGTTTGGTTCCTGTACATGTTAGCAATTGTTCTTCTATCTCTGTATTTGAACCCTAATTTTTTTAAAATACTGAACATTTTATTCCAATCTACGTTATCGAATGCCTTTTCTAGGTCTATAAACGCCAAGTATGTTGGTTTGTTTTTCTTTAATCTTCCTTCTACTATTAATCTGAGGCCTAAAATTGCTTCCCTTGTCCCTATACTTTTCCTGAAACCAAATTGGTCTTCTCCTAACACTTCTTCCACTCTCCTCTCAATTCTTCTGTATAAAATTCTAGTTAAGATTTTTGATGCATGACTAATTAAACTAATTGTTCTGTATTCTTCACATTTATCTGCCTCTGCTTTCTTTGCTATCATAACTATAACACTTTTTTTGAAGTCTGATGGAAATTCCCCATTTTCATAAATATTACACACCAGTTTGTATAATCTATCAATCGCTTCCTCACCTGCACTGCCCAGTAATTCTACAGGTATTCCGTCTATTCCAGGAGCCTTTCTGCCATTTAAATCTTTTAATGCTCTCTTAAATTCAGATCTCAGTATTGTTTCTCCCATTTCATCCTCCTCAACTTCCTCTTCTTCCTCTATAACACCATTTTCTAATTCATTTCCTCCATATAACTCTTCAATATATTCCACCCATCTATCGACTTTACCTTTCGTATTATATATTGGTGTACCATCTTTGTTTAACACATTATTAGATTTTAATTTATGTACCCCAAAATTTTCCTTAACTTTCCTGTATGCTCCATCTATTTTACCAATGTTCATTTCTCTTTCCACTTCTGAACACTTTTCTTTAATCCACTCTTCTTTCACCAGTTTGCACTTCCTGTTTATAGCATTTCTTAATTTCCGATAGTTCCTTTTACTTTCTTCATCACTAGCATTCTTATATTTTCTACGTTCACCCATCAGCTGCAATATATCGTCTGAAACCCAAGGTTTTCTACCGGTTCTCTTTATTCTGCCTAAGTTTGCTTCTGCTGATTTAAGAATTTCCTTTTTAACATTTTCCCATTCTTCTTCTACATTTTCTACCTTATCTTTTTTACTCAGACCTCTTGCGATGTCCTCCTCAAAAATCTTCTTTACCTCCTCTTCCTCAAGCTTCTCTAAATTCCACCGATTCATCTGACACCTTTTCTTCAGGTAAAAAGTCATAAGAATAAGAATAAAAAGAAAAATTAGATATTCCAACGGAAATATGTTCTTCGATTACAAAAATATTCCAATTTCTTTACATTTGTCTCGTATCTGTTTCATTTGACTGCATCTGTTTCAATCAGGATATGAGATTACACATAATAGGAATGGTCGAAAGCTTTTTTTAACCACCGGGACCACCGTTACTTATTGCTTCAGACGATAAAAAGATGAATGATTTGTAGCGTGTGTAAAAATGCCATGTCTGACCAGGATTCGAATTTGGAACCTCCGAATGAAAGTCTGAGACGCTACCACTCGTATCACGGAGGCCGGCAAGAATGGTCAACCTGAGATTCTACAAGACTACTCCTCATTTACAATTATACACATCATGTTCAATCATCCTCTGAAGTAATATCTTACGGTGGTCCCGAAGTCTAAAGAGAAAAAAGAAAAGGCTTAGCATGTTGATGTATTCTGGTATATTCTTGCCACTGAAGAAGGCAAGGAGCCAATCCATTCTCCATTATTTTTTAAGTTTGGCGTTATAGGAAGTGAATATGGGTAATGTCAGCACGCTTAAACTCACAACGGTTGTGGAATCTGATATGCATTCATTTTATCCCTCAATTATTCATTATTATGGTTTATCATAATAAAGTCAACATAGATTGTTTACAATCGTTCTCCCGATTTTGAACAATCAGTAAATGTTAATAGTAATCTGCCGTATTGAAGAGTAAATGTGTATTGTCATTGATTTATTTTCCTATTCTGATTACATAGTTACGGAAGTAATCTGTGAGGACGGTGAATTGAATCTGCCGTATTGAAGAATGAATGTGTATTGTCAGTGGTTTATTTTCCTATTCTGAGTGAATGTGTATTGTCATTGGTTTATTTTCCTATTCTGATTAGATAAGTTACGGAAGTAATCTGTGAGGGCGGCGGTAAATGTTAAAAGTAATCTACCGTATTGAAGAGTGAATGTGTATTGTCATTGGTTTATTTTCCTATTCTGATTAGATAGTTACGGAAGTAATATGTGAGGGCGTTGATTTTTATGCCAAAACGAGAGCATTTTGTTTTTATATACAGTTTGCAAGCAAGACGACCTTTAAACAGCACTAGTAATTTATCTAAAACTAAATCTTGGATTGGATAGAAAACAGCAGAAAGTTTTGTTTTAGTTCTTTGAGAATGGTTAAAATTGATAAAATACGACAGCAACAGGCTGTTGTTTATTATTAGAAAAATGTAGCATACTTAGTAAATTTTTATGTCGATTTCTAGCCATGATTTTTGAAAAGATGGGAGTTTGTAACAATTTATTAGTTAACCGGTATTCTTTTATGGAGTTTTATTGTTCCTGGCCATAAATATCGATTCAGCTATAAATGTATACAGTTCATGTACATAAACTGTAGAATCAGGCGCACGTTTTATGGCTTCTATAACTCGATTAAGATACCTGTTAGTTTCCTTTGCTAATATTTCAACAATTTTGCCAGTCTATAAAATTTTAAAATAAGTTGCATATTCTGCAGCATTTGTGATATCAATTTTGATGCCAGAATCTGAATTGTCAAATGGATAAATAACAGATTAAAAGTTACCTCAGACCACGGTAAAGTAGGTTTGACTTTCTTCGTTTTTTCGGAGGTTATTTATCTTGGTTTTTCTAGTCAGTCGTCTTACCTTTTTTCCTAGGAGTTTTTTTTTTTGTGAATTTGCAGCGTAACATCATCAGTCGATTCAACTTTTTTTTTGTGTAAACATTGTTGTGTTAGGGAGATTGAAGTCATTGCTTTATGAACAACACCTTGGTCTTCTTCTACACCCTTGTGGCGGCTGAGAAATTACGTGGATTTTCAATACCTAGATCACTAACACTATCGCTAAACTCACCATTCGATTGTAAGTCTAATAGTATTTCACGAATTTCATGTTCATCCGTTAAATTATCATAATAACGTTTAGAAATAAATGAAAACAAACCTTTAACGGCCATTATTTACAATATGCATGTTATAAAGTGTCATTGTTATACATGTATGCTGTGATATGACTTATAGGTAAATTGTTCTTGAATCTAAAAATCATTCAGGACATTCTCTAGGGTGGTGAAAATAATAAAAGAATGTTCGTATAAACATGCATTCCGAAACGCCTCGTTAATGAGTGTCGGCTGCCAAAAGGTTTCGTCCTGATTTCTGGGCACTCGATAAAATTAAGCCAGACTAATTCTTGGGATCCAAAGTAAGAAGTAAATAAGTAAATTTAGTGTTTATATGAAATGTTAGTTAACAAATTTTAAAAAATAGGTCTCTGAACTGGATGTAGTTTGAAGGGATCTGGAATAAAAGACAAAATATTATCCTCGAAAAATACATTATTTTATGTTTAGCGTAATATAATTTTGTTAAATGGGATTTAACTTTGTTAAATTCAGATGTCCGAAAGAATCCTGTAGCGAAAGCAAAGGATGAGAAACAGCTCGCTGATGTAAATGTCTGCCGGTGGGTTTACATCGGTTACATCCAGACTGAGACCTAGCTGATGACTAATATGTAGTCAGTGAAGTGGGTCAATAACTGACCTCCGGAAAAGCCCACCAGAGCCATTAACGGGGTCAGTGTGGCGACCGGAATCGCCACCAGGTAGGGTATCTTTCCCTACGCGGTTGGTATGTTCAAATGCAATACCAAATACTTACCGCATTTATTCCAGTACCCCCCGCCTCCAAATAAGTCCCGAACCTCGATTTTCCGGACCGAATATCTAAAAAAAAAAAATCGAGTATATACTGGTATTTTAAAGTGCAACAGATATTATAAAAAAATACGAAAATATTCAGAAAGTAAAGAAAGCATTTAATTCGTTAATTTAAATTATAATATTAATATTACATTAATAATTAATTACCGTAAGTACTAGTTTAGTTCAGAATCAGTAGGCAAGTAAAACGAAAAGAAAGTATCATGTTGAAAAGGATCATTTCAATTCACTTTTTAACAGGGGTTTTTATTTTTAAAACACTGTCACTGTCAATGTCTGTAGAAGAGTTACTGGTAGTCTCCACGTCGCTCAGCCAAGGTCTTTACTACCATCAAGTTCATTAGATATTTCGCATTTTTTAAAACATTTCCTTACTAATTCCGTAGAAATTCCTTCCCGGGCATTTTTTATCCAAACACAAATCTGGTTAAAATCTGGGAGTTTGATTCTTCCTGTAGGCGTGAGAAAGAAATTTTCATCAGCCATCCATTTACTGTACAGTTGTTTTAATGCAGATTTGAACGGTTTATTAATGCAGACATTTAGTGATTGCAATAGAGATGTCAATCCGCCTGGAATTATTACTTTGTCTGTCATACTCTTTTTTAAAATGTCTTTCACTTTATCAGTCGTATGCCCCCGATAACTATCCATTACTAGCACACCGGTAGTTTTTTTATTAAGTAAATCTTCTGATCGCTTTTGCCATACCCACCTGATCCGATCTAAAATTAAGGTTTCGTCCATCCAACGTGATTCCTGTGCTCTGATAATAAATCCATTTACCTGTGCGGTAGGAAGAGTTTTTCTTTTAAAAACAATGTACGGGGGTAATTTTGATCCATCAGAAGTAATGCAAAGCATAACACTACACAATTGTTTTTCATTACCACCGGTGCGAATCGTAACACTTTTTTAACCTTTTTTTTTTACGGTTTTGTAAAATATACAAAAATTTTAAATTTCAAATTTTATACGGGGGTTTGATCAGCGTTTCCTGTTTGAGAAGGCAAATAGCCTTTATCTTTTCTAAGATTTATTTTGTATTTGTGAAAATGTAATATTTTTTGGTCATAAGCGTCTGGAATTCGTTGAAAAACGGTCGTCTTTCGTCTTATTGATAAATCATTTCGTGTAAAAAGTTGTGTTATCCATCCACGGCTTGCTTTAAAATCAACTTTATTCAACGATTTAGCGATTTCACAAGCATATGATTGACAGATTTCTGTCGTGTCAGCATAACCGCATTTCCTTTTTTCCATAACAAAGTCGTACAATTTTTTTCTACGTCTGTGTATTTTGGTTTTAAGCCACGAAAACCCCTTTTATTACCAGTACCTTTCACCAGAAGTTGTTTCTTCTTATGTCATTCTCGAATGAAGGTTTCATCTACGTCAAATTTTCTTCCTGCCGCCCGATTTCCAATTTTTTCAGCCTCTTCTATAACGCGCAGTTTTTCATTTACTGTAAAAGATCGTAGACGCTGTCCTTTTGTACTCATTTTAATGCCGTAATTAAAATAAATCGCCGCATTAAACTTTACAAGATAAACTAAACAGATAAAATGCACATAACCGTCCACATATACAAACACCTACAATGACTATGGCGAATAGAAAAGACGACGATGGGTAACCGATACTGTAACTGTAGTATAATTAGAACCGGATGCAGCCTATACAGAATGAATCAGTTTTATAAAAATACCGTAACTTCGTTCTTATCGATAATATGAACAGGATGAATTCTGTATAAGTGGCATCCGGTATTAATAAACGAAAGCCTAATGTAACTATATTTATGTGATTGAATATAGGTACTTATAAGTAAACGTTTACTTTACATAAATTATCCTGGCTAAAGGTTATGTTTTAAGTAAGACCCGCACCCTTATTTTTTCTGTCCAATTGCAAGAAAAAAAGTACGAGGGTACTCGAATAAATACGGTATTATTTCAAACAAATTTAGATAAAATTAATGAGCTTTAAAGATGCATAATTAATTCTTTTATTTGACTCTTTCTTTTTTTTTAAATTTTCTTTTGTCTATTTTACTAAAATATTTGTTTTATTTATGTGTTTTTAATAAACTTGTTTTTCGCTTGTGTGAATCGTATTCGTACCATTTTATTCAGAATCAATTCTCTACAATTTTTGATTAAAATTTTATGTGTTTATTACCGATATAACACTTATTTTAAACCAAATATAAAATAGGATGCCTTTCGACCGCAGTAATTTGTCTTTTATCCCAGATTTCTGGAAAACTATAAAAGTACACTTTTGAAGCCTATAGTAATTCTATTCTGTTATAATACTATATTATAATAATAATATTTTATTATTTATAATGTATTATAAATAACAAAATTGTAATTTTCTTGAAACATTTCTCCCTTACTTTTTTTTCTAGAAATAATTTAAGGGATATCAAATATTTTTTTTTTAATTTCTTTTTAAGTTATTTTTTAAATGCAATTTGTAACTTTGCGAGATGGATTTAAATTAATTTTTGTTTCAATTTTTTGTTACCACAGACCATCGGAGTGGAATGGTTAAAAAATGTTACATTGAAGGTAAAAACTATAATTAATTACTTTTGTGTAGCTAACAAAAAATATATAAAGCGATTTTTTTTTCAGTGATGTTGCTTAATAAACATTTAGGGGAAATAAACATTTAAGGGTGCTTTCTATTTATTATCAATGAACGTAATTCATTTCGTTCATAAATATGTTATATAAGATTATAATAATACAGTAATTGTAGTTTTATTTTTATCATGTATTTAGTTACTATTTTTTTTGTTAAGTATTTGATTTAAATACATCATTATAGAAATCGAAAACCAGCAAAAATCGGTGTAGCTTAGGTTTTAGTAGTAAAATAACTATTTCAAAAGTTTCAATTAGCTGAACATGAAACTTTTATAGGGTGAGATTTTGTCTATGATTTTTATATGTTGGGTAGATAAAAGTCATTTAAAAAAGATAAATACAAGATAATCAAATGTGTAGTATACAAATGTGATTTTAGGAAGGATTTCTAAACATCAAATCACTATAGACTTATGACAGTACAATTGCATATAAAGGTCCTGCAAAAGATAACGATACAACTTAGCTACGTTACAGATTATTAAATCTATTTCGCGTACAGTCAAATAAAATTAAACTGGTTATTTTTTAAAAAAATTAGAAAATGTAATTAGTTCATAAGACTTTTTCAGAAGTGATAAGAAAACCTTATCCTACCGGATAAGCTTTAGAAATATAAACTGGATTCAGTTTTGGTACATACAATGGGACTGGTCTATCGACTGAAAATTTAACTAGATATGGTACTGGTTTTTCTACCGGTTAAGGAACTGGTTACTGTACATGTATATGGATAGGATATTGTCGATCAACTGGTACAGGAGTTTCCTTTTCGACTGTTACTGGATACGGTTTATCGACGTGGAATTGGTATACGTTTTTTCACCGTTACCAGGTACGGTTTCGGTACGGATACCGGATATGTTCGATCGACTGAAACTGGTACTTTCTTTTCAACTGCCACCGGATAAGGTATATTTAACAAAAAATCAAAAAAAGATTCTTGGAAGGTGATTCTGGAGTTAGAGGAGGAGAAAAATTAAAAAACGATTTTTTGAATTTTTTAATCTTTCGTGTAATATTTTTCCGCTATATAAGAATAAATAACCGTGCTGAAAAAGTATAAATTTTGTAGATTTTTAAATCACGTAAAAGTTTATTTTTCTACAAAAAAAAAGTATTACGTTGAAATTAAATCCATTTGATTGAATTCAGTAAATGTAATATTAAGAATTTAGCCGAATTACCGGTAGAAAAATTCCATTTCGGTAGCCAAACTTATCACTTCAGATCTCATTTTATATATCAATAAATATGTAGTATTTTACTGGTAAAATATTCTATTTTTACTTCCTTGTAAGAAAGTAAAGGAAGGAATAAGTAAAGAAAGGAATTTTAACGGAAATATCTATTTTGACCATCCTGTATTAATTTTGACTAGTTTCGGTGTGACGTCTGTACGTACATACATATGTATGTACGTATCTCGCGTAACTCAAAAACGATTAGCCGTAGGATGTTGAAATTTTGGAATTAGGACTGTTGTAACATCTAGTTGTGCACCTCCCCTTTTGATTGCAATCGACTGAACCGAACGTGTCCAAAAAACCACAAAACCCCAAAAGTTTGGATTTTGTAGTTTCTTAACTACAGAAGAAAGCCCAAATTGAGAGCGTTTGAACGATTTTTTTTTTTTTTTTTATTGTTACTTATATTTCATCGGTACTTATTTTCATTGTTTTCAGAGTTATAGCCAAATAAAATTTTAATTAATGGAATGTTTGGATCTTACGAAGGAAAGGCTTTTCGTTTCGAATCATACTTTATATCCTTTTTTTAACTTTTTTTTAATTTAAATATATTAATTTATTAACAATTATTAATTTCTGATTGAAAAAAAAATTTGCGATAAATAATAATTCAATAATAACAATAAAAAAAATATGGAAAAATATCAGAAGTTATTAATGAAATAAAATGTTATTTATTTTATTTTTAAAAAAATATTATATGTAATTAAATAGGAGTACAAGTCATGCGGTATTCTCATCAGATTATTCATATCATTTTCATCAGGGACACTAATCAGAAAATCTTTCTTTGAAATTAGTGATGTTAACTATAGATTCAATATCTCCAGTAAGGTATTGTATCGCTTACATTTTACTAGACTTGGCATACTAACCCATCGAGTTGGTCTAGTGGTGAACTCGTCATTTCAAATCGGCTGATTTTGAAGTCGAGTTATAAGGTTCAAATCGTAGTAAAGGCTGTAACTTTTATACGTATTTGAATTGAAGTGTTTTTTTAGACCATGGGTACAGGTGTTCTTCAATGGTTGGGTTTCAATCAGCATCTCATATTACACATCCCTGGAACGGTCGGCCTGACACTGTACTAGACTATTCATACAAATCATCCTCATTCATCCTCTGAAGTAATGCCTTACAGTGGTTCCGAAGGCTAAACAGAAAAAATAAATGAAAAAGAAAGGCTTAGGATATTGATATATTCAGATATATATATATATATATATATATATATATATATATATATTCAGTGACTCCTGTCACTGAAGAAAGCAATGAAGCAATTCGTTCTTCATTAGTTTTCAAAAAACTTGGCTTTGTTGGAAGTGAATCTGTGCCGTGTCAACTCGCTTAAACTCATTACGGTTGTGGTATCTGATATACCCCCTCAATTATTCATAATTGTGGTATTACATAATGAAAGGCAACATAGATTGTTTACAATCGTTCTCTCGATGTTCAAAGGTCAATGACGACGAAATAATACAAAACAACACTTTCAATGAAGACAAATCGTATCAAATCTATACAAAGGCTTTTAATTTTAGCATGAAAAACAGCAATGTTAGCGAGAGTATGAAAGTTAATTTGACGTATTTACTAATATTAATTTAATACAGTCTGTCAATAATAGTAAATTATTTTTTGTATAAACTTTTATTTTAATTTTAATTTAATTATTTTTATTTTTTAATAAATATGTACATATATATAAAAAATTTGATCGTTAGTTTTTATAACTTATCTAATTTCAAATATCAATGCTAGATAATAACCGACGTCCAGTCATACGCGTATTTCGTAATTTAAAAAAATATTAACTGATTTACACTCAAAATACTTGAAATTTTCCTATTCAAGGTCTACCGAAAGTAACAGAAAAAATTTCATGATCTTTCCTTTTCATTCCATGAAAGATCATTTCATTATCTTTTCTTTATATATAAAATTAAGATGCAATAAATATTGCGTATATATTATAGTGTAGATTCAGCTTCGTATTTAAAAACTGAGGAATATACTAGAGGGTAGAAACAAGTGCTGATTTACACAGTAAAAAATTACTACTTACGGTGTGTTTGAAACTTTTTCCGCCATATTAAATCAAGCTTTGGTGCCATGTTAAATCAAACTTTTTTTTAAATAGAAGGAATACACGTGATAAGTAATTTTAATGTAAAATTTACGTTGATGGCGGAAACCGTTTTTCGATAAATTCCTTCGTTTTTTGAGTTATAAGCAATCAAAATTGCAAAAACAGAAAAATCGCGATAGTGATAAAACCTAATAAACCGCTCTGAAGTAACGTTTTTATTTCGGATTGCATTACATCCAATAATAAATTTTATACGGTAATGTTGCAGGTAATGGCCCGTGCAATAATAATAACAATAATAGTCTCAACAATAAAATAGTGATATTTAAAGTAAATTGTATAAGTTGAACTGTAAAGTAAATGTAAAGCTGCTTCCATACTGCAGTATGATTCCGTGTATTTAGACACGCACACACACACACTCTGTACAATAAAATCCCTGTAATATTAATGTAAAACTTTACAAGAACAATGATGGCGGAAACCATTTCTCTACCTTAGTTTTCGAGTTGTAAGTAATCAAATTTACAAAAATAGAAAAAACGCAGTAAACTCAAAAAAATGAGTTTTTACCGCGTAATAACTCATTTTTATTCGTTTCTTGTTTAGTTATATGTATACATATATTTTTTTATAAATAACATAAATGTATAATCGTGGTTTGTACGAGTGTACAACATAATTAAAAAATAATATAGTATATATATATTTATACATTAAGCAAATGCTTATAAGAACCGGAAATATATAGAAACTTAAAGGAACTAAAGAAGTACTCCAGTTGTAAAATACTATGTAAAGGCAAGATCTTATAAAAGTAACAAATTTTTACATAAACTTATCGATTATTCAATTGCCGGTGTACATTTAAAAAAAAAATGTAAAAATAAATAGAATAATAAAAATAATTAAGAATTTATTATTAATTATTTATAATATCAGTACAAAATAAAGAGATAGTTGTGTAATTCAATAAATATTAATTTACATTAGACAAATGGTCATGCAATAAATTTATATTAAACAATGAAATGGATTTCTCATAAGGTTTCAGTTGAATATTTTTTCGATTAACTAGAATGACATCTAAAATATTTATAAATGTTCTCCTTTCTGATAAAGATGTCCTTTCAGTAAAAAAATATTGACCTTTAATTGGTATTGGAACTGGATATGGTTTAACAATTTGGTATGGTTATGGTATATGCAATAGATGTTTTAAATTCTGTTAATTTTAAGGAGTCATTTTGCAAAATATTATTAAGCTATCTTTAAGTGAAGTATAAATCTTATTTATGCAGTTGATGTATGAGTATAAAAAATATTTTTTTTGGCGTGACAACTTAAGTATTTAAACTCGAAAAAATATTGTAATAACAAAACAATTTACCTACTGCAATTAAGTATATCGAAGCACCATCGTAAAAATAGGAAATAATTAATAATTATAAAATGAGATTAAATGTAAATGTAATGAAAGTGATAAATTTAAAAAAAATAAAAACAACAAAGAATTTAAATAAATAATTACATATATTTCAGCATTAAAAACATACACAATGAAAATGATAAATATTATTTTAAAAAATTATGGGTCGAGATGCATTTTGATTGTTGAAGACGAATCGCCCTCACAAACTAGAAATGATGTCCTGTGTGATGACTTTCCTCAAATGAACTGCCATGTTGTAATGAATGATGATCTTTTACTGAATAAGGAACTGGATATGGTTTAGAAATATAAACTGGATACGGTTTTGGTATATGAACCGGTACCGGTCTATCGACTGGAAATTTAACCGGATATGGTACAGGTTTCTCGACTGTATAAGGTACTGGTTTTTCTACCGGTACTTGAACCGGATACGGTCTGTCGACCGGTACTTCAACAGGTACAGGAATTTTCTTTTCGACTGTTACCGGATACGGTTTATCGACATAAACGGTATAGGGTTTGGGGATGTGTACCGGATACGGTTTGTCGACTGGAACTTTAACCGGGTAAGGTACTGGTTTTTCTACCGGATAAGGATGCGGTACCGGTACTTTAACTGGAACCGGTATATGTTTTTCGACAGTTACCGGGTACGGTTTCGGTACGTGTACAGGATACGGTCGGTCGACTGGAACCGGTATTTTCTTCTCGACTGTCACCGGATAAGGTACTGGAACTTCTTTGGTTAACGTCACCGTTTTAGTCACTTCATGATGCGGTACGGATTGTTGGTATGAAATTTGATGTTGATCGGAAATTAGATGTTCTTGGAATCCAATTTTATGCTCGTCTATGCCGGATGACTGGTGGCTGAAACTGTGTCCATAGCTGCCGACATCAAAAAGTCCTCTTTTATCTTGGTTGTGTACTGCTAATTGTTGTCGTGTTGATTGACCGTGACTATTATTTTGCATAACTGAACTCGTACTTTTATCTACGTCTCCTAAGACACCTCCTCCTACCATTAAACATAATACTATTAACTTCAACATAGTTCTGTAGTTGACGGTTGTTTGATGACTTACTAGTTCTGCAAGCGATGTTAAATACTATCAAACGAAAGGAAGTCTATCCCACCACATATATATTATTCTCTATTTCACGATTACTCCTAGGCTGAGTAGGATACATTTGTCCAGTTATATCATACAATCGTAACATGCTATGTAAGTAAATTATAATAATAGTATGTAATATACATTCCACCAGTACTTTCTTTTTGTCATCGTTAATTTGAATTATTTTCTTAGTATACTATAAAATAACATTTCATTCATAAATTATTAATATATCGATCGAAATAACATTTAGAATAAATCAATTTATCTATAACATCCCGATTATACATAATGACCGAATAAATAAAAAATAACTTCTAACCAATCAATTTTAGCACTTAAAATTTATTTAAAAATTGTTTCAAAATTAGTAATAATGACGTTTATTCGCTTAATCCATCTGTGATTATACTCGTATTTAATAACTATATATAAAAAAAATATACTAAATTTTAAAGGCTGATTAAATGAAAAGCTACATTACGCTTTGCAAACAGTTTATAAATAATTTTACACAAAATCTAAATTTTCCTGTCCATTTAGATCGTTGTCATTAGCATCAAACAACAGTGAACAATTTTTAAAACAGTATTTAAAAAGTCTTAAGAATATAAATAAGAAAAACTATAATAATCTAACGGAATTACGTTCTTCGATTACAAGAATTGTTCAATCTCTTCACATTTGACACTACTTAAACTATCCTTTGTGTTTCGGTGTACTAGTGATGTATTCATCAATTTCCCGATTTATCGCTAATTAAAATTCTTCGTGTTTCAATTTTACTAGGGTTAGCAATTTTTATTTTTATAATAAAATAATATTAATAAATAATAATAATAATAATAATAATAATTGAGAAATCTCTGTTTCGGAATGGTAGCGTCTCAGTCGTTCGAATAGCGGCTGGTTTAGCAGTGGAATTTAGCGGTGATCCCGCGTTCGAATCTGGGTCAGTCATGATATATTTCATACGCTAAAAACATCCAGCTTCATATATCCACGTGCAAGTTTCTATGGTAAATTAATTCGTCAAAAAAAAAAAAAAAATAAATAGATAAAAAATAAAGAATTATTTCCATTACTACTAAAAATACAAAAGTACTTTTAGGCGGGAGTTTTTAATAATGTATAAGAAAATAAAAATTATATCTTTTCTCACACTCGGCAGTATAAATAGAAAATAAATTTAATTAAAAATATCATATAAAATCTAAATTTCTAACCCAGATTTCCTTTCGTTCATTGGACAGATAAAAAACTTATCTTATGAAAGATAAGGTTACCATGAAACTTATACCGATCAGGAAGGTATTTCTCCTTATCAACAACCTATTAAGGAAGAAGATAGATAAACATACAACATTCTTGTAACTGAAAGTTTTCACAAAACACTTTTAACTTACAAAATTTCAAAAAGCTATTAAATATCGGTTCCTGGACTTTGTTAAACAATAAAATTTTTACTTCTCTATTGATAAAATAAATTCTCCGAGTAATTCTTGATTTCATACATCTTTTACGATCATTATATAAGCCGCCTTTCGTTATATTTTAATCCTATTTCTATTAAAATTACTAAGTTTTTATATTTTTCCGAGAAAATGAAATTACCTTTCGTAGATCTACAAAAGTCTCCAGAGTCTACAAAAGTCTTCTCCGTTTTCCTTAACCTTCTTATCGTTACTTTGAGTTTCAAAATGGCCTCTCTTAAACCTTTCTGAAAATGAACTGATATTCATCCAGCGTACATTCTATTACATATTCTGATAATTATTTTCAATGAAAATGATTTTAGAGATAGCCTGATAATTCTAAAACTTAGATTACTTTATACAAAAATTCTACGATATTAAAATAGGTTTACCACTTTCCAACCGTCTTATATTTTAATATGCATGTTATAAAGTGACTTATACATGTATGATATGATATGACTTATAGGTGATTGTTCTTGAATCTAAAAATCTTTCAGGACGTGCTCTACTGGTGAAAATAATAAAAGAATGTTCATATAAACACAGATTCCGAAACGCTTCGTTAATGAATGTCGGCTGGCGAAAAATTTTGTCCTGATTTCTGCGCCTTCGGTAAAATTAAGCCAGACTGTAATTTTTGGGATCCGAATTAAGGAATATATTTAGTGTTTTATATGAAATCTTACTTTAAAAGTTTGAAAAAATAGAAGTAATTTTCAAGGAATCTGGGAAAATATACAAAAAATTGGTGTCGAAAAATACACTAGTTTATGTTAAGCGTAAAATAACTTTGTTAAACGGGTAATAAACACAAAGTTTAAAAAAAAAAATGTACGTGTTCTGGGCTAAAATGTTCTGAATTATGGAATTAACGTCTTCGGTAATCTTTGATAATATTCTCGCCGAACAGTTCAAGCGTTTTCTTTTCAGGACCTTTGAACAAACATTATGTCCGCATATTCCTCATTGGAAAATTTTTAAGGGGTTGTTAGATAATGTTATACACGACTATTTCATTCGCTTATTTATATTTTTGTTGTCGTTCAAATGGCAAAGGTTAAATAATGTCTTTGGACTAGGCGCAAATTCACGCTGAACGAAGTAGAGATGTCCGAAAGAACCCTGTAGCGAACGCTGAGAAACAATTCGCTGTTGTAAATGTCTACTGATGGATTTACATAGGTGACATCCCTACCGAGGCCCAGATGATTACTAAAATGTAATCAGTGAAGAGGGTTAATAAGATGACCTCCGGTAAAGCCCATCAGGGTCTTAAACTGAATTTGTGGTGTGGCGACCGGGCGGTGGTGAATTGCCACCACGTGGGGTGTCTTCCTCTACGGAGTTGATGTTCAAATGCAATACAAAAAACTTAATTGTTGTAATTAGGTGTCTGTATTGCCAACTTATGAAATAAATTATCAAAAAGATTTAGATAAAATTAATTTTTAATTAGCTATAAAGATGCCTAATAAATTACTTTATTTAATTTCCCCTGTTTTTTAATTTTTTATTCTTTATTTTACGAAAATATTTAATACTTTTTTGCTGTAACAATTTTTTCGTTTAATACTTAATTAAAAATATGTTTTGTTTTTAGTAAACTTCAAAATTCTTACATGCGTATGAATTTTATTCATACCATTTATTCAGGATCAATTCTGTAAAAGTATTGTTTATAATTTTATGTGTTTATTCCCGTTATAATACTTATTTTACAGCAAATATAAAATAGTATGCCTTTCAACCGCATATTTTGTCTTGTATCCTAGATTTCTCGAAAACTATAAAAGTACAGTTCTGGGGCCTACAATAATATAATTCTATTTTATTATATAATAATATTTTATTATATATAATAATATAATATAATTCTAAATACACAAAGTTTTAATTTTCTAGAAATATTTTTGGCTTACTTTTTTTATTCCAGAAATGCTAAAAATTAAAGGCTCTCAACAAAAACATTTACATTTTAAATGCAATGGTAACTTGCGAGATGGATTTAAATTTAAAATAAATTTTAAAGAAAAGTTTTTGTTACCGCAGTCCATTGGAGTGGTATGGTTAAAAGATTTTATATTGAATGCAAAAATTATAATTAATTACTTTTCTGAAGCTAAAATAGAAAATTCTATAAAGCGATTTTTTTTTTTTTTGGAAACGGAGTTAACATTAAATAAAAATTTTCGTAATTGTGATTTGTACTAGAAGAAGGAAAGAAGCAAGTCTTGAAAATTATTGAATGAGTACCGTTTTCAAGACATTGTGGTTAAAGTCTTGCGAGATAAAGACTGGAGTAATAGGACGCTTAGGATACGAAAAACGCCAGGAATAGCTTAAAAAAATGACCTGGAGTAATTAGAAGCCTTATTAGGATAAACATGACAGGCACTTTAGCCGTCAGGCTTGTGCAAAGCCATCAGATAGGTATTCCTCCGACCATATGAAGAAGGCGTTGAGGGAACAGTCCGGATGGCTTTAGCATAGAACTAGAAGAACCTGTTAACATTCATAGAACCCCCAAAAAGGGGGAATATAGGATCAAAGATATCGTAAAAATGTAGTAGTTGAGAAAGATCAGTTTACCTAGAGATCTAATGATAAAACTCGTCGTCGTAAATCAGGTGATTTTGAAGTCGAGAAATCTCTGGTTCGAATCCTAATAAAGGTAAGTGCTTTTATTCGGATTTGATTACTAAATCGTGGATACTGTTGTTTTTTGGTGGTTAGGTTTCAATTAACCGACGACTCGGTATGGTCGGCTGAGTCTCTTTTTTTTGTTTAGTCTCCGGAACCCCAAACCAACGTAAGGTATTACTTCAGAGGATGATATGTATAAGAATGTAAACGAAGTATAGTCTTAAACAGTCTCAGGTCGATTATTCCTGGGGTGTGTGTAATTATAACCCAACCACCAAAGCGCACCGGTATCCACGATTTAGAATTCAAATCCGAATAAAAGTAATTGCCTTAAAATATTATTAATTGAAGTAGTTTTTCTGCAGAAATTCAGGTATAGGTTTCCGTAAGAAAATTATTATCAGTCCTTGAAATTATGTAACGTGTAGAAGTATTTATCCCGTTCAGGCAGACATCTGCTTGGCTTTTGTAGAGCATCTATTAATACGAACTTTATAAAAGGTTTAACGTACGAAACAAATACTGCTCTTTGTTTTAATGATATATAATGATTAAATAGAATAGAAATAGCAAAAAAGTAGTTTTCTAGTACAATCTACTTAACGACAATTTTCTGCAACTTATCTCTGTAATTTAGGGTTGCGTTGTTTTTCCTTATTATATTTTTTTTTTATTTTTAGAAAAAAAAGTTATTTAAATTTTCTTTGCGTGTTGTAGTAATTTTATAACCTATCATTTCTTTACATTTAATACTTTTTTTTAATAGTAAATGCGGTACTAAAAAGCAATTTTCATCATTTTCTATTTTAACACGCAAAATATCAGCATATTATCTATCGTTCCTTTTAAAGTAATATAATAAAACCTCTCTGACAATTTCAGTCATTTATAGTTAAAATAAAATAAAATTGTATGCAATTTTAACACAGTAACTAAAAAAAAAACCCGCTTAATTTTATGGTTGTCATATTATTAAAGATCGCATCTGATATACAATATTTTTAAATGCAGAAAAAAATTAAAGGAGTAAAACATCAGCAAAAAAACTAAATTTTTTTGCGGTGTATTTTCTTGTATGCTTTTTCTGTTCCACCATTTTCTCAAGTTCTCGGTTCTTCTTTTCCTTCCTTCACCGGTTTTAATCTAATTCATCTTTTGGATTTTCATCAGTCAGGTTATTTTTTACTTCACTTTACGATTTCCTTTTCCGTCTTCAATTTTTTACTTTTCCAATCGAAAATCCAGCTCCATTATTTATCTCTTACTTTCTCTGCTTCTTTCTTTTCCTTCTTCACACCTTCTGTATTACTTCCTTTTCTTATTTATTACGGCAATTTTTTTCACGTTCATTCTCTGATTTATGAGATATTGATTTAAATGTAGTAGAATCAACCTATATTTCTTCTTTTCCACTAATGCTGCATTAATACATAAATTAATTTGACTACCCAGTTTGGATAGCGCTATAGCAGAGCTATAGCTCTACAAGGGATTGTATCCCTTGTATTGTAATCGGTCCACTTTGGGCATATGCGGTTTTCTCCGGATCTTGACGTATTGACACTTAAGGGACCCAAAAATGTTAATGCTTGTATGTATGTATCTATGCATACATGCATGCGCGCGCGTGTGGTGTTTGGTGCTGACCTCTAAATCACCTTATATTTCTAGAACTATAAGACCGATTTTGACCAAATTTGGTTAGATTACTTCTATATAGGGGCATTGATGCCGTTAAATTTTCAACTTAAATGGTCAAGTTCGTGAGGCTGTAGAGCAAGATCACCCTCAGTATCTCGAGATTTCGCCTAATTAATGTCATATTTTTCTCAGGCACATTTGTTAACAATTAAAAAATAACAATATTTGCAAAAAAAGTTTTTGCAAAATCGCATCCCCACCCCAAAAAAATTTGTAGTCGTCTGCTACGTTGTGACGTCGCAGGTGATCGGTAGAATTAAATTAATTAATAATATTTAAAGTGTAATAAAGTAACTCGGTCTAACTGGGTCTCGAACTCTATCGCCTCGGTACCTGGTGCGTTAAATCTGCGGCTTTACCAGTCTCCCAATCGTACAAGCAAACTTTTTTCTATACAATTTGTTAAATTACATTAGTTTAGTTTGTGTCAACCGTCGCCGCTAGTACCGCCACACCCGCGAAAATTAAATAGGGTATGCGCGCTCGCTTTATTTAGTATCATTGAATTAAATAAACGAAAAAATATTATATTTAAGTAAAATAATAAATATTTTAAATCGTGTGTGTAAGCCTTGCATCAGAAACAACCCACAGTCGTAGGACTTTCCGAAACGCGGCTTTAGTCGCATGACGGCTGAGACAAACGTCACCAGATTAGCTGACCTAGTTCGTACAAGTAGATAATTAAGATCCTAGTTCTTGTACAAAATCCTAGATTCATCGGCTCAGGATAAATTTGTAATTAGATCTCAACAACAAGTTTCTTGAAAATGAGATGAAGCGGTAATGTTAAAACTTATACAATTAATTTGCTTAATAGTTAATTTAATAATGTAACTTCCATCAACGGTTTAAAATTTAATAATAATTCTCTTTTATATTTTAAATAATTTTTCCAAAATTTTTTCTCGTTAATTAAAATTTTAATATATAATTAATCTCTTAAAAACAAACTATATATGTAAAATTAGATACACCTTAAAGTAACATCTGAACTAAATTATGTAACTCACATCCATTATGTACATTATTACCCGTAAGAAAAATTGCATTTGCTATTATATTTCATTGTAATTTATAAGCAGCCATTAAAATGACGTTAACAATATAATAATCATCTTTAAGTGAAATGTGAAATGCTATCTTACATAATGTTAATAGAGCGCTCCATCATTCTCAGTAACCAAAAAACCTACGTATAAATGTTTTTTTCATTTTTGAAAGGTCCGTCTTTTTTTGTACTGAATGTTCAACATTTGGTTTTGACAAAACTATATTTTCACAATTTTGTTTTTAAATGTCTATTTTTAATCGAAAATTTTAAAAAAATTTATTTTGTACATTATATCTAATTCTAAATATTCCGAATGTAAAGATTAGTGTAATGAAAAAATAAATAGGCTAGGTTTACGTTTCTTTTTACGTTGATAATTGAAAATTTCGCTTAAAATGAGCTTGAAGATTGTTGTGTGTTAATATTAATAGTTATTAACATTAATAACCGTATTAGTAACTAGCATTCTCCATCGCGGCTTCGCCCGTATTATATGCAATCAGAACTTAAAAAATTGGAAATAGTTTTTTTGTAATTACGTTTGATTAAATACTCTCAAAGTTGTCGCTATTTACAACTTACCGGATTAAATAAAATGTTTAGATAAAATATTTTTTTCCAAAATTAAACTTTTAATGAGTTCAGGAGGTTATTGAAGTTATTCAAAAACTAATCGAACTACTTTGAACCCGGCACAGTAAAGTTCAGGAGTTTCATCATTCCATTCTGTCATCGTAATGGTTATGTATTTTAATCGTGTTACCTATCTGAATATATTCAAATTCACGTAGTCAATTTCAGAGAAGCTAATTTGAAAACTAACATATTTATCGTAGGCTGAACTTAATTTTGAGCCGAGCGTATACGTTGCTCTCTTTAAGTCAAGAACGTTCTAGCGTAGATTCCCGTTGTCTAATTGTAAATTGTAGGAGCTCTGGAAGTCCTTCGTATGTAACCTCGCCGACCTAGTCGTTAAGAAAATATTTTTATCATATTAAAAGTCTAATATATTCCAATTATGTGTATGACTTACTTTCTTAGTTCAGATAACAAAATATACAGAGTGCTACTTACTTAATATACTCGCTGATCGTCGCCAGATTAGACAATGTCATTAAATTGAATGAAACACATACATAATAACTTTCTGAAAAAGTTGATATTAATATAGACAGCGATCGATTAATTCAATATCTATCGATATAGACAATGATATTGAACTTAATTGAAAGAAGTTGTAGATTATTTATCTATTTTTTTTTTTTATTTATGATTTTATTTAAGATTGGCGATGTTTGTACTGTGGTTAGCATTCCGTAGGTCATAAGAAAGAAGCTACAGTTAATGTTTCGTAACGATTAATTCAGTAGTTTTCGCGGTTTCGGAAACAATGAAATAGACATTATATCTTTATATAATAGTGATATGATGGTTACTATGTACCATCATATTCTTACACTTAAATTTTGAGAAGTGTCTGTGTGTGTGTGTGTGGACGCGTGCGCGTGCGCGTGTTATTTCTTTTGTAATTGGATTATTGATGTTATAATTTAGTGACCTATTTATAAAATGACTTACTATCAATATAAGTTCTGTCAACTTATATTTGTAATATGAAATACCCTCCACTGATATGTGAAGTGTATTCAAATGAAAAAAAAAATTATCATAATTTTTTTTTTTAAATCAATCTTTTTACTCGTAGATTTAAAAACCTAGCAGAACTTTTATGTTCTACACGTAATATTTCATAAGACTGTGTGAACATATATATCTAGGAAAATCCTGTGCGCCGGTATGAGCCATTACATTTTGAGCAGAAATGAAATTACAGTTATTTAAAAAACGTTATAACATATTTCATATAAACCGTAGAAAGTAGTATTAAAAATAACCTTATAGCCAACAAACTGCAGCATTACTTTTAACAATATAAACAAAATTATAATTTTAGCATGTAAGATAAATACTGACATATATCATATATATAATTACAGAGAACGTAACTGATAACTAGTGGTGAGATTTCCTTATATAAAATGATATGGAACGTAGTGGTTAATTTTTCCAAGATACACATGAATCGTGTTCTACATACATTTATGTATGTAGATCAATGTCAATGCTAATATTTACAGAAGTAAAAGATAACGGTCGTAGACTGAATGTGGATCGCGATAGATAAATGAACATTTATATTTATTTATATATAACAGCAGATTCTTAACGCGAGGATATAGTTGCCCGATTGTTAGAACACGGTATTCTTGAAATAGTTGCTTTAATGGGATAAAGTCTGGGTTTCCCAAGGCAGCTTTTAATATACGTTTTTGTATTTTAATACTTTATTGAAATGTACATTTACAGCGCCACCCCGTTCCGTTATACCATATTGTAATGCTGACTTTGCATATAAAAAGTAAATTAACCTGTATATTCTGAAATTTTTTAATTTGTTCATTTTATCGAATTTAAATATTAAAGTTTAGAACAAAGATTATTTTGTATGATGATCCTATCTTAAGTGCGAGTCAGTTTATAACACCTAGGTATTTTACACGTGGGACTTTCTCTAATTTCGGGCACTAACAGTACACACAGTTGAATTATGGTTGGTTGGGGAAAAGGTCGTAAATATACTTTTTATTGGTATTAAGTTTCAGCATACGCTCTTGAACCAAAATTTAACGGTGCTAAGACCCGGTTCAGTTAATTCTTTAACTTCATCCGGTAAAGATGAACCGGTAAAAATTAATGCTGTATCATCAGCGAAGGAAATAATCTCACAACCGTTCACGTTTAATTTCAATAAATCATTAATATATATATATATATATATATATATATATATATATATTAATAATAGTATAGGAGACAGAACTGTGCCTGAAGCAGACCATATTCAGAAATGTTTTCCATATTAGTTTTGCTATTCAGGATAAAAAATTGTGATCTATTTTTTAAGTAGCTAATAAATATTATAAGGGGAATGCCGCGAATACCCGGCGAATCTATATTTCTCAGAAGTTTATAATTTGGGATAGTATCAAAGGACTTGGTCAAATCCAGGAAAACTCTCAGAGTCTTTATTTTATAATTGAAAACTTTTACGATGGTATCTGTTAAACGAGTAATAACATGTCAGTTGCTTTTGTTTCCCGAAAGCCATATTGGTTTGTGCGCATTACATTGTTTTTATTTAAATACTTAGTTAATCTGGATTTAATTACATTTTCTATGATTTTAGAAAAACTGTTTAATTAGCTTAGAGGGTGATAGTTTGCGGGAATTTTCGGATCACCAGATTTAACTAAGGGCACAATTTTACATTCTCTTGGATTAACCTTTTAAAAAACATCTATTAATTATTATTGAAATAGGTTTTCCTATGTAGGGTGAAATGTTTTTTTAATACAGGTGTTACTTATGCTGTCAGTAACTAGTACTGAGTTATTTTTGAGAGATCTGATTATAGCTATAATTTAATTTTCATCGGTCGGAATTTGGAACGACGAGTAAGAGGATGATCATGCCGAAACCAAATATTTATCATCTAAGATATTAGTATTTTCGTTTGTTAACGAATTCCGCATATATTTTACCTGCTTCACCAAAACGTGTATTTAAGGTATCTGGATATATATCAGCTGATTCATCCTTCCGTTTAATATTCAAAAGTTTATTTATGCATTACATTCCCGTGTGTTTTTACTATTACCTTCAGATTGCGAAATTTTTTTATTATAGTATTCATATTTACATTGTTGTAAACGTTTATTTAGAAGGTTTTTATATTTTTTTATATCAAGTTTTGATAATTGTGAGCCTAAACGTCCTCAACCGTAATCTTTTTCAAATTGAAATATGTTGAAAATATGTTATATAATTAATAAAAATACAAGTTTCAAAAGTCGGAAGAGTGAAATTACTTCATTATTCTTCCTCAGAATCTGTAATGGTAGCTGTCTACTATCATATATATATATATATATATATATATATATATATATATATAACTTGTATAATTAACGTTAATTAGACGAAGTTAGCGAGCGTGGGTTATGTTTGGTTAGGTTTCATTGATATAGTGCGCGATACGTCATTACACGGAATCAACATAATCTAATCAAACATATCCTACGCTCGCTTCACTCTCTAACCTCGTTTGATTAACGTTAAAATAAAAATTATATACAATAAGTTATAGGTATATATAATTTAATATTTATATATGCAAACAATTGGATTTCAGTAAGGGTCCCGTATAATCGATATTCTTTTTTTGTTCACCTGTAAATCCAAATTACTGTTTCTGATCTTTTTTCCCCAAATCAATTTTACCGATTTTTACTTTTAACAAATGAATACCTTATAGAGTCAGCTACACCAGCTATCACACACGCCACCTTATTGCCTATCACACAAAAGTATATTCTTCCCGGTACAATAATTGTTAGCGATTGTTGGAAGACCGTATAATTGAGGACTACCGACGTTTAGCGATGAACCACAAATATAATTTCATATATCCGGACACGGGAGCTCATACACAGACGATCGAGCGTGCGTGGCGAGAAGTGCGTCCAAACGTTCCTCGGTAGAAAATCGTAAGCACCACTTGCACGGGCATCTCGCAGAGTTCTTTTTCAAAAGAAAATACAGGGGCTGCAAGACACGAGTATATCATTTATGATCCAGTCTTAGTTCACTGTATCCTGACTATCCGATGGAGTTGTCCAAAACAGCTGATAACAACGCTGCTTCCATTGTAGATTCTGAGGAAGAATAATGAGGTAATTTCATTCTTTCGACTTTTGAAACTTGTACTTTTATTAATTATACAACATATTTTTAAACATACTTCAATTTGAAAAAGATTACGGTTGAGGCTCACAGTTACCCAAATGTTTGAAACAGTGTTAAAAGATTGTTTAGGAAGTTTCTTGTACAATGCATCACTTTTTCATATATAGATTTAATTAACTCAATTGTTATCCAATTTTTTGAATTCTTAGATTCATGAGGTGTTATATTTTTAACAATTACATTTTTTATTCGGTACAATAGTTGATTTAAAAAAGAATCCACTAAATGTGATAAAATTAGACATTTCATTCCGACTTTCGTTTTTAAAATTTCCTATTAGATCGGTAATTTTTTCAGTAAGCTATGTATGAATTAATCTGTATTTTATCTCGTTGAAACCCAGGTGGAGACGTACGAAATAATTATCTGTAACACTGGTCTTGATTACTGAACCTAACATTCTATCCGGTTCATTATTTGTATTTTTAAAAAAGATGTGATAGATCTTACTCTAAGAATAATTTCGAATTCGATAGGCTTATTAATATATGATTTGATGCGGTGTGAGAACATTATACTGAAATAATCATTCATGTTATTGGTATTTCTATACAAATGAATGTTTAAATCGCCAATCAGAACAGTATTATTTTGTAAATACTTGTTTAGGGAATTTAGTATGTTTCGAGTGTCGCTTTGTATGGAAGTGAAACTTAGACAATCGGAGTATCTGAGAAGAAAAGATAAGAAGCTTTTGAAATGCGGTGCTATAGGAGAATGTTAAAAATCAGACGGGTGGATGAAGTGACAAATGAAGAGGTATTGCGGCAAATAGATGAAGAAAAAAGCATTTGGAAAAATATAGTTAAAAGAAGAGACAGACTTATAGGCCACATACTAAGGCATCCTGGAATAGTCGCTTTAATATCGGAAGGACAGGTAGAAGGGAAAAATTGTGTAGGCAGGCCACGTTTGGAATATGTAAAACAAATTGTTAGGGATGTAGGATGTAGAGGGTATACTGAAATGAAACGACTAGCACTAGATAGGGAATCTTGGAGAGCTGCATCAAACCAGTCAAATGACTGAAGACAAAAAAAAAGGGAATTTAGGAAAATATGAATAGAACCCGAAGGAGAACAGTAATGTGCGATACAAGCATTCTCAACATTTTCCTGTACCGCTACGTCTACGATTACCGATTATTTGAAATCATCAATTAAATTATATTCATATTTTTTTTTAAGTACGTAAGACGTTTTTAAGAAATTTTACAAGAGATATAGTAGCCCTCTTTGTCGTGAAAAATGAATTTGACTTTTAATTGTATTGCCTGTTGAATGAGATTCCAGAATATGCTGTTATTTTTTTTAAATTTACTCGTATACGCTACTTTATACCCCTGATTTCAAATTGTAACTCCTTTATTACAAAAACTGTTAAAATATTTTAACTGCTCTCATTTGAATAAATATTGGGAAGACTCCTCCCTCCTTATATCCGTTAAGGGAACACATCAAAGGAATATAGAATAAATAACGTTGTTTTTTTATAGAAGCGAACTGTATTTATTACTTCCATAGTTTTTTGTTTTTTTTTAATTCTCCACTATATATTAATTAATTTTCAATTATTACATATTACATTGTGTGCTTAGGAGTGTAGGTGCGGAGAGACGGGTGCGAGTGTAAGTTTGTTCGTTTGCTTTTATATTAGATTATTCGGGTTAATCATATATATGGCTTTGTTGTGTATAAAATAGGAATTGAATGGTGTGGGGTACTAGTTTTATTATAATGGAAAGCGGTGGTAAAAACAGACGTTGGCATTTCGTATAAAACCCCCGTATCACTATGTCATCACTCAGCTGTTTTTATGAGTGTTGCACCGGTTGCTCCAGTTATTTCATCTAGACTAATGCTATATTGACTAAAAAAAAGGCTTACATATCATACAGAAACATACATGCAGGAATATACTTATATTTGAAAAACTGCGAAACGTGAAGGCTTACGTGAAATATATTAATTTATTTTTTTAATTCGTATACATATATCGCATTGTTTTTCTGTATTTGAAGTTTTTAGTTTTTCTTAATTATGCGCCGTAAACAAAGCGCGAGTTAAAAAGATTATTTTACATATAGATTTTTAAATTTTTTTTTAATTTTCGAGAAATAATTTTCTTTTTGCGTGGGACGCGTACACTCTCACACACATTTCAATAAAATTAAAATTATATTTTATTTATATAAAAAATTTTAAAGTACGGTAATTCATCTTGTTAGGTGCTCTGATACACTAAGGAGAGTGTATCAATACTTCCACGTCCTGTGTACACATTCTTAACATATATTACGTATCCTTTTGTTTTGGAGATTCGTTCGTCTACTTCCTCTCTCAGTAACTGTAATACTCGTATTAGTTTGTGCCGAGTTCCAAGCCGCGTAAAAATTCCAGGTAATGAACACTGTATAAAGAATAAAACATTTTTTTAATATTTCAAAAATTAGTCTTCTTTTTCCCTAAATCTACGGTGGGGGTTCTGGTCCCTTCTATTTGAAAATCATTTTATGCGTTTTTACTAACATAATAAAAGAAATTTGTAGAGCAGAGGTGGGTTTGATGGGTTTGAAATGTAGAAACCAACAACTCAGTTCGCATTTAATACATATACCAAAAATAAGATCAATTTATATGTTTTTGAATTTTCCTTTTTTTTGGAAACCCCTGGCACGTTTTCGAAATTTTTAAAGGCCTTAAACCCAGAGTGGAGATAAATCTTGATATGTTGCGAGTTTTATTAAATTCAGTCGGGTGATTCAGATGTAATGATCTCACAGACTTTTTCATACTTAAAATTACAAATTTTAAAAAAAGGAGTTGCATCAGAAGCAAGCCGTAGTCGAAGGATTTTCCCAGAACGCGGCTTTAACTGCGTGACGGGAAAGTCCTACAACTGTTTTTAATGTGAACTTTCAATCTAAACTTGAACATTAGAAAACATTCATGCCTTAGAAAATTATTTAATTAAAAAAAAAAAAGTTTTTCGTTAATTATATCATACCTATTATTATTAGTAGAAATAATCTTATTAAAAATATTACATTTTTCCTAATTGATTATGCCAAAAACATTTCTCATCTTTAATCCATTTTAAAAGCATTTGTTTTTGTGTTTTATCCATCTAATTTTTCTGTAACAGAAAAGTGTTCACTTTTTCCTTTCTGATTTTTCTATTTTCCTTGTTTTCCTGTCAGATTACAAATTTATTCTAAAATTGATTTCAAATTCATGAATTTTTTATAATAGGAAACATATTTTCTGCATGAAAGCTCTCCTAGCTTAATTTGATTAATTTTTTTATTACTTCCACACTTCATTTTTTATTTGTTTTACTATTTCCAAAATCTCTTCAATTTTTTTTTTCATCCTCCTACCTTAATATTTAATATCCAGTTATTCTCTTTTAATTGCGCATTTTATTAAATCTTTTTCATTATTTCTTTACTTACTTTCAGAATTATTGTTATTATTATTGAAACATGGATTTTGGAATTAACTTTTGACAAGTAGAAGATCGTCTACAACTACTACGTTTTTACATGTATACATATGTATATCTTTTTTAGATTCATATTACTAAAAATAATATGATTTTTATTAATTACGTTTATTTTAAAAAAAAAGTTTTCTTCCAATTCTATTTAATTAAATAAAATTAATGAGATATATTGCGGATTATTCCCTTGTGGAGTTAAAGTTGTATTTATGTATAGCTCTGGTTTACTACAGAAAGGAGACTTTTTTTGCTTCACACAATTTATCAGTAATAATTTCTTATGGCTGTAATTTTTGTAAAATACCTAATAATGCAAAATAGGCTAATCAGTATTTCTTTTTGTGAATTTAATTTATTTAAAAATATAGCTAACCCTATATACTGAATCCTAATAAAGATTTTATTTGCTATTTTTAAATATTCCATGAATTTTTCGAGGGCTTGATATGCTGTTAAAGTCTATTTTTGGCTCACTAAATTAGGCAAAGGAAAACCACTTCACTCTCCAATTTTTATAGAATTTCTGGTTTTATATTCTTAATAATCAGTTTACGGTTTGTGAAATCAGTTGCAAAATCGTTATGTTCATCTAAATTACTATGAATCCTTTCATACTGAAGGGAATTTGTATGTGTGTGCGTCCCCCTTAGCTGAGAACATGCATACATGATCAGATATACTGCCGGTCAAAAAATCATAAGATTTTTTTTCTTAATGTTTATTAACGATAAATAACAACAGTAATAATAATTATAAAACAAATTTTTCCACCGTAATTCATTTATTTAATATCATAGCAAATTTTAAAACGCAACTATTTTCGATACAAATAAATCGATACTGAAAGTATTATCGTCGATTAAACTTTTAGGTTAACATTAATATAGTGTTTAGATTAACACAGCATTCCGAGACGCCCCCCGCCAGGGCAACCCGCCCGCAGGGCCTAGCTGCGGAGGCGTTCCGTATGCACGCTCTGCAGCTAGTATATGCGTAAAATATATTTCCGAATCGTTTTTACTAATAAGTATACTAATCAAAGAAAAGAAATGATTGTTTAATATCGTTGATTCGCAGAAAAACCTATAGTAAAAGCAATCAACTTTTCTTTGGTGGCAGTATTAATAAATTAAAATATAAAAATTGGAACAAATATTAAAGTAAATCGCCTGGGTTTCGCAGACGATCTAGCCCTCCTCTCGAACAACGTAAAAGAAGCTAGTACCCAAATAGAAACGCTAGAACAACTTGCTGAAAAAATAGACTTGAAAATATCATACGAAAAAACTAAAATTACGGTCAGGGATCCAGTATGCGTTAATCATGTAAACGTAAACGGAAGCAAAGTGGAACCGGTGGGAAAATTTAAATACCTGGGAGATACCGTAACGCATAACATCGATGAGAAAATAAACTACCCAAAACTTACATAATAAAAAATGCCTATCGACAAAAACTAAAATCAGACAAACAATAATTCTTCCAGAAATACAATACGCCAGCGAGACAGACTCTCTTCGGACCGTGCAAAATTGGAGAAGTAGAAAGGATCGAAAAGATAGATAGAAAGACGGGCAGAAAACGCATAAACAAGAAAAACATAGTAGAAGGACAGCGGAGGTAATCCCAAACGAAGAAATATATAAAATAATAACCCCGCTAACAAATTTCTTCAGGAAAAAAGAATTTCATTCCTGGAGCGCCTACTTAAGAGCAGAAAACACCAGATTTCCAAACCAAATAATTAACTTATACCGTGAAAGAACAACAAAACCTAAATGGATAAAGGAAGTCCGAAAAGATACGGAAGAGTTGAGAATCTCCAAAGAAGATCTAATCTCAAAATCTGAAAAATACGATAAACTAATTAAAACTAATAAGATAACATTCGAACCTAAAATCAAAAAGAAATCCAACAGGGTGTATTCAGACGAGGACAGGCGCCAAAGTTCAGAACGCCTCAAAAGGATGTGGATAATAAGAAAAGAAGTAAGAATAAAACAACTCACACGATTCGGAAATAAGAAGAACCGATTACAAAATGGACTGGCCCAGAAATTAAACTGAAGTTTCCTATGGGGTCGTAAAAGCAAAAAAAAAAAAAATATGTTACAAATTAACCGTTTTTACAATTATATAGTAAACGATTTCAATCTTTTGTAGTAAAAATATAAATCCTCGTAAAGAAAATATCGTTATAAGTATCAATTATAATGTAATTTAATTAGATTGTGATGTGGTACAGCGGTTTTTACGTTACATATTTTTAAGTTAAATGATATATAATTGCACCTGCTTTTTCATTTTTTCCTTTATTCTTTAAAGACAAGTAACATTTTTTTACATCTTGAAAAAGAAAACATTAAGAAAGATAAATGATTCTTTTACACTACAACGATGTAACATTTTTTTAAGGGAACGAAAACTAACTACCTGTGTATAAAGTGCTTCGTGAGAAAACGGTAACGAGACGCACCTGATATAGTTGAACAAACGGATGGGAAACAAAAACAAAAAATTCCAGGAAATTAAATATAATAATTTTCAGTAAACAAACCACTTTTAATTCATTTATATCACGATAGAGTTTTATTAATTAATTATTTTTTTGTTTTAATTTTAATCTACAGGAAACAGTTTGTTGCATTGTTAAACTTTTAATGCGGTTTTTCTATTTCACATGCGAAAGAAAGAGAGAGACGACATACGAGTGTGTCAATATGTCTGGATTAAAAGTTTAAACTAATGTTTTGTACGATGAAATAAATTTTCTCATTTTAAATAATACAATTAGCATTTTTATAATTTTTAAATAAAAATGTTATTTTTAAAGTTTTTTAACAAATTATTATAATTTTGCAATTAAAATAAAAAAAAAGAAGTTCTATTGTAAGTGAAAAAGCAAACCTTTATTATATGCTATTTCAAAAATATTTAGTCTTCATTTCAGTTTTATCCTGACATTTGGGGGGATGATATTCGTTAATACTTTAAAATTAGCTCTAAAATACATAAATATTTGTCATAGAAAAAGGAGAAATAAGTGTATGTGTAATTTGTAAGAATTCTTAATAAAATTTCTATTATTTACTTGGCAAAAAAAAAAAAAAAAAAAAAGTTTATAACCAAAAAAATTCGACTGTATTCATTTCCGGTTTATGTCAGGGTGTGTGTGTTTATATTAGGGTTACAAACAAAAATATCAGTTTTCTGTTTTTTCTTTGTTTTTATTCATTATTACCGTGACATTTTACAAGAAAATCTGCTTATTACGTGAACGTAGTTAACTGTTAACTGCGATTAACTCATTAAAATATCTTAGGCTGTTTTTAGTCACTGATGTTAGTACTGCTTAAGTCGTACGAGCGTACAAGTGAAAATGAACTGACTACATCAGTTACGAAGGTTTTAGTTCAGGGTCATTATTAATGATAGAAGTTTAGATATTATATATCTACACACGGGAACTTATAACTTTCTTTCTTTTTCCTGTTTAGCCTCCGGTAACTACCGTTTAGATAATACTTCAGAGGATGAATGAGGATGATATGTATGAGTGTGAATTAAGTGTAGTCTTGTACATTCTCAGTTCGACCGTACCTGAGATGTGTGGTTAATTGAAACCCAACCGCCAAAGAACACCGTTATCCACGTGGATAACGGTGTTCTATCTTTCTCTATCTTAGAGAAAGATAGAGATATCTTTCTCTAAAAATAGCTGGCTTTACTAGGACTTGAACGCTGGAACTCTCGACTTCCAAATCAGCTGATTTGGGAAGACGCGTTCACCACTAGACCAACCCGGTGGGTTAGGGAACTTATAACTGTTTTTAATTAAATCACGGTATTCTGTAATAATGAAATAAACAAATTATTATATTAAACTGTTGTTTTCAAGATACATTAAAGCTCTTGCGTTAGATACATTAATACTTGATCCCGGACAAATCTGTTTATTATTTATATACTGTTACAAATAGGTATCGACTACTTTGATTCTTACATAAATCTTTTTCAGTTCTAACCTTTCCTTGAGTTTTTACAAGATCGGTCTTGACAATTTTTACAAAATTAATTTTGAAAAAAGTATAATAAAATTGGAATTTAAGTAAAAAGTTAATTTTATAAATTGTTTTACTTTAGCTTTTGATTTCAACAAAGAAAAAAAGTCGATTTAAAACTAAGAAGTTTGAAATTAATGTTTAACCTTTATTGGTTTCTTAAGTCTTTAGTTGCAAGTGTAGGTCTGGGAATACAACTCACTTTAGTTACCATTAGAGTTTTAATCGGTTTAAAGGTCTACAGAGGACGTTTTGTGTGTGTGCGCGTGACAGAGGGAAAGAGAGAGAATGTACGGTACTGTAGGGTGAGTAGATGATAGTGTTCGTTAAATATTGATGCAACGAAACGTGTATTGGTCTCTCCATTCAATGCATTTCGCTCACTCTCTCTCTCACTCTATACATATATATATGTATATATATATATATATATATATATATATATATATATATATATATATATATATTGTGTGTTTTAGTGTGTTTGTACTGAGGAGAGAGTTAAGTGCTTTTAACCTTACGCTTGCACGTTTCACACAGATCTGCGAACGTGTTTCAACCCTTCACATACCAGCATTGAATCATTTGGTTTTACCAATGCAAAATGAGCTCAGGGTTTTTTTGTGAAAAAACAACGAAAATAACAGGGAGCAAAGCTTTCAAATGTGTTTAGATTACTTGTTTTCTTTATTTTATCTGGATTTATTTAGATTTTATACTCGTGATTTATAGATTTAAATTTTTTTAAATACAATTATTGTTCGAATATTTCCCATGTTTTATTGTTCTATTTTAGGTTTGCCCGATATTTGCTTTTTCTTTCTTTTCAATTAAAAGATTATTCGGTATTTATTTGCAGGATTTCAGAAATCTTATTAATAAAACCAACATTTTAAATTTTGCCCCATAATTAAAGCTAGATAAAATTTTCTATACAATAACGAAAGTCCGCTAATCAATCTAACGGATTCATAAATCTCACGTAGACAATATGTTATATATTTCTTCATTATCTTCATTACCTCTAGTTTCATTTTATTATTTTTCACACGGTAGGAACTCCCATAATAAGTTAATTTATAACGAAACTTATCAGCAAGCAATGTTCTTAAAGTTCATTAGAAAAGGATACCTTCACTTCATAGTACGTAAAAACAAATGCCAACCGATAAACAAATAAATAATCAACCGATAGCGAGTAGACAGATATGGCTAATACTATAATTATAAATATATTATTAATTAGAAATGGAGTGATTAAAGTCCATTTTAATTGTTTAAATTATAAATGCAAAAAAAAATATATATTTAAAAACAAATACGTAAAAATACTAAATGTAGAAAATAACTACAAAAAAAATTACAATTCAAAAGACGTTAATAAAAGCACATTTATATTATGAACTAGCGTACCTCGTCGCGCTTCGCTCATAATATAGATGTAGCTTCACTCGCAATGCTTTTTTAATATAAACAATTTAAGATAATTAAAAAATTTATTACAATCCCAAATATAGCATCCTCATCGCGGCTTCGCCCGTGCTCTATGGTTACTTGCGCTTCCCGACACGATCAGAGGGTCATGGTTCGCTTCGCTCCCCTTCACGTTTTCTCCCGTTTCCCTTTTCTTCTCCCGTTTATCTTTTCCTTCCACTTTTCTTTTTTCTCTTTTCTCTTTCCATTTTCCCCTTCTTCTCTTTTACCTATTTCGATTTTTCCCTATTTCCCTTTTCCGATTTTTCCCTTTCTCCCTTCTTCCCCGGTTTTCGATACCAGTTGGTCGGTTTTCGATGAATTTCGGTATAGGTTAGTTTTGCCGCTAAGCAAAAATCACGGTAAAATTCTTTGTTATTCCTAATTTAAAAACAAAGCCTTTTCCGGTCGCATGTTTATTATGAACTTTTTTTCATTATTTTAAACAGAGAAATACAGGTGTAAATTTAACGGTATTCTTTTGGAGCACTCACACATTCATTCTGTCGTTCTGCGCGCGCACACGATGTATTAATATTATTTATTTGACAGATGTAATGAATTACTTCATTTCCACGCTTTACGTACGCTTTTAATCTCAACCGATTTTTTTGTATCAATTTTTCTGACATCTTCAGTTATTTGCTTTACATATTCTAATTTTTTAATTCCATTTTAATTTATTTATTTTAAATTTAATTTAATAATATTTTATTTAATTTTAATTAAATTTATTTAATCCCCTTCCTCTTCCCCCAGTTTCCTTTTCCCCTTCCTCTTTCCTCTTTTCTTTTTTATCTTTTCCCTTTCCATTTTATTTTGCCGTTTTTACTTTTCCCCTTTTTTCTATTTTCCCCTTCTTCCCTTTACCCTGTTTCAATTTTTCCCTATTTCCTTTTCCAATTTTTCCCTTTCTTCCTTTTTCGCGTAAATCTGTCGAGTAGTTTTTTAGTCTATTGCAGACATACATATCGGAAACATTGCAATGGAATCGTAAAATATTTAGTTTAGTGTATGTTGCTTTTACGTCCAACAGATAGCGATGTTAACAAGATATGTACACGTGGATTGGTGATGCAAAAATTCAGGTTTTTCTTTTTTTAATATTTAAGAATTATTAAAAATCATCTTTTTTTTCAGAAAAATTGAACGTTTTATAAATATACACAAATTTATACGTTAATATTTTTAACTTACTGAATACTGGTTTGCTTATTTAGATATATGTGGAGCCCTCTGGGTTGATGGGAACGGCGACCGAAGAACCTCTGCGGATGTCCAGGGTGCCGGTCTCCCTGGCAAATTGCCAATGACCAGCGAAGCTAGCTGCTACTGATAATAGATAACTTCCAGATTTGGTAAATATTGTTCTGATGAAAATATGTATAAGTATAATGTTTTATTTAACTTTCTAATATATCGTTTATGCTTATCGAATTATGACGTTTAATTTATTAGTAAACATTGCTATTTAGAACAATAAATCACAAAGAAAAATTTTTTATAATAAAGACATAACAATATTAAATTTGATGTATTTTGATAGCCATAAACAGAATTGTGTTAATGGAAATGAAAAACTACCGTCAATTAGTTCTGAGCATTCTAACCCACCAGGTTGATCTAGTGGTTACACTCGTCATCGCAAATCAGCTGATTTCGAAGTCGAGAGTGTTAAGATTCAAATCCTAGTAAAGGAGGTTACTTTTATACGGATTTGAAAACTAGATTGTGGATACCGGTGTTCTTTGGTGGTTGAGTTTCAGTTAATGACACCTCTCAAGAATGGTGGACCTGAGACTGCACAAGACTACATTTCATTTACGTTCGTACATATCATCCTTATTCATCCTCATTAATACCTTACTGTTGTTCCGAAGGTTAAATATAAAAAAGAAAAAGTTCTGAGTATAGATGAACTTTTTTAACTTTAATCCTAATTTATCTTTTTTTTTCAAATTTCTTTTTATACAGTGAAGTTGTATTTTCATAAAGTAATCGTTTTTTGAAATAAAATTGCGTAAAATAGTTTTTAAAATTTTAGAATTTTCCGTTTCGTAATATTTTCTGTTATCAGGGCGTATTTGTATTTACGGAAGAAAAAAATCAGAGAGAAAAGTGTGTGTGTGTGTGTGTGTGTGTGTGTGTGCGTGCACTTTAATAAATTATGAAACATTATAGTACAACAGTTTCTTTTTTTCTTTTAAATCAGCCATGGTTTGTGAACAGAAATAGTAATTTTATTTTTATATATATATATCTATATATTTTTTTTGTTTTTCTTTTTTCTTAATCTCCTAAGGATAAGCACCCATAGCCCCTGGACTTCATTATTTAAAAAAAATTATTAATCGTTTCTTTTGACTTACCTCTCCATTCTTCGCTCCATCTACTCTGTATTTCCTTTTCTGTTTCTCTGGAAATTTAGATTCATCCACTAATTTTCTGAAAGATTGGCTGTCAAAAATTTTTTGTTTCCAAATTCATCTTCCTAGGGTAACGTTAGACGAAGTTATTTCTTTGTATGTTGTTCTTTTCTTTTCTTCCAGTATTATTTCTTCTGAAGTGGCTTTCTATCTTTCTTCTGACATTTAGTACCGTCTGTTGGATGAACATTTTTCTTGAAAACTTAGATCCTCATTTTTCAATGACGCGCTGATTTTTTTGTCTGCCTGTATGTTTTCGTGGATCATTAGTTATTTCATGTCTTTTTCAGAGTGTTTTTTTTCGTGGTTTTTCTATTCACAAAGAAGTCGAAAATCAATTTCGATTCGTTTTTTTGATATGGCAGTAGAAGCCAATCTTTTCCTCATCGTGTCGGAGAATTTTTTGAATTTTCTTTATAAATCTTTGTTTGGTATTTGTTTTGTTTCGTCATTTTGGAATTTCGACCCGAGATGTTTTCTGATTATAATAATAATAATATTGTATATTATTATTAAAATTTTATGTAACGTATAACTTTATTGCAGATATATAATTTCATTTCAGTTTTGAAAAGTTTTATATGTGTACCGTTGCACGAGACACATTACAGTAGTTTATTTATATTCATAAACCCATTCTTTTGATTTGTGTGTGTGCAATTGTAGTGTAGATATGTTTAGAATATTACTGTAATAAAACTTATAACACTGTTTTCTGTATTTTATAATAGAATTTATATTAAAAACGTAAGGTTCCGATAATTAAACGTACTGTTTATTTTGTAACATTTAAGTCGTGCATTAATTTGTATTTACTGAAGTCATAACATTATTATAACAGTACCCTGTTTTTGCAAAGTATTACCAAGATTTTAGTAACGTAGATTATCTTTAATTAAATCTAAATTCAAAGCCATATTAAATAGAGATACCTCGCGTGAGCGAAATTAGGTTAGTGCTCTCTAATTTCTGTTCTTGGTGTATTATCTATAATTTTATATTTTCATTATAGAATGTTTTTTCTTTTAGCTGTGTCCTCGTTACAATAAGAGTATCTAATCGTAATATTTTCTGGTCGCTGGTGAAAATTATTTATTTATCGCTAGAAGACCCGGCAATGCTTCGCTATTGCTAGATTTGAATGTATGAGAGTATATATACATTTAAATTTACTGATTACTAATGATTAATTGAACACGATTGAAAGTTTGATAAAACATTAAAAAACTGAATATTGCGGAACTTCACAAAATTTAACCTTTCGCTTTATTAAAGACAGAGTGAATAAATCCAATTGTCAAAACAGCACTACCTATCGGATTTAATTCAAACTACTCTCTAAACACAGTAGCCGGTTCAAAATACACCTAAATTACTTTCTACTAGTCAGATCGAGGATTTGAATAGCTTTAATTAAACCTTCTCCGAATAACCCGCACCATTTTGCAAAACCCCGCGCGTAAATCGTTCCAGTAGTTTTTAGTCTGTAGCGGACCTACATACGAACGTTGCCTTTATATATATATATATATATATATATATATATATATATATATATATATATAGAAGAAGAAAGTCTGTTTGTATATTTGTTTGTTTCTTAAATATCTCGACATCGGCGCCACCTAGAGTGTATAGTTTTTGCATCAATCTTTCCTTTAACGTAACCAATATATATTCTGAATATGGACCCAAATCGATCCGTAAATACAATTTTTCTATATATTTCAAGCCCAGCTCCACTAATGGATCCATTTTTTGTGAAAATATTTATTTTCACGTAACTAATACGAGCATAACCATACGAGCCATAACCATACGAGTCATAACCATACGAGCTAATTCGGACCGTAAATACAATTTTTCGAAATATGTCGACCCCAGCGCCACCTAGTGCGTCCAAATTATTCATAAACCTTCATGGGCGTGCGCACAACAAAACTTACTGAAGTTTCATCCCAGTCGGTTGTATGGCATAGGAACGCATACGGGACAAACAGACAGACATTCATTTTTATATGTGAGAAGATTTTCATTTCTTCCCCAGATGTTAAAATAATTAATTTATGTTACAACAGAGAGAATATTTCAATTATGCAAGTATAATATTTGGAAGAAATTATAAAAAATACAAACTATTTTTTCTGTAAACAACTAAATTTCTAAAACTAAAACTTCTTAATGGGTTCTAACATTAAATTTCGTCTAATTAACATAAATGTTTTAGATCTATAAAAATACTAAACATCTTTTATTAAATAGAATATAATTATTTAATCCTATTACGAGACGGAAAAATCTTCATATATATTGATTATTAAATGCAATGCTTATGAATGAAAATTCAGATTTTTAAGCTTACTACGGATTACACCTCGAAATTTAAAAAAAACGTTTTGTCGTTACTAACGTACATCGACTAGTAAAGTCGATTATTATTATTTTAATATTTATTAAAATAAATTTTAATTATTATTAAAGTAAATAATATTTAATAATAACTTGTTATTTATACCAATATAATGGTGAAATAAATTACAATTTTTTTTTTATTATAAAATTTGAATAAACCTATCTTCTGTTTATTAGACTATTGTTAATTTTATAATTTTTTATTTTATTTTTCAATTTATTAAATGGGAAAAAAATTATATAAAAATCGTGACGATAAAGAGTACTAGAGTGACTATAAATAACAAATGTAACTCGGCAGTAAAACATCAGTCTAAATGAAGGAAACTGCTTCCAGTAACGGCAAGAAAATAGTTTAATCTCCTTCCATCGTAAAGCGAAAAGTCATTAGGAAGTTCTGAACTTGAACACCTCTGGGAAACTCATTTACAACTCTTGGATTTTTTTTTAACTAGAGTAATAGAAGAATGCCGTAACCAAAGTTCACTATACATTTTAAAATTTAACATTTATGTATTATAAATACATCGTAAAAATTTGTTGTTGTGTGCGCGCGCGCGCACGGGTTTGTTAACGTCTGATTGCAGTCTTGTACTTTACAATTAAATTACGGTATAAAGTTTTCAGAATTAGTATAAATTGAAATTTGTATATGTAGTTATCGCTGTTTAGTTTATTTAAAATAATGAATTTAATCTTTCTTTTCGTTTCACTGAAAACAGCTTTAATTTTTTTTTTTCAATTTTCACGTAACTTGTTATTTTTTTTACTCGGTTCTTTTCTGAACTTATTTTAAAGATGTTCTAATATTATTTTAATAATATATTTTTATTTATCGATTAACTTAACTATAATTATATTAACGCTTTAATAAAAGATTGTCATCGTTATTAAATATTTATTTCGTTACGTAACATCTTATCTGAAGTATAATATCTAGTACCTCTCTCAAAAAGTCAGAACGACCTTTAAATACAAGTGCGGGCTGTAAGATCACTGACTGGTGCCGATAAAATATAAATCATGTCGACTGATGTTTCGAAAATTAAAAATCTTAACTTATCATGCGGTTATAAAAGTGCAATTTACTGAAAAAAAAATTCGCTTATTTTTTTTAGAAGAATAACAAAAACCACCTCTGTCAAACCAGATATTAAAATTATTTTCGTGTAACTTAACAACATTTCAGTTTACAAAAAGATTGTTTAAATTTTTTCTTAAGATTTTTTAAAGCATTATGTTCGATAGCAGATTTATTTGGTAAAAATGATTTTAATCTGATGGTATAACCAAGTACTAGAACGTGTAATATGTTTAATTTTCCTGCGCTTTAATTTAAAATACCTCAAACCCGAATGCTCTGCCTGTACACTTAAAACAACCATTAATTTAATAAAATTAAATGAATCGGCCATTAATATTCAATATTACAGCAATAATTAGGCTCAAAACGGTATGTCGGAGAGGTAGCGTACAATCTTTTAGTCGGAAGATTCCGGGTTCGATTCCCAGTTACCCATGACATCTTTCATGCGGTTCAAAATTTCCACTTTATATTCCCAAGTCTCCACAAGCTTTAAGTCCATTTAGTGAATTAATCGTGAACCCAAAAAAGTATACAATTTGAACCGAGAAACTATAGCGATCGAGAAGCAAAGATAAAGATGAACAAACAGATTAGATAAAAAATGTGATAACGCATCTTTGATAAGAACATTAATTTTACGTAGTATACTGAGTATACTAAATACATACGTAATATTATCTATATACACATCTGTGTATCACAAATTCTCCCGGAACTTTCATAACCTATTCTACTTGTGAAAATAATGAAAAGAAATCACATAAACATATATCCTAAAATGCTTCGTTATGCTTGTGAAATGTGCTGAAATTTATACATTGTTATTTAAGGTGAAAAATTCCTGATTTTTTATGGTTTCTGACCTGAAAAAAATGAATAAAATAAGTCTCCGAACCGATGCTCAAGTAATTTTTGATAATCTTGATGTGAAAACCAATAAATTGGATTAAAATCCCCTTTTTTTTATGTTTGACCTTCAATAATTTTGTTAGATGGATAATAAATACATAAACCTTTTTAACAAAACTTGTAGAAAATTTAATTCTCAACAATATAGTTTAAGATACATACTTATTTATGAATATTTTTACAATTTTTTTCTTAAGTTTGTTCCCCAACTCTAAAAAATATTTTTTTTTGTGTTTTATTTTATATTGTATTATTATTATAATATAGTGTACGTGTGTGTGTATATATATATATATATATATATATATATATATATATAATATTATTTTATTAACTCTTAATTTTTATTATTAACCAGGAATATCATTCATTACCTTACCAGCATTTTTAAATACCCGTTCACATGAGAAATTTTCCAAACTTTCGTAGATAACGGTAGATTATTTAACATATTATCAGCAATATTCAAATACTACGCAAGTTAATAAAGTTTTAGTTTTATCATAATTAAAGGTATCTTTTATCTATAAATATAACTTATTCTTAAGCTTCAGGAGACTTAGTCTTGTATATGAATTATAATAATTTTCTTGTAATTAAATAAAACATCTATTCATAAAATCCTTGGCAACAACACGATAAATTTTTTGCATATATGTTTGTGTGTGTTTGTGTGTTTTATCAAAATACAGAACGAAGGAACTCATAATTTTGTTACTGATAAAATTCTGTACGTGATATATAATAAATTTTATTTATTATTATTAAAGTGAAAACTAAACTAGTCGATCCGCACACTTTTGGATGCGTATTGAAAAAGTCTGATCCGTCAGGCTCTGAAGTGAAACATTCATTCCCGTGAACTACGGCGAGCCGAGTTTAGTCGAGCGTGGAAGAAATCTGCTGGAATTCTGATTAGAATAAGTTTTTTCTGCCAGGTTCCGAGGTGGGCGCTCATTCAGGTAAACTAGGGAGAGCCGAATTTAGCCGAGCGAGGTGGAAACAATCAGCTGGGTAGTGAATAAATATAATCGATAAGGTTTTGTTCTGATACTCTCATTCGGTAAACTCGGTGGAGCCGAGTTTGTCCGAGCGACAATGGGAGAGGCAGTTGTGCATGGCTTCTGTGCTTGGCAGTGTTTCTTCTTATATTAAATACATTTACAATGTTATTCAGTGTACATGTAATTATTTGTGTAACTAATACACCTATTTTTTGGTGTATTAGTTTAGTGCACAGTCTTACTAATGGTGAAAAATGTTATTTTAGAGTAAATCAGTTATTGTATGTGTAAAACTTTTTACGTATTTCTCATTTATAATATACATATATACATATTTTATATTTTACCCCATATATATTTTATTTATGGATGTGATAGTATAATATTTCAAAACGTAATTTTCATTATGCACATAACTAATTTTGCACTCCCTAAATAACCTGTGTATATATATATTTATAGATTACTTCAAAACAATTACAATCACCATAGAAGTTTTCATTTCGGCCGTGCGGTCGTAAACACGTACAATTTTATTATTATTATTATTATTACTACTACTATTTGAAAAGAGGTCGTTGATTTACGTCAATGAACGTGGAAGTGATCTTTAATTATTTAACTGATTAATAAATTAACTAAGCCAATATTAAATTAACCTATAACTCAAACAATAAGTATACAGAGAACTCAGGTGTTTAAATAGTTATTATAGAGCAATAGTCTATATGAATGGAAACCAATCTTCAAATTCTAATGTAATACTACAAAACTGGCAGTAAGTTATACGCCTACCTCAAGTGTTCTATTACAAAAGTTACTTAAATATGCATAAACTCCATTGTCCAGAATTCTGTTAAACATTTATGGTTTGTACGACGACGACGTCGTCGTCGATGTTTTAGCGTAGAGAGAAGGGTTTGTGTTCTGTTTTTGGGGGGGGGGGGTTTAAGAGGAGGTAGAAGATCAGCGGGGGTTGTATAGTGAAGTAAGGTAAGGTAGTTAGGGTTAATTTCAAGGCAAGAGATGAAATCTACATAGCCGTGTTATAAATATCACTCATTGGTAGATTGCTTGTAGACATTATATTAAATATAACAACATTAATATTCAACCCTCTGAGATTAAAGTGCGCGCGAATGTGTTAGTGTGCGTGTATGTGTCTTCATTACTCCAAAATATAATTTATGATTTCATTACGAATATCATTATACCTTAATTAGTCATAATTATTTATTTATTTATTTTTTTTATTAAAAATGTTTATTAAACTTAACAAGATAAATTGTCTAGTTTTTTCGGGTTACTTTCTCGACAACATTCGGTAAAACTACTCTTAACATGTTTTATAAAAAGATTTCTTCAAATTTAATTGATTTTAAGTCATGTATACTGAAATATATTTTTAAAAATAGTAGTCTTGCTAATAGAAGTACAAAAATTCTTGTTTTCCTTTAAAAAGTTTTCCATGTTTCGCTAAAAAAATTTACTATAAGTTCAATTTAAAAAATTAATTACAAAACGGGTTTTCAATGTAAGGAGTTCAAAAACTAATCGAATTAAAAAAAAATAGATTGTTAGAACTATTGTTTTCGTCGATAATCTTTTTGTTAAATAAATTCTCAAGGAGAAAACAATTTCTTCTTCAGAAAAGCTAATCAAAAAATAATAATAAATCATTTTTCGACATTGAAAAATTCATTAAAGGTTTAGATAAATATTCTTCAGTAATGTCTATAAAAATAGATATCAGTGGAGGGAAACTGCTAATTTTTTGTAGTTTAATAGAATGTTAAAAGATCCGTAAGAATGTACGCCAAAAAAATTGAAGACAATTTTAAATTTTTGTTAAATTTTTTTTTTCTTTTTCTTAAGGTAGTCAACCAATCATATATTTATTTCATTTTATTGTAAACAACTATTCGCTTTGAATTTTTAAACTTTTTAGTTTAAAAATTGTGCACCGTATTAAAAAATAAATGATTATTATTTATTATTTTTCAAAAAAAATAAATAGGAAATATAATTTTGAATTTTAAAACACGCAAAAAATTCACAGTACGTTACTCTAATTATACAACAAATATTTATTTTTATTGTCCCTAAAGCGGTTAAACTGCGGTTAAAACTTATAAGGAAAGGGTTGTCAGATAGGAGACTTGTCTCCAGATATAGATGTCGGGAATGCTAATCTAGCAGCCGTTTAGGAAATCAAACCCGCTATTCGATTATCGACTTGTGCATCCTAATCGACTTCGAAACGATCGTCTCGGTTTCCATTTCCGATGCCGTAACTCAACGAGTTTGTCGGTATGACTGTTTAATGCTTCGTACGTAATTCGAGAGATACCGGCACGTGTGGCCGCGTTTCCTTCTCGACTACCTCTGGAATGTTTCCCTCCTTATTCTATCATTCACTGTTCCCCTGTATACAAATACAAACACACACGCGTACACTTCTTGTGTCACTCCGAAGTTGTTCTTCTCTAAGACCCAGATGTGCGCTTTTCTACTGCTTTGAGGAATTACCATATTTCAACTAAGTAAAGGGAAAGCACGGTTAGGGGTAGAAAGGATGGCAAGCGAAATGCGTACAGTCGAAACCATAAGCATTCAATTATGCTTCCTTATATAACCCGCATTTTATTCACCCCAAATGCTTGTATCTAGACTGTACTTGAATATTTTATATCTTAACTTATATGTCTTTAATAAATTATGTTTAAAGCTTTCAAATATCGTTGTATTTTCTATTCTATTCTAATATTACAGTATTTTTTCCTTATTTAATCTGTAAAGTTGTTGTACGTGTTGTAAAATGGTTAAATTATTTAAAGATATGCATGAAACAACTTGGTGGATTAATATTATATAAATAAAAGTAATAATAAAAATATTTGTAAAAAATTTGGAAATCTGTATTTTAAATCAAATAAATTTTTTTGATAAAACTAGTTAACAAATACAGTTCAAAATAGTTTTGGTAGTTATGAAACCTCAATTGGTGTCTCATAAATAAAACTAAAAACTTGTTTTTTTTCTTACAATGTTAATCTCTACAAAAAGATATTTGTTACTGATGAAAAACAACTTATTTCTTGGTAAAATCAATAGAACTTAGAAGATGTCTTTAAAAGATCTTGGATCGGAAACATTCAAGAATTTCGATTGTTCATTAGTAAATCGCCGTAGTTTACGTTCCGTTTTAATCTAACCGGAAATTGAACACAGGACCATCAAGTTAATTTTATAGAATACATACAGAATCGGTGAATGAAAAAGAATTTATTGAAAATCATGAATCTGTCCAGCTTTAATATTCAACTCTTTTCGTTTGACAATAATTTTCTGCGTGAGCTGATAATCTGGATGCAACCCCCTATACCAACAAAATTAAGTACCTGCAGTGTTGATATGGAATGAAAAAAGCTGACATCACAGTTATAGAAGTTTCCCGTCCGTCACGTGGATTAGGCCACGTTCCGGAAGAGTCCTATAACACACGGCTTACACGTAGAACTTAATTTAAAATATTATATTTTTGCGTTTATTCAAACTAAAGCGCGCGCACGGATACCATATTTAATTCGCGCGGGTCTGGCGGTACTAGCGGTGACGGTCGGCACTAACTAAACTGATGTAATTTTACGACTTGCATAGAACAAATTCCGCTTGTACGGTCGGCAGACTGGTGTAGCCGCGAGGCTTAACGACCCAGGTACCGAGTCGACCGGGCGATCGAGTTCCATACCCAGCCAGACCGAGTTATTTTATTACACTGTAAATATTATTCATTTATTTATTTAATTCTACCGCTCACCTTTGACGTCACAACATAACAGAAAATTGCAACATCATTTTTTGGAGTGCGGATGCGATTTTTCAAAATTATTTTTTGCAAATATTCTTATTTTTTAATTGTTAACAAATCAGACAAATAAAAATATGACCTTTATTAGACAAAGTCTCGAGACACAGAGTGATCTTACTTTACAGTCTCACTTCCTTGACCTTTTAAATTGAAAATTTAATGGCTTCAATGCCCCATATAAATAAATAATATGACCAAGTTTTGCTCAAAATCCAGTAGTTCTAGAAATAAAGTGATTTAGAGGCCAATACTGACCATACACAGGTTCATACGAACATTAACATCCGGAAATTTTCAATAAACAGTTGAAATTTGGAGTGAAAACTCAGTAAAATTGTTTTACATTTGATTCATTTCACACTTTTTTTTTCTCGATTTTTACACGTATTTTATATATTAAACATTTGAAAATGCTGTTAAAGATATGTTTTCCACATTAAACAGAGCTCTTTATTTCCAGTTTGATCGACGTAAATTACAAAAAATAATTATTACAATCAACCTTCAAAATTAAAAATAAAAAATTACGCTAATAATAGATTCTTACTTTGAGTTTAATAAATGTACTTGCATGCTTCTTTTGTGAGTTTTTTTTGGATGCTCTCTCTTTTTCGAAGTCTCCCTTAATAATGTAAGTATTATTGTGGTAAAAATATTATATTACTCTATTCAATTTTCAAAATTAAAATCGATACAGTTAGTTAAACGATTGATTCTTAATTTGAGTTTAACTAACGTGTTTACAAGCTTCAATTCTCTCTATCGCACCCCCTATCTCACACTGCCTCTTTCTCTCTCTTTGTGTGGGTTGGGGGTTGATGTGAGTGTGTGTGTGCGCGCGCGGGCGGGCGCGCAACTTGATAGCTGACATTATCATACCATAATAAATCAACTCTTATCAAAGCAACATAATTCTGCGAGTTACATTTTCTTTTATCCTCGACCCAAAAGCGATGATCACTTTCGGAATAAAAGCTTTTCTTCTCTGTAAATATTTATTTATAAAAAAAGATATCCACGTAAGCAAATATGAAAATAATATAATTCCACTCAAACTTGATATGTATTAAAAATATTCTGCTGCTTTTACTTGTAAATCATTAAAAAAATCAAATCTAGTACATATTTTTTTATTATATTTGTTATTAATAAAATGTTCTACATTAGTACAGTTAATTTCATGATATTTATTAAGGCAGTTCCGGATGACCAAAATTTAAGTGTTTTTTATGTTTGAATTGTCGGTTTTGTGATTGAGGGTTACGTCAACAAATTAATAATAAATTTAAATTAATTTCTTATCTTGATATTTTAGTTTTTTTTTACTCCGAATAATCTGACTTATCTATTCTTAGGATTATTTAACGAATTACGTTTTGTGATTATTTTGAATCTTGTTTATTATATTTTATCAAAAAATTAGTTGCTGTGATTGGCTAAAATATAGCGATTCCAAATATATAAAACTTCGACTACTTTTTTAAAATTAATTGCGTGGATTAATGAAAATGTCACACACACACACATGCGCGCGCGCAGAAACACACACACACATATATATATATATATATATATATATATATATATATAAATACTGATATTTGTCTAAGTACTAATCACTGCTGAATCGAATTGAACGACTATTTTTGTAATATTTCTACTGAAATAATTTCATGACTGATTTTAGCCGTAATCTTTCAATATTAGTCTGTTTTTTGAACAACGATGCTTTATTTGAACACTCTGTCGTCTACATTTAGTAAAATTTCTTTCTCTTACAAAATAAGATGAATTTTTTTTTCCTCACAGTTATTATGTATATGATTTGTGTTTACGCCATTGGCGTAAAGTCGTTTTATTCCACTGAATTCAAGGTTATGGTCGAGTCTTGTAGTTTACATGCTTGGTAATTTATTTTGCTTTTTTGTAAGGCTTATCTACGTGTATTTTTAAATAGTTTATTTGGATTTATTTTCGATATCAATTTCTCTCAGGCTCCAGCTTTCTGACTATTGCATCATCGTATTGGTGGTAGCTTATTTATATCACGCATTATTTTCATTGCTGTTTAGTCTTAATGTATATATTAGGCTTAGTGTTTTTTTATTCTCAACCTATTTCAATGTTGTCATAGTTCCTAGAAGTCTATTTCTCTTTGTCTGCCCTGATGTCATTTCTTCAACTTGCGTATTCAGAAATTATTTTTGTCAGTCTTACGTAATTCTTTAGTGGACTGCTTGCTTAAATTATTTTTGTTATATCTTCGTTCCCGAATTCCACACCGTTTCTCTAATCGTTCTCATACTAACACTAAGACACTACTCTTGTCAACACACACACACTCTTCTGTCCATTGCTTTGTTCGCTCCCCTACTTCTCACCACGCCACCTTTTATTCATTCTCGTTCGGACTTTCACGTTCTGCGGATCCTGGTCCAATTGGAGGGCCACGCTTCGGTGTTTTCTTTCTTTCGCTTAATGTTAATACTTTCGTCGTTTCGCACTTATAAACGTTGCGGTATTTCTCTGTTAAAATATTTTCTAATTCTACGCGTCAGTTTTTCGTGATTTCACAGTTTTTTATGTTCGTCCAGCCTCGTTTCTTCGTTAAGTTATTCTTCAAATTCTACATTACTTCTCTGTGGAAAGTACTTCAATTACTACAAGCTGTCAATTCTGTCGACGCCGAAATTTTCTCCAGCTTCAATTTCAGCGAAGCATAATTTCTTCAAATTCGTTACTACATATTTCAGACGCCCAGTCTTGCTCAATCTCGAAGCCAAAAGCCGAAGAAGCCGAAAACGACTTTACGCCAATGGCGTAAACAATTTGAGTGACACATAACGAAAACAAAATTCTTTATTATTTTATTTTAACATAAAAATTTATATATACATTTCCAAGAATAATTTTTTGGGGTTCAAACCTTAACCGGCTTAAACATATTTCTTCAAGTTAGGCCTATTATCTATATTAGCCGTTTTATTATTTATACATGATTAATCGTGTAAAAAGGTTAATTGATTTGAGGAAACAGTATGAAATAATTTAACGAGTCAAGCACATTGTACAATTGACTTTTTTTTGGCGATTGATACGAAATCTTTATTGAAATGTTTACAAAAATACTTTCATTGAGATCGGGGTTTACAAAACATGAAAAAGATCGGTGTTTTAAATTTATTTAATATTTCTCAAATTTGACTTACTATAATGACTCGCAAATAAAATGAAAGAGTAATTATCATATTTTTTCTCTGGACGTATTCAACGCGAGTACCTTTCGTCAGGCGGCACTTAGCCAACCGATAGGAGAGTTCGTCCCGCATTTTACTTTGTCTGGAAAAATGGAAGCGACAGCTGCTTCAAGCCTGTTCCTCAAATCGGGTGGGATCAGTAAGTAACGGTGGCAAATACACAAGATCTTTTATAAAATCCCATTTGAAAAAATCATATGGTGGTCAGATCGGATGACCTTGGAAGTCGCCACAAACAAACACTGTCATCGGGTCCACGCCAACCGATCCAGCGATTTGGGAAAACCACATTCAACCGACCTGTAAAAATTACCAGTGAGAAAACGCACCATCTTGCCTCCAAATAAAATTTTCTAGTCCATCTTGGAGTTGGGCAAAAGCCATGTACGCAGCATTTTCAAAAGAACAACTTCTGTTACGCTTGGTTCAGTGAAAAAGAACGATCTATAACTTAACTTGCCGTAAGGATAACGCACAGAAAAATTTAATTTTGGAAATTCCGTTTCACATTGTAAGAATTCATGGGGATTATCTGTCCCCAAGATACGTACGTTTTGTGTGTTACCTTTTCCTTTAACGTTAAATGTTGACTCATCACTAAACGCAATGCGATCAAGAAGGTGCAACATTTCGTTGCACTGCGTAATCACTAGGCTTCAAAAACTGTAACAGCTGTAAAGGGAAGAAATAGTGGACAATTGAAGCAAATTTTTAACATGTCGCAGAGTTTTTCCTGTGTAGTTTTCAAAGGATTCTGTTAGAAAGGCCAGAAGCGGATTCCAATGCTGGTGGTTATGGTTTTGATTGTTTTAAAGACATACTTGCTAATCTGCTTCTGGCGTTTTCTAAAAGATTTTTTATAAGTACGCAGGAAAGCCTCTATGACACGTTCAAAATTTGCTTCGATCGTCCCGTACTCTACCTTTTACACCGATCGTTTGAAACTTATTATGCTATCGCCGAATGTTTTTTCTAACTCTGAGAATCACAATTAAACTTTCTACGGATGCACATCGAACTATAACTTCAGATTCACACTTAGCAAATCGCAAACCGTGCAAGCCTCTCTGTTCCGGAATCATCATTCCTTAGCGGTGTCAAACGGAAAGACCGGAAATTAATTTACGGCCGTGCGCGACTGTCCTTTTTACTGTTTCATTTTAGTCTTAAATCAAAACTGTACACCTCATCCAAGTGATATTAAAACAAATTGAAACCCCGATATTATTTTTTGTACATCCCGTATACTTCTCATGATGATAAAGTAAATACGTCATTTAATGATTAAGTTCTTCGTGAAGGAATAAAATGTCTCGTTACTATAGCGACGACTTATTCAGTTAAATTAAATTTAATTCGTATGAATTTGAACTTAATTTTTTAATATAACAAAATATTTAGTTGATATGAACTCTATAAACTGTTTATCAGAGAGACACACACACACACACACACACACACACACACACACACACACACACACACACACACACACACACAAACAACTAATATTTTTCAGTACGACATCATCGAAATCCATGGAAACAGGTGGCGAGACGTAAATCAAATACTTTAAATGAAAACGATAGGTTTTTGGAAATCACTTTAAAGGGCAAAAGTTTTGAGTTTTAACATTTTGAGCTACGACCATTAAAATAAGAACGGGGGCCATTTAATGTTATACACTTTTATTATTAAAAACGGTCTACAGTATTTTTTTATTCATGTTCTCAACAGTGAATCGCACACAAAAAATATTCTGCAAATTTCCCTTCCTCGAGACTATCTATTTTATAAATGAGTCTACTACTGGTTATTTAAATGTTCTCTTGCGTTATTAATACGTTATATATACATTAACAAAAAAAAGAGTCCTCGTATAAGAATGAAACACGATTCTATTCTTATATCAATACACTTTCGTCCTTGTCAATGTCTATGTCAATATATCATCCAAGACATATTAGTCCAAGAGATAACAAATTAAAACCGTTATAATTTTTGGGCACTTTTGCACTTTAGGTGGTATCGCAGTTTGAAAAAACCTTTTCTCTGGAAATGATCGATTCTAGACCTATTTTACATAATAATTACGAATATTTTATTCTTTTGATCAGCAAATCGATATTTTTTTAGATATTTGTGATTTTATTGATTTTTGTGAAACTTTTTTGTGTTAAAAATGTGTCTTTGTTTTGATTTTATTTTCCTCAATTATGGGCTTATTTTAGTTGAAAAGAAAGTTGAGATATTTGTGATTTTATTCAGAAATTTTTTTAATTAACCAAACTTAACCTACGCTCGCTTCTCTCGCTAACCTCGACTAATTGACGGTAATGTTTTGATTATTTTAATAAATAGTTGCAATAATTACTAAATTTATTATTTAAATAATCAAAACATTACTGTTTTAATTAGTCAAGGTTAACGAGCGAAGCGAGCGTAAGTTAAGTTTGCTTAAATTATGGTAATATAATGGTTATATCGGGTGATATTAACAATTACCCAGAAATTTGCAATTTATTGGCTAATACGTAAGCCACTGTGGTACCATGTAAAGTGCACAAGTGCCCTTTTTTGCTCACTTGGTGTATATATATATATATATATATACGAGGTGTGATCAAAAAATACGGTGAATGAATTTTTATAGCGGCAATTGCCGACGCTACATCCATATGCTGTAATTTGTCCAATAGCGTGATCAACTGAAACAGGCAGGGACAAGTTGTAACACATTCGAGCTTGCCAGTCAGCTGCCAGAGCCGCTAGAGTGAGGTTGTGTTTATCGTGTCTGTCGCGCAACATGGATTTTGAAAATCGTGTGTCAATTTGCACGGAGTTGAAGGGTCGTCTTCATGCAGATCCGGACTTCATGGCCGAAATTGTAACTGGAGATGAAAGTTGGGTCTATGGCTATGACCCTGAGACCAAAATGCAGAGTTCCCAATGGAAAACCAGTTCATCTCCTCGCCCTAAAAAGGCACGTCAGTCAAAAGGTCATGCTCGTTGTTTTTTCGATAGTAAGGGCATAGTGCGATCAGAGTTCGTTCCAAGGGGAACAACTGTAAACTCTGAATTTTATAAGGGTGTACTGCAACGTTTGCGAAACGACGTACGAAGAAAGCGACCAGAAAAATGGACCGATGGCTTCCTTCTTCACCACGACAACGCACCGTGTCACACCTTGCTTCTCATTCGCGAGTTTTTGGCCGAAAAGTGTTCCTGTCTGTCCACATCCGCCATACTCACCGGATTTAGCACCATGCGACTTTTGGCTCTTCCCAAAAATTAAAACTGTGCTTAAAGGAAAACGTTTTGACACCATTGCTGACATTGAGAGGGCCACGACCGAGCAGCTGAAAGCCTATCCGAAAGACGCTTTCCAGAAATGCCTCCAGTCATGGAGTCAACGTTGGGATAAGTGCATTGCTAGCCAAGGACAGTACTTTGAAGGAGATTAAATCGAATTCTATGTAACCTTATTACTTTTTTTAATAAAAAATTATTCACCGTATTTTTTTATCACACCTCGTATATATATCAATCTAACACAGTAACAGAAACCTTAAAAACTAATACAAAAAGTCGACTTTCGCGGCATTAGTCGGTACAAAATTCTACAATTACATCAGACAAAGCAAATAAGAAATAAAAATTTAGAAAACATAACCCTAACAACCACAAAACTGCCAACTGGAATGATAATAAATTTAAAACGTCACGCAACTATGTTTGTAAACATTGTTGCCAACTGCTACAACTCTCTATGTCTTTAATTAAAACATCATCTTCACAAACGATATATTGGTTAATCATTTCATACTTTTGTTTAAATTTATAAATATTATATTTTTCTACTATATCTATTGTTTTATTGTTGTTACAAATTTCCAAAATTTCTAAATTATTTTTATAATCAGCAGTACTATGCTTACGTATCAGCAGATAGTCGGCCATATTAGACACACCTCTTTTCGCTTTTGTAAGCACTTTAATGTTTCATAAATTTTTTTTAAATATCTGTTAGTTTTACTAAAATAAATTTTGTTACATTCATTACATTTAATTTTATATATTCCCCGTAAATCCTCTCCATTATTATATTATTATTCCTTAAATATATTATAATATGGTTATATGATTTTTAAGCATATCTGGTTATGTGACATTTATTTTTATCATATATATTAATATTCTTTTCTATTATTGTATTTGTATAATTGCATTCTAACAAAAAACTATTAATAATTTATATTATGAATACTATAAATTATTATATTTATAGTTTTTTCTGATCATCGGATTAAAAAAAATTAACCGTAACATATATATTACATACGTATGACTTTATAAAGTCTCTTTTCTATTATTTAATACAGTTCTTTTTGTGTGATTTGACCGATATTAACTTCAAAAAAAAATATACATTGTGAAATTATTCCGTTTAAAATTCATAATTCAATTGAGTTCATTTTTGTTATTAACCGATTCGTACGAGTATATACGACGTACTTTATCTGTTTTCATTTTTCCTTTGCGTTTTTGCTCTGTACTAATAGTAGAGAAAATTAAAAATGTATTACAATACGTGAAGTTTAATTTTATTTTGTTAAATTCGCTTTTATTTACAAAATAGATTTTACCTTTAATATATATTTTTTTAAATTAATTTGTATCTGTTCTCAACACTGAAGTATGTTTTTCTTCTTCTGTGAATTTAATTTAGACTGAAAGGTTTTAAAAACAGATGGAAAACTTTTAAACCGTAAATATATTCTTACTATTATTGTTATTATTTCCACCGCTTGATGGAGCGGAAAAAAATTCTTAATATCTTACGATACACGGATAATAATGACCCCTTTACCTTTGTTTATTATTATTATTACACAACGACTGCGTTTATTTGTATGTGTCAGCTGTCAGCTGTTATAGACACCACCCCTTTAATAATCAATTCAAATTTGAAACGCTTTGTTTAAAGCGTACCTGATATAGACATGTTTGTTTGCACAAGTATAATATACCCGGGTACATAGGGTAAACGTAATTCATTTTACGTTTTTACACCGTTGAACTTAAAGAATATTGTTTAGTAAACCGTATATGCTACTGTTTAATATTTATTTTTTATCCTTTTTATAAAAATAAAATTTATTGTTGTTTATTTTTGATTTATTTTATATAATTAATTGAAAGTTAAACGATTTACTTTGTATATATTCACGCGTTGTTGTATTTATATATTATTTTTAATAAAAGTAGCTTTTTATTTTATTTTATTTTATCGGATATCATATTCAGTAGCTTCACGTGTCCAAAAAAACAAATTGAATTATTTTTTTTATTAATGTTTAGAAAAATTTATAACTTTTAAAAACAACTCATCTGCATTTTTCGATATTTTTATTTTATTTTCGTAAACGAATAAGTGTTATATTTATTTAAATAAAAAATAGAATAGTAATTTTTTTTATTAGCAATACTTCATTCTTTAATCTAAATTCACAAAAAAAAAATGTATACCAACTAAATTCAAAAGATTTTTGTCCTGCAGAATATAAAAAATATATATTTGAAAAGATTTTGTATATTATTTTTTTGTAACAAAAAAAAAATATGTATACACATATGTATTTTATATCGTTTAATTGAAAAATAATATTGTTTAACTGATGTATTTTTTATATACAATCCAAGATAAAAAAATATTCGTGTCAAAAACAGAAATAAATAACGAACGTATTTAGTAATTTAATTGTAACATTATAATTGTACTTCTTTTAGCCGCTTACTCCTGTTTTATTTTACCGTGTTTGTTTTATCTATGTTTTTAGTGTTGTGTTTTAGTGTTTTTAGTGTTTACTGTTTGTAAACCCATCTCTAAACTATTTACCTTAATCAATGGACTTTCTGGAAAATTTTTAATTTAAAAGAAAAGTTTTCCAGTATTTTTTGGTTTATTCTTGATTTAGAACTTTATCGGTTTGCTTCGTAAATTTAAAATAATTAAAAAAATATTTTCTGCAGTAATCTCGAAAAATAAACATTCTTTTCAATATCTTAGCGTAATTTTATATATGTTTAATCACCGGTCAATTTTTTTGGTAAACAAACTATACACTCCATCCTCACTAACAAGTTTAAGATGGTTGATGAATTTTTATTCGTAAAATATTTTGTAAATCGTAACAGTAATTAATGTATATTACATACTTAAAAATATTTTATCCAGAAATTAAGAAACTTCTGAATTTCTGTTAACTAACAGATGTAACAGGTACCTTTCGGTTCGTAGGTCAGTAAATTATCCTTCTGTTTGAAGAATTTTAAATATAATTTATTTAAAAGAAATAAAATGTTAAACTTGTAATATTTTTAAAAGATATTTATGTTAACTATTCTTTCTGTTTAATTCTTCTTTTGGCGTTTTAACACGGCGATCGTTTTGAAACAGTGAAATACTTCATAACGGCAGTAATTATATGTTCTTTCCAGGTATAAAAACTATGTTCATGTAAAATTTCAGCGCAACGGTTGAGTATTCTTTCACTACACTGTTACCGCGTTTCCCATCACGGTCAGGAAATGTCTATCCAGTCAGGAGCTCTGCCTCCCTGTATCCTCCTGCGTTCATCAAACTCATGCTTGTGAGAATGATACTGATAAATAACAGTTAAATTCCGGTCATTTCATACCAACTATTAGTCTATTTTAGTTTCTTCAGAGCAAGTTTGGTCAGTACAGGACCCGAAACTTTGAGCGATCTGAAGATTGCGGATTTCAAAACAGTTTGCCTACATTATAAAAATGTTAGCTATAACTGGTTACCCGTGCGAAGAACGGGTAAAGATGTATTTAGCCCGATTCTTAGCGTTGTCTAACAAAATCCACTAGGAGGTGACCGTACTTCGTTTCAAATTTCTTTTATTTAATGTTTTTTGGTCGCGTAACAGGAAGCAGATGCAGCAACTCGCGTAGCACATACAGTAACAGATGCAGTAGATATATTTGTTGAGTCGCCCCTCGAAACACCGTCCCATCCCTTAAAAAATCGAATTTCAAAAACACCCGAAAAAATGGATTTTAGATATTTATCTGAAGAATATCCGAAAGCTGAAATCTATTGAATATCTCGTTTCGTATAATCGGAAGTGGGGAATATTTGGAATCATTATTAAGATTTTACCCATTGTTACTGAGAAATCCCTCAAAAAAATTACATTTCATTATTATTCCATATTAAACCTTAAAACTTGGGAATTTTAGAAAATCCTTTCTTATTTCGTACTTAAATCGTTAGAAAAACATTTATACAAATTTTCATTAATTTATCTTTACTAGTCTTAATAGGGCGTTGATTATGGATCACTCACGACATGTTCTTATACATATATATATATATATATATATATATATATACTGGCTGCAGGGCGTGCCTGCGTCACGCCTCCGCAGCTAGGCTCTACGGGCGAGTTGCCCTGGCGGGCGGTGTCTCGAAATGGGATTATTAAGTGTCCAGAATTGATTACTTCTTGTGTGAAAATGCTTTTTTTTGAATGATGAAAATTGAGCAAGGAAATGCGAAAAAAATATCAGCAAATCTTCCCGATAAAATTTGGTCTAGATCGGTTTAGGTATCTTTTAAAGATTACACACTCTCAACATTTTCATCAAGATCCATAATATCCATATGCAAATTCACTCATTACGTGAGCTAGAAACTTAAAATATAAATTAAATTAATTAATTTATGTATTATATTCAATTTATGAAACAATTTATCGTAATACGAAACTAACCTTCTTTAATACAATAATAAAAGAGAAGTTGGCTTCAAAATCAATAAATCGGTATGTAAGATTTATAGAATTCAAAATTCTTCTAATTTTGACCTTTATTGTTTACCATTTGATTTGACCCACGTGTTTTGCCTATACATATGTTTAACAGGGCCAGTACATATTGCCAGTATATTGTTGCCTATATGTATATGTAACTACAAGACCAAAAAAGATTCATCTATACGATTCTAAATGGTTAATCGATAATATTTTTAGTATCGATTTATTTGTTTAATAAATAGTTGTGTTTTATGATCTGCTACGATATTGAATAAATGAATTACGGTATTAAAAATAATTAATTTCTTTTATAATTATTAATGTTGTTATTTATTGTTTATAAACATTTAAGAAAAATCGTATGATTTATTTTCGATCATGTAAGCTTGTCGTCAGCTAAGGGATACGCGAGCACAAACAAACACACATACAAATACCCTTTAAAAGGTAACGTATATATATATATATATATATATATATATATAGAATTTTAGAAAATCCTTTCTTATTTCGTACTTAAACCGTAAGAAAAACATTTATATAAATTTTCATTAATTTATCTTTACTAGTCTTAATAGGGCGTTGATTATGGATCACTCACGATATGTTCTTATACATATATATATATATATATATATATATATATAGATTTCCATTTTTTGTATTTTTGGAGGGTCATTTACGTTTTGATTATTTGAGGATGATTTTTTTGAAAATAATTTTTATTTAAAATTATTTTTTTATTATTATTATTATTTTTTTTATAGTCTCTTCAAAAATTAATGTCATGAGAGACTTATCAGTGTAATGTAACTGTGCCAGTAAATGTATAGTTTTGAACAAACTCAGGTCGACCTTCTTAAGACGTGTAGTTAATTGAAACCCAACCACCAAAGAACACCGGTATCTACGATCTAGTATTCAAATCCGAATAAATATTCAAATACAAATAAAAGCAACCAACATTACTTGGGTTTGAACCTGAAAACTTTAATTTTGTAATCAGCCGATTTACGAAGGCGAGTTTACCACTAGACCAACCCGAACGGTTAAATATTATATTAAATGTTTATTATTTTTATTTTAATAATGTGAGCTTTAAACGCATCTATTTTTTATAATTTATTTTTACATTTATAATTTATTAACTATATGCTTAATTTATTACGTCCGTCACATATGTATCCCGTCCATATTAATGTGATCTACATGATATATTTTTATGTACCGATCAGAATAAAGATCTATTTAATATTTTTTTTTTTGGCGAAATAATATTAACTAGTTAATAAACTTTAATTAACTAGTTTTAATTAACTAGTTAAACGAATAGTTTAAACTATTCGTTTACAAACGAATAGTTTTTAAACTGATAATTTGGTTGGACGACATCATCCAAAAATATTCGTTACAGAGATTAAACGTGTAGGCAATAATACTAATAAAAAACATCATCTAAATCGGTAACAATATTTTAATAATATGTTGCATTAATAATGAATTAAAACAAAAGGTTCATTCATATTTTATACTTACTACTTATTCGTTTAAAAAAAAATTCAAGATAAGATTTTGAGTGTCAAATGTATGAGTTTTTTTTAAGGTTTTTTGTGATTGATAAAGCAGAAACGAATAAGGGGGAGTGAATATTTAGCCCCTTCCATTCAATCCACTAGACTTAAACATAGTAGAGTGGAGGTATTAAGTACTGTATCAATCTGCATTGAAGACCATCCACCGTGCAGATAAGTATCGCATGTGGGTCTTTAAAAAGAAGCAAATGGTTCAATAATAGCCTTTCTAACTTACCCTTCATCGACAATTAGCCGACTATTGTTAAATATATAAGAGAACCTCTTCAGTGAGTCATACAGCTGCCACTGTATATAACTTGTTATATTACTTCTTTTTCTCTTGTCTGTAAATGTATATGTATACAACTGCAACAAGCTGCTTGCTGTAATTCAGTAAATGCGTGTATGCAGATGATTGTAATGTAAGAATGCGGTACCATCTGGCAATTCATATGTATGACGTTAATTTAAAATGTTTTTATATTAATTTTTTTTTAACCCATTTTATATTCTAAATTTGTTTACGTTATAACAACACAATTTTAACATACTCTTAATTACTCGGTTTGATATTTGATATTACATTTTATTTTGTACACATAATTCCAAATCGATCGATATATCAACAACGGGGCGAATTCTCTTTCGTAAAATTTGAATTCTGTAACAGGTAGGAACTTTTGGTTTTGTAGTTACTAAGAACCAGCTGTAGCTAATTTATTGAGCTGTTGTTCACTTCTTTTTTTTATCAGTCTCAAGAACTGTGTCGTTTCAGTATATAAAATAAGAAAGCTTTTTATAGTCCATAGTTGGTGGTGAGCAAAAATATAAGACTCCATGAAGATCCATGAAGAAATCCGTGCTAGAGTTCCTTATTCACCTTTATCTGTCAATATTTTTGCAAGTTAACCATAATATTTTTAAATGTTGAAAACATTGATGATACTTCATAATAGACGGTGAACTATTTTTACTTTAGAAAACTAAACCGATGGTTTTAAAACCTTTCGCTGTTAAAATTAAAAGCGAAGGATATAATTTTGCGAATAATACATTTTTCGTTATAAAACGGTTTCATATTTCTCTAGATGAATTATATAATGACGAGGAATCCTTTAAATTGAATGGCTTAGTCAACCATCATAATTATGATTACTGAACTGACAAAACTTGCGTGTAATTATGGAGCAAGAACTTATGTAACTCATCTTTGATGTATAATAAAAAAAAGCTGTCAATACAGTTTGTCAAAAGATTAGCCGTAGGATGTTGAAATTTTGGATTTAGGGCTGTTGTAACATCTAGTTGTGCACCTCCCCTTTTTGCAATCGATTGGATCAAAAAAAGCCTAAAATCCAAAATATTTGAATTTTGGAATTTTTCTTAACTGCAGTAATAAGCCCTCATTGAGAGCTTTTCAACGATATATCATAAGTGGTACTTATTTTCACTGATTCTATAGTTATAGCTGAACAACATTTTAATTAATGCCATATTTGTATCTTGCAAAGGGAAGGCACATCGGTTCAAATCCGACTATCTCGTTTTTTTTAACTTTTTTTTAATTTAAATATATTGATTTATTAATAATTATTATCGTCTGATTGAAAAAAAAAATACAATAAATAATAATTCATATATATATATATATATATATATGAAAAAATATCAGAAGTTAGTACTTACGTATTAACGCCACCGCACCTACAGCTTTATTTAAAAACTAAGTAGTTAATCGGATTTCGGTGGAAAATGGGCCGAAACAGATTCAAAACAGAATATAAATGGTTATTTATGTTTATTTATTTTATAAATAACATTTAACCAAACTTAACCTACGCTCGCTTCGCTCGCTAACCTTGACTAATTAACACCGCAATTTTTTGAGTATTTCTTTAATAAATTCAGTAATTATTGCAATTTGATTATTTAAATAATTACGGTGTTCATTAGTCAAGGTTAGCGAGCGTAGGTTAAGTTTGGTTAAATTATATTTATAAAATAAATATTTATTTATGTTAAACTCAATATCGGCCTATTTTCCACCGAAATCCGATTGACTACTTTGTTTTCAAATAAAGCTGTAGCTGCGGTGGCGTTAATACGTAAGTACCCAGAAGTTATTATTGTAATAAAATTTTATGTACTTTACATTTTAAAAAAGTGTATATATAATTTAATAGGCGTACAAGGAAGTCATGTGCTGTCCACATCAGAATTTTTTAATTCGCTTTATTGGTTGATTTAATATTCTCTTATAAGTTTAGGTTAAATGTCGAAGGATAAATTGTAATGTAGTAAAAAAAAAGTTTTTTCCACTTTACAAGTTGTTTTACAAAGGTTCTTCGTTTTTTCATTGCCTTTCTGTATTTTTATTTTTTCTCTCTTATATTGTTTAAAAAAAACTTTAAATACTTTCTTCTGTACCTGAAATGAATTTGAAAGTTGAATTTAAACTTCTTAAAGTTGTACAATCGCTTGTAAGACTTACCGTAAAGGATACAGTTTTTCTTTTTTGTTTAATCTAGTTTTACAATTTTTTTTCTGTTTTTAGTTATTTCAAGCCTTTCATCGAAAGTAATGTATATATATTTTTAATTTCTGTCAACAAAGATTTATCTGTTTAAATATACTTTTTTTTAGTAAAGTAGGATTACATTATTTTATTCTATATCCGTAGATTATATAATTATATAATCCGTATTATATAATCATTCTATATCCGTAAATTACTTTATATCATTCTATACTCCATTTTAGGCCTTATATCTCAGGATAGACTAAACCGATTTTCTTTAAATTTGGTTTAAATATTTCTATGTATGGAGCATTAATCATTGATTTTTTTTTTAATTCGTTAAGGAGGTGGGGAGACAGTGTAAAACCAATTTCGATTTTCTTCAGAGGAATTTTAGAGGAAACTTTATTAAAAAAATTGTCACAGTGCATATATAAATAATTAAAAAAAAAATCTTTTCACAAAAATTACATCAAATTTACTCCTTATATAACGTCCAACAATTTCAGTAAAATTGTTATTGGGGAAAAAAAGCGAAAAATTTCGGGCGAAATTTTTCGCTAGCCGTTAATTCGATAATAAAGCGTTTTCGGACGTATGTTTACATTAATTTTTTTTTCCTTAACTCAAGTCTTAGAATCAGCTGGAAAATTGTTTCTCTTTACTCCTAAATCGCTCTATAAAAATAAAGCAAAAATCTTTTCAATAAATTAATCCCATCTCTTAGTATTCTACCTTCCTTCGGTTTAGATATTTTTCAAAAATTTTATGCACGTTTATACATATGTAGTAGTACTATCATGAAATGTCTACCACTTTTTTTAAATTATAGACCCCGATGCGGAAAATGCGGAAAAGATTTTTGAAACTTTTTTTTTTAGCCTTTATTAAAGGGGTGTTAGATTTAGAGAAAAATTTATTCAAGCGAATTTTTTGAGCTTTACTTACATACTCGTATAAATATTTTTTGAAAACGTTTTCGTATAATTTACTCCCCACCACTAAAAATATATATTCTATTGTTTTATTTTTTGAATTAACTCTTTTAATTTTTATTATTAATAGCCGGGAAACTCATTCAATATTTTGCCAATATTTTTTTTAGTAATATTTACATTGGTATAACGTGTTCACCATCAGATTTCCAAACAATATGTTGCTATCTTTTAGGATGTAATAGTAATGAATGTTTAAAAGATTCATATTTTTGAAAACGACTGTAAGAATCAAAAAAAGGTTGTCTCGTGAATACCGATTGTTGACGCTTTCTTTATTCATCAGAATTCAACATCTTGACGATCACAATAAACTGAATACTTGTATCAAGTTTATGAAATCTACCTGACCGTTCAAGTATACAGAGCAGTCAATATGATTCCGGTGTTGTATTTGCCTTTAATCGTAAATATTTCCTTTTCAATATGGAAAGAAATGTTTTTCGGATTTATAAATAATCTCGTTCACGTAACGTCCATAATTTTTCTGTCCTACAAATCTTTCTTTTGAAAAATTGAATATTTCGCAAAGAAAACAATATCTTTCAGATTAACAAATTACTTAGTTATTAGTAGTCTATGAGATGTAACATTCTCTGATATTCATTGTCATTGACTTCATTGTGAAACAGATAAAGACGTCAAAAATGTCGAAGGAATAAAAATCTCACCCGATTCTCATATATGATTTTATGGATTTAGGGATAAGAAGGAAGGGCTTTAATCTTGGTTGATCACGGCAACTATTTAGAAATTCATGATTTAACATACTTCGACCTTCTAGGAAAAATTTCCGCGCATTCAATTTCTTGATGCCGTTTAACAACAATAATACTAACACTTTAAAAGGCTAACAATTCATTGACGTATCTCTAAATTGTATTAAGGTTAATGATATTATAAAATCATTAAATATTTTTAGTTTTTTATAATGAAACTTACGAAAATCAGAATTAAATTTTGTTTTAAAAATAAACATATTAAAATTTAAAAAAAGAATACGAACTGTTGATTAATTTATGCATTTCAATAATAGGTTGAATTAGGCAGAATCTTTTGCAAATGTTAAATTTCTAATAAGATTGTTTTTTTAAGATGTGCCCCAATGGTAATAATTATTCTGTTATACTGAAATTCTAAAATCTCGCTTGCATAAATGTTATTTCGAATAAGCAGGCACTTGTTGGATATACTTACTATTTAAAATCGATTACATTATCAGTTAATCAATTTTGTGATATCCTAGAGAAATCATCCGTTTGTAAAAGTATAAAAAAATTAATTAAAACTGTTACACATATATTTTCACCAGTTAAATTAATAAATAAAAAAAAAATTATTCTGATATTTTCTCATTAAGCGTGTATTATTAAAATGATTAAGTATATTAATTTAGAAACTAGATTATTTTATTAATATACTTAATACTAGAAGATAACACAAAAAACTTAATTTCTTTAACCTTTTTTTTCCAAAAAAAAGAACTGTCGCACGATGGGATTGAAAGGTGAAAATACATTTTGAGATTATGAGACGTACGAAAATTATATCTTGGTGAAAATTATATCGTACGAATATTATTTATTTATTTATATAAATATATATACATATACATATACACACACACACACACACACACACACATAGGCCTCTATGTAAAATTTGTGGCTTGAAAATTTCCAAAACAAGATCAATTTGTTTGAAATTTAGGTATAATGTAGTAGTGTATCTGAATTTGTGAATAAGAAAATTTGATAAAGATTGGTGGAGTCGTTCTTAAGTTACACTCAATTTATTTTCAAGTCATATTTCATATAAAAATCATAACAGTTTATTCCTTACTTTAGGTCTTAGGAATTAGAGTCTGGCTTAATTTTACCGAGGGCCCAGAAATCACGGCGAAGTCTTTCGCCAGCAAACATTCACTAACTAATTGTTTCTGAACCTATATTTGTATTAACTTCTTTTTATTTTCACCAGTAAAAGATGTATTAAAGTTTGTTTAATTCTTCTTGAGTCGCATTTTTTTCTCGGTTTTAGTTCACGTTTCAAGTATTTGAGTTTACCTTCGTCTTCGCAAAGTATTGCTTATCCCTATGACTAATATCCTCGCAGTATAATTTGTGTGCCTCAAGAGCTAATAACGTTTTTGCTATGTTGAAATTTCAAGACTCTGTTAACATATAATGTTATTTCTAATATATATATTTTTACTGTATTATTATACTCCCTAATGTAACAGCTACTAGCTATTCGTTTTATTTTATTTTTTTTTATTTTGTAATAATTCTCAAACTCGATTATTATGAATTTAACAAACCAAATATTTTTCAATATTGTCGTATGATTTACTACATTTTAAGTGCTTCTATCATTCGGGATTTCCTGTTTTTATAAACATTTTCCATGATAATATATATATATTTTTTTCAAATATGTAAATATATATATTTGAAAATTTTTCTTTCTATATACTACTACCGTATTTTATATAACCTAATCATTTTATAAATAATTACCTCCCTTCTCATTTGTGAGAAACAAACATTTATGTACGAGGTGTGTGAGAAAAGTAATGAGACTGACTTTTTACGTAATAAAGTTTTTATTTTTTTCAAGCAATAATATTATCCCCTTCAAAGTAGTTCCTTTGAGCAGCTATACACCGGCGGAGTCGTTGTTCCCACTCCTGGTAGCAGCGCTGGAAAGCTTCAACTGGTAGGGCTTTTAACTGGTCGGTCAGTCTTTAGAATATTCTCCAGAGTTCCAAAATGACGTCCTTTTAAGAATTTTTTAATTTCGGGAAAAGGAAAAAGTCACAAGGACTCAAATCAGGTGAACAGGGGGGTTGAGGAACCGTAGGAATGCGTTTTGAGGTCAAAAATCCCCTGATGGAAATGGCCGTGTGACACGGGGCATTGGCATGATGAAGTATCCACTTGTCTGCAATGTCTGGTCTCACGCGAATCACTCTTTTCCTGACCCATTTAAGGACACCTTTGTAAAACACCTGGTTCACAGTTTGCCCTGGAGGAACAAATACTTTATGCACGATACCCCTACTGTCAAAAAAGCATATCAGCACGGTTTTGATCTTTGAAATGCTCATTCGATATTTTTCCGGTGAGGATATGACGGAGTGTGCTACTCTTCGCTTTGCCGCTTTTTTTCAGGATCGTACTCAAATCGTATCCAGGATTCATCACCTGTGATCACACACATGATTGAAGAATTCTTGGTCATCGTCAATGCTCTCAAGAAGATCAACGCACACGTTTCTTCAATTGTCCTTCTGTTCCGTTGTGAGGTTTTTCGGCACCGATTTCGCACAAACCTTTCTCACGTCCAAATCGTGGACATGAACAAGGAAGGGATGAACAAACCGGTCTAGCACAGACCGGTAGACACAGCGTTGCCAGATCGCCGGCAGTGTTTCCAATCTCATTACTTTTCTCACACACCTCGTATTGTTTCAGTTTAAGTTATTCATATCTTTTGTGTCCTTCCCAAGATTTTGTTCCTCTGTCTGAATATTTATTTCGTTATTAACTTCCTTTTTTTTTTACATATCATTAATTTTGTTTTACTTTACTTATTTCAAAACTATACTTTATTCCTCGTAATAAATCCACAGCTCTTCCATACATTTACTTCAATCGATTCACTATTATTAACTTCACATAAAAAAAGTGAAAAATATTATTGAAACACGAGAATGAAAGCTTTATTCTATTCGTTAGAATGTTTTTCGTGATAAATAAAATATATTTTTTACTGTGAACATTTTCTGATTAATATTCATTCTTTTTAGTAACCACTCTCTTCTTCGAATATTTCAGTAGTCTATATTAGTTTTCCTTCTTTTACAAATAACATGCATTGTAGGGATCAAATTTTTTTTTTTTAATGTTAACAAATGAGCGCTGTGTTTTTAAAACATTTTACTATAATCATATAATTTATTAATCTGAAAATATATTGTTATCAATATAAACACTTGTAGGTAACGTAAAATCATAATTGATTCTAACGGTCTTTTATCCTGGTTCAAGAACCAGGATAGATTTAAGGCCTCTCCTTGGAGTTCCGCAACGCGCGCTTGAGTTCAGTTAAAATTTTACCACAACAGACAAGTGAAGTGAATAATCTATTTCTGCTTCTTTCAAATACATCTTGTGCAGCAGTGAAATCATTTTACGTTACTATTTGCCCCAAATTTTACGCGTTGTGTATTGATTTCCTTGGTATTTAATTTTAATTATATTTTTTATATGAAATATTTTTTTTCATAATTTATTAATTATTAATTTACGGAAATATAACATTTTTACTCAAACCATTAAAATTTAATTAAGAAAAGTACAGCTGGAGTCCGCGGTAGCTTATTTGCCGCCCATCCGGAGGTCCCGGGTTCGAATCCCGGTCTGGCATGGCATTTTTACCAGGCTACTTGTCATTCATCTCATCCTCTGAAGAAATACCTAACAGTGGTCCCGGAGGTTAAAAAAAAGAATAAGAAACTTACTCTTCATTTTTACTTTGTCCTTTATATGAATTTTAAATTAAACATTAAATTATCTTTCATTCGATCCTGTAGTCTATACGATTAAGAAAAAAGTTTCTTTAAAATTTAAACTAAGAAAAATCTGGAAAAACACAAGTGATTTTTACGCACAACAAGTACAAGTACGTACAAGTGAGTTTTTACACGCATTTAGTCTTAAATAGGTCTTCAAATTTACCCGAACGGTAAAATCAATATATATATCAAAACAACCATGCGCTTGAAAACTTGACGGCATAATGACAAAGGAAACTAGAGAGCAACGGTTGCTACAGAAACGCACACAAAAATAAATTTGAGATTCAATTTTTAGAGATACGCTTATACGGTATTTCACAATCACACGCATGTTTCTTACTCAAGAGTGGGACGAAGCCAATTTTAGGGAATAGATCCAAAGATGTCCTCAGTCATACTACCGTACCTACCCAACTGAGTATAATCGTAATGCCTACGGCTACGGGAAAACTATAACTGTTGCCATCTTTCTTCTTGAACGTCTTCTGCGAGAATGAATAAATTCATAAACAAAAACCGTCTGCTAGGCATTAAAAGCAAAAAAGTTAAATTAGACAAAAGCTTTTTTCGAAAATGACTTAACTGTATTCAATAACAACAAGCATTCCATTCCGGGCTTACTAAGGAAACTCAGGAACAAGATAGTAATCTTTCTTCACCTTTAAGATTATAGATAACACAATGTTTTGTTAAATCCATCAAAGCGTTGATGATCTTCAGCCTTACAATTAACCATTACATCGTTAATCACATTATTTTTAGAAAAACTGGTCGATTCTAACTGATGCTACTTGTACTTCAGGTGTCGTAGATGCGTCGTAGCTATATAAACGATCTCAAGCGGCATATTTATGCAACCTTTCTGTTGTAAAATAACATCTCGATTCAGAACGTATATATTATATCCATACAAATAAGAAACAATCTTCGTTTTGTGTATGCTGTAATAACTCAATAACTGCCTAACCAATTTCGCTGAGAATTTTACAATTTATTATTATCTTTCCCTGGAGTATGTAGATGTTATTACTGGTAATAGTTCCATAATATTTAATAATTTAATATTTTATTACATTATAACTGTCTGAGGAAGTCCATATTGACATAGACAACAATCGATGTAGACGAAATCTGTCGACAGATATTTAGTAAAACAGGACATTGTATTTAGTAAAAAAAAAAGGAGTTTTAAGTTATTTATTTATTTATTTATACGTTTTTTTTTTTTATTGTACTGTGGTAAACATTCTGCCATTAGGGAAGCACTGCCGAGTATACTAGTATATATATATATATATATGTATGTGTGTGTGTGTTTGTTGGTTGGATGGTTGGATATATATTATACATCTAAATACTGCATATATATTTAGAAATAAATGTGTATGAATATTTTAGTGGGCAACCTACTCTTTGATCCTCCATTCAGTTTGAGGAAAACAGTTGCATATTTTTGAGATAGGACAATAAAGAACCTCGAAATATTTGTTTTTTTTTTATATATATATATATATATTTCTAGAAGACATTAAATTTTACTTTTTTTAAAAATCAAAGTAATTTTCTTTTTGAGACCATTCTTTTAAAAATAAAACAAACAATAAAGAGAATTATAAATTATTAAAAATTACGATAAAATCGCAGAACTTTGATGAATATTATATTCATGAAAGGGTCCCTAACGGTCTGTTAAAGATATGTAAATTATAATAGCCTTTCACGGCGACGCCATCTGCAGTATGGAATGCAAAACAAACAGGAGCTGAGTTTTTGATAGGATCTTCACCAAATATGGGAAACCAAAAAGTAAATCTCTTTAGTCTTATGTAGTTTTTTTATGCAAAAAAAACGGTTATTAACTATTTTTGTAAAAATAACTTAGTTAAGCCATATTTAATTCATATTTAAATATTATTATAAAGTACAAAAAAAAATTTTTTTTAAATTCATTTATTATTAAATTTAAATATATGCCTATTTAAGAAACAATCCGTAACTGAAATAAAAAAATACTACGACCCATTCCTTTGATTACAACTTTCATAAAAACAATTTGCGAGTTCATTACTCACGCAATGACCTTATATCAAATTTAAAAATAATATGAAAATATTTTACCCTGTTAATTAAATTCTTGAATTTTTACCTTAAGTTATAAATAATAAATACCTTTCTTAAAAATGAGTTCATTTTATTAAATTGATTATTTTAACTTAAGATATACTTTATTTAATTGTTCTTTTTACAAAGCATGCAACAAAACAATCGACTGATATATTTTATCGTGCTAACATTTTTAATCGTTTTGTTAATTTAACCGCGAACGAGACTGACTAAATTTATAAAAAAGTTGTTACTTATTTAAATAAGAATAAAAAATATTTATTTAATTATAATCAATTTTTCTATATTTGTATTGTATTTATATAATTTACATCTTAGCCGATGGGTTAATAGCTTATAAATAATTTCATTATAAAAGATAAAGAAAAAAATAGAATATAGACTTCCGTAACTCTTCCACGCTTTAATCTACCTTTAAGGCTATCGTTCCTCTCTCAACTCGTTAATTACTATGTGTATAACATCATGCCACTTACTGTAAAAATAAGTATAACTGTCCATATATTTTCAAGTACAACTTTGGTACGTTTTCTTACGCAGATTTTCAAAAGAATATATTTTCATAATTTTCCCTCCAACTCTTTATTAAAAAACAAAAAAAAAAAAATAGTGATATAATAAAAATAAGTCTTTGATAATAATTAGTCTATGTTATACGATGTCTTCCAAACAGTGCTTATGATATTGCTAACACAGTCAGATTAAAATTCAAAATTTTACAAACATAATCCCACTTTCTATTAAGGTACATGCATGCATATGCTTGTCTTACAATTTTTTTTAAACTTTTGCCTAAAATTCACCCTTTCCCAAAAATCGTAAAAAGGTATCTTTTTGTTTATCGCATACTTTTAACATATTTTTTAAAAACTTCTTCCTATGCATAGTAAAAAAATGCTTTAGGGACAATATTTTGAGTGGCGGAGTCGATAAAAATATGTATGAAAAATATTGTTTTAAATTATTTAAAACATTTGTATTTATTTAAACTATTAATATTATTAAAAGATTAAGTGATACACTTTTAGTAATAATATTGCAATCATAATTCATCCTCCACCACAATTACATATATGTGTGGTTAATATTTTTCCACAATTACATCATAATTCACCCCCACCACCCAAAAAGAAATCTTAGGTAACCTTTCACTGGTTGTACATTTTGCAATGGAATTGTTTTAGGTAGATTTCATTAGAAAGTAGTTATTATAATGGATACCATGATTCGACTTCCGGAAAATTTCGAAATAAATTTGTGTTTCACATTCCCCAGAGCCTAAAACCACCGTCAGCTCAAAAGTTTATACGTTTATATCACTTTCTTGTGGACACGATAACTGCCGTAATTTTGCCCCAATTACTTTGAAATTGTTCTTTAAAAATAACTCGTCTCAAAATCTCGGCCGAGTTCGTTAACGACCGAAATCGGACCATGGGGTGGAAATGAAGGGGCTTTTTCGAAAAAACAAAATATCGCGCTATAACTTTGTTATTAAGTAAAATATTGAATTCGTTTAAAATTTGGATAGGCCAAAAACTTATTCTTTGGACCTAAAACTTATGTAAATAAAGTTTTTTGATATCACCAATCATTGGCCCAGGGGGTGGAAAAATGGGGTTTTGAAGACAAAAAAATCACACCTCCCTTAATAGGCACAGTATTCGTTATTCCTCTAAACATTACCTAAAATTTTTTTATGAAACAATGTTTGATATGACCAACTATTACGGCAAGGGAACACCAGAATATTGCTGGAATTGTAAGATGGGAGCTTCTCGTGTGCTAAACATGTGAAACTTTTTTCACATGCAACCATTGTTGTATTAAGTAAATTCTTAACTTAGGTGGAAATATTTTTTTATCTTCTACTTAGCATCTGTGATATCTACCTCCGCCTTCCGGCGTGCCGAAAGGGAGTTTTAGTTACTTCCATTAATGAATACTTGATTATGGATACCGGTGTTCTTTGGCGGTCGGGTTTCAATTAACCACACATATCAGGAACGGTCGAATTGTGACTGTACAAGACTACACTTCATTTACACTCGTACATATCATCCCCATTTATCCTCTGAAGTAATACCTGAACGTAATAATTCTTGGAGGCTAAACAGGAAAAAGAAAGAAAGAAATGTTTCTTCCGTTAAAAAGTGAACGTAGAAAAATCAAACGATTTTCTTGAAAGGTAATTTTGATGGCGGGGAGCAGAAAAAATACCAATTTTTTGAATTTTGAAAAGTGTTTTTAGTTTATTTAAATAAACGAGGATAATTTTACAATAAAACTTCATTATAGGTTACCCCCACCACAAAAATGTAATATTATTTTTCTTTTTGCAACTTTAATTATTTTTCTAATATGTAAGAATAAGAAATCAATGCCAGAAAAATATAACAACTTTGTTGTCAGCTTTTCTTCATTTTAATTTTATTAAATAAACTTTATTTTAGTGCTTTATTTGTTAAATTCAGTAAAAAATAAACAAGCGACATCTTATGTTTACCAAATTATCAGTAAATTTTATTCAAATAATAGACAGTGGGGGCGTACTTTGTTGGCTGGGGTTCAATTAAACACAGTTTAAGGAGTGGTCGGCCTGAGTCTGTACAAGACTGCACCTTATTTACCTGTCATACAAATCATCATCATCATCATCCCTTTTGGTCATGAGGGGGGGGGGTTGCTTATTGTTCACTAGTTGAAAAAATTGCAACTTACAGAGTACGGATCATATATTATTAAAAATATATTAATTGTATAAATATTTAAGAATTAATACGTGAACGCATTACTAATACATATTTATTTAATTAAAATACATATTCAATTAAATAAATACTTTTGTATAGGTTATGAAAAAGGAAAAACTCTTGCATCTTGTAAATTCTATAATACAGTAGTCGGCAGTAATGGACAAATAGAATCTTAAATTTAGATAAAAGAGATTATTTTATTTCATCTTCAAAAACTATTTTATGATGAAGTTATTTAAATACTTCGTTTATTAATATTTAAATGAACATAGAACTCTGATTTTTGAGTTTTCATTGTCTAATATAATTTTATTTTTATTGTAATCTTACACGAATTGAAATTGCATAATTAGTTGCGGTAAAATATATATATATATATATATATATATATATATATATATTTGGTGTTTATATAGATAAATGTGATGGATTTAGACCTCCTAGAATAACTATGAACATCAGCTACTATAAGCGACACATACTCAGTATTTCCATAATACTGGTTTTCAACAATATTCAACATTTTACACATTTCTAAACTTATTGGCGCTGAATATATTATATATAAATATATTTATAAAATGAAATATCGTTCAGTCGGATAGAGAGGGGGTATAGCCCCCTATCCAACGATGGGAGGTGGAATTTATAATACAAGGGGATGGTGGAATAATGGGTTTTAAGCGGATATTAGTATCGGGTTGACGCAGATTGCGCCCACTGGAGTGTGCAACAAGCCATACCATACTGAAACACACACATGGTGTATATACATTGACTGTAAGTTAGTAAGCTAGCCAAATCTCCTCCTTCCCTCTCTCTTCAATTTACTTCTCTCTCTCTCGTTCCCGGTCAATCGTTCTCCTTCGCACAACTTGTTCATCCGGCTAGATTTACCACAGCCACACTGTGTGTATTGTCCATTCCTATCATATAATACTGTCCGTCCGTCTGGTGTAGTATTTGTTACATGTTGATACCGCGCGTTTCACTCCATTTTCTGACGCCGTAATGTTAGCCCCTCTCTCTAACCGATGCGACTAAACACCAGATCAAAATGTCAACATCAGTAGCTAGAACCCTTTTCCGTAAAATTCAAAATCGGAAATCCAATTTAATATCGTACATTTTATGATGTATTATTTTATTAAACAACAATACAATAAGGTAACATTGATTCTATGTCAGTGTGTGTGTGTGTGTGTGTGTTTGTATTTATATACATATTTATATTATTTCGTAGAGATAACTCATTTCAGTTAACTCATGGCTAACCCACCGGGTTGGTCTAGTGGTTAACGCGTCTTCCCAAGTCAGCTGATTTGGAAGTCGAGAGTTACAGCGTTCAAGTCCTAGTAAAGCCAGTTATTTTTACACGGATTTGAATACTAGATCGTGGATACCGGTGTTCTTTGGTGGTTAGGTTTCAATTAACCACACATCTCAGGAATGGTAGAACTGAGAATGTACAAGACTACACTTCATTTACACTCATATATATCCTCATTCATCCTCCGAAGAATTATCTAAACGGTAGTTACCGGAGGCTAAACAGGAAAAAGAAAGAAAGAAAGTTAACTCATGGCTATTAAATGTTTAAAATACAGTAAATATATATATATATACTGTATTTTAAACTAAAAAGAATTTTAAATAAATATTATCTCTTAATCGTGTTTGATAAAACGCTACATTTATTTTTATTAAATTTGAGGTGGATGTAAATTGGTCTAAAAGAAATTGTGGCAAAAAGAAGTATCTTGATAATTTTCAATTTTTGTTTTCGAAAACAAAAACAATTCTTAGGATAAAATTTTTTTCACATTTAAAAAGTTATAATTGTTCCTTTCGGGGTAATTTATTTTAAGTAGCCTAAATCACTTTGTATATTATATTTACAAAAGTTTTAGACCATTGGTATCTAGTGTATATGTGAATCTGATAAAAATAATATTAATACCATTTTCACTTTTACCGTACATGAATGATCTATTGAAGTGAAAAACCAAATATATATGTTATTGCTTAGATTGTTGTACTACTTATTTCGATTAAATTACTACATATATATATATATATATATATATATATATATATATATATATATATAAAGATATATATATATATATATAAAGTCAAAAGTTTGTCTGGTTGTTCTCTCATCACGCAAGTAATAGCTGATCGATTGCTTTTAAATTTGTATGATACATTTGTGTTATCCCAGGAAAGATCTTTAGCCACAGACCCAGGACGTAGACTCCTTGGAGGGAAGTTGTAAATTAAAGACATCATTAAAAAAAAAAAAAGCTAACAATGCAGTTGTAGGGACTTTCCCGGAACGCGGCTTCATTCGCGTCCTACAATTGTGGCTTGTTTCTGATGCACGGTTACACACACACACACACACACACGCGCGACTTAATTTAAAATATTAATAATTTTTTCGTTTATTTGATTCACTGATTCTAACTGAAAAGCGTGCATACCGTATTTAATTCGTGCGGGTGTGGCGGTACTAGCGGCGACGGTCGGCCATAACTTAACTAATATAATTTAACAACTTACATAAAAAAATTTCACTCATATTGTCGGCAGGCTGGTGTAGCCGCGTGGCTTAATGCACTAAATACCGGGCGGGAATGAACCGGACGTCGAGTTCGAGTCCCGACCAGACCGAGTTAATTTTTTTTTTTTTTTTTACAATTTAAATATTATTCATTTATTTAATTCTCCCTCCCACCTGTGATGTCACAACATAGCAGATGACTAGAACAGAAGTTTTTGGTATAGGACTGCGATTTTGTAAATTTTTTTGCAAATATTGTTGTTTTTTAATCGTTAACAATTGTATCTAAGAAAAATATAACCTTAATTAGACGTGTTATTTCGAGATTTTATGGGTGACCTTGCTGTACAGCCTCACCCCACTGAAATTTTAAGTCGAAAATTTAATGACCTTAATGCCCGTAATAGAAGTAATCTGACCAAGTTTGGTCAAAATCAGTAGTTCTGAAGATGTAAGGTGATTTAGAGGTCAATACTGAACACACGTACATACGATCATTAATATTCGGAAAATTGCCATCCAATATTTTGGGTCCCTTAGGTGTCAAAATGTCAATATCCGGTGAAAACCGCATATGCCCTCATATGGATCGACTACAATACTTTTCCTTTTAGAGCTATAGCTCTGTTATAGCGCTATCTAGACGGAAAAATAAAAAAAAGTAGATTAATAGTTTTTCTGCATTATTATATCTGTACCATAGCGACAGAATTAAATTATAACTTTTTCATCGTCAAAGATGTGTGTACTTCAGTTAGGATAGTTACTACTACTATTCTCTCTTTTGTAACTTGGTTTATTTTTCAGATTTCTATAAAGCCTGAATACTTTAGTTGTTACTTATCAGTTTTCTTCTCCTATTCATGAACACTGCAAGGGTCCAGGGGGCGGAGCTGTCTTACTAGACTAGTATACCAACTCTCTCTAGACTATACTACTCTCTTTACTAATTTTCTTGCGTACCAATTTTAAGTATCCCTTTGATCGTTTATATATATATATATATATATATATATATATATAAGATTTAGTGGTGTTATTCTCTCACGAAAAAAACGACTCTACCGATTAATCTGAAATTTTATAAGAACATATTTTTTATACCTGGAAAGAACAAGGAACTATTGCCGTTACGAACAGTTTTACCGTTTCAAGATGGTGGCAGTTTTAATGGCTTGTGGTAACGATTGGATTATGTTCCCTCTCGTTCTTTCTGTTCAACCTCCGGAACCACCGCAAGGTATTACTTCAGAGGATGAATGAGAATGATATGTATGAATGTAAATGAAGTGTAGTCTTGTAGTCTCAGATCGACCATTTTTGAGATGTGTTTTTAATTGAAACCCAACCACCAAAGGACAACGGTATCCACGATCTAGTATTCAAATCCGTATAAAAGTATAAAATTCAGTATTCAAATCCGTATAAAATGACAACTCTCGACTTCGAAATAAAGTGATTTGCGAAAACGAGTTCACCACTAGACCAACCAAGGGTTGGATTATATTCCCTGCTTATGTGAAACTTTACATATGATTTACTTTAAATCATTGGTCAATTCGAAAAAACGCAGTATTTCAAATTAAACATTTTAACAAAAATAATTTCTTTGGCTTTTTCGATTATCTCTTTTTGTTATCGAGAAAAATAACTTTAAAGGAGAGTCTGTGTAAGGCCATACAGCCGCTGTGCCACTGTTAATGTTTGTGCGATGCGACGCTCACCTGTCTTCAATTAATTGACTAAAAAATATAAAATAAAAAAAATAAAAAAAGAAAAGAATGAGAAAGGAAGACGGTTACCTCCTCGTGGCGTTTGCCGAGTAACGCTAAGAGCCATGGAAAATGGCTCTTAGCGTTAAAAATGGTTTAAAATGGCTTTGAGCGTTACCCGTATGGACGGATTACCGGCTACAAATGATATTTTTGAGATTGGTGCCGAGTATTCCGAAACCTATGTGTTTAAGATCACTCAAAGTTTCGAGTGCTATGCTGTCCAAGTAGTTCCGAAAAAATTCTAATACACTGATATTTTTTTATAAATTAAACTGAGTTTAGTTGTTATTTATCAGTATTATTCTCACAAGTATGAGCATAATTAACGCGTTGGTGGTCCTTATAATGAGGATAATTAACAAATCGTTGACAATCGTGACTGGCTAGTACACATATTTATGTATAATTTTTTAAGGGTTTTCATTTGTTGAGCTTAATAGATTTTGAGAAAACGGCAACTTTTTTCAAATTAACACGTACCCAAAATATAAACGATTATTACATCTAAAATTTATAACTTTAGTCAATTTTGAATTAGCAGATATGAAATTCGATGTTTAATTTGTGAAAATCGATTCGCTTTAAAAATCAGTATAAAAATCATTATGAGTAAGTAACAGGAAACAAATATATCACTGAAACAGATCTTCCTTTTTTTAGCAAATTCGATAAAAAAGCAATAGTAAGTTGATATAGCAATCGATTTTTCTAATAATTCATCTAATTTAATTTTATTATAAATCGGAGAATTAAGATGTATGTAATCTTAAATGCTATTACGTTATAAGAGATATATTAAAATATCGATAACCATGTCGATGTTCAATTCAGGGAAACACATTCGAATCAGTTAAATTTTTCCTCTTTCAGTTTTTCGGTTCTATCGCTTAAATAATACGCGTAGTTTGGATGAATTATTTATTTCCATCTGATATAAGTGATAAAACCTATTTTAGTCATAATAGGTCGCTTTAGTCAATAGGTTTTAGTCAGTTTATGAAGGTATTGAGTAAACAATATGATCGAAAAGAAAAATTAATTTGCTTAATTTCTATAATAATTAATACGCTTAATTTTTATACTAGATATTTTTATGCTACTTATACGCTTAACTATACTAGATATTAATGAGACTTCAAATCTCCGTACCGTTTACCGTTACATCTTAAATTTTTTTTCGTAAAACTATTAAATTAATCAACACAACTCAACACAAAAAAAGAATTATTTGAATCGATCACGTATGTTTAGTTTAAAATTCCATTCGATACGGTAATCAGAGAATAAAATATTTATTATTTTCCCGAATTATGAAAAAATTAGAGTTTTGGGTTTTACTAAACAAGAAATAAATATTAAAATATAAAAAACACGGCTGCCAAAAAAAAAAACATTTATTTTTAATATCGAATAATTAATTATTAATATTGGATTATTAAAGAGCGATCGGGTGACAGTTTTTTTATATAGTATTTGTATATAGTATAATTTTTTTTCTTCAAAATTTTTAAATTTAATTTATTTAAACATATACTAGCAGAGCCGGCAATTCTTAAAAAAAAAATATCGAAAAATATATAAAAAAATATCCCCCTTATCCCTTTTTCGTTTTTTCCTTTTCCCATTTCCTTAATTTTTAAATATTCCCTTTCCAACCATTCCTTTCCTTTCTCCCATTTCCACTTTTCCACCTTTATCTTCCTTTCCTTATCTTTCTTCCGCTTTCCATTGTTTCCTTTTCACTTTCCTATTTCTCGTTTCACCTTTCCAAATCCTTTTCCCCGTTTCTTCTTTTTTTTAATTTTCGCCCTCTTCCGTTTTACCTTTATCGATTTTTCCCTTTCGTCCTTTTTTCCGAGAAAATCGGTCCAGTATTTTAGTCTGTAGCACACATCTGTCGGAAACATTGAAATGGAATCGTAAAATATTTAGTATAGCGTGTGTTGCTTTACGTCCAAAAGATAGCGCTGTTATTCAGAAAAAGCATGCTTTTACTTGTTACAGGTGTTACATCTTAGGTATATAAATAGTAAGTATATAAAAACACCCGTGTATCGGAAGGCAACGTTATGTCAAAATTTCAAAGCAATCGTTGACGATCTTTCGGAGATTTAAGATTATGAACAAACGAACATTTACATTTATATATATATATATATATATACATACACACACATTTCATATAGCTTGTGACACTCCCATTAACGTAAGTATTCCAACCCAGGGTCGTACATCTAAATCGGTTTAGCCGTTGAGCTACTACGGTGGAATATACATACATACATACACCCTGAATACATTACACTCCTTTTTCAGCAGTCGGGAAAAAAATATACTGTTTACCAATTTAAAATCATTTAATAATTTATTATTAAACGCAATTTATTATTATTTCTTCGCAATTTGTAGTGATTTTTGTTTATAGTGTTTTTTTTGTTTTTATTAGTAATTAAAAATTATTAACATCGTTTGGAAAATATATATATATATGGGAAAGAAGCCGTAATAAGAAAGGGAGTCCGACAAGGATGTTCCCTATCTCCGTTACTTTTTAATCTTTACGTGGAACTAGCAGTTAATGATGTTAAAGAACAATTTAGATTCGGAGTAACAGTACAAGGTGAAAAGATAAAGACGCTACGATTTGCTGATGATATAGTAATTCTAGCCGAAAGTAAAAAGGATTTAGAGTAAACAATGAACGGCATAGATGAAGTCCTACGCAAGAACTATCGCGTGAAAATAAAAAAGAACAAAACAAAAGTAATGAAATGTAGTAGAAATAACAGAGATGGACCGCTGAATGTGAAAATAGGACGAGAAAAGATTACGGAGGTAGAAGAATTTTGTTATTTGGGAAGTAGAATTACTAAAGATGGACGAAGCAGGAGCGATATAAAATGCCGAATAGCACAAGCGAAACGAGCCTTCAGTAAGAAATATAATTTGTTTACATCAAAAATTAATTTAAAGGTCAGGAAAAGATTTTTGAAAGTATATGTTTGGAGTGTCGCTTTATATGGAAGTGAAACTTGGACGATCGGAGTATCTGAGAAGAAAAGATTAGAAGCTTTTGAAATGCGGTGCTATAGGAGAATGTTAAAAATCAGACGGGTGGATAAAGTGACAAATGAAGAGGTATTGCGGCAAATAGATGAAGAAAGAAGCGTTTGGAAAAATATAGTTAAAAGAAGAGACAGACTTATAGGCCACATACTAAGGCATCCTGGAATAGTCGCTTTGATACTGGAAGGACAGGTAGAAGGGAAAAATTGTGTAGGCAGGCCACGTTTGGAATATGTAAAACAAATTGTTAGGGATGTAGGATGTAGAGGGTATACTGAAATGAAACGACTAGCACTAGATAGGAATCTTGGAGAGCTGCATCAAACCAGTCAAATGACTGAAGATAATATATATATATATATATATATATATTTGTTATTTTTTATAATTTTTAATTTACCATTAATTAATTAAAAGAATAAGATTGCTACGACCTGTTTAAGAAAATATTGGCCAGAGATAGACAAGTGAATGAAACAGTTCTAATTATATTATATGTATTCTATTAATTTTATTTTTTATACATATTAGAATGAATTAAAGTATATTTATTAAAAAAAAATTAATCATAAATCAACGTGAAATAAATATTTAAAAAAATAATCATTCGATTTATAATATATTTTAAATTTTACAGTTCTTTAGCAACCAAAATACGGTTTATTTCTTTAAAAAAAAGTGCATTCTTTTATTACAAATAAAAATAATTGTAACCGATAATAAATAAAATATTTATGAATGTAGTAAGAATAAACACCTGCTATGCTTAGTTGACCGTTAATCGGCTTACCTTTAGATATTATTTTCTCAAAGTGATTGTTTCAAAAATTAATGTTATTCGTCATAACAGCTGTTGTTTTGAAAAAGGTGCTTAGTAAGTGTTAAAAAATGTTTTGTCTAAAAATTATCGATTCTAAACTTATTTTACTTGCCGATTATTAGAGAAATAAAATTTAATGTACTCCTGAAATTGTCTTTATGTAATTTAATAGATGCACAAGAAAATCATGGGGTGCCCACATCATATTTTTGAAACATCTGATTATTCGTTTTTGTTTTCATTTTGTTGATGGTTGCATTACAATAATTTAAAAAACATAGTACAGTATAAATAGATATGACTTACATTTATCTAAAGCGTAATAAAGGGACTTTTACTTTAACCTTATACTTCAGGTAAGATTGCTGAATTAATAACTGTATAAATATTTGATGTTAATAAAAAGTAATTTTTAACAATTTTGTAACTATCCACTTTATTAAAGAATTGGAGGATCGTATCTCACTTTCAAATGAAATAAGTCTCGATGAAGTGCAGCAAAAAATTGTTATATGTAATTTAATAGAGATACAAGGAAGTCGTGTAGTGTCCACATCAGATTTTTATTTTTGTTTTTTTCTACTATCAATTTTTATTTTTATTTTTTTTTTTTACATCTTATTGACTGAATTAAAATTTTTATTAAAATATCCGTTTCTATGTGAATGAGCATAATAATTCCCCAAGGTTTCACACTAAATTTTCGGCTTCAATCTGAAAAAATAAAAATTTCTAATGAATCAATCTCATCATCACAGTTTTAGTACCGTTTGATATAAATTAAAAATAATAATAGAAATAGACTTACTTTCAATACTTGGTTTTACTTATGTCGAATTTTAATTAAACTTAACGACTAAAGCTTCAATATAGAGAAACTTTGGTCCGTATATATATATTTTTTTTGTCTTCAGTCATTTGACTGGTTTGATGCAGCTCTCCAAGATTCCCTATCTAGTGCTAGTCGTTTCATTTCAGTATACCCTCTACATCCTACATCCCTAACAATTTGTTTTACATATTCCAAACGTGGCCTACCTACACAATTTTTTCCTTCTACCTGTCCTTCCAATATTAAAGTGACTATTCCAGGATGCCTTAGTATGTGGCCTATAAGTCTTGTCTCTTCTTTTAACTATATTTTTCTAAATGCTTCTTTCCTCATCTATTTGCCGCAATACCTCTTCATTTGTCACTTTATCCACCCGTCTGATTTTTAACATTCTCCTATAGCACCGCATTTCAAAAGCTTCTAATCTTTTCTTCTCAGATACTCCGATCGTCCAAGTTTCACTTCCATATAAAGCGACACTCCAAACATACAGTTTCAAAAATCTTTTCCTGACATTTTAATTAATTTTTGATGTAAACAAATTATATTTCTTACTGAAGGCTCGTTTCGCTTGTGCTATTCGGCATTTTATATCGCTCCTGCTTCGTCCATCTTTAGTAATTCTACTTCCCAAATAACAAAATTCTTCTTCCTCCATAATCTTTTCTCCTCCTATTTTCACATTCAGCGGTCCATCTTTGTTATTTCTACTACATTTCATTACTTTTCTTTTGTTCTTGTTTATTTTCATGCGATAGTTCTTGCGTAGGACTTCATCTATGCCGTTCATTGTTTCTTCTAAATCCTTCTTACTCTCGGCTAGAATTACTATATCATCAGCAAATCGTAGCATCTTTATCTTTTCACCTTGTACTGTTACTCCGAATCTAAATTATTCTTTAACATCATTAACTGCTAGTTCCATGTAAAGATTAAAAAGTAACGGAGATAGGGAACATCCTTGTCGGACTCCCTTTCTTATTATGGCTTCTTTCTTATGTTCTTCATTTATTACTGTTGCTGTTTGGTTGCTGTACATGTTAGCAATTGTTCTTCTATCTCTGTATTTGAACCCTAATTTTTTTAAAATGCTGAACATTTTATTCCAGTCTACGTTATCGAATGCCTTTTCTAGGTTTAGGTATATATTTATTTATACATATATATATATAGTGTGTGTGTGTGTGTGTGTGTGTGTGTGTGTGTGTGTGTGCGCGCTGCTGCTGCTGAATATAATTTAAAACAACAGAAACCTATCAGGTTTTCCATTGAAATATAAATTAACATTGTGTCATACATATGTTTTTCCATTCGTTAAAATGTGCTCTGAATCGTATATTAATATAACACTGATCTTGTTTGTGTACCATTTATGTTTCGCTATTCATAATTATGTTTACAATAAACTCATTAATAAGAATGTATATATATATATATATATATATATATATATATACGTTTTATATATAAAACGCTTGAATAAACGTTTGGTATTGTTGCCATTTCAGAACAATGATTATTGTTTTAAACTAATATTGGAACGTATAGAAGGAGATGTTCGGTACATGTGACGCGCTAAAAGTGAAGAAAAGAGGACCGATTATAATGGAACCCCCTACTCTTTACCGTCGCCATTCAACATACTAAAAGCGAAGAGAACTGAACGTTTTGGCAAGAGCAATTTCATTTGCATATTTGGGCTCGTAATCAACGTGGTCACGATGGTCGCATGAATTTTAATTACTCTCAGAGGTTGTGTCACACCGGGTGGTTGGTAGCTAGGCACTATGGAGGGATGGAGTCGGATGTGTCAGCGTGAGTAAGAGAACGGCGGTGGTGAAGCGGTGGGGTTCTGCTGCTACGATCCAGATGTGACACTACTACTATTCTAGGGTCTATAGACCCTTTACTCGCTTGTTTCTGTTATCCTTGCTCTTCCTTTACTTCGCGTTCTATTTCTCCTTTCTTACATTCCTTTAAGTTTCCTTTTTACCTCCTCTTCCTGATACTTTCTTCTACTGTTAACTTGAACATAACAATACTTTTTTGTCCTATCGGTTTTAGTGTTTCATCTCGTTCTACCGCCTATTTTATACCCTTATTTCCTAATTCTTCCCTTCCAGCTTTTATTATACTTATCTATTATTCAATGAGATAAGCGAAGTTAGCTGTTAGTACCTTTTTTTTTATAAATTAATTAAGATATTTATTAAACCTTTTAATACATCTCTCTAAAATTTCATTCTGCCTTAAAAATGTTAGTAACACAGTAGTGTAATACTATTTTAACAAACACAGTCATAATCTATCGATAAAATTAATAAAAAAAATACTAATAACAATTAAAAATCGCCTCACCTCTATATTCATCGCTTTCGGCCATTCAGAGCATATTATTAACAAATAATTTCATCTCCGTTTCATGTCCATCCATCTTCAATCTCTTCTATTTCCAGTTAAACCTTGAATTTTTAATAGATCCCGTTTCCTGTTAGATCATCTATAATTTAAAACTTTTGTAACCTCTCCGCTTTTCTCTTTTCACTTATCCTTTTAGCTTTGTTGTTAATAATTTTTATCTCTTGTGGATATTTTCCAAAAATTGGAGTATAAAATACTAAAAAAAAATATTAAGAATGTAAATTTAAGTCCAGTTTCTGTCGGTTTTAATATTTAAAACAAATATACAAATTTCTACTACGTCAAGGCACTAATAAAAATTTTTAGTAATTAAAAAATTATATTTCTGATGAATTGGATGGCTATAAAACTTTCAATAATTTTATTATACTTTGTTGGTAAGAGATAATTTTTAATTATTAACATTTTTTTATTGTTTTTATATTAGTTCATATTTATCTTATTTATTCCTGTGTAGAATGAAAAGAGGGGAAATTATTTGATTTAACTGCTTTTTAGGAATTAAATTAATTACTTCATCAATTAATTATCTTTTTAATTTAATTTCAGTATCTCGTATTTACAACATATAGATAATAATATTAACTTGTATTAAATTGAAGTATAAAAGAAAAAAAAAAATAATAATTTAAACTTTAATATCCATTGATATAAGATAAAAACGCTATAGCAGGTTTTCTGTCCTTAGACCAAGATGGGAAAATACGAACCGAATTCTATAAATACGACATTCAAAGTACAAAAATTATAATTTTGTGTTAATATCTGTAATTAAATTTATCTTGTTGTTAAAGAATATTAATTTTTTATTTTATTGAACTTAGATAGCACGTCCCGTAGTTATCTACTCTAATACAGGTGCCTTGAACTATATCTGTGACTATTCTCTTTTATTTCGAGATAAAACTTGAGTATTTAAAAGTCCCAGTTTCCAGTAGATCAGCTATAATTTTATTTTCTGGAATATCTCCTCTTTACCACATCCGCTGATCCTTTCACAGCTATTAAGCTGTCATGAAATAACCCGATAAAATTAGCTTTCCTACACTGAATTATTCTAATTAACCGTCTAATCTCGTTCATTCTTTTCATTACTTAATCATACATTCTGGCTCTCCATTTAATTAATCCCTTTCATCCCCGCATTTAAATTCCTCCACCCTATTACCTAGTTTCTATATTTTATCTAAATAATTCTTCCAACTAGTTAATGAGTTGAAAATACTCCCAATTCGTTAACAGAACATTTTTTAGGCCATCTACGTGGCTGAGCAGGTAGAGTCTAGACATTTCGTACGGAGGTCTCGAGTTGAAGCGAGTTCATGCTTGCTCATCTTTTCATATGCTACAATGTCCCCGAGCTAATGACTACAGCTGTTGAGGCTGGCTCTTTTATAATAAAAATTAATCATGAAGAAAATTTTTTTTTTAAATTTAGTAAATAAAATAATGTATGTAACAGTATTACGAAAATATATTAAAGTTATATAAACGAACAAGTAAATACATAAAGACTAGCCTTTACATAAGAATATCTAATACCAATCAAAAATAAGTAATATGCAATAATAATTGAAACAAAGCAAATGTTTAATTAAGCGAAAAATCAATTTAATTTAGTAGCAAATCTAAAATATTAAAAAAAATAGGTTTTGGATATTGAATAGAATTTTTTTTACATTCCCGGGGAATATATATATATCAAATTTTACCATTAAGTTGCATTGTTTCAACGTAATAGAAATTACATTGCCGGCCTCCGTGGCGCGAGTGGTAGCGTCTCGGCCTTTCACCCGGAGGTCCCGGGTTCGAATCCCGGTCAGGCATGGCATTTTTCACACACGCTACAAATCATTCATCTCATCTTCTGTACAGCAATGCTTAACTGCGGCCCCGGAGGTTAAAAAAAAAAAAAAAAAAAAAAAAAAATAGAAATTACATTGCTGTAAAGTAACAGCTGATAAGTAAAAAATGTCAGCTGATATTAACACTGGAAGATAATTTTTATTTATAAAATAATATCAGTTCATACAGCCGTTTTATTTTTTGCTGTTTTGTTAATTATTAGTTGTTATTTATTATTATTAATATTATAGTGAAGTTTAAAATTCGTTATGGTATGCATTATGAATGTTAAATGCAATAAAATTGTTCATGCAGTGCGTTTTATTGTTAACATGATTTTTCCGTCATCGTAACTTTGAATGCTTGTAACTTGGTAACAAAAGTCTTAACAGAAAAGCGGATTTCACCATTGTTTTTCTTGTAAAATTTTAAATCGAAATCACGTGTCATATGTCCACTTTCCTATTTAAAGAAATTAATTTTTAGTAAATATGGTGGATCCAAGATAGAGGACAAAAATCAAAAACCCGCCATAATTCAGGTTTTTTTAAAACTATTTAGAACCTCATTTCTACCTGCCTTCAAATATGCAATATAAAGCTGTTTCCATACTTAAATATTACCCGGTATATATAAATAATGGTAAAATCCATTATATAAAATATTATTTTTTTTAATAAGGCACACTGAAATACTTAAATCGTAAACGGTTAAACAAAAAAATAAAAATTAATATATCTAGTTTTGCAAGGTTGATTTAATAATTAAAAAATAAATATAAAATAACGAGCAGTTAATAAAAGAATTAAGTAGCATTACGGTTACATTAATTTTATATTATTATTATTATTATTATCATACAGTTGTTTCAATCTTTTACAAGATGTAGCCTCTTCAAGTCTAGTTCGACAAGTAAGCCTTCAACAGTTCTCAGCATGCTTGTCTGTCCTGCGACGTCCTCTGCCAGTTGATCAGCCACCCTTCTAATGCCTCTGGTGGCCTGCCTCTTGGGCGCCAGTCTCCACTCTGCCTCTTGGCTCTCTTGGACTTCCTTCAAGGACCGTCATCGCATCTTCTTGCAACGTGCCCTGTCCTTTGCCATTTCAGAGCTTTCACCGTTTTCATTATGTCATGCACTCTCGTTATGGCTCTTATGTCTTCCGCTTTTTTCCGGACTTTCCTTGTATAGCCTAGCATTGACCTTTCCGTGCTTCTTTGTGCCGTCCGAAGCTTTCCTTTCACGAACTCATTTAAAGTCCAGGTCTCGCATCCGTAGGCGAGTACTGGAAGAACACACTGATCAAACACGGTCTTTTTCAAGACCACTGGCATAGATTTCAACACTGTTTGATGTCTTTCAAATGATTTCTAGCCCATCCTGATTCTCCGGAAAATTTCAGGTCTGATGTTCCCTCTGGTGTTTATTATATGTATATTAAATGAACACAATTGAAAGTTTGATAAAACATTAACAAAATGAACATTACAGAATTTGACAAAATTTAACCTTTCCCTTTTTCCTCGTTCACTTCCCCATCCGTTTCCCCCTTGGTGACCATTTCCTTTCCCCATTTTTCCTTTTTACATTTTAATTTTTACCATATTCCATTTTCCTTTCCCCGTAACCCCTTCCCTTTCTCACTTTTCCTCCCATTTTTATTGTCTTCACCCATTTATCTTTCCCTTATTTCCTTTTCTCCTTCTTCTTTCCCACTTTTCTCCTTTCCACTTTCCATTTCGTTTTCCCTTTTTTTTCATTTTCACCTTCTTCCCTTTTACTTTTTTCGATTTATCCCTTTTCCGATTTTTCCATTTCTGCCTTTTTCCCTCGCGTAAATCGGTCCAATAGTTTTTTAGTCTATAGCGGACATACATATCGGAAACATTGAATGGAATCGTAAAATATTTAGTATAGCGTTTATTGCTTTTACGTCCAATAAATAGCGCTCTTTAAAAAAAAAAAAAAAACATATTTTTATCTGTCACAGGTGTGATATCTTAGGTATATAAATAATAGGTATATAAAAACACGCGCGTATTCGAATGCAATGTTGTGTGAAAATTTCAAAGGAATCGGTGAAGAAGGTTTGGAGATTTAAGATTTTGAACAAACGAACATATATAAATATTTTAATGCTCGTAATTTTGTAATTACCTTTTACATTTTTAAATCGACCTTGCCAAAATATATAATTTAACAATTAAAAAATATGAAGTTGTCCATACTTCAGAAAAAGTTCACAGAGCTTCGATATCCTGAGTAATATGGGTGTAAATATCTCTTTCATAACATACATCATCGGAAGGTTGCGACTAATTTTACATCGCTTATAGAATGCTTAATACGAAACAGATGTATTACATTTTAAATGCATCACTTTAAACAAAGTAGATGATTTTTTTTTCACAATTAAATTTATTTGGGAACGTGTTAAAAATATAATTAATTAATTAATGATTCAATAAAAATAATTATTAAATAATAAATTAGGAAAATTAAATCTAGCAGTTTACATAAAAAGAATTAAATCGTTTAGATGTTGTAAAGTAACAGAAGGAGAAAAAATCTAATGAAACTAGAGTGAGTTGGAACGGGAAATGTAAAGTTAAACGTTCAACGTAGCAGATCGCAGGTTTACATAGAGAGTTGCTACGAATTTTACCGGTGAATTTTAATTTTATATTAATTTTTAAAATTTAAAATAGTTAAAAGGGTAAAATTTACGCTTGACTTATGTTTGTATGAACGTTTTTCGTTTTTTCACCGTAGAACATGTTCTGAAAGTTTCTCAGTTTTTTCGTGGGACACTATATTAAGATAATGGGGAGAAGATAAATTAATTTGGAGTATATTTACCGTACTAATTTCAATAATACAATAAGAAGCGTTTTTATATTGTAACGCCTTATAATCCTACACCTGTATTATGAAATGAACGCTTATTTTATTCTGGTAGTCTATTTAAGTTTATTTGTAAAAATTGGCTCATTATTTTGCGCTTTCATGAAGTAATTAATTGTCTAAAATTTTAGTCTACACAACGTATATCTATAGTTCTGTAACTTATACAATATTAAATTTAATTAAAATACAGAAGTTTTTGTCGAGCACAGGTGGAATTCATATACGAATGACTGGAGTAGAGTTTAGCTAGCAAAGACAGGATAAGAAAGTTTAAGATGTCAAGCAGAAGTTTGCCGGTATGTTTGTAGGAGTTTGGGAAGGGCTGCCTTGTAGACCGGCGGGGGGCGGGGTAGCGGTAAAGAGAAACAATGCATCACACAAGTTTGAGATAGAAATGTAACGAATCATTGTCATCATCATCATTTTCATCGCCCTTCCCGGTTTTGGGGTGCAAATGAAACGATAGGGTAACAGTAGAAAGGGGACTGAAGTGTTGAGATTCAAACAAAATTGTTTTATAGCTAGAAGAAGTATAACAGAAGAGTAAAGTTAAGAATGGGGCTGCGGTAAATGGCGTTGAAAATGCGACAGTCATCGCTCCGTTAGAAGAAAACCTTTCTCCTCTCCTCTTCCTCCTATCGTACCGTCACTCTCTCACTGTATATTCCCTTTATACATATCTATGCATAAAAAACTACGTAAAAACAAACTTGAAAAAAAATCGTATAGAAGTATCTACCATCCATTCAAACCTTAATGGTGTTACAAAGTTATTTTTAAATACTTTTTAAAATGGAAAAATTATAACAATTCTTGTTGGTTTTTTTTATAATCAGTTTTACTCTTTGTTTTGTGTTTGTTTTTGTTGAAATTTATTTCTATAAGTTTTTCTTATCTAATTCTACAGTTATCGTAAAATTCGTTAATGTTATTGTATACTTGGTACCGCAATATTTAGGTGCAGTAAAATAATATATTAGATATGTTCTCATTATCTTATATTAAGTATTTTAATTTTTCTCAGTTTAATAATTAATGTCAGTTATGATAAATAAAATTAAAAAAAAATAATTTAATATTTCATTAATTTACTAAAATTCTGAATAATTATAATCTTCAACCTAAACGAATAAGTCAAGTTGAAAAGTGATCGTTTAGGTAGATTACAGTTAACGGTAAATTATTAGGTTCTGCTTGGACTCTTCGTAACTAGTGTATATTTTTTTTATCTTGTTTTAAATATTAATTTTTAAATTCCATTTTAATTTTTTAGGGAAAAGTATGGTAATCATGTCAAAAATATCGAGTTTTTTGCAAATCTTTACTTTTTAGGGTCCAACTTCATCTCGATTAAAAATATATATGTATGTGTACATATATGTACGTTTGTACGAATGTGTGCCGTAATGTATTTTTTAACTTTTATGCAGGATTGATCAATTCGATTATTATCAAATTTGGCTAAAATATTTCTATATATGAAACATTGATCGTATTAATTTCTTTACAAAATTCGTTAAAGGGTGGGTGAAATCGCGAAAAAACAAATTTCGATTTTTTTCTGAGGTTTTTTCTAGACAAAACCGCATAAAACAAATTTGTTACCTAAAATGCTTAAATCCATAAAGGTTTTTTTAAAAATCGTACACCACCCCTTAAAATTGAAATATGTTTTTTACACTTTTGCTCTATATCTATTCAGTTTAAATAGTTTTCAAAACTATTTTGAAAGTTTATATTTCATATAAGGAAATGTCTACAATTTATAGACATTTTAACATTTGACCCGGGAATTAAATGCAGAAAAGTTTATTGAAATTGCTCTTTTTCTTATTTTAGCCTGTATTGAAGGGATTGTTAAATTTAAAGAAAACTACTTATGCCAATTTGTTAAACTTAACCTAAATATAAATATTTTTGTAAAAAATCTTTCTTAAAATTTATTCCCAACCTATATATATATATATATATATATATATATATATATATATATATATATATATATATATATATATATATATATATATATATATATTTAGGGCTCTTAACTCTTTTTAATTTTTATTAACAGCCGGAAAAGTCATACAATACTTTGACAGCTTTTATTTTAATAATTTATGACCATAAATTATTGAAATAATTTATTCCGTTGTAGCAATTAATGATCATTTTTTCCATTATTGAAATTCGTTCAATTTATTATTTTGCGTTGAAAACATTCTCGTGCAGATTTACTGCAATTTATTTTATTACAATAACAATTTTATGTCGTATTCAATGTTTGAAACAAAAAATAAAAAATTCGATTTTTTTTTTAAAATGAAAATCTAGTTTTTGCTGCGTAGTCTACAAAATTTTTTTTAAAACATTAGGATGGAAAGATATGATGAATAATTTATTTTTTTTAAAAGATGAACTTTACAGAAAAATAATTGAAAAAATTCTTATTATAACATATAAAAATGCATACAAATACATCTTTAATAAGATAATATTTTTCAATCCTTTTTACCAGAATTTTATTTCTACACCCTGCGATAAATTAAGATTGAAAAAAAAAATTTTTCATCGTATGAGAACGTTGTATTTAGATTATAAGACGTATTTTTTCTTTTAATATTTCAAAAAGTAGTTTTAAAAAAATTGGCCAAATATTGCATGACTTTCCGGTTACGCCGGTCAAGTTTTCATTATCAAATAAGATTATGCATAAAAATTTCAAATTTCTAATACAATAATTTATTTATTTTTCATAGAATTCTTACTTTGTGGGAAACATTTATTTATTAAGAAGTGATCCCTACCAAAAATGATTAATTAATGAAAGAATTGTTTATTAAAAGAATAAAATATAAATTTTATGGAAGCAATGAAAAAGTTGCTTCTTATTTTCCGTCCAGAATGTAAGAAAGCTAGCTGTCGAAGGTAATTTAAGTGAAGACCAAAATTCAAAAAAAAAAAAAATCTTAAAAATAAAAATTAAAAGATTTAGAGCAAAAAAACAGAATATATCATTTTTAAGAGGTGAGATTTGAAGAAAGATTTTTATAAAATTATTCATATATAGGTTAAACTTAAAAAAATTTGTTTAAGTAAAGATTTCTCTAAATCTAACATCCCGTTTAATAGAGGCTAAAATTAGAAAATATTCAAAAAACGTTTTGAAACATTAATATACCCAGCAGCATTCCTGATGTCTTGGGTAATGATGGCAGGGTTTTGGAGCGAATGTTTCTCTTTTTGCATAGTACTGGGTTACTGCAAAGGATTTAATATACTTATATATGTTTTTCTGTAAGGAGAGCTTTTTAATAATTTTATCCTTTATTTTCGATTTGATTTTTTAGTTCTATGTGTTTAATTTTACTATCTGGGGTTGGATTTTTGCACAACCCATCAGAGTTAGGTAAGTTTTTATACTTTCTTTATTCTATTATTTTATCTTTAATATTTTATCAACTTTGTCTGTGATATTAGTTTTGGGTTTTATTTTGCCTTCTTGGCTTGTTTTAGTAAATTTTTATTATATGATTAATACTACATTTGCACCTTGTATAGCTTATTATTTCGGAGTTATATTACCCTTTTAATAATACCTACCGGGCGATGATAACGCCCAAGCGTTTTTCGCCCACAAACAACAAAAAAAAAAAAAAAAAAAAAAAAAACGTTTTTGCAATTTAGGTCCAGAGTTTGTAATTTAAAAAAAAACTGTAGATATTTCATGAGCTCTTTATACGATGTATAAAGTTTTAATAAATGTTTGAAAATATATTTAAAACGAAGTGCAAAAAAACAAAACACATTTCAGTTTTTTTACAGATAGGGATGATATTTGAAAAAAAAATCTTTTAATTATTTATATATGCATTGTAGGTAGCAAATTTGTTTTAATAACGTTTTCTGTAAAATTTCTTTAAAGAAAATTGAAATTGTTTTTTTCAAGATATATCCTCACCCCCCTTAAAAAAATTATACGAAGAATGTCCCATAAATATTCGAGCCAAATTTGAAAAAAATTTGTCAGTCCTTTGGTATTAGCTAACAGCAGTAGGACACAAACACATACATACTTACGCACATACATTTGTTTTTTATTTGATGTAAATAAATTCGTTGGATCCTAGAATATAAAAATTTACTAAATACACGGAACTCCAATTTTAAAATGATCATCATACTTTCCCCTTTCACCTGGAAAGTCAAAATTATTCAACTGCAATTCATAATAGATTTAAAAATAAATAGCCATTTCTGAATTTGACGACCTGATAAACTTTTTTAATTTACATTTTTATTTATGTTCCAGTAGGAAATTTTTAAATTAAGAATTATCTACTTAGACGTTAAATAGGTACGTACCAAATATTCGCACGCGTAAATGTTATTTCTTATTCTTCTACCAACATACAGTTTATAACCGATAACTTATAATTAAATAAACTGATTTATGATATATTTTATAACGATCGTTACACTGACAGGTATGTATGAAAGAGTTAGTAATATTCTAAGAAAACGGAGTTTTGAATAGCATCGTATGTGTCAAATTAACGATGATAAATAATGTGCTAATGGTTGGATATATTTCCTTTTATTAGTACTGTTATTATCAGTATTAATGTTATTTACTTAGTTCTCATCTAACGATTGTATAATAATAATAATGATCGTTGCATAATAATTGTGATTGTATAAAGAATTTATGGAATCTAATTAGAAATGTATGTTATTCTGTACATGAGAGTTAACGTGAAATAGTATGTAAAAGTATATGTAGTGGGATAAACTTCCTTTTCTTTCGATAGTATTTAATATCGACTGCAAACATCAGTAAGCATCAAAGAACCGTTGGCTACAGAAGAAGTATGTTGAAGTTTCTAGTGTTGTGTTTTGTCGTAACGGGAGGTGTATTGGGGGATGATAGTGAAAGTAAGGGTACAGTATACAAAATCAGTGATGCCGACCGACCATCAGAACAACACAAACTACCATTAAAAAATGATGATGAAAAAAACAAAATAAACGCGGGCTTTTTGATGTCGGCAGCTACGGTCATAGTTTCGGCCACGAATCATCCGGCATAGACGAGCATAATATTGGATTCGAAGGACATCACATTTCCGATGACCATCACATCTCTCACCAACAATTCGTACTGCATCACGAGGATGGAAATCACATCTCAAATGATCATCGTATTTCACATGACCTCGTTACGCCCCATCATGAGGTAACTAAAACAGTGACCTTAACCAAAGAAGTTCAAGTGCCTTATCCGGTGACAGTCGAGAAGAAAGTTCCGGTTCCAGTCGATCGACCGTATCCGGTGCATATACCAAAACCATATCCAGTACCGGTCGAAAAACATATACCGGTTCCGGTTAAAGTTCCCGTACCGCATCCTTATCCAGTAGAAAAAGCAGTACCATATCCAGTTAAAGTTCCAGTCGATAGACCGTATCCGGTGCACATCGCGAAACCATATCCAGTCTACGTCGATAAACCTTATCCAGTACCTGTCGAAAAGAAAATTCCTGTACCGTTTAAGGTACCGGTCGAAAGACCGTATCCGGTACATGTACCAGTAGAGAAACCAGTACCTTATCCCGTTGAGAAACCGGTACCTTATCCAGTTAAAGTTCCAGTCGATAGACCAGTACCAGTCCATATAATAAAACCTTATCCGGTTCATATTGTTAAAGCGTACCCGGTGCCTTATCCAGTTAAAGAGCAACACTCAACAGATCATGAAAATATTTCTCTAGATGGACATCAACATCATACAGGACATCATTTCTAGTCATTGAGATCTAATTCAATTCATCTTGCAAGAATTTCAGTTGAAATTTTATTTAAATATAATTAGTGTAATGTTATATTTGTAATGAACATATTAGGTTTTATCAATGAAATAAATCAAAATTTTTATAACATATTTATTTTTATTTTTTGTGGTTATCATTTTGTTTATTTTATTTTATTTTTTTTGGAATGACAACTTTATATATAATCGTAAATATATTATATTTTTAAGGAAATTGCATTCGTATGCTTTTTTTATGCATACGAATTTTTAATGCAATTATGAATTTTTTAAAACGTTTCTGTGTAAAGTCTTACGTTTACAGATGTTACAAACGATGTAGCAAGCAAGTAAGCGGAACAACACGAGCGTGCACATAAATTTAAAGTATTTTCACGCAAATAAACAAGAAATTGATTGAAAAACTTACCTTACCTTTCGTTAGCAGTCTCTACACATTATTTTTTATACAAAATTTTACGAGGTAGAAGATTTTTAGCGATTACATTTTTATTATAAACAAAAATTAATGCTTTTAATGATTTTTTTATTTTATTTTTTTAATATTAATAAAAAATAATATTTAACATTTTCATTAAAATAATAAATATTAATGCCTATTAAATAAATATTCTAAAAAAGATAGGGAAACGTAATATTTTTTGGTCTCAAAATAAAATTTACAGTTGTTACTATCATTTACAATATGTTTTGATCATTTAAAACCACATCCTGAGAAGATTCCAATGACGCTCCTCAAAAATTACATACTAATATTCCTATAGAGAACATTCAATGAAAGTATGCACATAAAGTCAGAGAACAGTACTGTTGTACAATCAGTACAACAGGTAGCTCAGCACAAAACAAAAAATCCCTTTCGGCACGCCGGAAGACGGAGGTAGATTTCACCGGTGCTAAGTAGGGGATAAAAAGGATTTCCACCTTAAAGTTAAGAAAAACTTCAAATTTACTTAATACGGCAATGAAAAATGTTTCACGTGAAGCAAACGTGAAGCCCCATCTTCCTAAAATTCCAGCAATGTTTTGGTCATACCTTCCCGTAAGGGTTGGTTATATCAAAAATTGTTTGAGACAAAAGTTTTAGGTAATATTTAGAAATCTAACGATCACTCTAAACCGATTCGATGCTGTGTCTATTAAGGGTGGTGTGATTTTTTGTCTTCAAAAGCCCATTTTTCTACCTTCTGGGCCAATTGTTGGTGATGTCAAAAAATTTACATACATAAGTTTTAGGTCCTTATCCAAAGAATAGTAAGAACTTTAAACAAATTCAATATTTTATTTAATCAGAAAGTTATAGCGATATTTTGTATTTTTCTAAAAATCCCCTCAATTTCCACCACCATGGTTCAATTTTGGCCGTTAACAAACCGTCCGAGATTATGGGACGACTTATTTTTAAGGAAAAATTTCAAAGTAATTGGCGCAAAATTACGGCAGTTATCGTGTTCACAACAAAGTAATATATATATATATATATATATGTATATATGTATAAACTTTTGAGCTGACGGTGGTTTTGGGGTCTGGGAGATGTGATACCTGAAGATATGTCGAAATTTTCCGGAAGTTGAATCATGGTACCCGTTACAATAGTTAGCTTTCTTATAAAATCTACCTAAATCAATCATAAGGATTAATAAACAAGAGAAATTATTAAATATCGAGATAATAATTAAACTACAATTAATAACGAATGAATAATAACTTAAACTGAACGAAGTGAAACAATGATATGATGAATAACACTCAATTGATGCAGGTCAAACTCAAATCACATAAAGTAACCAATGTCCAATTAGTGGAATCGTTTTTTAGTCTTCTGTTGTCTTCACTATTGTCTAGAAGGTTAAATAAATATTTAACCTGGTTGTTTAGCTGCAGTTTATACTTTTTATCGAGTCGCTATACTATTTTCAAACATACGGTAAATCCAGTTATTCGTGGATTTCACTGTTTCTTACAAACCAAGGCGGTTCTGTTATGCTTCTCATTAATTTATTTTGGAATCGCTGTACTATCTCGACGTTGCACTTCCAAGTAGTACTCCAAAGCTGGACGCAATAGGTTCAAATCGGTTTCAGGATCGTTGTATATAATAACTGTTTGTTAGATAGTGAAAGCTGTGATTTCCTGCTCAGCAACCGTTACATTTCCTGAAAGTTAATATTCAGTTGTTTTCTGTTTTCTCTTATGATCACATGTCGATCAAAATGAAGACCAAGGTACCGTACATTTTGAGCATACCGGTATGAAGACACCATTGTGGTGGATTCGTGGGCAGTCTCCTCTCCTCACTGCGAATGTTACGCGATTCAAAACTTCGCAAAACAATAGAAAAATATTATTTAGATTTTTCTTTCAGAAATTTTTATTTGTTTTCTTTTTTTTAATTTATCGTTAAATGAAAAAGTAGTAACTTTGTTCTTTGTTATGAATTTATAATTTTTTAATTATTTTAATTAGTTCAGATATTAATCGTTTTTTATTTCCGGTGAGTGTAAGAATACCTAAGGCTTAAGCGAGTAATATTATTAATTATACGTGCGCAAATTGTAAATTTCACTTTTACTGCTTAATAATCACTAGAATTCGGTGAGGTTGGTATATTAATTTACCGCAGTATACTTGATTCATTGTAATAGGCAATTAGAAACAACTTTACTCTTCAGTTTCCCTCGTTTAAGCCTGTCATTGTTTGCTATTCTTGGAAATGTTTGTTACACTTTTATTTGGATCCGGTAATTCATATGAGGTTTCTTAAAATCGATTTGTTTGTGCCTAACATTTATAAACTAAAGGAAGACTGGGTAAAATGTCTTTTATGCCACAATTTTTGCTTTTCAATACAGTAAAATCGCATTTCTTATTTTCACCTCACCCCCTTGACCATTTTTCAAAGATTCATTCGCCTGTACATATCTATAAAAATGTTTAAAGATATAATTTTTTGAAGCTCTCAATAAATTGTTTTGTCTTAATAAATTTCGAGGTTTTTAATAAATTATACAATTTACGTACAAAAAATAAATAAATTTTGTTATAGTACTTCATTTGTAGCTAAACACATATAGATTTTCAAATTAAATTTTGAATTTTATACAATAATTCACGCGTATTGCATATAGTATATTTTGTTGGTCGCTAAATTATTGTAATCGAGTATATTTGTCAAATCCGTCCAAGTAGAAATATATAATTGATTTAGCCTCCGTTGCAATTATCTGTTCAGCTCGCAAATCAAACATCATACGGTACTATTAATTGAATTAAACGTCGGTTTATGAGAGGGTAACTTCGTGTAATGTACTGTATCTGTAGGATACGCAACGCATGATGGGTGGAACAGTTGTATTATTTGTGAATGAATACTAGTTACGAAACAAAGCTACTATTTCTCTTCCTGCCTATACCCTGTTTCTGCTTCCTTCCCTAATGTTCGTACATGTATGTAGAAACAAACCCTTTCATATAAACAACGCAACATGTTTACGCTATACTGGACGGAACAAATATTAATTTGCATCGTGTAATCGGGTTTTATTTATTTGTTTACAATTTTTTTCCCAATATACTTTATTAATAAGTATACATAAATACAGCGACTGATATTCGTTTTTTTATTTTGAAATTCAACATTTTTAAGTTTAAACGTGTACTTTCAAACTAAATATTTTAATTTGTTTAAATTTAACAATTACTCTATTCTCATAAAAAAAATTAAATTATAAATTAAATAAGCCATCTTTTCTTTACATTTCTACTTTTTGAAGTCGAGCAGTCAACAATTCAAAAATACCGTCAATTTCTAACTGTAAATTTGGCGTTGAATCCAAAAACCTAACAAAATTTTTTTTAAATAATGAAAGATATTCTTTTTAGTTTTTGGGGTGTTTTTATTTTTTAAACCGACATTTTTTTTTATCAAAAGGATATTCATAAGAAAAATCACGCTTATTATAGAGAGCCTGGCTAATTTGAAAATTACCATTTACAGAGAAATTATATTATGTTGAATTATAATTATATTAATAGCAGTCATTTTGCAGTGCGCCCAGCAAATTGTAACATTATCACGCAATCTATAATCGGCCTGATATTTGCAATATTACTTATAATTATAAATGTAAATTTAATGTAACCAAACTAATTTAAGCTCGCTTCGCTCGCTAACCTTAATGAGTGAATATAGGTTAAGTTAAGTTTGGTTAAATTATATTCATAATGTCTCTGCAAATGGTAATTTACCAAATAGCCGAGCTCTTATTCCAATTTGCCTACAACACACACAAACACACACACACACACACACACACACACACACATATATATATATATATATATATATATATATATATATATATATATATATATATGTATATATTGTGGTTTCTACGAGTCTGTTACTCTTTTACACAAAAATTACTCAACCGATTGAGCTAAAATTTGATAGATTTTTTTGAATTAAACAGGCTTTAATTGTTATTGATCAGTATTATTTTCACACGCATGAGGATAGTAAACACACTGGGTATCCATGGAGTGGAGCTCCCTGGTTACATAGGAAGGTCGAGCGAAACGAGCCCTGACTGGCTAGTTTTTGTATAAAGGTTAATCTGTATTTTACTCAGTTAACTTTTTTTTTATTTTATATATGTATATATATATATTTATTTATGTAATTGAACGTAGAGCGCATAAGTATTTTGGTTATCGACTATACATCATTATAATACAGTCATATCCGAAAAAAATTTAATGTTTCATAAAAAGAAGTCGACCCCTTTAATTATTTGGAAGACGTTACAGCAAGAGTACCATTAGAATTGTATGTACAAAAAAGAAAAGAGTCGTCGAAATCTGTACATTTAGCAAAGTTTAAGACTCTAACATACGTTTGAGGGTCAGTCAAAATCATGTACAATTTTCGTTCTACACTTGTTTTCATACAAGTAGGGGCCCAAAATGTACATCATTTTTCTTCCCTTATCAATGTTCTTGGTCCAGCTATCCACAAGCTTGCTTATTCATTCCAAGAAAAACGTTTTCGGTTCGTCGCGTAGCCACTTTTGCATTATTTATGCACATCTATATCTGTGAAAAAAAATCGACGACCTTGCAAAGCATCCTTGAGCGACGCAAACAGATGAAAGTTAAAGGAAGCAAGATTTCGGCTGTTGGGAGAGTGTTCCAGTACCTCAGAATTCCAATTTGTTTTCGACAATTTTTTCGACAACAGACCTCGGCATTTGTTGCCAATTGCTGACTACAGCTTGTTTTTAAAGATTTCACTGTAACTCGCACTGTTGGTCGTAGTCTCTTTTCCGTGAAGACTTCATGGAAATCATTCTCTGAGCTTGATGAATCTTGTCTTTCGTGGTGGAGGTTGACGGGCATCCTGTTCCCTGCGTCACAATCGTACGTCCACTTTTAAAATTATCGACAAACGAAAAATCATTTTGACGTGATAATGCACTGTTCCCGTATTGTGATAAAAACCTATGATTAATTTCAGCCCCTTCATTAACATCCGTAAAAGATTAAAATCTAACCGCAACACTTCACAGTACTCTTTTATGTATTAGTTCATGAAGAAATTTGGAAAATATTTTCTGAAACTAAGCAAATACAAACATACAACACTTTTTTAATTATTTATTTTTATTTTTTTTACATTTTTTCATTTAAAATCTTTTGTTTATTTTTTTATCATTTTAAATCAAACAGCGAACGTAATAAAAATGAAATGGTTCAGAAAATTACGTAGTTCATCATTGGGGATTAAAAAAAATTTGATACTTATCATTCTTTAAAGCGTATCTTTATAATTTTATTTATTTACAGTACGATGTATAAAACTTATATGGAACTTTAGAAAGGTTAATAATACAGATAAATTATACTATATCCATATTTTTGGCCGTTTTTCAATTAAAAAGTTTTTAAAACCATGTAATAAGTAATATTTTTAACACAAAAATTACTTTTTAGAGGAGATATCAACATTTGAATTTTAAGGATTTCATGTATTATTATATTATTAAAAAAAAATCTGGTATCCCGCATTATTTCAGTTAATAAAAAAATGCGACATATTTCCTAGCATACAGTGTAGTAAGAATATATTAGAAGTTTGTTATTTGTATTATATATTTAAACGGCTAATTTAATTGGAAAAAATAGATTAATACAAAACAAATCTAGTATAGGACTCTTCCATTTTCCTCTATACACTTATCGCTCAATATATTATCAATAGGAAAGTCGAATTATCCTTCAGCCTGATGGAATATTTTTTATATTATAATTTAGGTAAACTTACAAAATTATTATTGATTTATTTTTTATTATTATAACTGACAATTCCGTTCAGAACCCCCGAAATGCTTTAATGTGTTAACGATAAATGTGACTGTTTTGTAGTTTTAACTGTACAGTTTTATATTGTTATTTTTAAATTTAACAAATGTTTTGCTTTTTTTATTAGGCTGTATATTTTTGAATTGTCAGTTGTTTTAAACTTTATTGTTTTTACATTCTTAAATCTTTTTTTGTTTCAATTTTTATTTATAATCGGTTACATTTTTATATAAACCTTATGTAAATTGTATTATATACATACCCATTGAAAAGGAATTCCCATTGAAATTCCTCAAGAATTCGGTAGAACATAATTAATTTAATTTTGAAGAAATTTTCTATTAGTAGTATAGTCGAAAACATTAACAGTAACAACAATCATAAAAATAGCAGATCGATGAAAAACTTAGAATAAATTAAATACGAGAGTGAAATGAAGACAGAAACGGAGAGGAAGGGACGGAAAGACTGATTAATGCAAACCACCCGGCGGGTGTAATTACACTTTGGAGTTACTTAGGTCCAGGAAGTGTAGCCACCTAAGTCTTAGCTCACCATTGTCTACGAGGTTTACCGCCAAGCGGTTAACGTTGTCATTTAGCCGAGGTTTATAATTCAATTTGAAACGTTGTATTTCTTCCTTGACGTACCGGAGATCCAAATATTTGTGAATTTCCACTTTTTAGCGAATCACGGCGCCTCAGATATACACATCGGTCGTTTGATTGAAACCGCTGTATTATTTCAAAATTTGACTTCCTTGTCGTGCCCCGTAGTTGGATGCCGTTTATCCATATTGGTTTCGAAATAGCCGAGTATAAAGTAGATTATTAGACATAGATAACTCATACCTCCTGCACAGCAACTAGTACATTTTGTTGAACTTCATGTAAAATTGCTTTCTCTTCTACCTCACATAAACCTTCCGCGTCAAATGACGATCCAGGTGAAGAATCTGGGTCGTCCAATTAAAATTTTACATGTAATAGAAATTTATGATGCATAGTCATGCATCAAAAATCTTAACTAGAATTCTATACAGAAGAATTGAGAGGAGAGTGGAGGAAGTGTTAGAAGAAGACCAATTTGGTTTCAGGAAAAGTATATGGACAAGGGAAGCAATTTTAGGCCTCAGATTAATAGTAGAAAGAAGATTAAAGAAAAACAAACCGAGATACTTGGCGTTTATAGACCTAGAAAAGGCATTCGATAACGTAGACTAGAATAAAATGTTCAGCATTTAAAAAAAATTAGGGTTCAAATACAGAGATAGAAGAACAATTGCTAACATGTACAGGAACCAAACAGCAACAGTAACAATTGAAGAACATACGAAAGAAGCCGTAATAAGAAAGGGAGTCCGACAAGGGTGTTCCCTGTCTCCGTTACTTTTTAATCTTTACATGGAACTAGCAATTAATGATGTTAAAGAACGATTTAGATTCGGAGTAACAGTACAAGGTGAAAAGATAAAGACGCTACGATTTGCTGATGATATAGTAATTCTAGCCGAGAGTAAAAAGGATTTAGAAGAAACAATGAACGGCATAGATGAAGTCCTACGCAAGAACTATCGCGTGAAAATAAACAAGAACAAAACAAAAGTAATGAAATGTAGTAGAAATAACAAAGATGGACCACTGAATGTGAAAATAGGAGGAGAAAAGATTATGGAGGTAGAAGAATTTTGTTATTTGGGAAGTAGAATTTCTAAAAATGGACGAAGCAGGAGCGATATAAAATGCCGAATAGCACAAGCTAAACGAGCCTTCAGTAAGAAATATAATTTGTTTACATGAAAAATTAATTTAAACGTCAGGAAAAGATTTTTGAAAGTGTATGTTTGCAGTGTCGCTTTATATGGAAGTGACGATTGGACGATTGGAGTATCTGAGAAGAAAAGGTTAGAAGCGTTTGAAATGCGGTGCTGTAGGAGAATGTTAAAAATCAGACGGGTGGATAAAGTGACAAAATGAGGTATTGCGGCAAATAGATGAAGAAAGAAGCATTTGGAAAAATATAGTTAAAAGAATAGATAGACTTATAGGCCACATACTAAGGCATCCTGGAATAGTCGCTTTAGTATTGGAAGGACAGGTAGAAGGAAAAATTGTGTAGGCAGGCCACGTTTGGAATATGTAAAACAAATTGTTAGGGATGTAGGATGTGGAGGGTATACTGAAATGAAACGACTAGCACTAGATAGGGAATCTTGGAGAGCTGCATCAAACCAGTCAAATGACTGAAGACAAAAAAAAATGTAATAGAAGAAATCCAATACCTTACGCTTTCAGCATGCGAAATTAAAATGCCATCAGGTTGACCCGTGGGCAGTCTGCTCTCTTCATTGCGATATAACATGGCTCGACTTAGCTTGATCAATCTTCCAGCCACCTCCTAATATTATATTTAATTCGGATTGTAGATTATTTGAGGCCACAGTTTGATTATTATCACCAACCAGAATAGTTGTGTTTTCGGCAAAAATAGTAATTCATAAATTATAGTTTAATTTTAATGACGGTTTGTGTTTGCATCTGTGTTTTAATGTACTGTACTTTTTAGCACTAGGTAATTTTTTTTTATCAAATGAGTTTAAAATGTAAAAGTTTCTTGTAACATGGGTTATTCATTTCATTAAAGATACATAAATATTTCATAATAAAATACCTAATATTTTATTCATATAAAGGAAATTTTTTTTTCAGGCCTAATAGAAATGGAATACAACAAATAACAATATTATAAAGCTGTTCATATTCGAACCACGACCAAAGATGTTAATTAAGAAGGTAAATTTTTTTACTAGCTAAACTATAAGTTCATATTGATTAATTTTTTTTTCAAATTGTTCTTATAGACCAATTTAACATATAATGCAAAACGTTCGCTAATAATCACTCATCTTCTAATGCATTTATTTCACATGACTATTTCTCTTATAACTCGTTCTGTTATGATTAGTTTTGTTCTTAAATTAATAATTTCCGGTTTTAGTGTTTGGTACAGTTGGCCGTAAAGTATAATGTTTAATATATTTATTTTATTATTTTTATTACAGTAATTTATTTTTAATTATTACTTTTACTTCTACTTGCTATGCATTTTATTATAGTCTGTTATAACGTGAACATGATTTTTTTTTTGTTGTAAATTTTAATAATTATTTATTATAATTTTAACTATGAACTTATTTACATTTTTTAAGTGCTGTAATGCGCTTATTGCAGTATATCAATAGATATGAGAATATTTATAATAATTTCAATCAGTGTCATTTTTTAGATAATTATAGTTAAGTTTTAATTTAATAATTTTCTTAAAATTAATCTATCTCCCTGATCAAAATTCACACGTAAAATTTTTATGTGGTTTTTAATAGTTTTATTGAATAAATAAATAGAAATTTGTTAAAAATTGAATTTAGGAAACAAATCTATATTAAAATTTTTATATTAAGTCTTAATATAAAAAGTAATTAGTTATTAGCTTTAAATTAACTATTTACTATTAATTTAAAAGAATATGTTATGTCACTGGATTTATAATCGGATTTACCAAAAAAAACCTTCTTATAGGTCTGACGTCTACAGTTAATATTAAATTAATTTTAATTTCTGACGTCAGCTTCATTTGCATTTATTTCGGGCGTGGTATGGACTATTTATTATCTTTGTACCACTTTAGTACGACGAAGTTTACTTTAAAGAAAAGGAATGTAATTGAGAATTTTTTAATTTTTACTTTTAATATGATCTCATCGGTTATTTTTTCATCATAAACTTTAAAAAACCATTACCTAAATAGGCAATATTCCGTTCCACTTTGACGGTTATTTTGTTTTAACATAAAAGCTTTGTTACTTAATCCTATGCAGCTATCTGGATGTTCGCTTCTTATGACTTAACTACAATCAAGAAACGTCTAAGTTTTTTGATAACTCAGGAGTTCCACAGAGTTCAGTTCTGGGACCGGTGTTATTGCTGGTCTACACTGCTAACCTGTCTAACACAAAATGTATTACAGTTGCGTCATATACAGATGGCACGGCAATCTTGGTGGTCGACGGTAGTCCGATATAGCCTCGAAAAATTACAATTCGCACAGGATAATAACAGTGTTTGGCTGTGTAAATGGATAATACGGGTAAATCCGGCAATGTCCAGCCGCGTAACCTTCATGATGAGAAGAGAAGACTGTCCTGAAGTTCATTTAAACGGTACCGGAATACTCGTGCTAAGAAGGTAAGATATTTGGGTCGTTCATCCCAAATATCTTACCTTAATATCGGCGATCAAGACACTTGTTCACCGTTTAACTTGGAAATGTCATGTAAGAAAGAAAAAGAGACTGAGTGACATTACATTTACTGTGAATGGATGTAATGGATATTGGGTAAATAATCAACTTTTTTTCCTAAGTACTGCTATACAAGGCTTTCTTGAAATCGGTCTGAACTTACCGAAATAAACAATGTAGGTACAACTAGTAACAGCAATGTGGTGATCATTCAACGGTTCCAGAATAAAATACTACGGAACCCAACACGAGCGGCGTGGTTCGCGAATAATACTGAGATACACAATTACATACGAATTCTATACGTTTGAGAAGTTGAACTCCTAGTTTCGAGATATGTGTCCAGGCTGGAGAAGCGCGTTAGTCATCTAGCTTTCAATTTACGTGACAGTAGTGAAACGTTAGGTGGCTAAAAAGACTCCATGTACTTGATCTTGGTTGTTGTACCGTTATGATGATAGGGTTTTTTGATGATGCCGCCTCTTATAATTGTTTTTATCTTATTTCCGGTTATTCAAATATATCCTACTTGTGTATCAGATTTTGATTAAATTTTTAGAAGTATGGTGTGGCGAAGTATATGAAGTTTGTTTTGAAAGGTGAGTAATGCCTATGTAGGATTTTATCAATTCATTATTATTCCTGTAGAATAAGAGTTCTGACACTATCAAATATTGTCAAATTATTTAATAGTTATTAGTTTCCTTATTGATTCATATTCATTTTTTTATACTCATTGAGAATTACCATTGATTGATCCTATTTCAAGTGATAGTCTAATCATACGACTTATATCTTCAAAATGGAAGCCGATTGTAAACATATGAATTAACAAAAAAAAAATTTTTGATTCTTTTATTCTTATGTATACATTAATATAATGGGACCCATCGGGAAAATGTATGTTGGTAATGAGAATTTATAAATTGAAACTTAACCGTCAGCTACCATTTACTGGAGGTGAAGGTGGGTCCCACTGAATCGTAAAAAAAAATTGTCGTAACAGCTGATCTATCATAATTACTACTCCAGAAAATTATTTCGATATAAACATTTTAAGCAGATATTTTCAAGCTTTTTTTAGATATATATATATTTTTTTTTCTTTTGGAGGATTAGTTCAACTGTAATATTAGTTTGACGTCAAGTTGTCGCCTTCATTTAAAGTTTTCATCTTGAAACTTCCAGTATTAACTTCTGCTCTTAATGTATTTGACTGAAAAGAAATAACTTTATGAACTCAATTTAAGGAAAATAAAGCTATTAATCCATTTGAATAGAAAAAAAAGAATAAAGAAGACGCTTTCCTTTTATTCTTTTCTCTTTTTTATCGATTGAAAAACTTTAATGAAATGCAGAAGGATCTATATCCTTTGTGTTATTACTATTATTATCGAAACGGATATGATAATCTTTTCGAAGTATCGTATCTTTATATTATAACCGTGTTTACTCTCTTTCATCAAAACCTTTTTAAAGTAGTTCTAATTTATTTTATTATCAAAATTCATATTTTTTAGTTAGATATTTAAGAATCCAATTTTATGAAAAAACAAAAATTGTAAATGTAAAAAACGTAATAAAAGGATATTATAAAAATTAATGTATAATGATACCATATAGTTGTACGACCTATTTGCCTCTAGCAGGAACGTAAATCGCTATCTTTTTATAATCGAACAAACTGTTATTAAAGATAAAAACAAGATTTTTTTTTTAAATTCATATTAAGATGAAAATTTAATGTCATATGATTATATAATATGAATATATATGATATATGAATAATATGATATATATATGAAATAATAAGGCCCATCAAAAAAATTAGCTTAATATATTTATTACTTTTATATATTTTTTCCCAACGGGTTGGTCTAGTGGTAAGTAAACAGCTCATTTTCAAAGTCGATGGTTCTGAGGTTTAAATCCTACTAAAAGTGGATACCGGTGTACTTTGGTGGTTGGGGTTCAATTAACTACACATCTCAGCAATGCCTGGCCTAAGTTTATTCAAAACTACACCTCATTTACAAATCATACATATTATTCTCATCTCATTGGAACGTTACGGTGGGAGGGGGAGGGTTGCTCATAGTTCACTAGTTGAACAGATTGCAACGTATACATTAGGAATAAAAAAAAAATGTATAAATATTTGTTTTTCAACCAGTACTATAAGAAAACAAATTATTTTATAAGTGTATAAGTGTTGGTATCTCTGAAGTCTATTAGCTGTTTTTTAGTAGGAGTTATTCTAAATTTTACGTAGGAGTTAATTCATAAATTTCTTTGGGTTATTATTTTCTTGTAGTAAAAATCCTACTAGGGAATTATATCTACATTGTTCTTCCAAAATTGTGTTCAAAGAGAGTGAGCAGCTCGTTTGCTTCAGTTTGGCGGTCTAAGCTCAGAAATTTCCTTACAGATAATTCGAAATGATCAATCATGAAATATTTCTTTTTCGTCGCATTTTAAGGAATAACCAAGCATAGCTGTACTATAGCGCTAGACGGGAAAGTATTCTAATCGGTCCAAAATTGGGCATATGGGGTTTTCATCGGATCTTGATGTTTTCTCACCAAAACGCGGTCTTTTTGGATGGAAATTTTCTGGATACTAATGTTTGTATGTACCTGTGATCGGTGTTAAATCATCTTATATCTCCAGAACTACTGGATCGATTTTGACCAAATTTTGTCAGATTACTTCTATCTATGGACATTGATGCCATTAAATTTTCAATTTAAAAGGTCAAGGGGATGAGGCTTTAGAGCATGGTCATCTTCAACCTCAAAATTTTGCTTAATGCCATATTTTTCTTACACACATCTGTTAATATTTTAAAAAAATAGTATTTACAAACCAAAATTTTGCAATATCGCACCACCACCCCAAAAAATTCTGTAAACTACATTGCTGTGGTGTGACGCTAGAGATGAATGGTAGAATTAAATAAATGAATAATATTTAAAGTGTAAAAAGGTAACTCGGTCTGGTTAGGTCTCGAACTCGATCGTCCGGTTGTCTCGGAAGCTGGTGCGTTAAGCTTCGCGGCCACACCTGTCTTCCGACCTTACAAGCGAAATTTGTTCTATGTAAGTTGTAAAATTACATTATATTAGTTAGTGTCAACCATCGCCGTCATTACCGTCTCACCTGCGCGAATTAAATACGGTATGGGCGCGCTTTAGTTAGAATCATTGAATTAAGTAAACGAAAAATATTGTATTTAAATAAAATGACATATATTTCAGATTACGTTGCGCGTGTAAGCCGTGTATCACAAACATCTGTGCTGTCAGCTTTTTTCCTGGCGATAGTTTAAGTACTAACATCCTTTGCTAGTTTTTTTAAAATTCTCATTGAACACGATTTATTTGGTACGGTTTACCACTTTTGTATTCAATAAATGCCTTACTTTTATCATTTATATTCACGATTAATAAACATTTCTTCAGGTTTCATTGTCCAACGGGACACATTAGTTCGTGTATTAATTAATGATTGATCTATACGGCCTGAATAGTGAAATTTTCACGGGTTAGATGTTGTAAACCATTAATATAATAATAGAATGGGAATGTTGTTTTGGGAAGATATGTCTCTCACAATATTCTTCTTATTATTTTAATTATGTATCACAATATTCTTTGCACCAGACTGTTTACCTCATCGTTTTTTTAACAGATTCAAAAAAAGGATTATGTTTGCAAAACGTATCAATTTTACATAAATCTTACATTAGGGAAATTAGCAAGGGGAATAATTTCACGCGTGCTGTCATTTAAGCTTCAGGCTGTTTGTCTACCGCGTACAATATCCTAGGCTGTGTACATGCGTTGTAGATATGGGCTGTATGTTTGTAATATTAGGTGTTACTGTTAGCGAATCAATTACTTGTGTATGTCACTGATACGTTGTCATTGTGCTTACTATCTGAGCATACTGATAAGGAACAGCAGTAGCAAGCGCTGTTCGCTCGCCGTTGTCTATTCTATGAAATGGAGTGACCCGTGGAATCGTCGGGGGTGAAAGGGAGAACAGTCACCAGTTGTGAACGGTTAGGCGTCGGGACCATATTAGGATGAGTGGGTGGTTCTGATGTCGGATGAGGGGAACGGTTGTGTGAATTCCATTAGACACTGATGGCTTTCTACCCATCCATTATGCAGAATCCAAATTCACCCGGTCGGAGAGTGGCAAATTGCATCTATTTGTACGGCACATCTATCGAATCTCTCTCTAGTATCCTGTCCATTGCCTTATCCTTTACGGTTCAGATAGTTCTATCTCCCGTCTGCGCTACTATAATATCCCGTCTCGATATATCCTAAGCGAAATAAATTTAAGCTAAGTAAAATTTTCTGTATATTTTTTATAGCTCCTCTCTACTGAACCGAAGAAAAAAGACCAAATATATATATATATATATATATATATATAAAACTTGATTATTTCGTCATTTGTTCAAAAACTACCAAAATATTGAGAGGTAAATGTGTTACCAATTTTCAGATATTCTATTAAATTTAATATATAAGCAAAAAAAATTATATAAATCAAAGTTTTTTAAATTGTTTTTGTTTTAAAAATATTAGTTTTTAAGATTGAATTATGAAAATAATAGATTAACAAAAATTTAATTTATTTAATTATATATATAACTATATATATATAAAACTTGATTATTTCGTCATTTGTTCAAAAACTACCAAAATATTGAGAGGTAAATGTGTTACCAATTTTCAGATATTCTATTAAATTTAATATATAAGCAAAAAAAATTATATAAATCAAAGTTTTTTAAATTGTTTTTGTTTTAAAAATATTAGTTTTTAAGATTGAATTATGAAAATAATAGATTAACAAAAATTTAATTTAAGATTCACTAATGATTATTTTTTGGTTGACAGAGCGAAAGATGATAAAAAAAAGTAAAAAAAAAAAATATTGACTTTTATAGATTTATTAATAGAGATAAAATTAAGTTTGATATTAAATATGAGCAAAACCAAAGTAATCAGATATTCTATATTGACCATAATTTGATATACCATAGTATATTTCTTAACTTCAGTAGCTAATGCCGTTCTATAACTGTGTTAAAAATAGACACTTTACACTTTTTGAAATTATAAAAGCGATCATTTTTAATGTTTATAAAACTAGACTAATTTTCATGAGTGCTGTAAAATATTTAATAAAAACATAATTATTATTGATATTAATTAATACAGTTACTCACAACAGAAGTTGGTACTTACGTATTAACGCCACCGCAGCTACAGCTTTATTTAAAAACAAAGTAGTCGATCGGATTTCGGTGAAAAATGAACAGGGACTGTTTTGAATCTATGTTAAACTATCGGCCCATTTTCCACCGAAATTCGATCGACTATTTTGTTTTTAAATAAAGCTGTAGCTGCGGTGGCGTTAATACGTAAGTACCCAGAAGTTTATTTAACTGGAAAATCTTTTTATTTTAATTTGAAGAAATTTTGTACAGACGATAAAAATTCAAATGAATTTGTGAAATGTATTTTTTTGATGCAATTATTATAATTTTTTTTTTTAATAAAGTGCAGTACTCCCATTCACCAATATATCCCTAACGTCTCCTTCCATAAGCGTCCCATACAAAAAAAAAAAACATGGCTAATTAAATAGGGGGAAAACAGGTATTGGTGAATGTTTAGGAAAACATGTAAAAGTAGAACAGCTATTCTTGTCTTGTATAGTTTGTATTCAAAGAAAAAGTTATACTTACCCATATAAAACATAAAAAAATTAAACGTTAAAATTTACGAGTACATTAAACATGTAAGGTTTCTTTTTAAATTAAAGTTGTTTAAATATTCGGTTCCAAATTTAATATTTAAATGAAACATAAACCTTACACTCACGCAGTACACGGTAGGATATACTCGTAGATCGACATAAAAATACATAATGCTTGTACATTTAAGCTCACAGATATATACGTTAATAAAGATTTAAAAATCACGCACTATGATGGAGTTATTAGAAATTGTGACAAAACTGACAGTAAATTATTAAAAAAAAATTGAGTTCTCCAACCATTTCACTTGGAACTTGAATACAGCGACATGTAAACTTCTCTGGTACTGTCTGCATGCGAATAATTCCTTACTGATGTAAACGGTACTGTAAATCCCAGAATTTATCTAAAAAACCGTGAATACGTTTATAAAGATACAAAGTTTATCAGGTAATACCGAATCAATTTAAGAGACTGATTCAGAACGAAAAACAAAAAGGTTCATCCGAATAGCTAACCTACACGATCCATTTTCCCTCTGTCCACCACTTAGCGTTTTATTTTCCACGCATCATATCTCCAGAGTATACTGCAAGAAGAAAAGTGTGCTAATCAAACAAAAAATAGAGTATGAGTTTTTTTGCATTCTCAACGTTTTATGATTCAGGGTGCCAAAAAACAAAAAAAAAAAAGTGAAGGGTAATGTTCATATGTACATGTACGTGTGTTGGCATGTATGAATCTTAATAAATTTTGACTGGATAAACCGAATTTTATGAAATTTGGCACAAAACGTCGTATAAAGAGCAATTTGTTGGTAAATTTTGGGGTCAATAACTCCAGGGGTGGGGTAGATAGTTTTTTGGGTGGATTTTCTCAAAATTTTGTAAACGTCACCCCACTTTATATTAATCTCAGTATATTAATAATACACGCTACCATTTGAAAAAAATGTTTGCCCCTAAATTCTGCCCTTCGCCAAAACTCGAATCAACTTTTATTTATTACATATTTTTTGTATTAAGCATAGCGTTAGTACAAGTGACCTAATAAAAGAATACTTGGGAGCAATGTTAGGTGTGTTGTAGCCGATCGGATTTTAAGAACATAGATTTTTGGAATTTAAAAAAAAATGTTTTTTTTGGTTTATTTAAAATTTTAATATAATATAATAATATTACAATAAAATTTCATCGTAATTCATAAATCCTCAAAAAAAGAAAAATAATAAATCTTACGATAACTTTTTTTTTGGTTTTATATTTTTAATGGAAATTTGTTTGATTTCTTACATTTAACATAATAAATGTAGACAAATCAAATACCTTTCTTAAGAGGTGATTTTTTGAATGGAGAAGTAGAAAGAGCTTTTAACATATCCATTTTTTTAACCCTTTAAACTTTTTTCGTGTATCATTATTTTTCGATTATAGCTTTCAATAAAAATTTGACTTCAAACTTTTTTTCAATTATAATTTTATATCTTATAGACCGACTTAGATATACAAAATAAAAATAAATATCTAATAATAAAATATACAAAATAATACCTACAAAATAAAAAAATTAAAAAATTATACCTAAGAAAATTAAAAATTAGTGGCAATTTACACAATTAATTATTAATAGCTCCAAAAAAATGTGTTTCAAGTGTTAAGCCTTTCTGAAATTGTTGTTAAGTGGATTAATTGTAAAATATTCGACAACAAAGTTGTAATAGATTCCTGGTATCGGCTATTTATTCTTAAAAAAAAAAAAAAAAACTGTTAAAAAATATACAATAAATATGTACTTACGAATATTATCCCTCACTTTTTTTTTGCATTTTCATACATATCCTCCTGGATTACGAAACGTCGAGAAATTCAAAAACCCCATATCCTATTTTTTGACGGATTACCCACTTTCCTTCTTGCAGCATAGCTCTACAGCAGTGATATTAGGAAAGTAAAAAATAAATTACGCAGTCTGAAAATATTGCACCTGTTTTTACCTACACTAATAATAAAAATTATTATTTATTATTTTTAATTTAAATTGTGAAGAAAAATGTCGGAAAAGAGGAAAATGAAGCGGGACAGGCCATTTGTCTACATCAATTTTTTCGTTTATCTTAATGTTCTGCCTAAAACACTATGTAAAGAATCGCTCCTTTATTTTTATTTATAGATATTAAATAACATAAGCCGGATTGATTTTCATGGATATCAGTCGCGATAATATATCTGATCGCTAGGTACCCCCTGGACATTTTATAAATTGGTCAGTAGTTGACGATAGAACGCTAATCGAAATGACAAGTAAATAGACAAAAATAGGTCGCCTCATACGTCTGATATAATCTAATTATATTGTCAGGACATTGGAAGTTCCTGTCTTGGATGCTGGTTTTTAATAAGAATTAGAAAATGATTACAAATGCATTACATTAGTTGAACGCATTATATAGTAATGGTATAATATTTAAGAAGATTATTCCATACTTATTTTACGTACTAAAGTATAAGCGTATAATAATAATTGACATATAATAAGCTTATACTGGAATACACTAAGACTGACTACTAACATTGTACAATATAATAGTCCTGTTATAAGCAGAGTCGTGCAGTGTAATATAATAATAAACATTCTACTAGATAAACCAATTTAGTTATTACGTAGTAACGTGTATGCTGTTCGATGTCGAATAATGTGTCTATCATTAAAGCATACGTACTATTAATTTATGTTACAGCTAATATGGTAATACGTTTAAGGTATTTAGTCGGTACAACTAAGTTAGTAGTACTATACTTAATCACAAATCAGTAAAAAAGCTTAATGGAGAGGTTCTGGAATATTTAAAAGTTTTTTTAATGTGAGAAGTATTCTAGAATTTGCCGTTCAATTATTGCACAAATTTACTGTGTTATTTTATTATTTTAACTGTTTACAGTATTTCACTCAACATCTATTTCTGACTGACCAGTGTATTAACAGATTTTAAATTAATTAAAAAATGCTGAAATATTAACTCGCTATTTACCCATAATTAAACCAATATTAACCCACCGGATCGGTCTAGTGGTTAAACTCGCAATCAGCTGATGTGTTTAAACATCGCAAAATAAGCTGATTTTCGAAGTCGAAATTTCTAAGGTTCGAGTCCTTCCAAGGGTAGTTGCTTTTATATGGATTTGAATGCTAGACTGTTGATACCAGAGTTCTTTGGTGGTTGGGTTCCAATTAACCAATCGTCTCAGGAGTGATCGGTCTGAGTCTGTTGAAGAATACACATTTACGACACATTTATACTACACGCCAGACTGCGAACAGATACCTTGGAGTATCTGCAGAGTACTATCGACATCATTTCGCTGTTCTGTTACTCTGTAACCTGTATTACGTAAATAAATAAATTAGTATCCTGCTTGCAAACATCTATATAAGAATAAAATTAAGCTAAAGAAGAAGATGAAATAAGGAGATATGCCGGTCTCCTTGGCGGAGTGGTAGCGCCTGGGGCCATTATCTAGTAGTCTCCGGGTTGGAATCCCGATTCGTGATGGAATTTTTCATACGCTACAAAACTCTTATTTTCATATTCCCACGTACAAGTTTTTCAAAGATTCTGTGATGAATTAATCCATTTAGCAAAAAAACTATTTACTACGTATTATTTTATAAAAAAATAATTTGGGGGGGTCATTGAATTTTTTTATTTCGTTTTACTCGCTTATTAAATTCTAGAAAGTTATAGTGATCTATGCAGTATAACTTTCTTTGAATGTCCGCTTCATTTAAAAATATGTTTTCAAAAATTTTTGTAAAATTTTGAAGAACAATAACATTTTATTTTTATTTTATGAATTAAAAAAAAATGAACTGGTTAATTTTATAAAACGTAAGGTTAGTCCTCTAAGAAATCTAATTAGTAAAAGTAAGAAAGATTTTATAAAAAAAACAATTATAAACTTGTAAAAATAAAAAAAAAAAAAAGTGAATGAAAGCTAGAAAAAACGAACGACTGCAATTTATCGCTATGTAATAGTGTTATGAATTATCTGCCAGAAAATAAAAAATATGAAATTTCTTTTACATGTATCTTAAAAATTATCGGTGTTATCAAAAAACTTCTTATTAATTTTTCTGTCTCTTCTTTTAACTATAGTTTTCCAAATGCTTCTTTCTTCATCTATTTGCCGCAACACCTCTTCATTTGTCACTTTATCCACCCACCTGATTTTTAACATTGTCCTTTAGCACCGCATTTCAAAAGCCTCTAATCTTTTCTTCTCATGCACTCCGATCGTCTGTTTTATTTCCATATAAAGCTACACTCGAAACATATACTTTTAAAAATGTTTTCCTGATGTTTAAATAAATTTTTGTGTAAACAAATTTTATTTCTGACTAAAAGCTCGTTTTGCCTGTGCTGTTCGGCATTTTATATCGCTCCTGTTTCGTCCATTTTTACTAATTCTACTTCCCAAATAACAAAATTCTTCTACCCCCGTAAACTTTTATATTATTTTTTTATTCAGCGGTCCATTTACATCATTTCTACTACAATAATCTTTAAACATTTAAAACAGAAGAGTCAATAACTCTCCAAATTATTTTCTTATTAATTGGTGATTTTTATTGTATTATATGCGTACATAAAGAATTTTTAAAACAACATTTTAGTATATAGGGCTCATAAGATTATGAATTTCAAAAATACTAAGGGCTCTACTTTTTTGTCCGTAATAATTTCGTATTTTATCTCTATAACAATTGGTATCAGATATCCTGTGGAATATCTGTTATCATAATCAATCAAACTTCATAAAAAACTCTGTACAAGAATAAAGTGGGTGTAATTTGATTAATTGTCACATTTACATCATTACATGTGTAGAACATTTCCATGAAATCTGTGGGTTATGTTTTATATATATTCAGAATGATAAAGGGAAACGGGACATTTTGAAAATTAAATATTCTTATAACAAAATTACATTAAATAAATTTTTTATAAAATATTTAATAGAAAAAACATTCCGTTTATGAAGATATACACAAAATTTACGTTTGAAAATCGCATCTTGCAAGTGAGCTCCGTATTTGCTTAAATATTCCTGTAGTCTTGTAGTGAAATTCTACATGATTTAATACAATATTTGAACATAAATTTTAGCAGTTGCTATTGGGATCTTGGCTTTTAGTTCTTCTGACGTAGCAGGTTGTTTATTACTATACACATTTCTTTTTTAAGGTGACCCATCAAAAAGTAATCGCATTTTGATAAATTAGGAGACCTAAAAGGCCGTGAAATGTCACCATTTCTCCAAATTATGCAGTTACCAAAAGATTAGCTTACAGCAACCATCGATTATCGTGCTGTGTGTGATGTTAATCCGGCTTGTTGAAAATAAGCGTTGCCAATAATCTCTGGAAATGTCTGCAGTTTTCCCAACAAAGTTTTTCAGTACCGTGACGTATCGATCTGATATGATCGTGAATTCATTCTTTTTTTAAAAAAATATAAGGGCTTATTATGCTATAAGATGACCCGTAACATCATACGATAATCTTGTTGCTGTGTAGAGGGCGCTGGTGTAACCCACCGGCTTGGTTTGGTGGTGAACGCGTCTTCTCAAATCAGCTGATTTCGAAGTCGAGAGTTTCTGCGTTCAAGTCCTAATAAGGTCGGTTATTTTTACACGGATCTGAATACTAGATCGTGGATACCGGTGTTCTTTGGCGTTGGGTTTTAATTAAGTACACATCTTAGGAATAGTCGAACTGAGACTGTACAAGACTACACTCGTACATATCGTCCTCATTCATCCTCTGAAGTATTATCTGAACGGTAATTACCGAAGGCTAAACGGGAAAAAAGAAAAGAAAAGAGGCGCTGTAGGTGTGTAGGATTCTCTTGTGCCTAAAAACGAAAATTTTGTTTATTAACAGATCCGTTAAGCTGAAAATTATATTCGTCCGACGTCCAGTTTAACTAAGTCACGGTCACCGTTCATCTTTACAACTATTCACAGAATTGATGGCGCGTTACGTAACAGTTTGGTTTCAGTCTTTAGACGATTTGCAACTTTTACAAACGATAAAGTATACTGCATGATGGCGAATTGAACGATTGAGCTTCTTATGACAGCAGTTAATTGTATGTGCTAACTGTACACGATCGAAGCGTTCTAAATTAAACTGGCGGCGAAAGTTTCCACGCGCTCTAGCTTTCCCTAATTTTTATAGCAAAACACGTTACGCACTAGTCCAAGTATCCATAATAGCTAAACGGAAATAATTCGTGAGCCGACTTATAATTGTTCAGTTTGACATTCCCCCAGAGTCGCAATACAAATTTAAAAATTTTAGCTTTCTCTAACGTCCTCGCTGTTATCCAGAAGGTTAACCGCGAACTAATTCACATGTTTGTTCAGTCTCATTTTATATCTTGTACCCGATCGCCGAGTCTCCTCTTCATAACTTTATTGAAATTTTTATTTAAAATATTGCTGTTTAAAGCGATGGATATGCTAAATACAGTAATTTAATTAGAGTAATGTTTTTTTAGGAAAAGTTAAGTTAACTTTGTAATACCTATGTTCATAATTTTTCCTTTTCTTTCACGTATAGATTAGAAAACCTTTTCTCCAGGTGAAGTTTTTAACTGTTAAAACACATTGTGATCTAACTTTTTCTACTTCTTCCAATACGCAATTATATTTTTGTTTTTAATTTTTTTTATTACGTTTTCCGTTTCTAAACGTTTCTTTTTTTAGATTTTTAGATATGGGGCATCGACTGCCCGGTATCTCAAAAATTTTTCCTATGAAAATTGAAATTTTTAACCTATGAAAATTACCATACTTGATTTGGATTCGAATCCATGACCTTCAGATGAAAGGCTTAGACAAAAATTGCTATGTTATTATTAATATTTGTAACTAAAGATTAATTTTCTTTTAAAATGGGTAACTAAACTACTTTTTTCAATCTAGCAAAAACATACGTAAGTGAGTCAGTTTCTAAAAAATAAAAAATTACAGAGGGTAATCTTGTGATAATTTATTTCGAATGTGTTTCACTATTTACGAATACTTGTCTTTAAAATTTATGTTAATAAAATCTGTAAAAATTGTAGGGTACATTACATATTGTAATCGACACAATTTTCATCAAGCAAAACTATATTTCAGTTACTGATCGATATTATCAATCTTTACACAATGCTGATATCGAATTTTTTATTCCCTATATTTTCATAATAGTTTCTAAAGCGATACATTAGTCAGTTATAAATAAAGATAATAACCCTCCGGGTTGATGTAGTGGTTAAACTCGTCATCGTAAAATCGACTCATTTTCGAATTCAAGAGTTCTAAGGTTAGAGTCCTTGTAAAGTCGATTTGTATGCTAGACTGTGGATACCGATGTTCTTTGGTGGTTGGATTTCAATTAACCAGACGCCTTGGAGTTGTCGACCTGAGTCTATCCAAGGAGGCTACATGTATACCGACACATTTACACTTACATAGCACTACATCTACAGTTACGTCAACCTGGCTAGCCGGTAGCGGAGGTTGCAGTTGCTAATCGATATACACACACCGAGGTCCGGCTTTAGCTGAAAAAACCGATTGGAAAAAACAACACGTAAAAGAAATCCAATGTAATCCTGACTGTTAAACGTAAATAGTGTTGTCTTACGACTTAAGACGTAAGAGTGCAAAAAGTTTAACATTATATCATGAATATTTTTTGTGTAAAATTTAGATATATATCATTGTAAATTATTATATTTTGTAATTTAGTAATTATTTAAAAATACTATATTATAAAATTAGAGAGCGGCAAATTATCTCATTTAAAAGAAAATTTTATGAGCTTTCAAAATTATTTCGATTTGAAACAAACTCCAATAAAATTTCATTTTTTTGGTGAGTTATAAGCCACTCTTTCAGTCTATAAAAATGTGATATGAACACCACATGACTTCCTTGTATGGCTATTAAATTACATATACACACTTTTCTCTGCGCTTCATTTAAACTTATTTCATTTGAAAGTGGAGATACGATTGTGGTGTCCACCACAATCGTACATTAATTTTGTTTCGTGTTGCCCAAGTAGTTATTTGATGTAAATGAGAACGTATCTGATCCGTAACTATGCACACATCAGTTCGAATCCGACTTCGTATACGTATATTTTAATTTTAATTTTAATTTTTTTTATTTAAATATATTGATTTATTCATAATTATTAACATCTGTAAAATTTTTGGATTAGAATGAAAAGTACATCAAATTTTATTTCACTAATAACTTCTTTTTTTTCATATTTTTTTTTTTACAGTTATTGAATTATTATTTATTGTATTTTTTTTTCTTATAATCAGAGATTAATAATTATTAGTAAATCAATATATTTAAATTAAAAAAATATATAAAAAAAGAGATGAAGTATGATTCGAGCCGATGTGCCTTCCCCTTGTAAAATCCAAATATTTAATTAATTAAAATTTCATTTGGCTATAACTCTGGAAGCGATGAAAATAAGTACCGCTTATCGTATATCGTTGAAATTCTTTCGATGAGAGCTTATTACTGCAGTGAAGAAAAAGTCCAAAATTCAAATTGTTTTGTATTTTGGACTTTTTTGGAAACTTCTGGTTCAGTTTACTGTAATCAAAAGGAGAGGTGATATAGATGTTAAAACAGTCCTAAATCCAAAATTTCATCCTACGGCTAATCGTTTTTGAGTTATACGAGATACATACGCACATACCTACGTACAGATGTCATGCCGAAACTAGTTATAATGGATTCACGGATGGTCAAAATGTATATTTCCGTTGAAATCTGAAAACCGAAATTTTTCGCGACCGCAATGCTTCCTTTACTTCGTACAAGGAAGTAAAAAATGATAATGCGTGAGTTTGTTTGTTATGTGGTGACATTTTTATTTTAGCTGCTATTGGCACATAGTGGACAATAGCAGCTAAATGGTGGTGCACCGGCGGCTGCACCCGGCTCACTCCACGACTCCCTCTAGAAGCACTCCGTTGTCAATTAATTTACAGATTGTTTAATTTAATTTTGTAAGCGTAAATTATTTTTATTTATAATTTATATTTGTATTTTTTTTACTTATTATAGTTAATATTTATTAATAAAAAAGGAATTTTCTTTAGCGTGAGAGAGCCCTTTCACACGGCTCCATTCACTACTCTTTCCTAATAGAAACAGACAGTCCCTTTTCAATTAATTTACAGATTACATTTAATTTAATTTTTAATCCTAGATTATTTTTATTTATATTTTATGTTTTCATTTACGTATTATAATTATTATTTATTTATTTTATTTAATCTCAATAATAAAAGAAAGGAATTTAGTTAGTATTTAGCGGTAAAAAAAAAAGAAAGTATTTTGTTTAGCGGGAGTTTGTACCCAGCCCCCCGGCGCATCACGCGGTCCGCTCTGCACCAATAACGTGTTTTGTTCTGCGACAATAGCAGCAGCTTAACTGGCAATTAACACAACTTCACAGGAACACACATAAGATTAAACGAACTGACGACGTCCCTGAGCCAACTCCCTGTTATCAATATGGCTAGCTTTAAACATTATATTCCTATTAAAAATTATTAAATTGTGTACCTACTCGCTCCTTAATATTATTTTAAATATAAAAAAACCAAAATGTTCAGGAAGATATTCTCTCTACACATTAATATTTATTTTCTTAAAATATTTCTGTAAAATACTTAACGTTGTTAAAAAACATTAGGATACGAATAAGGATTCCGCAGTTTACGCAGTTTACGCAGTAAATTGATTATGGAGATCCTCGATGGGGTAAATTTAGACGGGCAGGCTACCCGTCTAGTTTCAATAATAAATTTATTTATTATTGAAACGGCGAGCGAAGCGAGCCTCGCTTCGCTCGCCGGACCGTCCAATCTCAATCAATTTATACATCATAATCGTGAGATTATTTTAAGAAAATTAAACATTTTGATAATTAATCTAAATTTATAAATATTCCTACAGCATAACAGTTTTCTCTTAACGTTATAATATAAATAGAATTTACGTATTAACGGTATATTTTTCCCTTAATAGAAAAAAAAAAAATATTCTGTCAATTCTGTTGTAAATAAAAATTCATAAACTGCTGTTTAACTTATTACTATGTTGTCAAGTTTTATCGTAGCGGAAACTTCTATGATGGCACTTGTCGAGTTAAAAAACTGACAGATAGGCAATATTGACCGTACAACGTTAAATGTAACTTGATTGTTTATAAGAGAAAAACCTTGTCGACTTATTTGAAAGATAATATTATTAACTTTATAAAACTTTACTTAAGACTGCCTCAACTATAATAATATAACAGTTTTTTTCTCGTAATTTTTAAATTAATTTTTTTTTAATTTAAGTTTTAATTTTTTTTCCGTAAAGGCCGCATCAACGTGAAGGGAAGGTGACTACTTTTTTTAATAAAATAACAGAATTACTAAATATAACAAATACAAAAGTAATAGCAAAATTAGTTTATGAAAATAAATTACATTGAAAATTAGAAAACAAATGTAATAAAATAAATAATGAAGAAAGTAGTAGTAGTTATTATATTTCAAACGCTAAAAAATTTGTCATTGTTATCATCATCGGAAAAAATTAAGCTAATTTTTTAATCAACGTTTACCATTGTTTAGTCATCCGGAACGATCTAGTAGCTGATTTTCCAAGTCGAAAGTTCTGAGGTTCAAGTCCTAATAAAAGTTGGCTGTTTTATACGGATTTGAATATTAGACATTGGATACCTGTATATAGCGGTGGTTAGTGTTCAATTAACTACATGCTCCAGGAATGCTTGGTCTAAGTCTGTACAAGACGACAAAACATTTACATGTTATATATACACATCATCCACATCTCATTGGGCCGAGGGGGGGGGGGGTTGCTTACTCTTCATTAATTGAACAGATTGCATTGTAGAAATTAGAAAAAAAATCAACCATTATTTGGTTCTTTCTTTAATAAATATAACTGATTGGTAAATTTCATGAAATATTGGAAAAAATAAAGTTAAAGCTAATAAAATTTTCAACATATTACTGTAAAATACTTACCTTTTAAAACTGGGATTCTGCTTCTTAGTAATTATTGTGTGTGTGTGTGGGGGGGGGGCTTATTTTTTTCTTTATGTTTTGTATAACACTGCAGAAAAAGATTCTGTCTGTCTGTTTTTCTGTTTAAAGAACATAACTCATAAATACCAAAATCTGTTGTAATGAAACTTGTTGTAATGAATCTGTTGTAATTAATTTGTTTTAACTAGAACATAGAAATTTACATTATTAAAATCTCAGTTATATATATATATATATCCTAGCCGAATAGGTATAGTAGCCAGTGTTCTAATCTAGCCTTCCCGTCTAGCCTGGAGGCGAAGCCTCCTGGACCCCCCGCTATATTCGTTATCCTCATGGTGAGAATAATACTGATAAATAACAATTAATGCTTCGAAAGCTACTTTTCCTCCAACGTTCACCCTGTTCTCGAAATAGAATCTCTGATAACTTCTGCTGTACACGTACATTTCCCTTTTGGTTACACTTTCCGTTACCGTATAACAACCTATATCTCAGTAAGGGGTCAAAGTAGAGAGCTGAAAATCGGATTTGTTATAAAATGCATACTGTATTATTTTTACGTCGAAAAACAAAATAAAAAATAATATTAGGCAGCCGTTCAAGAGGAAAAATCAAAAAGGTTACTCATACGGGAGCTAGGGCCTCGATCTAAACTTAAAACCTTCCCTGGAATAATTACAATGTATCCTAATAATTTGAAAGCAATCAGTCGTTTGGTTCTCGCGTGATACTGTGTTAAAAGGATAGAACCGCCCGATCCCTATAGGTTTTCCTAGTAAGCCTTTCTGTACAGCTTGAGTTATTCAGATGATGAAGGGAAAAAGCTCACAGAAGAGCCATGAATTTGATTTAATCACAAACAGAATGCTTTTTATGCTAAATTCCAAAGCCATCGTGTATATAACTCATCTGTTTAATGGGATTCTCCGGACAACATACTTCCCAAAGGAGTGGAAAGTTTCAGAATTTTAAATATTAACAAAAAATACACTCTTTTTTCTAATTTCAAATGGAGCTGACATACACACTCTTGAGTGCACGATTTTCTAAAGTTGTATTTTAATAAAAAATGTAGTTTACAAGAAATATAGAAAAAAGTAACTCCTAAACAATTTTCGCATTTTTTTTTATTTTATTTTACTCCGTTAATAAATAAGAACTGTTATTCTGAGGAATAGTGGCTCATTCAGCTTCTTTAATTATAATTTAGTATAAAATTAATTTATACTGTAAGATAATAACGTAAAACAACAAGGAGCTGATAGATTATTTGTGATTTTTTTCGTGGAATTACCACATCATCAATGTTAATAGTATATGTGTAAAAGAACAGTGTAAGACCTTAAAATTAAAGCAGTCATGTGAATTATAAGTTATAAAAAGCTTTAAATGTAGTAATTCCATAAAAATGGCACTCTTAAATAAATAAATCCTGTTAATTTTCATTCATTTTTACCGAGATCTGTTGGTCTGAATCAAATATTGATTAGAATTATAAAAAAGATTACCAAAATTTTTTTTAAGTATAAGCACAAGCTGATAAACTAAGATTTATTCAGTATTTTGAATGTAGTATTTTATAAAAGTAAAATGTTAATCTCGGCTTTATTTTTAGTTAAAATATGATAAATCGTAAGTAGAAGGTTGTATTATTATTTAAAATGCTTTATAAAATATTTAACATTACCCCTTTCCATTATCGTATAATGAATATTATCACGAGGCGTATAGTAAAATGTCAAGATATGGTATTTGAAGAGTAAAGCGTTGAAGACACACCATCATTTTTGAACGTTACGTCTCGGCGCCTTTTGACGCTGATAGATCCAAAGACTTACGCACCATCGCTCGCCATGCCTTTCAACGTCTTATCGAGTTGACGCCTGAAAGGTCGAGGTACATTTGCCTTCTACGCCTTCTTAACCTTTTCCCTCTTACTTAAAACTCTCTTGTACATTGACATCTAGTTAAATATATTACATGTAATTTCTTCTTTTAGTGTAAAAAAAAAGTAGCTATATGTCATTACTTTTTTCTTATTACTTGCTTTTATTTGTTGTTGAAAAAATAAATTTAAAAGCCTAAAGTAAATCATATATATATGTTGAAATACTTTTTATTATTTAGTTTTTTTATAAAAAATATAAAATCGTGAAATAAAAAATTATTAAAACCTAAAATAAATTCAAAATATTTGCATATATATGAGGTTTCTTTTGATTTTAAAAAGTGAATAATATTCAAAGTAATTAATATGAATAATACATATTGAGTGATTGATACCAAATTGCACGACAATCGTGCAATTTGGTTCACTTATATTTGGCTGCAGTTTTATATCTCGGACATGATTCACCCGAGAAATGATTAAATTTCATATAAAAATAGGTCAAAAAACTGTTTGTTAGCGAATTTCGGCTCGCGAAACATTTAGACCTGCTTTCTGCTCCCTCTATGAAATTAAACAGTACAAAAATTCTTGGAATAGAAATCAAGAAATATATTTGGTGCTTCCTTGTGGTTTTTGATCTAAGAAACTGATTAAAAGTGATCGCAGATCTCTTTCTCAATTAAGTTTTGAGAAAAATGGGGTAAAACAAGAAAAGGTTTAGTTGGGGAATACACTTCTTTTAGGTTGGTAAATAAGTTTGTTAACTAATCAATAAACAAATAAAGACTATTAGTAAATAATGATGTAGAGTAGGGTAATGTATGTTAGAATTAAACGCATATTTGAGAAGTTCAACTTTAATTAGAAACAAAACCCACAAATCGGATACGATTTTAAACAGAACAATTTACTAACAAATTGTAAATATTATAAAAATAAATACGAAAGACACCCTTCTAACACGTATTAAAAATTTTTATTTTTTACCGATTGGCAATAACCGATCTACAATTAAGTTTATTGTCTGTCATTTGAATATTTATTTCAGCGATATTTGTACTGTTATTGTTCGGTCTGTCATTCACAGCGGGTGATGCCACAGATCTATTTTCGTTTAGAGAGTTGACTAATGAACCGTAAATTAACACGTTGTTAATTTATGATAAAGTAAATAAAAATGGATTGGTTGCTGTAAATAAAAACGGGAAAATTATGCAGATCGAATAATACCAGATTTAAACACTTAAGGCTTTGGAAAGGCGAGGTCCAGAAACAGGTATGCTTAAACCACAACGATGCGATGCTGGTGTACGATGAAAATTATTGTTATTGTTGTTATTAAGATAATAATTACTATTATCTTTTCTGCTAAGATCACTATTGTTTCAACGTTTAGCACTGCCTACTTTTCTTAGCTTCATTTTTTATTACCTATTGACGCGTTTCGGAACCGCTCCATTGTCAAAACTTATATTACTATTTTTTTTTTTTAACATTTGTTAATCTTTATATAGCGTTTAGGCTACGTCCCTCCCGATATTTGCCGTCACGCTTATCTTCTTGTCTATTTGTTATTACCGGTTATACTTATATTTTTATTTTATTTATCTATTTCATATTTTCAATAAATCGAGGCATTGACGAAACGTTATATAGATATTAAGAGATATTCAAAAATACTAGTACAATAAATTTTGACAATGGAGTGATTCCGAAGCGTCAACAAGTAATAAAACAATGAAGCTAAGAAAGGTAGGCGTACTAAAGTAGAAAATTGTTCTGTTTAAAATCGAATCATCTCCTGAGAGATTGTCGTGCAATTTGGAATCGCTCTATATTTATGTATATAGAATATACATAAATATATTATATTTCTCGGCTGTATATTTATGAATATCTGATTTAATTTGACTTTCCTTATAACCTCATCTTTTATTAAAATTGATGTATAAATAAATTTCGTAAGTTTTGATGTGACACATTATTTATCATTACATTTAAATATTAATTATAAGTATAAAGAAAAACAAAAATCAATTATCTTTTAAAATAAATGTATTAATTACAAAACAACCTGATTTGTAATTTATACATGCTTTAATAATTTTCTCCCAAATCACAACCAAGTTGTACATGGTTTTTAAACTGATAATATTAATGGTAAATCGAAACTTTTTTTTTAAATTAAAATTTAAAATATGTAGCTAATAAAGACTTCACTATATATATATATATATATATTTATACATACATACATACACACACACACACACATACATATATATACGCATATACAAGAGCGCGCACATGCACACACCTGCACAATATTTTTTTTTTAATTTACCGGCGAATACAGCTAGAATAGTTATATTTAAGTGGAAAAGATGATCAATTCAAAAATGGGGTTCGGGGTTTTTTGAAAATCTTTACGTTTTAGGGTCCAATTAGATGCTCAGCCCGGCTTCACAGCCAGGCACTATTGTGTAAAAATAATTTTTTTTAATGATGAAAATTGATATAAGTAGGATATAAGGATATAAGGAGGTTAAATCTGAAATTTAACTCTAGAAATTGATACTAACGAATCGGAAGTTTTCATTAGTGATCGGTACATTTTAGTGCCTACTTTTTGGTTATAGTTCATTATTTTATGAAGAAAAACAATCGCATAAATAAAAAAATCTGATGTGGACACCGCATGACTTTCTTGTACGCCTATTAAATTACATATACGCATTTTTTTAAAATGAAAAGTACATAAAATTTTATTTCATTAACAACTTATGATATTTTTCATTTTCTTTTTATTGTTATTATTGAATTATTTATTTATTTTTAACAATCGGAGATTAATAATTATTAATAAATCAATATATTTAAATTAAAAAACAAAGTTAAAAAAGGAAGAAAGTGTGATTTGAACCGATGTGCCTTCCCCTTGTAAGATCCAAATACTTCATTAATAAAACTTTATTTGGCTACACACACACACACACACACACACACACACACACACACACACACACACACAGAGAGAGAGAGAGAGAGAGAGAGAGAGAGAGAGAGAGAGAGAGAGAGAGAGAGATTGAGAGAGACAGACCACAGACCACAGACCACAGACCACAGACCACAGACCACAGACCACAGACCACAGACCACAGACCAAAGACCAAAGACCAAAGACCAAAGACCAAAGACCAAAGACCAAAGAAGACCAAAGAAGACCAAAGAAGACCAAAGAAGACCAAAGAAGACCAAAGAAGACCAAAGAAGACCAAAGAAGACCAAAGAAGACCAAAGAAGACCAAAGAAGACCAAAGAAGACCAAAGAAGACCAAAGAAGACCAAAGAAGACCAAAGAAGACCAAAGAAGACCAAAGAAGACCAAAGAAGACCAAAGAAGACCAAAGAAGACCAAAGAAGACCAAAGAAGACCAAAGAAGACCAAAGAAGACCAAAGAAGACCAAAGAAGACCAAAGAAGACCAAAGAAGACCAAAGAAGACCAAAGAAGACCAAAGAAGACCAAAGAAGACCAAAGAAGACCAAAGAAGACCAAAGAAGACCAAAGAAGACCAAAGAAGACCAAAGAAGACCAAAGAAGACCAAAGAAGACCAAAGAAGACCAAAGAAGACCAAAGAAGACCAAAGAAGACCAAAGAAGACCAAAGAAGACCAAAGAAGACCAAAGAAGACCAAAGAAGACCAAAGAAGACCAAAGAAGACCAAAGAAGACCAAAGAAGACCAAAGAAGACCAAAGAAGACCAAAGAAGACCAAAGAAGACCAAAGAAGACCAAAGAAGACCAAAGAAGACCAAAGAAGACCAAAGAAGACCAAAGACCACAGACCACCGACCACCGACCACCGACCACCGACCACCGACCACCGACCACCGACCACCGACCACCGACCACCGACCACCGACCACCGACCACAGACCACAGACCACAGACCACAGACCACAGACCACAGACCACAGACCACAGACCACAGACCACAGACCACAGACCACAGACCACAGACCACAGACCACAGACCACAGACCACAGACCACAGACCACAGACCACAGACCACAGACCACAGACCACAGACCACAGACCACAGACCACAGACCACAGACCACAGACCACAGACCACAGACCACAGACCACAGACCACAGACCACAGACCACAGACCACAGACCACAGACCACAGACCACAGACCACAGACCACAGACCACAGACCACAGACCACAGACCACAGACCACAGACCACAGACCACAGACCACAGACCACAGACCACAGACCACAGACCACAGACCACAGACCACAGACCACAGACCACAGACCACAGACCACAGACCACAGACCACAGACCACAGACCACAGACCACAGACCACAGACCACAGACCACAGACCACAGACCACAGACCACAGACCACAGACCACAGACCACAGACCACAGACCACAGACCACAGACCACAGACCACAGACCACAGACCACAGACCACAGACCACAGACCACAGACCACAGACCACAGACCACAGACCACAGACCACAGACCACAGACCACAGACCACAGACCACAGACCACAGACCACAGACCACAGACCACAGACCACAGACCACAGACCACAGACCACAGACCACAGACCACAGACCACAGACCACAGACCACAGACCACAGACCACAGACCACAGACCACAGACCACAGACCACAGACCACAGACCACAGACCACAGACCACAGACCACAGACCACAGACCACAGACCACAGACCACAGACCACAGACCACAGACCACAGACCACAGACCACAGACCACAGACCACAGACCACAGACCACAGACCACAGACCACAGACCACAGACCACAGACCACAGACCACAGACCACAGACCACAGACCACAGACCACAGACCACAGACCACAGACCACAGACCACAGACCACAGACCACAGACCACAGACCACAGACCACAGACCACAGACCACAGACCACAGACCACAGACCACAGACCACAGACCACAGACCACAGACCACAGACCACAGACCACAGACCACAGACCACAGACCACAGACCACAGACCACAGACCACAGACCACAGACCACAGACCACAGACCACAGACCACAGACCACAGACCACAGACCACAGACCACAGACCACAGACCACAGACCACAGACCACAGACCACAGACCACAGACCACAGACCACAGACCACAGACCACAGACCACAGACCACAGACCACAGACCACAGACCACAGACCACAGACCACAGACCACAGACCACAGACCACAGACCACAGACCACAGACCACAGACCACAGACCACAGACCACAGACCACAGACCACAGACCACAGACCACAGACCACAGACCACAGACCACAGACCACAGACCACAGACCACAGACCACAGACCACAGACCAATGCCCTTTAGTAGGGTAGGACTAGTTCATCTAGGCAAAAAAAACATATGTATGTGCGCACCTATGTACATATGTGTGTAGCACTACCTTTTGTCCTTATATTTTAGGATTGACTGAACTGATTTTTCTTCAAATTTCGCTCAATTATTTCTGTTTGCGGAGTATTGATTACATTAATGTTTCCTTTTTTTCAAAATTATCCCGAAAAACCAATTTCAATTTTCTTCAGAGATATTTTAAAGAATACTTGATTAAAGAAAATTTGTTACTTACAGTGCATATATAAATAAAAGAGAATTTTCAAAAAATCAACCCCACCTCTTAAAATAGAATTATATGTTTTTTTTTGTTTTTTTATTCTATCACACGTCGATTGAAATATTTAAGTTTTTTTTTATTTTCTATCATACATACAGTTATCAGGAAATGTTTAGATTTTTTTTTAATTACAGGCCCTGGACCTAAAATACAAAAAAGTTTTTATTTTTTGAGAATATCCTTTTTTTATTCTATCCTGTATTGAATGTAGTGTTAGATTAAAAAAAAACCTACTTCAACAAATTTGTTAAGCTTAACTTCTATATGAATAATAAAGAAAAATCTTTCTTAAAATGTATTTCCCACCTTTAAAAAATATATACTCTTTATATATTTTTGCTCTAACACTTTTAATTTTTAATATAAATAGACAGTAAAGTCGTGCAATACTTTCCCGGCTTTTTTCTATTCATTTATTTTTTAGATTCGTTCTAGACTCATCGGACCATGCTACAAGCTTGCAATTACACAATATCTTCTTGTGATGTCTTTTTCCTTTCTTTCAAAAATTTTCTCATATAAAGCGCATGCACTTTCCTTTTTTCTTCACTCTATTGTACATTCAGAATTGACGTTTTCTCTTCAACCTGAAGCACCTTTACTCTTTTTCACGTATCTCTATAACCGCTCCTATTTTCCACATCATTTTTATTATCCTTTATTTTCATTTTGTTGTTTAGGTAATTCGTTTCGTACTTTTAATTAAAGCTATTTTAAATATATAAGAATTAAACAATAAATAGTTAATTTTCCTGACTGATCAGTAACTTTTTGTATAAGATTTGAAATTTAACAGTTACTACTCAGAAGATTTTTATGAAAAAATAAGCAAAAATTATTTTTATTAACCTATCAAGGATATTTCCCAAGTTATTATATATCAATTAATTGTGTTTTTTTTTGTTTTTTTTACTTTCAATTATAAGATGGAAATCGGTATAAATCATTTATTTATACAAGTTCTACTTAAAGTTCAGATGAAACATTGAAATTGCTTGAGACTCTAACAATTCTCATTTTAATATTTCTAAATTATTACTAAAACCACTTCTAAAAACAACTTTCATCCCTAATTTTTTAATTTTTTTTTTTTAATTGTTGTGATAAAAAATTAAAACTTAAATGAGATAATACACAATATTTCGGATGCTACCTTTAAATCATTCCTAAAATGGAGAAACTGGACTAAGATTTTAGATTTATGTATAAATTTAAGTTTGTATTTTGGATATACATTTTATATTTCCGTACTTACTTTGTTTTAATTATGCTCTAAATTTAATTCAAATAAAAATACTAATAAACTCCTTTAAAGTCCTTTCCTTTAAAATAACCTCAAACGATGAAACAGAATAACCGTACTTATTCTACGACTGAAATGAATGCGTTCAGTCTTTATCCTTCTGTTACCTTTGGACTATATATATTCCTTAATAATTTTTTTCGATCTTGAGCAAATTTTTGAGGTTGGTTAGATTTAATGTTTCAGTGCCGTATAAGATTACTGGTCTTACCACACTTGTGAATGTCTTAATTTTGCCAACTTGGAGAATTTTTCTTATCCAAGCTACTCCAGTTTTAATATTCGATTTTCAATCGACGCTTTGTTTACAATCTCTCATAGGTACTTAAATTTGTCGGTAACATTTATCTTTTCGTATTTAATCCCTATTGTCTTTTGTGTGAATGATTTTTGTCTTGGTAGAGGATACCTGTTTTTTCGGCTACACCTCTTAACACTTCTCTTTTTGTTTATTTTTTCCTTTTTTATGAATTTATTCACTACATAAGCTTACAGAGAAGCCTGTACGGTGAAAATACGGGTATGCAATTTTGTAGTTTATGAAAAATTCCACGTCTGATTAGATTCAAACCTGGGACCCCCGGATGAAAGTCCGCACGATACTACTCCACCAAGTCTATTTATTTATTTTGTGTTTATTTTCACGTTTTATTTCTTCTCTGAAATTTTTTCCTAATAATCAAAATAGTCAGTCATGTAGTTTTAGATTTTAAGAACTTTTTGTAAACTGTTTTTGAGCGTTTTCTTTTTTTACCAATTAAAAAAAAATAGTGTATAAATGATATATAAGTTAATAAATTGCAATTTTATTTTTACTTGTTTTTATTTTCATTTGTATATATATTTTCTTAATGAAAAAAATCGCTGAAGTGCTTTAATTGTTGACCTTACATCATGTTTATATTTATGAAAACTAATCTCAAAGTTTCAAGAAGAATTTTGTTATTTGGGAAGTAGAATTACTAAAGATGGACGAAGCAGGAGCGATATAAAATGCCAAATAACACAAGCTAAACGAGCCTTCAGTAAGAAATATAATTTGTTTATATAAAAAATTAATTTAAATGTCAGGAAAAGATTTTTGAAACATTATGTTTGGAGTGTCGCTTTATATGGAAGTGAAACTTGGACGATCGGAGTATCTGAGAAGAAAAGATTAGAAGCTTTTGAAATGCGGTGCTATAGGAGAGTGTTAAAAATCAGACGGGTGGATAAAGTGACAAATGAAGAGGTATTGCGGCAAATAGATGAAGAAAAAAGCATTTGGAAAAATACAGTTAAAAGAAGAGACAGAATTATAGGCCACATACTATGGCATCCTGGAATAGTCGCTTTAATATTGGAAGGACAGGTAGAAGGAAAAAATTGTGTAGGCAGGCCACGTTTGGAATATGTAAAACAAATTGTTAGGGATGTAGGATGTAGAGAGTATACTGAAATGAAACGACTACCACTAGATAGGGAATCTTGGAGAGCTGCATCAAATCAGTCAAATGACTGAAGACAAAAAAAAAAATCTCAAAGTTTTCTTTTATTCGCTTGCTACACCTACATATATATATACATACTCCTATATGTATATATATCACTATACAACTGCCCATAAAGAAGTGCAATGTATTTATGGTGTATTTATGTATGTTCCACCGTAGTAGCTCAACCGCAGAACCGATTAAGATGTATGACCTCGCTTCCTCGCTCGGAAACCTTACATTACCGGAAGTGCCATACGCTATATAAATATATATATGTAAAAATAAATTTCTTAAACATGGTTTTAGCTAATGTATTTGAATAATAAAAAATAATTAAATAATTTGTTTAACCACCTCTCCGGCAAAAAAGATGTACTTTATCAAGATATTTCGGTTTTTCAAATCGATAGAGTATACTGTTGACATTAAAACAGTCATGACTATATTCTTATTTTAATTTTTTAATCTCCTGGTGATAGTTAAGATCTTGAAAAAAATGCATATTTTTTGCTGATAAGGTGGTCAAAAAAATTGTTTAATTATTTTTTATTATATATATATAAATTTAAAAAATATTTTAAACATTATACTGTATAAATATACTATATACAAAATTGTCACCCGCACTCTCATTAATTACCCTAAATTAAAGAAAAATCTTCTTTTTTTTTGGTAGACATTTTATTTTAATTTTTGATGTTTATCTCTTATTTATTTTTGAAATATTTATTATTTTTGTATGGTTTGCTGTTCACTGTTTCCACTGTTTTATTATCCTGTATTTTGTATACCAGCAAAATAATAAAATACCTTTTATTAGAAGCTTATTTATGCATCTTTTTTTTTTAATACGATTTTATGTTAGCGGTAGAAAAGTTTTAAAAGAAACATAGTTGAAGGAAAATGTCCTAGAATGCATGATGTCATCGGGTACAATGACCTTCAGCGAGTAGTAGTGCATTTGTGAAAACATATTTGTTACTATATAGTTGTATTTTATAGTACTGTTAGCTAGTACGCAACATATGTTTTTAACTAGTATAGTAGATGTAGTGTATAGTAATTGCCGTCCTCACCCCGTTAACTTAATGCTGACGACCAGATTCACGGAGGTGATCGTCAGACAGTACAATTTAGTAAAGAATTTAATTACCTGTATATCTTTTTGCAAAAAAAGGATGTTTAATTATATTCCTCAAATTTCATTTTTTTTCTCATAAATGCGTAAAATCAGACTGGTTTACCGCAGTAAAAAAAAATTATAATAATAAATTATGTTATTTTATTTAATCTTTTTTTACAATTATTTACTGTATATTGCGAATTACTTGTTCATTTTACCATCTGGGACTTCTTAACCTTTATGACACTTGAGTAAACGTTTTTATTTACGTATACATACATACAAGCACACGCACGTGCAGGCACAAGTATATATATATATATATATATATATATATATATATATATATATAAGAATCCAACGGGTATGATGAGGATAGGATTAAGAAGGGGTAACAAGTGCCTTATGAAAAGGGGACCTAAGGACGTCCTTAGAGTGAGTAAAAGAGAAAAGAATGACATTGTGTATGACAGAAAGAGAGAGATAGATTTTGAGTGCGTTAGTAAAGAGAGAGCTGAATATATAGATCGGTAGAGTTAACGTAGAAGACACTGAAAATAGGGAGAAGTTTACGGGAACCGATCCAAGAGTTCTCTTCTTCACCCCTTCATCGATTGAATTTATAAACAAAAAAAGTGAATGGCGAAATAGTGGAAGAATGAAGCGAAAGAGAAAGAAAATAGCGCCTTCACACGCACCTCCCGGAATACTTGATTCCTTCTCTCTTTGAGCATACAACTCCGCACCAGTCCATTTCCTGAATAGCAAATAAGTGAAGAGACGATATTGTAGTAACTCTGGCGCCGGCGTTTCCTCTTACGTGTTTACCCAACAAGTAACTCGACCTGGGTTCCAGTTTATTATTTACCCATCAACTAGCTATGTTGACAGAATATTGAATGACTTTTTTTAAGTTAATATCAGCAACCATCCTAGGTCGGATTAATTTTTTTTTTTTTTAAATAAAAGCGGGAATTGATTTTTCAGCAACCCTTATGAAATATGAGTATTAGTTTCCATATATTTTGTAATATTATTACAATTTTTAGCGGCTTTACTCCTGTTAGTTCACCTGTTCTTTGAATACTGAAGTTAATCGCACCGGAGTTGATAAACAGACTGGTGATAATTGTCCATTTTTTATGAGGAGATAATAATGTGATTTATATTGTACTAAAAACATATTCTAGTATATTAGTTCAAAAGAGATATCCGATCGTAAAAAAAAAAAAATGGAAAAATTAACGTAAAAAGTATTATATTTATTTTTACGACCACTGTCAAAATTAGTTATACAGCTCTAACGGTAGTGGCTTGGACCAGATATCAATCTTTAATGGTAAAACAAAAACCATTTTACATCGCAAAGATTTTGCAGTATGGATATTAGTATAATTTACTCGTTTATTATAGATTTGGTCGGGCGGGTGTATTATTACTAATTAGCAACTCTCGAGTAATTTTCTGGTTAAACGGTTTATACATTTTTCGGGTACTTCCTTAAACGGGATGAACGAGCCTTTTTCTTTTAGAACTATATACCTATTCTTGATTCATATGTCTGTGGATAACGGTGTTCTTTGGTATTTAGCTTTCAATTAATCACACGTCTCAAGAGTGATTAACCTGAGTCTGTTCAATACTACATGATTACTAGTATATTATTTATGTACATTTATATTGCTCTACATCTACAACTATATCAGGCCTGGCGTGGCGGTAGCAGTAATTGCATTTGCTTATACACCCACACACACATCCACACCCGGCAGTAGCTGGAAGACTACTGGGAAAAAAAAAAAAATATATATATATATGTGTGTGTGTGTGTATGTGTGTGTTTTTAATTTCTAGAAGATAAACGGTTTGTTGCCTTAATTTTCGGTGGATTTTGATGGAAGGCAGATTTACTAGTAGATGAGAATAATTTTTTCAACCTAAAAACCTTTAATTAATAAATGCGTTATTTATCAGTAATTATTGATATTTATTTGTATCTATTATCTGATTTTATAATTAGAATTTTTTAATGTGAATGGTTTTTTCATTTTTATGTTTTTAATGATGTTGTCATTTTAGTGATTTTTATAGCAATTACTTTTTTTTTAAAGGGTCACTATTAATGAAACAGCTTGACAGTTGAAGAGAGTGAAATTAAAAATCCATATTTTTACATAAATTATCTTCAAATTAAAAAAAAAAAAAAACATTGTTTTGTCGAAGTTAAAGAGCTCGGAAATAGTCGTTTAATATTAAAAAAAAAAAAAAAAAAAAAAAAAAAAAAAAAAACAGGCGTAAAACCGTGTTTTTCTGCAGCGTTTTTGAAAATGTAAATAACTCGTTTTCTTGATGTTTTTTTGAATTAATAAATATAAATAAAGAGCAATACTTAGAATTTATTGAAATAAATAGAAAAAAATAAATTGATTACCCTCTAAAAGCTGTTATAAAGAAATTCTACTTAAATCATAACAGAGTAGATATATTTTTACACAATTCGATTGTAAATATCAGTATACACTATGTGAAAGAGCATATTATAAAATAAGTATTTTTATTTTATTTTTTTTTTACTCTGTTTACGCCGCCCCCAGAGTTGAATCCGCAATTCAAATGAGGGGACTCCTAAGGGATCCCCCACCGGGACTGCGGTTTTTAAGCCTCGCCACTAGTGGGGAACCCCCGAAGGGAACTCAAACGGGACTACAGTCTTACATTTCCCCCGCCTTTGCACTAAATGGGGAACCCCCGAAGGGATTCTCTACCAGGACTACGGTCATATTTACCTCCCCCATGGCTTCGCCAGGAGTCCCCGTCCACTGATCAGTGATGAGACGACGGAGCGTTCCACCCCTCCTGGATGAGGCAATCCCGCGCCGAAGTCACCATAATTCTATGCTCCACAGCGAGCACACCTCACTTTCGATGTACATTTCTGCAACCTCGGCCCCCTAAAGCGTGGATAGAGGTCTTTCAGGAAGTGCAGCGGACTTCCTTCTGGCAATTTATCTTGACATGCTCATACTTTCCGCAGTTAAAACATTAGCCGGTCCTGTCAGGACCACTACACAGCTTCGCCCGGGCTCCGTATCCCAACAACGAAAGCACCGCTCTTCCAGTGACCGGCGCATTATTCTGCAGGCAACGCATCCAATACGCACCCGACCGTGGTGTAGCAATCTATCCGCCAGTATGGGTGGCAAAACTAGCGTCACCATGTGAGTGGCTCCGTAGGTAGGTCTCATCGAAAGCACATCAATCGTAACAGAGTCACCGGTAACACGACGAAGATCTCTCATGAACTCTTCTTCTGTGGTTAAGGCATCCACATCTGAGGTAGGAGTGGTAGGCGGAGAGGGATCTGCCTACCTCCCAACACCCTCTACCATCTCTGCAATATCCCTACGGGGCCGCTCATCATCGTCTCCCTTGGCCCACACTCGAAGGAGAAGGTTTTCCCTCTGACCCTGATGGGCCGAGAAGACAGCAGGCTCACCCGCGATACTTTGTTCTTCATTGTTCGCAGGAGGTCCACAAAGGATCTCCCCGCCGCCTTCACGACAGTAGTCGCTGTAGGCGGCCCAACCGGTTTTATTCGATGGAAGTCGACTCTTAAGCACCTGCTCACCCGATTCCCTGTCGTCAAGGAACACCTGGAATTCCTAGCCATTCCTTCTGTAAAATATTCCACCAACCGACAAAACTAGTTACCGACCCGTCCAGCAGGCCCGCAAAAACACACTCCACTATCCGCAACCACCTCATCAGGGTTGGCCTTCATAAGGCAGTGAACCAACCTGTCTTTCCCCTTGGCAGAGTCAACAACAATAACGTAAGTGGTCCGTCCAACTTCAACCTCATCATCAGATAAAACAGTGGTGCTCGACTTATCGACAAGCGTTTGGCTGCCTGTAGATCATCTTCACCAACCAGTTTTCCAACCCAAGGTGCCCGAAAAAGTGCTAGAAAATGTTGAGGGTGACCAACACCCACCGCTGAGGGACCACGCTGAGGTCTCTCAGCCACGCCTGAGAGACCTCACCGATTTTCCCATGATCTCCCAGGACCCTCACCCGGGTTCTGAGGGGCCACCTCTTGAAGCAGCACAGCCTATTCATATCTCACACGCGTCTGCGCAGCTTGCTCCATTTCCGGCCGAGTGGGCTGCTTCGCCTTAGGCTTTGTTCCAATCTCGTCTAAAATGTCCTTAAACATTTCAACCACTCGACAGAGCCCGTTCATGTTCAGGGAACACTGTTTGATCTCCGTGCTTGTGTTTTCATTCTATCTGATTGGCGAACTCATTTCCCTCACGTATTTAAGTAGAACTTTTGTATTGAAACCTAGACATCTCGCCCGCCGTTGAAAGCTTCTACCCTCGCTATCAGCTTCCCTCACTTCCTTCGGATCTCCCTCTTCCATTCGGACGATTTTATATATTTATTTTCATTTTTATTTATTTCGAGCAACAAGCTTACTTACAGTGTAGTATTACATAAAAAATATATGTAGTATTACATAAAAAATATATGTAGTATTACATAAAAAATATATGTAGTATTACATAAAAAATATATGTAGTATTACATAAAAAATATACCGGGTGATATTTAAGTATGGAAACAGCTTTATACCGAATATCTGAGTATTTGGAGGCAGAAAGAAATGGGGTGCTACTTGGTTTAAAAAATCTGTATTACGGTGGGTTTTTAATTTTTGTCCGCTATCATGGATCCGTCTTATTGAATCAAACTTAATTTTTTTTAAACAGGAAGGTGGACATATCACACATGATTTTGATTTAAAATCAAATTTACAAAAGAAAAACAGTGGTTATACCCATTTTTCTGGTCATGCTTCGTTTTTCTAATTATATGCATTCAGATTTGTAATGCCAAAATAAGAATAAAATTTTGATTTGAGTACCACTCCATCAACGTAAAGCAGCACCATATTTTAACCCAGCTCCTCAGTTACCCCAATATCTTAATTTTTACAAGATTTAATTTAGTAAATTCCCCCAATACACAAGCTAGCACACTAGATATCATTCCTACGTGTTAATCATGAATACATAGTCATTCACGAATAATATAACAAATTTTGAGGACATCTTCTACTTTCTTTTTCTGTTAAGCTCCGGAACCACCGTAAGGTATTACTTCAGAGGATGATATGTGTGAATGTAAATGAAGTGTAGGCTTGTAAAGTCTCAGTTCGACCATTCCTGAGATGTGTGGTTAATTGAAACCCAACCACCAAAGAACATCGGTATCCACGATCTGGTATTTAAATCTGTATAAAAGTAGCTGCTGTCACTAGGATTTAATCTAAATCAGCAGATGTAAGTAAATCAGCTAATTCGCGATGACGATTTCACCACTATACCAACCCGGTGGGTAGGACATCTACTGGTGAAAATAAAATAGAATGTTCATGTAAACATAAGTTCTGAAACTCTTCGTTAGCGAGTAACGGCTAGCAAAACGTTTCGCTAGCCCAAAGATTTCGCTAGCCGAAAGATTTCCCAGGTACGGAGTATTCAGAAATCTTTGATGATATTCTCGCTGTTCAGCGTGTGTTTCATTGCAGAACCCATAAACAAAAATTATAACCGCGTATTCTTCAATGTAAAATTTATAAAGCATTATTAGATGACATAGAAGCAATATTCCATTCACATATTTAAACATTTATTTCTGTTTACATGCAGTATAAAAAATCTAACTGTTCGAATCAGCTATGTCCAACTTTTCAAAGAAATTTAGATAAAATTAATTTATTTACTTTGAAAAAGTCTAATAAATTATTTTATTTGTTTTTTCTTTTTTTTTTTAATTTTGATTAATTTTCTAAAATATTTAATTATTTTTTATTGTAAAATTGAAAATTTTATTTCGTTTACTACTTATTAAAATCTAGTACTTCTTGTTATACGACGGTTATGTTTTTTCAAGGTCCGATCGGTCACGAAATTAAAACCACAGTGAAGACGAAAAACTTTTTACTTGTAACAAGTTCTTACGTAGTTACGCTATTTCTCTACATAGTCGCCACTACAATATATACATTTGTCGTAGCGTGGTGTCAACTTTCCAATACTGTCGTCATAGAACGGAGCCGCCTGTGTTTTCAGCCATGTTTCTACTCTGGTCTGCAGATCGATGTCTGTGCCAAAATGTTGTCATCCTAGCTAGCGTTTCATGTGAGCAAAGAGGTGAAAATCGCATGGAGCCAAGTCCGGGCTGTATTTTGGGTGAATAAGAATAAGCGGAGAGGAACGTTGTTATCAGGCATTGTCTTTCTTCGTGACAATGCTCACACTTCAGTTGTAACAAAGAAGCTCCTGCAGCGTTTTTGTTGGGAAGTGTTTGATCACCCACCATACAGCCCGGACTTGACTCCATACGATTTTCACCTTAATAAACTTCGAAATTCTTATGTTTATATTTAGTTTCTGTAGAATTCTTACTATTTTACTCGTAAAAAAGTTTTCTACGAGTTTTATTTAAATCTTTTATGTGTTTATTGCCCGTTTAACAAAGTTATTTTACTCCAAACATAAGTAATCTCTTTTACAACCCCAATCATTTTTCTTTTATCTCGGATTTCTCGAACATTACTAATAAATATATTTCTAGTAATTATTTATTTTAAAATTTTCAGGTCAGATATCATATAAAATCACAAAGCTTATACATTAATTTGGGTCCCAAAAATGACAATCTGGCTTAATTTTACCGAAGGCGCAAAAATCAGGGCGAAATCTTTCCGCACATAACAGTCGCCAATTAAATGTTTTCGAACCTATGTTTGTATGAAACTTTTTCCTTATTTTCATCAGTAGAACACATTCTAATTGTTTTTCTTTATATTCTTTTTTAATTACTCTTTAATTCCCGTAGCCTTCATTTACAAAAAAAAAAAACACAAATTTATCGAATATTATTCCTAAGATTTTAATGTTTTTAAACTCAGAGGTATTCAAATTGTTATGAAATTACAAACATAGTTGATGATTGATGAAAATACTCTCTATTCCAAAATGTAATGCCCAAGGAAATTAAGATTAATGACGGAATATGAAAGAAATTGGCAATCAATTGCAGTATAGACTGCATTATAAACTGGCATTAGGGTGAAGCATGTAGGTGACAATCTATTGAGGAAGAGGACATGCCAAGTAGATCGTGCCAGGGAGAAATTTAGCCAATAAACTACATATTGTTCAGACCGAAGTCAGTGGCAGTAATAACAATAGCAACACTATTTGGACTAGTAGTTCATATTGTGCGATGTCATGAAATAATAAGAAATATTTTTCAGAAACGATAGTAATTATAGCAATAATAACAATAACAATAAAAAAGTCTAGTTGACTGTCAAATGATTCTTTCTTATACGCAATCCCTGCACAATAAAGTATTAGACGTACCAGAGTTATAAAAAATATATCCAATCGATTGCAATGAATCTCTTGTTATTAGCGTTATCTTTTTTAATACATTGTATCGACATGTGTTAACTTGAATAAGAAATATAAATAGTAAAAAATCGCGTACTGCTAAATAAATTAAAAGATACAAATTGTGAAAGACGATATTCCTCTAAAATATCCGTTTACATAACTTCTTTATTTAAAATTTAAACCTAAATCGCCATCTCGATCGTTAAAAATCATTAACAAAAATTATATTTTAGAAAGAGTATAAATAAAAACTCTACAAATAAAATACTATTTAAATAACAATAGACTATGTACATGATATATAAGTTTCGTATTTTTAAATATTAAAAAAAAATAAGTAAACCAAATTTAGATTTTTTCTTTTTAATGAAAGAGCGGGCATCAACAGCTACGGTCATCAGTACGGTGGAAATTGATTGCGTACGAAAAGATGCCATGTTTGATTGGAATTCGAACCCGGGACCTCCGCACAAAATGTTGAGACGCTATGTATTCAGCATAAATTTACTGCGTAAATTGTATGTATGTGAGCGTCTAGATATCAAAACACTTCAAATTTTATAATAAATGCTCAATTGCATTTAATTAGTTAGAAGAAGACTAATTATTAAGACTAATCATTAAAATATTACGATATGTTTAATGTAAAGTTATAGAATTATAAAATTAATTATAAAAACAAATAAATTGAATTAAAGATAACTTAAAGAATAATTAGAATAAGAATAAATTAAAGGATAATTAAAGAATAAAAAAAGAAACGAGTTAAAATTTTCATTTATTTATTAATAGAAAAACTAATAAATACATTATAAATAACATTATATTAATATCACATGAAAGAAGCATTTCGATGAAGTTTCAGTTGAGATTCTTAAAGATCTCAAAAATTAGAAATGATGTCCTGTGTGATGATGGCCATCTAATGAAATACTACCCTGATGTAATGATTCATGACTTTTAACTGGATATGGAACCGGATATGGTTTATTAATATAAACTGGATATGGTTTTGGTATATGCACCGGTACTGGTCTATCGACTGGAACTTTTACCGGATACGGTACTGGTTTCTCGACTGTATAAGGTACTGGTTTTTCTACCGGTACGTGTACTGGATACGGTCTGTCGACTGGTACTTCAACCGGTACAGGAATTTTCTTTTCGATTGTTACCGGATACGGTTTATCGACATAAACTGTATACGGTTTGGGAATGTATACCGGATACGGTTTGTCGACTGGAACTTTAACCGAATAAGGTACTGGTTTTTCTACCGGATAAGGATGCGGTACCGGTACTTTAACCGGAACCGGTACATGTTTTTCGACTGTAACCGGGTACGGTTTCGGTACGTGTACAGCGTACGGTCGATCGACTGGAACCGGAACTTTCTTCTCGACTGTCACCGGATAAGGTACTGGAACTGCTTTGGTTAACGTCACCGTTTTAGTTACTTCATGATGCGGTACGGATTGTTGATATGAAATTTGATGTTGATCGGAAATTAGATGTCCTTCGAATCCAGTATTATGCTCGTCTATGCCGGATGATTGGTGGCTGAAACTATGACCATGGCTGCCGACATCAAAAAGCCCTCTTTTATCTTGTTTCTTTTCGTTTTGGTTGCGTATTTCTAGTTCTTGTCGTGTTGATTGACCGTAACTATTATTTTCCTTAACTGTACTCGTATTTTTATCGTCACTTCCTAACACATCTCCCCCTACCATTAAACACAACACTATTACCTTCAACATATTACTTCTACAGCTAACAGTCGTTTGATGGTTTACTGTGATTGCAGTCGGTATTAAATACTACCAAAAGTAAGGAAGTCTATCCCACCACAAATACTTTTACGCTCGCGTTAACTCTTAGAGTATAATATATGTTTCCAATTAGCTTCATATTATATAATAGTATCATGCGATCTACGTAATAAAAAACAATAGTTGTAAGAAAATAAACTCAATCAATATGATTTCGTTTAACATCGTTAATTTTAATTATTTGATGTTACTTTTCACTCGCTTTTCTTAAAGCATTATAAATAAATATTTATTTAATACAACAATCATTATGAAAGTTATATCAAATTAATTTATTTAATTATAACCTATCGGTTACACATGTTTGTCTGTATTTATAAAAAGATTGTATCTACTATGCTAACAACTAATAGTTAATTTTAACATTTCCTTAAAGTATATTACTTTTACTTGTTTTATATTACCTTTTATATATTTGACCCGTTGCGTAATTATTTAAACTAATCGTAATTAATAAGAACAATTATACGTAATAAAATGTAATTTGTTGGTAGACAAATTTACGCTTCTTAAACCTTTAATAAATAACTTTACATAAAATCTAAACCTGTTTGGACATTTTTATTATTATAAAATCATCAGTAGATGCTGTCCAAAAAGTATATATAAAATTATTTAATCAAATAAATAAAAAGTAAAAAAAAAACGTAATTAATATTAATTGACAATATTAAATATTATAAACAAAGAATTCTTTACAGGAATTTTCGAATGATAATAAAAAAAATTAAAGTAAAAAAAAAACGAGGTACAAATAGTAGATTTAATCTTCCAAATTAAGACTTCCCTTGTAGACTTTTTATACGCATCATTCGTATGTTATCTAGATAAAAATTATTAAAGGTAAAGAATGCATTAATCATAACCCAATTAGAGGTAATCTCGCCCATGAATAAAATTGTAAGGAAAGATATAAAAGTATAATTAAAGTTCTTATAACTGAAACGAAAGGAGTTTTAACAGACTTAAAACAGATTGTTATTTTGAGTTCTATCCTTTTAATTTTTAAATTTAAGAAATATTCTTATCTTAACGTATTCAATGGTATCAATAAACGGATACCCGTGATATTTTATTGTTTTGTTTTGAGGACGTGTATATATCTTTAGTTGTTTTTAGGTTTTCATAAAATAATGATATTATATAATTATCTTTATAAGACATTATCATTGTATAATATCATTATCTTTCTTGGGACAAATTTTTATCTTATTCATCTATATAATAGATGTGTGCGGTAAATTATTACGGATGGTTTGTGTTATGAGTCTCAGAACTTTATTTATTTTTAGGGTAACTTTATAATTTTATCTTATAACTGTTGTAAATACTGATTTTGTAATATATTCTTTAATCTACTAATTTAATTTCTTTTTACTTATTTTTATCTACTATTTCCGCAGTAGTAAATATTGTGTAATTAGTACTTCCCGCAAAAATATTTACTACATCTGATTATTAAACAATTGGAGCAGTCCAGTGATTTATTTTAAATTTTAAGGATAATTTTTTGAACGCTTCTTAATTTTTTTGGTTTTTAAAAAAGATACTAGTTCATATTTATAAATCATTGTAGGTTGAAAACTATTTTATTGAACGATGTGAGTTTTTTTCAATGTAATATTATTCATTCAAGAAAATAATAATCGAATTGCAAAAATAAGAACGATATCAATAACGCGGAAAAACTTTTGGAAGAATCATTAAGCCCGATGACATCTTTTGCATTATTTATTGGAATTTAGTTATGTTTTAATTTTAATTATTTAAATAGAGTAATGCTACTGTACCTATAGATAAATTGTAATAGATCACTAGACGATTTTCTTTCAGCCACCTTCTCAGAAATATTGGTGTAACCGTAATGTAAAAAATGTCTGGTTTTAGAAACTATGCTAAATTTAGATAAAATTTTGAATAAAGGTTTCTTGAAAATTCTTTTATTTTATAACTATACAGATGATTTATACGTTAAGTAGAACGCTCCTTCTTAATTTAGACTGGAATGTTTAAATTTTATTGAGATGGCAGAATTTTATGAGACCGTAATTTATATGAGATTCATCCATAATAGATTCAAAAAAAGCTTTTTTCTACGGTCAGTATATTAAAAATAGAATTTTTTATCGTATTTTTTTTTCTAGAAAAGAAAAATACGTTATTTTAAATAATAAATTTATATGACAAGAAATAAGTTATAATATTTATCGTTAATAGGTTTCATTTTCAAGGTTCTGTTTTCATACAAAACTGATAAATTTATGTAATTTGAAGTGATGTAATTTTTGTAGTATATTCTAAGAAAAAGCTTCATTTTTTTCCATATACAACGTACATTACTGCTTTCAGGAAAACGCATAGTTTAATTACAGTTAAAAAATATTTATACCTTTAGTAATTGGAAAAGGGTAGCAAAACGGTGTTAAAGATTTTATTTCCGCTACGAAACCGATCTACTTTTTGATCTCCCGTTCAATAAAAGGATTATTTTATTTTTCACTGAAATAATGCTAGGTTACAGTTAAAAAATAAGTATTTCATCGTAATTGAAAGTGTTTGCGTTATATTTGGTTTTTTCTGGTATCTTTATATTTACAATCGGTAAAGAAGAGACAGACTTATAGGCCACATACTAAGGCATCCTGGAATAGTCGCTTTAATTTTGGAAGGACAGGTAGAAGGGAAAAATTGTGTAGGCAGGCCACGTTTGGAATATGTAAAACAAATTGTTAGGGATGTATGATGTAGAGGGTATACTGAAATGAAACGACTAGCACTAGATAGGGAATCTTGGAGAGCTGCATCAAACCAGTCAAATGACTGAAGACAAAAAAAAAAAACAATCGGTTTGGCAAGTTGAAACCATAAGTAAATTTCATTCCAGTTAAGATGTTTTTTTTAAAGATTTTTATGATTATTGTACATTATATTTTGTGTTAATAATAGTTTTTTTTAAGATGTAATTTCAACAATAATAATGTTATGTTAAATAAAGGAGTTTTTTGAAACGCCTTTAAAATAATACATTCTAAAAATATCAATAGTAAATCAAAAATTGCATATGTAAAAATAAGGTTTACACTGCTAGGTATACATAAAAAGGCCAGTAATACAAATAAAACCACAAGTTAAAAGAAAAGGTAACATGAAAAATGATAAACATTAAAATAAATACTTATTGAACGCCCTACTCCAGAATAGAAACCTCTTCCGGATTATCAGTATTAGGCTCCTAGGTATAATTTATGTAGCAGCTTTAACCGTCTAATATCTTTACTATTGTCCAGGAGGTACATTAAGGTTACTTGGTTGCAGATCGTTTGACTTCTTACAGCAACCCTAAATACTCATGGATTTTGGCGTTCCGAACGAACCGTGGCGCCTGCATTATTCATCTCGCAAATCTATTTTGGAAGCGCTGAAAATTTCTTATATTGCCGGTACTTGTCGTACCCCAAAGTTGCATTCCGTATATCCAAATCGGTTTTACGGTTATTTTATACCTTGTTAGATACGGATAATTCCGATTTTTTGCGTATGAACATTATGGGTCCTTAAATTTTATATCTATCTGCTTTCTTTTTTCTCTAACGTGAACTTTCCATGTTAGACGACCATCTAGGTGAATACCTAAATACCGTAACCTGCGGGATGTAACCCGCATCTAAATGGATTTCCGAGCAGTCATCTCTTTTATCGAGAAAGTCATACGAGTCGATTCGCTTAATTCACCTGCGTTTTCCATTTTTTCAACCGCCATAAAGGTTTAATCCCGACTGCAACCTAGCCGAGGGTCGATTAGAATCATAATCGACGGCCATGGTCGCCGTGACATCGGTAAACGATGCAGTAGTGATAACCGAAATGTCCACAGTGAAGACGGAGTAGAGGATAGGTCCCGATACTGAGCTCTGTAGAACAACTGAGGTATTGTCAAAGAAATCAGACAACATTTCCCTATATTTAACCTGGCAAAAGTGACCGTTCAAGTAGCTAACCAATATCAGATATAATGGTTAAGATTAACTTGTTTTTAGTTTGTACGGCAGACCTTATCGCACGCTTGGTGGACATCTAGAAAGGCAACAGAACAAAATGTTTTCCCCTCTAAGCATTTGGTGACAATAAGAATGATCCTGTGTATCTGTTCAGCGGTAGAGTGAACGCTGCGGAAACGGAACTGGTGGTCAGGAATAACTTGCTCTTTCTCTAAAACTGGCTGCAATCTCCGAAAGAATATACTTTCGAATATGTTGAACGTAATAGGCAATTTCACATTCACCACTGAATGTGAAAATAGGAGGAGAAAAGATTATGAAGGTAGAAGAATTTTGTTATTTGGGAAGTAGAATTACTAAAGTTGGACGAAGCAGGAGCGATATAAAATGCGGAATAGCACAAGCTAAACGAGCCTTCAGTAAGAAATATAATTTGTTTATATCAAAAATTAATTTAAATGTCAGGAAAAGATTTTTGAAAGTGTATGTTTGGAGTGTCGCTTTATATGGAAGTGAAACTTGGACGGTCGGAGTATCTGAGAAGAAAAGATTAGAAGCTTTTGAAATGCGGTGCTATAGGAGAATGTTAAAAATCAGATGGGTGGATAAAGTGACAAATGAAAAGGTATTGCGACAAATAGATGAAGAAAGAAGCGTTTGGAAAAATATAGTTAAAAGAAGAGACAGACTTATAGGCCACATACTAAGGCATCCTGGAATAGTCGCTTTAATATTGGAAGGACAGGTAGAAGGAAAAAATTGTATAGGCAGGCCACGTTTGGAATATGTAAAACAAATTGTTAGGGATGTAGGATGTAGAGGGTACTGAAATGAAACGACTAGCACTAGATAGGGAATCTTGGAGAGCTGCATCAAACCAATCAAATGACTGAAGACAAAAAAAAAAAAAATAGGTAATAGGCTTCTTGGCCTGTACCCTTACACCTTATGCGCTGACATGCCTATATATATGTTGAACATTTATTTTTACTCTGAGGTGCAGATAGATGGTCAATGTTTATATGACCGTACGTTCGGTAGTCTCATTTTTTCTTACCGGATCAGCCAGATTAATTTAACCGGATTATAACGTCAGAATCATAATATGACCAATTTTTTGCTACTATTTCCCGGGAAAAAATGGTATTATTAGGTTCTAATTAATAACTGTTTTGATGTGTGTGAATGTATGAATATATATATAAAGTTGATATAGCATTCTACTAGTCTCATTTCATTAAAGCGTTATTAGACTTAATGGAAGCTTCTGGAATATCTTACAATTTCAGTCAATTTTTAAAAGTTTGGAATTTGATTTTTTTTTTTAAAGTAAATTTGTTTTATGGAAAAATTTGTAAGATTAGCATGGACAGAGAATATTTTCACTTTCTTAATAAAAATTTTTAATAAAAGTATTATTTATTTGACTAATGATATTTGATAAGTAATAAAGTACATAATATATGAATGGATTTTTCCTTAAGATGCTTTTTCTTTTAAGATTTTTATGAGTATTGTATATTATATTTTGTGTTAATAATAGTTTTTAAAATGTAATTTCAACAATAATAATGTTATGTTAAGAATATCTTAAATATTTTAAAACGTAATCTGATGTAGATTTTAAAGCGTATGTCGTAAAAGCTTTCTTTTTATTTTTTTATGACTAATAATGAACGTAAATATACATTTAAATCGCTTTGTATATTTTTTAAGTATCTTAATATATTTTCTGTGTTTATACATTAAAGAAAAGATATAAAGATAAAGAAAACATTGTGATAATTCATGTAAATTAAAACTAGAAGAAGTTTAGAAATGTTTAAGTTTAGTGGAAATGTTAGAACACCTGCGGCGTGTTTCGTACCATGTGTAAGCCTTTATATGTACGTTGAGACTGATATAATTTACCCTGAAGATAACGTAAACAACTGCAGTATTAACTGTTTAACATTATGAATTTTTATTTTTAAAAAAAAGTGTTTTTGAATGCTAAACGTTTTTTGACAACTTTTTGTGTTTGAGTATAAAATTATTATATTATTATATTATATATTATATAATTATTATATGTGTATATATATATATTATATATATATATATATATATATATATATATATATATATATATACACACACATAGGATGATATTGAAGAATAGAATCGGCTCTGTTTTTCAAAATAGGAGAAAGAAACAAGTGTGACAGAAAATTACTACTGTATGTTGTGTTTGAAATTTACGTGCCCCGACTTGAATCCACCATATTGAATCAAAGAAGGAAGATAAACATTTGATAGATGATTTTAATGTAAACTTTTAAGGTAAACTTTTTCGGGAAAAACTATGGAAAAACAAACCGTTTTACGATAAATGCCTTCGTTTTTGAGTTATAAGTAATTAAAGTTGTATAAACGTAAAAATCGCGTAATAATAAAAAGAGGTAAAACACTACACAGTAACTTTTTTATTTCGTATTACCTTCAGAATTACATACGGTATCAAACTTTAAACAGTTAATGTTGAAATTAATGGCCAAAACACTAATTATAATCTTCACAATATAAATAATAATAATAACCAATAACTAATAATTTGCAACGCTATTAAAAATTAAATAGCTAGGTCAACTAATATTATTTACTTTATCAAAATATTTAATTCTAAAATTTAGTTAAACGTTTTTGGTCCTAAATTTATACTTACTACAATAAACTTTGGGAAAAAACAGAACTCTGTAGTTGCTCCTAGCTTGAGCAATCTTATATAATCTAGCCTAACCCTTCCTTTCTGGTTTTTCCCTTTAATCATCCCCGTTAGTAATCCTCTTCAATAAAGAATAATATAAGTTAATGCATGAGTTTCGTGATCCACTTGTGTTTATTGGCTCGCGGACTCGATAAAAAAAAAATATATATATATTTATAGAAAAATTTATCTTATTTTATTCACTGCTTGTATATTAATAAAATATTTGCAAAATTATTAAAATATGAACTGTTTGATATCAATTGTATTCACTTTTTCTATATTTATTAAATTTATAATAAACAACATTAGTAAATCCCACTAACTGAATTTAGAGAATACGTAACTGTTAAAGAATTTTCTAAACAAATGGTCATGACTCGGCTTTCTTTGCAAATAAACTTAGAGGATACTGCATGACAGTTTGGTAAATGACAACGCCAAATCTAGCGTAATTATTTTTATTTATCTTTATTTTTCATTTATTTTTATTTTTTGTGGCCTATGAAGTGTTGGCAGAAATATCTTTTCTATTGGACTTTAAGATTACTGATAACTATTATTTACTTATTGTGGGAGTTCCTTAAGAGCCCCCTTATCATATGCTTCTTGTCAAGCGACTTACTTATGAAGTAAACTGTTTATAAATATACTGTTTGTTGAACAAAAAAAAACTTTTAACCGCCTTTTTTTTTAATTAAGTAGTAACTATAAAAAATAAAAAAATGACACAAAAGAGGATTGAAGTAGATCAGATAAAAAAAATATTGTAAATAATTCAGAAAAACTTCCGTAGATTATAATTAAATGAAATGTATATTGAGATTCGTCTTTTTCGCTTAAGCAAATTTACCACTTAATTTTGGTTCCAAGAATTACGGTCAGGCTTAATTTTATTGGACGCACAGAAATAAGGACAAAATCTTTCGCAAGATATAACTAAAAACAAGCGTTTCCGAGTCTATGTTTATATGAACTCTCTTCTTTATTTTCACCGGTAAAATATGTCTTGTCATATATTTGTTACGTTCTTCGTGAATCACTTTTTTTATCCACATATATTTTATCGCCATTAATCTGTTGTTTAGTTTTGTGATTTTTTTGGCAATTATTTTGGGGTTACTAAGAAATTCTGCTATGTAATTGTAAAATAATTTAATTTAGATCGACTAAGTATTGATTATATAACAAAGATTAATTGTTGAATGAAAAACATACTCTTATAAGATTAATTATTCCATTTCTCTTGAATAAGCATTTATATTTACAATAAAATATTAAGGAGTAGTTATTTTATTTATTTATTTAAAAAAAAATTATGTATCTATTTGTTATATTTTGTGTTTCAAAATGAATATTGGAGTTTTAAAGTAATGAAATATTACATTGATAAATTATACATAAAAATAAAGAGCGACTCAAACAGTTTTTTTTAAATGTTTATTGTGAGTACGATTTATCACACGTTTCACGTCCAGCCAACAGAGAGTTAGTTCATCCAATACTTTAATCAGCAAGTCTGGAGTAACTGATGCGACAGCTGCTTCAATCCTGTCTCGAGTGGAGTTGATCAGCGGTTATCCTTCATAAATCCCCAAAGAAAAATATTACTCGGGGTCCAATCGGGCGAACGTGAAGTCCACGGCAAACAAGCCGTGTCGTCTGGTCCCCGGTGACCGATCCAGCAGTCGAAGCGACTTCATTTAACCAATGACGTACAGGGTTATGCCAGTGAGGAGGCGTTGCAGATAGTTGCCGAATAAATTTCTCCGGTTCGTATTGCAATTTATGAAAGACTCATAATTATAGCATATGAAGATAATTCATTCCAGACATACTTACACGAAAAAAAAACGGCCATAAACTAGCCATCGGGATACGGCACACAAAACATTCAGTTTTCTGAAGTCTCGTTCACACTGCAATAGTTTGTGAGAATTTTCCGATCCCCTGATATGCACATTATGACTGTTTACTTTTCCATTAACATTAAATGTTGATTTTTCCCTGAATTACACGATAAAAAATGTCTTCATTTTCACGGTGCATCATTTCATTTGCAAAGCTACCACAAAACCATAATCTGTAGGCTTTAGAGTTTGTAAAAGCTGTAAACGATGTAGGCGCAGTTGTAAGCGTTTTCTTAAAACGCTCCATATAGATGCCACTGGAATTGCTAATTCGTGGCTAGCCTTTCTAACGGATTTTCTAGGACTACGCATAAAAGACTCTCGTACACGTTCAACATTCTTTTCGGACACACTCGGTCGTCTGTACTCCTCTTCCCTTTACAAATTCAATCAGTGGTTTCAAATTATTTATACCATCTACGAACGTTACTGTCAATCGTGGCTCACAACGGAACGCAAGTTGAACGGTAATTACAAATTCACATTGCAAATTGCAAAACACAGAACTTTCTTTTGAGAAGTCGCCATCTTTGCTACTAGCGCTTTCAAGTATAAGGAACAAGAAAAAGTTCTTGATCTTACGCACACCTAAACGGTTTGAGTTGCTCTTTCATTTTATGTATAATTAATCAATTTACGTGAATTTTGAGAAATATTTCATAGCTTTAAAACCCCGATATTCATTTTGAAACGCAATAAAATATTCGGTTCACTGTACTATGTAGATTCTATTTGCAAATCAATTGCAGTTTTTTCACTTTTTTATGATTGATTAACCTCATTATAATATTTAATTAAAACAGAAAAATTTTAGAATTAATTATGTTACCCGCTCTAGCGGGTAACTATTCACCTTGGTACATTACAACAGTCAGTAATAGTTTTGTTACTTAGTTTTGTTAGTAATAACGTACCGGTCGATATTTTTATGTTAAAATAATCATCTATTTAATTAATTGTTAATTTTATTAATTTACCGTCGTAGTTCTCAGCAAGCCTAGCGACAATTTTTTGAAACATAGTTCTTTTTCTTTTTCTAATTATACTGCGATTTATTTGTCATAAAATTCAAAAATTATATGAAATAATTACCGAAATTAAACTATTAGATTTGTTTATTAAAGTAGACAAAATATGTAATTAATCATATTTACATAATATGATAGATAATTATAAAAGTAGTGTATTTAGAAGAACGTTGATGGAAAATTGAATATTGTAGTTAGAAGATTTATTGATTTAAACAGTCGGAAGTCTATCGTATAATCTATATATATTGCTATGTTCCTGTAGTTGCAATCAGTCAGTACTATCGCAATTACTGGTCAACTTGTGTGCGTGATGAACATGTCACGTGACCACCCTCATTGAAGAGGTTTAGGGGGATGATAATACAAGTGAGAGGGTGCGATAAGAGGGTAAGAAGTAGAATTTTGTCTCGAGGGTACTCATGTTCAATCAATAGAATAAATTTCTCTCTTACATATGCATTTATAATCTAAATGATTTGTACGACACGTCGCCTAGTACAGTTTTTGTACGTGATGAAATACAACCAGTGAACGTTTTTACTTCAATACTAACGACGCCCTATTAAAATAACCCATCCGACAACAAAATTCTAACCCCTCTGAATCATGTTCTTGTCTAACTCAAATCACTCCTTTGTATATTGACTTAAGAGGGTGTACGTACAATGAATACTTTTGCTGCTAGGCATATTTTACTGTTTCTTGTAACCGCTTTACAAGTTTGTTATTAAATGCGTTTAACAGTATGGTTTTCTTTGTACTTTCAATTTGTTATTAATTTATTTAATAAATGAAAAAGCATTCAATAATTTCAATTACTATTACAATCCATAAAAGATACTTTTTATGTTTTAAACACTTTGAAAACGAACGGTATAAAATGATTTAAAATAAATTTTATTAATTTATTCACAACAATATTAATTTATTTATAAACAAAAAATAAAGGAATTTTTTTAGAAAAAAAAGATAATTCTAATCTTATTAAATGAGTTAATTTAAGAATATAAAATACGTATTTACTTATAGACTAGCCGGTCAGGAGTTGCTTTGCTCGCCCGACCGTCTAGCCAGGGGGCTCTGTCCCCTGGACCCTCGAAGCGTTCGTATTCTCATGATTGTGAGAATATTAAGTATTTTACAGATATCATTAGCAAAAGATTAGCAATTTTACTTAAATATATTTCTGTTGCCATGTTGACATAACAAAGATGGACCTCTGAATGTGAAAATAGGAGGAGAAAAGATTATGGAGGTAGAAGAATTTTGTTATTTGGGAAGTAGAATTACTAAAGATGGACGAAGCAGGAACGATATAAAATGCCGAATAGCACAAGCTAAACTAGCCTTCAGTAAGAAATATAATTTGTTTACATTAAAAATTAATTTAAATGTCAGGAATAGATTTTTGAAAGTATATGTTTGGAGTGTCGCTTTATATGGAAGTGAAACTTGGACGATCGGAGTATCTGAGAAGAAAAGATTAGAAGCTTTTGAAATGCGGTGCTATAGGAGAATGTTAAAAATCAGATAGGTGGATAAAGTGACAAATGAAGAGGTATTGCGGCAAATAGATGATGAAAGAAGCATTTGGAAAAATATAGTTAAAAGAAGAGGCAGACTTATAGACCACATACTAAGGCATCCTGGAATAGTCGCTTTAATATTGGAAGGACAGGTAGAAGGGAAAAATTGTGTAGGCACGCCACGTTTGGAATATGTAAAACTAATTGTTAGGGATGTAGGATGTAGAGGGTACTGAAATGAAACGACTAGCACTAGATAGGGAATCTTGGAGAGCTGCATCAAACCAGTCAAATGACTGAAGACAAAAAAAAAAGCCATGTTGACAGTAATTTAATGATGTAAAAGGATTAATAATTAACGTATTATATATATATTTACATATATATATATATATATATATATATATATATATATATATATCGTTCGGATCAAAAAGCACGGTGCTTCTATATTTATTTATTATTATAACATTTAAAAAACGGTTATGTCTACAATAATCTTTTTTAACAAAATGTAAAAAATATTAAGTATAATAAATGCTAATGTAAACAACCGCATCGTATTGTTTATAGTACACAATACAATTTATTATACACTTGTTAGTTCAATTTTTTTCTGTTAGACGGTAGCGCTGCATTCAAAATAAAAATGGGAGCACATACAGAAAACCAACGACCATGTTTTTATATTCAAGTGATTTTTTTTTTTGTTTTCCGTTGGGGGAGGAAAACGTTCTGCCGCCGCTGCCAGATCCGCTCTGACGGTAAGTGCGGAGCTCTCACCCGCTAAAAACCCTCCCCCTCCAGTCACGCAGGGAACAGACCTAATCCACACGGTATGTACACAGCCCCTGCGCAATCACCCGGGCGCTTTTGTAACCGAATTAGAATAGCCAAAGCGATGTCCCCAGGGGATAATTGGCACTACGACTCCGGGGAAACCCCCGCCACCACCCGCTAATGCTGGCCGCCCACAGCCGTCCGGCATCGGTCACTCCGCCTCAGGTCAACTGCAGTCTTCCAGCCTGCCTGCCTGCTCCTCTCTTCTGCTGCCTTGTTTTGAATTATGGCTGACATCGCAGTCGTTACTCTCGTCCAAGCATCTCTGTCACCCAAAACTTATGACATTACCCACATTTACTGCGCCCTGGCCCATCATGGTGGCTCTCAAGTCTCTCCATCTCGTGCAAAAAAACACTACTTGTTCCGCTGTATTCTTCTCTCCGCAATCATAGCAGCATCTCGTGGTACTCCTTCTCATACGGTACAGGTAATGTTGAAAGCACCCGTGCCCTGACAGAAATTGGTTGAGCTCGTAGTTGGTATCACCGTGCTTCCGCTCTACCCAGCTCATGACGTCACTGATGAGCCTTTGTGTCCACCATCCAGTCTCCGCCACATTCCACCTGTCGTTCCAAGCTCTGAATATCTCATCAACACCACTTTTTCACTCCCCGAAGCAATAGAATGTCTCATCCTAGCCTGCAGATCATTCGGTGGCTCACTAGTTATGACTGATGCCGTCTCTGTATCTATCGTCCAGAACCTGCGATAACCCGCAGATTCAGCCTTCGTTGTTTGTTCAACAACCTCCTTCTGTTGCGTACCCTATCATGAGCACAAACCCAAACAGACGCCCCATAGGGTACTACTGAAGAGTATACACTGGAAAGTAGCCTCCGCTCTGCTGGGGGCCATCCATATTGCTCATCAACCTAGTCAGGGCATGGACAACCCGCTCGCCCTTTCTAACAGCTTCCTCAATATGTATCGAAAAAGACCTGTGCCTATCTATCCAAATCTCCAGATACATCGCCACCGGGCTGAGGTACACAAACGTTTCACAACCCGAAACCAAAGAGGACTCAATCTCTGGCGCCCAGTCATGACAACCCTCTTCACTTTATCATCTGCCATCCTCAGTCAATTAGTGGTTCTTCTCTCCCACAGCCATCAACTCGTCTTCGGTTTTCCTGACTAATACCAACGCCAGGTCGTCTGCAAACGCCACTGGTGTGCCCTCCTCCGGATACTCCTGTGGTAATATTCCATCGAATACTATCATCCACAAAGCTGAATATAAGGCTGATCCCTAAAGGACACCTCTTTCGATAGAGAACTTTTCTTCTCCCTCCTCAGAATTTCCGATCACTTACCTGTCTCTGAAATACTCCTGTATAATTCTCCTTAGGTACGGCGGGATTTGTCTGTCCCGTAATTCGGAAAACATCACTTGCGATGGAACTTCGTTAAAGGCATATCGAATATCCACAATGCTCAGAACTCTCCCAACGGCGTCCAGCACTGAGCGTTCAACTCAGTAGCCATACTGATCCGCATGCAGTCCTTCAGAGGCTTCCACTCTTTCATTTAATTTCCGCAGGAGCATCCTCTCCAATAATTTGGCGAACAGTCCAGTAGGCATAACGGTCTGTAAGCCGACGGAGCACCCAGACGTCCTACCTGCTTCCGCAGCATAACCAACCTCGCACCCTTCCACCCCTCAGGCATCCGCTCATTGTTGATAACTGTGTTCATGACCTGTAAAGACCTTGTCCAGCACGGTCTCTACTGTGATCTTCACAACCTCAGGAAGAATCCTATCCACTCCGTGTCTAGCCGAGCAGCCACCTCTCAGCATGCATCCATGGCTCTGCCGCTCCGATTAGTGTTAAATTGTAGAACACGCATCAGCGGGCTGAGTTTTCTTCATAGCAGCCATCACCACCACCTCCATATGACGTTAACCTGTCCGCTACGTAACCCCTCCCAAAAAAATCATCCTTCAAATAACTTTTTTATGTCTCAATATTTTTCCACTAAATAAGTATAAATAACCAATGCCGGGAAGTATTACAGCTTTGTTGTCAGCGTTTCTATGGACATACCCATTTTCTTATCTTAGTATTTTATTAAAATTTGACCCAAAATTCCCTCCCTTCCACAAAAATCGATGTAACGTATTTTTCTATTTATTGCATATCTTATAACCGATTTTTTTCCCCTATGCACAGAAGTAACCAAAAAAAAAAAAAAAAAAAATAGCGTCGGGGCAATATTGGGTGGTTGGGAAACTGATTAAAGTATAAAAATATTATCCATTATTAATACTTTTAAAAGGTTTTTGGTTTATTTGAATTTTAATATTATTTAAAATTTAAATAATAAATTTTTAATAGTTAAATTACAATAAAATTTCATTTTAATTCATCCCCAGCCACGAAAATAAATTTTAGATAACTTTTTATTGGTTGCACATTTTTTATTAGATTTGTTTTTAGTATTTTCCATTTAACATAGTAAGCGTAAAAAGATAGAAAAGTTTCTTAGAAGGTGATTATTGAAGTGAGGCAGTAAAAATAAAATCTAGATTTTTTTTATTTTTTATTTATTTATGTAATACCAGGGTATATAGTAACATACAGTGACATGATGTCAACAGTACTCTGAAGAGATGCCAAGGCACCCGTTCGCAGTCTGGCGTGTAAGTGTAAATGTAACGGTAAATGTATAGGCTTGAATAGACTCAGCCAACCACTCCTGAGGCGTGTGGTTAATTGGAGCCCAACCGTCAATGAACAGCGGTATCCACAGTCTTGCGTTAAAATCCATACAAAAGCAACTGTCTTTACAAGGACTCGAACCTTAGAACTCTCGATTGCAAAAATCAGTTGATTTTTCAGTTGAATTATAAAGCATTCTTTTTTCGACGTTAGGTTTGTTGCCTTGTGGGTTCAATGGACGTTGCTCAATAATAAACCAAGACAACATTTGTTGAGTTTTGATTGACTGTGCTTCGCTTCGTTTCGTTTCGTGTTGTTCGTTTATCGAAATCAATAGTTAAGAGAAACGTAGAGGTTTTTTAGATAGAGAAACGCATTTTTCTGTTTGAACTCGTCATTCGTGAAGGTGACAAGTATTCTAACTTAGTGAAGCACAAGTTTTCTGTAAAGTTTCAAATTACTCCTGTTCCTCATCTCGATACTGTTTTAACTTATGGAAAAATTTCGAGCAACAGACTGTTGAAAACGCTGATCGAAGTAAAAAACAAGTAAAATAAACGAAAGAAGCGGCTTGATATTTCGGATGCTACGATCGAAAGTCCGTCCGCTTAAGATAGAACAACAATAAGATATTAGACTTGCGACCGCACATAAAGGTATAAGAAAATAACTGAAACTTTTTCCCTACAAGTAATTTTTGTTCAAAAACTGAGACCTACATATCATGCCAAAATACTAAATTATTGTCATCGGTTTAAAAGTTTTATTCACCAAAATTTCGTATATGTCCTCGAAATTACCTGTTTTTATAGATGAAGCGTGGTTTCATCTGGGAGGATATATTAATTCACAAAATTCGCGACTGTAGTCGACAAATAACATGCATAAATTATAGAAACAGTCTTTACATGAAGCTAAAATTGGAGTCTGGGTCGGTGTGAGTAGAACGCGCATTGTAGGTCCAGTCTGTTTTGAAAATACTGGTAATAGTTACTGTGCTTCTTTGACAAAGTTCATTAGTCAGTTAACAGAACCGGAAGTTGATCAACATAGTGCCAAAGCGCATACAGCTAACGTCAATGACGTTTTTACTAATGTTTTTGGTGAACGAATCATTTTGAAGGGTTCTGGCTTATACGATCACCCGTTCTGATTCCCCCTTTAACTTTGTATGGGTCTACTGAAACAATGTATCAAAACGAACCACTCAAAACTAATGAACTAAAAACCTCAATAATGGCAAACTTTTACGAGACGTTCATGTACATCTGCTGGTTAAAGTATTTGAAAAAAAATTAAAACGTGTGCATTAAACAAATAAAAACCTGTTGTACTGATGTCGAAAGAGGTCATTTTCAACACCTTTTCAAAACTATTTCAATCATTGTTATATCCGTCTCTGTAAAATAATGAAATAAAAATACAAAGTAATAATTAAGAAAGTTTCGTCATTACTCCTCCAAAATTCCAGTGCACAGCAACTTTCCGAACGTTCGTTACAAAAACTAATTAATACTACACAACAAAATTTGTAGTCGTCTATTTTTTTAATTGTAGTCACTTATAGATATTAATTTATTTTGCAAGTAAAGAGATGAAAATAGTTAGATTAGATTATCTACTTAAACTGTTTTACTTTAATTTCTTTACTTAAAATGTTATCCTAATTTACGTTACTAAACAATAACAAAGCACGATAGAAAGAATAAAATAACGTATACTTGACAATAGAAGCAGGAGACCGGGGAATACAAAAATTATTAATGGCTTCTGCGTAACGAACAAGTCACTTTTTTGTGACTTAATCTAATACAAACAATTTTTTATTGTAGCTTATTTATTAGTTACGTAATATCTCTTTTTGTTGTTAAGAGAGTTAATAATATTTTTTATTGTTGAAATAGAAATGTAGATACTACAAAGGGTGAAAGTGATAAATATTGAATAAAGACAAAATAAATGCATATATAAAGCATAAGTTCAGCCTACATAAGAAAATATAATATGTAGAAAATAAATTGTATTACAATTCAAATAGTATATTGTTTCATAAGGGACAATAATATCTACAGTTGTTATCAAACTAGGCTAGACATTCATATATATACTCTTAGAAATGTTATATAACAAGAAATGTAGAAAATATTATTTTAAATTTAATATAGGCGGGTCGAAAGAGGTCAACAGCTAAAGTAGTTGACGACAAGAAAATTGACGTCCTTTTCAAGTTATCTTTAATATTATAAAAACAGTCAGTTAACTTCTTATATGACTGTTAAAGAATATAACTGAATTCCCATTACTGTCTTAAATAATAGTACAAAACTAAAAATAAAGAGAGAAAAGGGGGAAAAGGGAAAAAATATATTTGGCAAGATTACAGATAAGAAACTAAACTACTATACTTTTCGTTATACTTAATTTTATATATAAATTTTATCTTTGAAATTTATATGGCATTCACTTATCCTATTTGCAATAAATTTTGCTTTAATATCTTTTTAAATAACTATCTTATGGAAAATAATAAGATTTTATCGCTTTTATGTACGTCTTTGTGTTTGTTTGTTTTTAAAGCCGTTAAGTAAAATTTGCTTACGCAGAAAATGAGGTTTCTCGATGTACGATATCGACTTCATACTGAATCCTTTACTAACATGCATGCGCGCGCGCACACACTCATAAATATTCACTATGTATATCAAAAGAAATATTTAATTACTATTTCCTTCTACTAACCTTTTTGGAATGCGATTTCTTTAAAAAGTTCATTAAATTTATATTTCTTATGTTTGTATTTTTGTATTATTTAATATTTTCAGTATTAATATTCAATATTTTTTTACGATTATTTCAAAAATCCACGTAACGATCATTATGAAAGTTATAGTAATTCAATTACTATATTAAACTACAAGGTTTCAATTATACACATTGTTCGACTGAACAATAAAGCTTCTGTTACGCTAGCATCTACTATTAGTGTTTAACGCTTCGTTCAAGTTTACTCAAAACCAGATAAAAATAGGCAAATATTACTTGTTATTCACTTGACCTAACGTGTAATAGAATAATAATACTCGTACATGTATAAATTAAATTTACCAAAAATTAAAACTTAATTTTTTCCCATCCTAATTTTTTTTTTCTCGATGAGTTAGAAAAATACCATTTACGTACCCTCCATAAATGGGGTTGTCGGTCTCGCACGGGTTCGGCTAGATGTAGTTAAGTGCCTATGTATATCCGCATCCTACGGACTAAACTCTTATCTCACCGTTCCTCTCCCCTCGCGCCGGCTCGGCAATTAAGCATTCTGTGATCCGGAGGTTACCTCGGACTCGGGGGATCAGGAGTCCCCGTGCCTCATCACCGACGTCTATTCGCCCAATCGCGGACGAGCGGCAGCTCAGCAGGGGGCTGTCCGTCATCCCTTCGCCGATAAGCTCTTTCGTCATAACTTGTCTTCAGGATCGCACTAATCTGCTTCCCATTCTCTGTTGTCTACCTCTTTAGTCATCAGAATTTCTTCAACGTACTTCGCTACTTCATCCGACGTTCTTCTGTTAGTCAACATATAATTCACGGTAGTCTCAGGTGTTAGTCTGTTTACCCCGTGCCTCAGTCTCGTCTGATTCCATCTAATGCACTCTAAGAATGTGTTGGCAGTGGTATCTTTTTTTTCACAATAGAGACATCTTGAGAAGGTTCTTCTTCTGAATCTATGAAAATATGTACAAAAACCCCTGTGCCCTGTCAGGAAATGGGTGAGGTGAAAACCCACCTCACTAAACCTCCGCCTGACCCAGGACTCAATTCGAGGGATCAGTTGTTTGATTCGTTTGCCCAGGTTGGTGTTGTCCAATTCGGTTTGCCTTTCCCGAAATAAGAGGACTCTTGTTCCCTCTGGATCAACACCAGAATATACTCGTTGGAGTTAGGCGGTTTTAAGATGAGCTGGGGAAAACCCAGCGATCACGTGTACAGCATCCGATGAGATTGTTTTTAGGCCGCAGAATTCCGTATGGCCATCCGTCTTGTTAGGGCTGTTATTGTCTTAACGTTTCTCTGTATCATGAAGTCATCGCTCACGCCAGCACTGCATACAGCAGTACCGACGTGGCGGCAGTAAATATCAGTTATTTTGTTACTGGCTCGAGGCCCCGCCTCGGTCCCATCAGCTACCGAGACTACCAAATGATGTTCTCACTTTGATCTTGGCTAAGATTAAAGTGTAGTTCTTTCAATCTTAGCTTTGATATGTGTGTTGAAAAGTCTGAATTTATCCAACCACAAGCCCAGATATTTCGTATGGACGTGATGATTTCGTGATTGTCGACCGTGAATTTAATGTTACGTATTCTTCTTTGACCAACCATAGTAACAGCGCAAGTTTTACGGGGTGATAACTGCAAGCCTCGTCTCTGCACCCAGTTACTTAACATGAAAATGGCATCCGTTGCGTTGGTCTCTTCTTCATCTTCCGAATAGCCGGCCAATAATTGCGCGAGATCTCCGCATAGGCGATAACAGTCGATTCGCTCGGAAGTTGAAGCCCTAGGAGGGGGTCGAGAACTAGGTCCCATAAGATTGAGCCGAGTATGTATTATTACGGTTATAATAATTTATTTTTTTATATTTTGAAAATTTCTTGCATAAAAAATTATAACAAATAAAACTATTCTACAATTTAAAGTAACAAAAATTCGGTCTTCTTGGCTCATTTTAATTTTTTTATTTTATTTTTTCGGGTTTATAGATAAATTTAATGGTTTTTTAAATTTGGTTTAATTTTTAAAAAAATGTCGATATAATGAGGTGTATTAGAAAAAGCAGAATACAGTCTGTGATATAAAATTAGGAGAACAAAGAATACAAAATTTTATTATTTAGGAAGATATATTACAAAGAATGGATGAAATAACAAAGATTTAAAAAGCAAGGTGACAAGTAGGAGAGATTTCATTAAGAAGAAATGTGTCAGTATGAAACACGATCAAAGAAAGATAAATTTTTAAATATATTTTCACGAAATTTTCATGAAATTTAACACTTTCTAGTTTCAGATTGAAATTTAGAGTTCTATTAGATACTTTTACACGTTATTCTACTCAAGAGGTGGACGAGGGTTTCTGTAACGAACCGTAACCCTATTTTAAGATTACATTTTACTTTTGAGAATAAAAAACTATTTATTGCTGAATATCTTTTTAATTTATTACGCCAAAACGTGGATAATCTCAGCTCTCCACGTGCCAGCTCTCATCCATGTTAAAGATGCATGAAGTGAACTTCATTTGGATGGCCTCCAATCATTTGGAGAAAGTTTGTTAAGGTTCTGTTGTCCCTTTATCAACATTCGATTTCTTCATCCTTGATTTCTCATCTACGGTTTTCTGTAGGTTTTCACCCCTACATCTTTTTTTTTAACTGGCATTTCTTCCGCCACCACCCCATTCGGTCGCCCTAGAGCAAATGACCAAATGACCGTGCCAAAAACGGCTACTGTGCCTCAAAAACAGTTTAGCGACCAATAATTTAATATCCCCTATGACCTTACCTAACAGCGTGAGCGGACTAAGCGAGGTGCCGTACACCATCTGCTTACGTGTCCCAACCGTTCACTTGTCATACGATAAAAATAAAATCGGGGAGGCGCACCCCTTGTTATTATATTAGTAAGACAGTAAAAACGAAGGAGAGGCATACCATCCCCCAGATCCTGTATAAATCTGTACAAGGACCTTCTCTTAGTTGTGGCGTGCCATTCTTGCTGCCATGCTTCCATCGCGAGGCTGTAAAGCCTCCGCTGAAGGCGGAAAATGGGCAACTGTCCGAAATTTAGAACCGGTGCATCGAGATCAGATTCCAAGTACCTCAGCCTCCCTGCCTTTTCGCAATTTCCACGTCCATATTAAGGATGTAGAGAACCCTTTCAATTACTCTACCCTTAGTACTTTTATGGTGTTTTTAGGACGGATTTGCTTATAGATCTGATCAGGCAGTCTGCTTTTTTGTCTTGATATTTGACAAAATTGCAGTTTTTGTTAGGGCGTAGCAATTTATTAGGTAAAGTCAGTTTTTCTAATCGTTACAAATGTACTATAATAAAAATAAAATTTGATATATTCTTTTTGAAAATTTTATGAATAGATAACGGTTGAAAAGAAGAGCTTCAAAAATTCATAGAAAAGGAAGTCAATTTTTGACTCCAAAATAAATACATTATTTTCCAGTGCTGTTTATCTAGATATTCAGTTAATTAAGTTAATTTAGGGATATATGTAGAAGTTAAAAAATTAGGAAACAGGAAGAGATATTACATCAAACTACTCAAATGTTGATGTCAATAAAATAAATCGGTGAAAAAAATCATTTTATATTGGTAAATATTTTACAATCCCAAAATTGAATGTAAATAAATAAAATACGTATTATTTATAGCTTTTTATATCAAAAGGTATTTTCGTTGACTTTTTCACTAAGTTTCTCACCGTCAAAGTGCTGTAATACAAGAATACACTTACGTTATGACATGAAATTGTAACGGTAGCTCTAAAAGCTATTCGTTAGTAAAAATAAGGGAAGAAAATTTATTGACATTTTTTATGCTAGTCTTTGTAATTATTTAAATGAAAAAAAAAAATAATTAATCTGATTTAAAATGCAGACAGAATTGTTATTTATTTCAACTAAAATAAATAAAGATAAAAACGGTAAATAAAAAAAATGATAATAATTGACAAAAGCTGCGTAATGCTAACTCCAATAATTTCTAGTAATTCATTAAAATGGCTAATTAATGAAAACTTTTAATTGGCTTTTTTCAATTATTTAATTGCAAATCCCTGAAAGCTGTTTCCCCTTTTTTTTCTCTCACTGTACGTCACTCTTTCTCCCTGACTCTAAGCCCTAACTGCTTCTATCTACCTCTGTTATTAGTGGAAAATTTTAATTCCAAAAGTTGAAAAAAAAAATTACATTAAACGTTAGTCGATTTAAAATTAAATACGTATCTAGTTAGTCCATAATTACAGGGGACATAAATAAGTCCTTTATCCCTAATTATTCTTCTACGTGTATATATGCTTATATGTTTGTATGTAGGTATGAGTGTTCGTGTATTGTGTTTCGTCTTTATACGTTGCTTCAATCAAAATTGTTAATTATTCAATGGATGTTACAAATCTTTTTTTTTTACAAAAATAATCTGCATAAATTAAAGTTTACCGATCGGTTGTAATCAGTTAGTCTATTTTAAATTTATTTTAATCTTCACGGAAAAGATTATTTTTTATATAAATGAATAAAGCTTGCATTTTGATCGATATATAATAATATAGATCACGTCAGTAATGAATAGATTTGCTACGATAAAAAAGAGAATACGTCAGTATTTGCCGGAATGGATAAATCGAAGTCATGGTACAATAGTAGCATAACAAAAAAAAAGAAACGCAATTAATTATAGAACTGATTAGTGCCCATATTAATTACGTTTTAAATTCGATATAAGGAATAATATTAAGATCGGATATAATGTAGCTAGAATAACTATATTAACGGGAAAAATTTTGGTGATCATGGAAATTGAGGATCGGGATTTTTTGCCAATCTTTACGTTGTACGGTCCAGCTAGTTCATATACACCGAAATAAACAATGTATGTTCATACGAATGTATGTATTTGTGTTTCACTTGTGGTCTTATATCTCAGGATTGACCGAACTGATTATCTTCAAATTTTTGTTCAAATATTTTTACGTACGGGGCACTGATAATATTAGTTTTTTTTCAAAATGAGTTAAGGAGCTGCAGGGATAAAAACCAATTTTGATTTTTTTTTCAGATTTATTTTAGATAAATTTTATTAAAGCAAATTTGTTTCCTATAATGCATAAAGTAAGAATAATTGACAGAATGATATTTCAAATATGTATATATATATATATATATATATATATATACATATCTTTTGAACATGTCCTGTGTGTTAAATTATAATTAATATTTATAAACCCCAGATATACACATACAAAGCAAGAGTTCTCTTACCTTCAATCTACGGGTAATAAGGCCTTTCAAATCCTTTCGATTCATCAGTTATTAAAATATGCTATAATTAACATTAGCGTTGAAATACTTCGTCAATCAAGTCATGACTGATTAAAATTATTAGTCGGATGTTAAAATTCCATTATACAGGCCTACCAATTTAAACAGATCAACGTGCTCATTTATATTATTATTAGATTGAAGGAAAGCTCACTCTTACTTTATATGTGTGTAAATGGTGGTTTATAAATATTAAATATATATACTATTATATAAAGACGAAGAGGGTTTGTGTTTGTTCGAGAAAAATAGAAAAACTACTCCATCAATCCCAACCAAATTTTTAGTCATGTTTCTTTTAAAAACTGAGAAGGTTTATAAATGTATTTCATCTGGAAAATATATAGTGGCGATTTGTTTGCCCGTTTGTTTGTTATTGCATCATTTGAAAACCAACGGACCGATTACTGTAAAATTTGTAGAATAGTTTGCGTTATCCAAGGAAGGTTTTAAGGCATCAATCCAAGCCCTGGGTCCCTTGAAGGTTAAGATATTAAAATTATTCGTTAAGGAAAAACTAAATTAATCCTTCATTATTATATTTCTGCCGCGTTGGCAAAGAAATATGTTATGAAATTTTCGTCGTCAAAGGTGTGTATTTTAGTTACCATAGTTATTATCATTCTATCTTTTATAATTTAGTTTCTTTTCAGGTTTTTTTAAAGTCTGAGTACTTTAATTATTTATCAGTATTATTTACAACCATGAGGATAACATACAGAGCGGGGGTCCAGGGGGAGGAGCCCTCTGGGTAGAAGGGAATGGTGACCGAAAGAAGCTCTGCGGGTGTTCAGGGTACCGGTCCCCCTGGCAAATTGGAAATGGCGAGCGAAGAGAGCACTGCTGCCATGGGATAGGCCGCTTGGTCCCGGGAGGTCCGAGGAGCTACTGAGTTGACTCCGGGATTCATCTGCGTTGACCTGAGCCCCGAGGGTCCAAGTTCTGGCTAGACGGGCTGGCTAGTATATATATATATATATATATATTTAGATCTGCTAAGTAATATATACCTTATTTCTAAACGATTACGATCACCATAGAAGGTTTTACTTCGGCTGTGCAGTCTTAAACCCACCAAATCTTTTTCCCTTAACTTTTATTTTATTTAGCAATCTTATCGTAAATTTCATATAATTGTTATGCATTATAAACTGTATATTTATTTAAGTGTTCTTAAAAGATTAATTATACAGAAATTATTTAACGTATATAATAACGATTGTTAATAAAATAAATATTATTAAGTCAAATAACATTCAATTCTATCAGTTAAAAGTCCGTTTAAATCTTTTCATCAAATGAAACATTTAAAGATTGGAAACCAATAAAATTCAGGCTAAAGGTCTATATTCTATTTGTTTTCGTTCTTTCTTCCTTATAAAGCAATTGAAATTGTTCTTTCACCAATTCGATGGGCAGTCAAACAAGGCTTCTGTCATTTAGTTTTATATATTTCTCAAGTAATTACTTTTCTCTTTTATAGAATATCAATTTGATCAATTCTATTTCTTTGGTCTATTTAATTTAAATATAAATGATAGGAAAGCAACGTATTTATGTGATTAATATAAATTAGATATCGAATAAAAGTATATCGTTCTTTTTTTTTTTAAATAATCTATTTTTCAAATATATTATAAAAATTTCAGCAATTATTTTTTTTACACTTAAATGCAAACACATGGGTACAAACAAACTGTTAATTTTAGTTAACTGTGTTAATTTTAGCAGGCTAAATTGATACTTAATCCATTACCCCGCTTGAAATTTAAAAATTATCCTGTCAACAAGTTTAAAAAACCCACCAGGTTGGTCTAGTAGTAAAATGCTCTTCGTAAATAGCTGATTTCGAAATCGAGAGTTTTCAGGTCAAATCCTAATAAAGGTTTTATTAAGATTTGATTGCTACTTGGGGAATATCGGGGTTGTTTGGTGGTTGGGTTTCAATTAACCACGCGTCTCAGAAATGGTCGGCCTGAGTCTGTTCAAAACTACACGTTCACCGGTATATTCACACTGATCTTGATGAGTCCCTAAGGATTTAAATTGTTGATACGACTATAAATAAAAATATATTATAAAAAAAAAGTTTAAAATAAAATCATTAAAAAATTAAAGAAGAATTTTGTTGTATCTTTTCCAGATTATATGTACAGTACTGGAACTAATATCTCGATTCCCAGAGTGAAATAATCGAGAGTTTTATTTATAGTAAAAGCTTTATAAGCTATTGGACCCCTTCGTCATCACACTATACAAATGCTTACATAGTAACCAAAAATAAGGTATTTCAGTTTAATTTAAAATAATTTATTTTTTTATCTAGTTTTTACTTTATCGTTTATTTAATTGTTTCTTTTTTCATTTCTTCTGTAAACTGTTTTTAAGTTACAGCTTACAAAGTTGACATGGAAAGATAAAAAAAAAAAAAATGCAGTAGAACATGATTACATTTTTTTAAGCCATTATTTTCAATTTGTTTTTAAAAATAAATGAAAATATATGCAATCACTTTAATTAAAGAAAAAGAAATTTTTAATTTGTTAATGTAGATTTTACTTCCTTGTACGAAGAAAAGGAAGTATTGTGATCGCGGAAAATTTCGGTTTCTAGATTTCAACGGAAACATCCATTTTGATAATACCTGAATCCATTTTGACTAGTTTCGGCGTGACATCTGTACGTACGTTCGTACGTGTGTATCTCGCATAACTCAAAAACGATCGGCCGTAGTTTGTTGAAATTTTGGGTTTAGAGCTGTTGTAACATCAAGTTGTGCACTTCCCCTTTTGATTGCAATCGACCGAACCAAAAGTGTCCAAAAATCAAAAATGAAAAAAGCCCAACATAAAAAAAATACTGGATTTTGGACTTTTTCGTAACTGCAGTAATAATGCCTTAATGATAGCTTCAACGATGTATCATAAATGGTACTTATTTTCATTGGTTCCAGAGTTATAGCCAAATAAAATTTTAATTAATAAAATATTTGAATCTTAGGAGAAGGCACATCGGATCGAATCAGACTTCATCTCCTTTATTGCAATTTTTTTTTTTTTTAATATAAATATATTGATTTATTAATAATTATTAACCTCTCATTGTAAATTTTTTTTACGATGAATAATAATTCATAATAAAAATTTTAAAAAATATCTAACTATATCAGAATTTTAATGAAATAAAATTTTATGTACTTATCACTTTTGTGTAAATGTAATTTAATAGGCGTATAAGTAAGTCATGTGTTGTCCACAGCAGATTTTTTTGTAATGTTCAGTCGCCGCCAAGTAACGACGAGCTTGGATTGGAGACGATTAATGCCCAATGTATCATGCATCATGTTTATGCTACTAAGAGATGATTAATCATGCACGCTATGCCAATGTTTCAGAGACAGTAGTATAGCAGCGACATGTAGGCTGATCATCCAATCTCGTCGTTACGTGGCGGCTACTGTACCAGTATAAATTTTTCTCATTTAATATAAGCACTTGTAAACTTTATTTTGTACTTTAAAAACAAAACGAAAATTTTACATTTAATAAAATCAGTCTCAAAATCGAAGTATAATGACGATTTTTTTTTTACATCATAACTGACGCGTTTCTTTAAATCGTTACTCATGATCAAGTCTCTTGCGGAGCGGTTTTATAAATCTCCAGGTTCGTTCTACCGTTCGGTAACATTTAATTTTTTTTTTTGTAATGATTGAATTAATTCAATTCAACTTTTGAAGATTGTATATGTGAATAAGGAAATGAAATTTTTTACTCGTGAAACATGCCATACCTAACCGGGATTTGAATCCGGACTCCTGGATGAAAGGGCGAGAGGCTACCACAAAAATCATAGAGGCGCCCCATAAATCATAATTTTCATATATTTTTTTCATTCAATACCAAAATAAAGGAACTAGACATTTATAGATTTCATACACGTTTTCAAAATCCAAATTACATATCACTGCCCGAACTTTACCTTAAGGCGGCAACATGAATAGTTTTATTTAAAAAATTATTTTTACTTATTTTACAATTATGGTCAATTACAAAAAAAAACAATGTTAATATAACGGTTGATCTTATGTCCTGCAGGTGTGCTAATCTCGTCAAGAAAAAAAAACTAAGAAATTTTTCACTACAAAAAAAAGTCTTATTTAATATTCTAGTTTTTTTTGGTTTTAACAGTAGCGTTTCTTCCACCCTTGGTAAATATCTTTTTTGTGACTTTTGCTAATTTTTTAAAACAATGAAGGTAAATGTTACATTAAATAAGTTTGGTAAATGTTTTAAACATTAATGTAACGGTAAATAGCTTTTAAGGTTGTCTTGAATTTTATATTAAAAGCCCTTATCTATTTAATATTTAATCATTAAAAGGACTCATCTAGAAATTGAAATTTTCAATTTTTTTTTTTCATTATTATCTTGTATAGGTTGTATTTACTGCATTCGATTTTTTTCTTTCCAAATGTGTATTAATATAAAACTTTTAAAACCATTAATCCGATTTCAGTGGATTTTCACCATTGGAAACCTTGATCAGCAGAAGGCATTGCAATTTTTATAGCATTACAAAATATGTTATTTATAATTAATAATTTTTTTATTTTTTTTTGTAAAAAATTACGAATTATATTACTAGTTAATTATTAATAATATGATTATTGCATCTTATGATTTAAGTTAATTATAACTTCTAAACACAGAGTGCGTTTAATATTTAGTTTTAAATGGTAACTTAGACATGATTGATCCGCACTACGTACACCTTTCTTTTTTCAGAAAAAATAATTTCTTTGCTTTGATACAACAATAAAATACAAAAATTCAGCCGATCGATCAACATCGCCTCATGATACTATGACAAAAGATGTCACCCATACTAAGAGGACAGTTCTAAAACTACAAAAATCCAACCGTAAAGGACCATTAAAATATTGTAATGATGATTAGTCTATTAAAAAGTAGTTGATGACTTTATAAAGTCGATTTAAGTATCATTTTGTTTTTAAGATTTACAAAACAGTTGTAAAATATTTATTGACTTGACTTCATGTTTTATGTATGTCATAAAACCACACAGATACCTTTATATGCATCGATATCTAAGTTTTCTTTTAACTTGCCCGCAGTTATCAATAACATAACCTTTAGGCTGGTTATAAAACAGACCGATTTATGATCAACATTAAGGGATAGTTTATTCTTTTTGATTTTTATATTTTAAGCATTTATTATTTCTATAAAAACAATTTTTCTGTCGTAACATGAAATGTTTTAACAATGTATTTTATGAAGTTCAAGTTGTTAAACGTAAAATTAATGGTAATTGAAAATACAATTTTTTAAATTTGATAAAATATAATAATTTTGTAATTTTCCAATACTTTTTGAAATATTTGATTCTCTTTCATACATTTATTTTTTCTTTCAAAAGCTGTAATCCATTTTATAGCTTTTCGTTCAACGATTACATAATCATGTATTGTCTGAAACAAACTCGTACACATTTTTTGTTTTTGTTTTTTTTTTATTTATCAAATTTAGATAAATAGACATCAAAATTTAGATACAATTCCGGCATTGAATTATCTATATATTTAATTATACAGAAAATTTTGGTTATAACGAGATTCAAGAGGCCGAACAAATATCATCGTTAAAGCCGAGTGCTCAACACGTAACCGTAAATCTTTACCTCGTCATTATCTATTATAATATAAAATATATACTACGTACCTAACAAGAAGCTGTTTTTAAATAAAATATCGATGCGTTTTGTATTATAGACTAACAAATAAAATTTGGATGTAATACAATTTTTACACGCTAATATGGTTTTGCTTTTCACCAAAACTGTTAGCTTTCAGTGAATTAGCAAAGAAAATGCTAAGTGTAGTAAAACTTACAAGAATAATCGAGGAAGTAACAAATGAACATCACACAAAAATTTCTGTGTCACACGTTTTTACGTACAAACTGTATTTATTAAATCTAAAAAATCATTCTAATCTATTTTTTCTCCATTGTAACGGAATACGTCAAAACTTAATTGCGTTTACAGTCTAATTAGCCTTAAAATAATCGTTTATTTTTGTTTGTTTAATAATCTTACACTTGTAATCATTAAAACAGATTTGTAGTTTATTCAAGTACTCCACAGATTCATCACTTACATTATTAGTCTCACTAAACTCCATTAATTTTTTAAAACATTCTTTGGCGTCAATCATTTATATGACTTTGAGAGTGGTAAATTCATCTTATTTTTTAGTTTCAGCTTCGCTATCGCCTGCACGACTATAATTTTCTTCATAATGTCTTCATCAGTCTGAATTTCTGTAGTATGTACGTCGTCATCGGCTGTTGCGTAATCATCTGTTCTTGAAAGGCTGATTTTTTGTCGAGTGAATTGTTTGAAAATCCATTCTGAGAATGGTATATCGTCTTCATCGTGATAATCTTCCGTCGAAATACGGTGTGCCGTGTTTTTTTCGCAAGAAACACTAAAGTAAATTCATAAACTAACGCGACTAAAGTATTACTGTACTACTTTTGGCTACTGAGTATCCGATCGACCACTTTAACGCAATACTGTTTAACTGATTCCGCGGTACAGTACTGTATTTTTAAACTGAAAATAACAACTACTGAATTTACCAGTGGGGATACGACAGCTAAAATTTATTTTTAACCACGCCCCTCTTCAGATTTTCGCTTAAATCGTTTAAAATGTGCTATAGAGTTCGATGAATCTCTTTGGGAGGTTTTGACGGATCGTTGTTTGGCTCCAGTCTTTCCTGGACAAATCAGCCGATTTGGAAGTCAAGAGTTCTATCGTTCAAGTTCTAGTAAAGTCGGTTATTTTTACACGGATTTGAATACTAGATCGTGGATTCCGGTGTTCTTTGGCGGCCGGGGTTTCAATTAACCAAAAATTAAAATTATTTTTAAAATTTTAAAATTGTTAAAATTTATTTTTAACCACGCCCTTCTTCAGACTTTCGCTTAAATCGTTTAAAATGTGCTATAGAGTTCGATGAATCTGTTTGGGAGGTTTTGACGGATCGTTGTTTGTCTCCAGTCTTTCCTGGACAAATCAGCCGATTTAGAAGTCGAGAGTTCTATCGTTCAAGTCCTAGTAAAGTCGGTTATTTTTACACGGATTTGAATACTAGATCGTGGATTCCGGTGTTCTTTGGCGGCCGGGTTTCAATTAACCAAAAATTAAAATTATTTTTAAAATTTTAAAATTGTTAAAATTTATTTTTAACCACGCCCCTCTTCAGACTTTCGCTTAAATCGTTTAAAATGTGCTATAGAGTTCGATGAATCTGTTTGGGAGGTTTTGACGGATCGTTGTTTGTCTCCAGTCTTTCCTGGACAAATCAGCCGATTTAGAAGTCGAGAGTTCTATCGTTCAAGTCCTAGTAAAGTCGGTTATTTTTACACGGATTTGAATACTAGATCGTAGATTCCGGTGTTCTTTGGCGGCCGGGTTTCAATTAACCAAAAATTAAAATTATTTTTAAAATTTTAAAATTGTTAAAATTTATTTTTAACCACGCCCCTCTTCAGACTTTCGCTTAAATCGTTTAAAATGTGCTATAGAGTTCGATGAATCTGTTTGGGAGGTTTTGACGGATCGTTGTTTGTCTCCAGTCTTTCCTGGACAAATCAGCCGATTTAGAAGTCGAGAGTTCTATCGTTCAAGTCCTAGTAAAGTCGGTTATTTTTACACGGATTTGAATACTAGATCGTGGATTCCGGTGTTCTTTGGCGGCCGGGTTTCAATTAACCAAAAATTAAAATTATTTTTAAAATTTTAAAATTGTTAAAATTTATTTTTAACCACGCCCCTCTTCAGACTTTCGCTTAAATCGTTTAAAATGTGCTATAGAGTTCGATGAATCTGTTTGGGAGGTTTTGACGGATCGTTGTTTGTCTCCAGTCTTTCCTGGACAAATCAGCCGATTTAGAAGTCGAGAGTTCTATCGTTCAAGTCCTAGTAAAGTCGGTTATTTTTACACGGATTTGAATACTAGATCGTGGATTCCGGTGTTCTTTGGCGGCCGGGTTTCAATTAACCAAAAATTAAAATTATTTTTAAAATTTTAAAATTGTTAAAATTTATTTTTAACCACGCCCCTCTTCAGACTTTCGCTTAAATCGTTTAAAATGTCCTATAGAGTTCGATGAATCTGTTTGGGAGGTTTTGACGGATCGTTGTTTGTCTCCAGTCTTTCCTGGACAAATCAGCCGATTTAGAAGTCGAGAGTTCTATCGTTCAAGTCCTAGTAAAGTCGGTTATTTTTACACGGATTTGAATACTAGATCGTGGATTCCGGTGTTCTTTGGCGGCCGGGTTTCAATTAACCAAAAATTAAAATTATTTTTAAAATTTTAAAATTGTTAAAATTTATTTTTAACCACGCCCCTCTTCAGACTTTCGCTTAAATCGTTTAAAATGTGCTATAGAGTTCGATGAATCTGTTTGGGAGGTTTTGACGGATCGTTGTTTGTCTCCAGTCTTTCCTGGACAAATCAGCCGATTTAGAAGTCGAGAGTTCTATCGTTCAAGTCCTAGTAAAGTCGGTTATTTTTACACGGATTTGAATACTAGATCGTGGATTCCGGTGTTCTTTGGCGGCCGGGTTTCAATTAACCAAAAATTAAAATTATTTTTAAAATTTTAAAATTGTTAAAATTTATTTTTAACCACGCCCCTCTTCAGACTTTCGCTTAAATCGTTTAAAATGTGCTATAGAGTTCGATGAATCTGTTTGGGAGGTTTTGACGGATCGTTGTTTGTCTCCAGTCTTTCCTGGACAAATCAGCCGATTTAGAAGTCGAGAGTTCTATCGTTCAAGTCCTAGTAAAGTCGGTTATTTTTACACGGATTTGAATACTAGATCGTAGATTCCGGTGTTCTTTGGCGGCCGGGTTTCAATTAACCAAAAATTAAAATTATTTTTAAAATTTTAAAATTGTTAAAATTTATTTTTAACCACGCCCCTCTTCAGACTTTCGCTTAAATCGTTTAAAATGTGCTATAGAGTTCGATGAATCTGTTTGGGAGGTTTTGACGGATCGTTGTTTGTCTCCAGTCTTTCCTGGACAAATCAGCCGATTTAGAAGTCGAGAGTTCTATCGTTCAAGTCCTAGTAAAGTCGGTTATTTTTACACGGATTTGAATACTAGATCGTGGATTCCGGTGTTCTTTGGCGGCCGGGTTTCAATTAACCAAAAATTAAAATTATTTTTAAAATTTTAAAATTGTTAAAATTTATTTTTAACCACGCCCCTCTTCAGACTTTCGCTTAAATCGTTTAAAATGTGCTATAGAGTTCGATGAATCTGTTTGGGAGGTTTTGACGGATCGTTGTTTGTCTCCAGTCTTTCCTGGACAAATCAGCCGATTTAGAAGTCGAGAGTTCTATCGTTCAAGTCCTAGTAAAGTCGGTTATTTTTACACGGATTTGAATACTAGATCGTGGATTCCGGTGTTCTTTGGCGGCCGGGTTTCAATTAACCAAAAATTAAAATTATTTTTAAAATTTTAAAATTGTTAAAATTTATTTTTAACCACGCCCCTCTTCAGACTTTCGCTTAAATCGTTTAAAATGTGCTATAGAGTTCGATGAATCTGTTTGGGAGGTTTTGACGGATCGTTGTTTGTCTCCAGTCTTTCCTGGACAAATCAGCCGATTTAGAAGTCGAGAGTTCTATCGTTCAAGTCCTAGTAAAGTCGGTTATTTTTACACGGATTTGAATACTAGATCGTGGATTCCGGTGTTCTTTGGCGGCCGGGTTTCAATTAACCAAAAATTAAAATTATTTTTAAAATTTTAAAATTGTTAAAATTTATTTTTAACCACGCCCCTCTTCAGACTTTCGCTTAAATCGTTTAAAATGTGCTATAGAGTTCGATGAATCTGTTTGGGAGGTTTTGACGGATCGTTGTTTGTCTCCAGTCTTTCCTGGACAAATCAGCCGATTTAGAAGTCGAGAGTTCTATCGTTCAAGTCCTAGTAAAGTCGGTTATTTTTACACGGATTTGAATACTAGATCGTGGATTCCGGTGTTCTTTGGCGGCCGGGTTTCAATTAACCAAAAATTAAAATTATTTTTAAAATTTTAAAATTGTTAAAATTTATTTTTAACCACGCCCCTCTTCAGACTTTCGCTTAAATCGTTTAAAATGTGCTATAGAGTTCGATGAATCTGTTTGGGAGGTTTTGACGGATCGTTGTTTGTCTCCAGTCTTTCCTGGACAAATCAGCCGATTTAGAAGTCGAGAGTTCTATCGTTCAAGTCCTAGTAAAGTCGGTTATTTTTACACGGATTTGAATACTAGATCGTGGATTCCGGTGTTCTTTGGCGGCCGGGTTTCAATTAACCAAAAATTAAAATTATTTTTAAAATTTTAAAATTGTTAAAATTTATTTTTAACCACGCCCCTCTTCAGACTTTCGCTTAAATCGTTTAAAATGTGCTATAGAGTTCGATGAATCTGTTTGGGAGGTTTTGACGGATCGTTGTTTGTCTCCAGTCTTTCCTGGACAAATCAGCCGATTTAGAAGTCGAGAGTTCTATCGTTCAAGTCCTAGTAAAGTCGGTTATTTTTACACGGATTTGAATACTAGATCGTGGATTCCGGTGTTCTTTGGCGGCCGGGTTTCAATTAACCAAAAATTAAAATTATTTTTAAAATTTTAAAATTGTTAAAATTTATTTTTAACCACGCCCCTCTTCAGACTTTCGCTTAAATCGTTTAAAATGTGCTATAGAGTTCGATGAATCTGTTTGGGAGGTTTTGACGGATCGTTGTTTGTCTCCAGTCTTTCCTGGACAAATCAGCCGATTTAGAAGTCGAGAGTTCTATCGTTCAAGTCCTAGTAAAGTCGGTTATTTTTACACGGATTTGAATACTAGATCGTGGATTCCGGTGTTCTTTGGCGGCCGGGTTTCAATTAACCAAAAATTAAAATTATTTTTAAAATTTTAAAATTGTTAAAATTTATTTTTAACCACGCCCCTCTTCAGACTTTCGCTTAAATCGTTTAAAATGTCCTATAGAGTTCGATGAATCTGTTTGGGAGGTTTTGACGGATCGTTGTTTGTCTCCAGTCTTTCCTGGACAAATCAGCCGATTTAGAAGTCGAGAGTTCTATCGTTCAAGTCCTAGTAAAGTCGGTTATTTTTACACGGATTTGAATACTAGATCGTGGATTCCGGTGTTCTTTGGCGGCCGGGTTTCAATTAACCAAAAATTAAAATTATTTTTAAAATTTTAAAATTGTTAAAATTTATTTTTAACCACGCCCCTCTTCAGACTTTCGCTTAAATCGTTTAAAATGTGCTATAGAGTTCGATGAATCTGTTTGGGAGGTTTTGACGGATCGTTGTTTGTCTCCAGTCTTTCCTGGACAAATCAGCCGATTTAGAAGTCGAGAGTTCTATCGTTCAAGTCCTAGTAAAGTCGGTTATTTTTACACGGATTTGAATACTAGATCGTGGATTCCGGTGTTCTTTGGCGGCCGGGTTTCAATTAACCAAAAATTAAAATTATTTTTAAAATTTTAAAATTGTTAAAATTTATTTTTAACCACGCCCCTCTTCAGACTTTCGCTTAAATCGTTTAAAATGTGCTATAGAGTTCGATGAATCTGTTTGGGAGGTTTTGACGGATCGTTGTTTGTCTCCAGTCTTTCCTGGACAAATCAGCCGATTTAGAAGTCGAGAGTTCTATCGTTCAAGTCCTAGTAAAGTCGGTTATTTTTACACGGATTTGAATACTAGATCGTGGATTCCGGTGTTCTTTGGCGGCCGGGTTTCAATTAACCAAAAATTAAAATTATTTTTAAAATTTTAAAATTGTTAAAATTTATTTTTAACCACGCCCCTCTTCAGACTTTCGCTTAAATCGTTTAAAATGTGCTATAGAGTTCGATGAATCTGTTTGGGAGGTTTTGACGGATCGTTGTTTGTCTCCAGTCTTTCCTGGACAAATCAGCCGATTTAGAAGTCGAGAGTTCTATCGTTCAAGTCCTAGTAAAGTCGGTTATTTTTACACGGATTTGAATACTAGATCGTGGATTCCGGTGTTCTTTGGCGGCCGGGTTTCAATTAACCAAAAATTAAAATTATTTTTAAAATTTTAAAATTGTTAAAATTTATTTTTAACCACGCCCCTCTTCAGACTTTCGCTTAAATCGTTTAAAATGTGCTATAGAGTTCGATGAATCTGTTTGGGAGGTTTTGACGGATCGTTGTTTGTCTCCAGTCTTTCCTGGACAAATCAGCCGATTTAGAAGTCGAGAGTTCTATCGTTCAAGTCCTAGTAAAGTCGGTTATTTTTACACGGATTTGAATACTAGATCGTGGATTCCGGTGTTCTTTGGCGGCCGGGTTTCAATTAACCAAAAATTAAAATTATTTTTAAAATTTTAAAATTGTTAAAATTTATTTTTAACCACGCCCCTCTTCAGACTTTCGCTTAAATCGTTTAAAATGTGCTATAGAGTTCGATGAATCTCTTTGGGAGGTTTTGACGGATCGTTGTTTGGCTCCACTCTTTCCTGGACAAATCAGCCGATTTGGAAGTCGAGAGTTCTATCGTTCAAGTCCTAGTAAAGTCGGTTATTTTTACACGGATTTGAATACTAGATCGTGGATTCCGGTGTTCTTTGGCGGCCGGGTTTCAGTTAACCATCCATCTCAGGAACGGTCGAACCGAGACCGTACAAGACTACACTTCATTTACACTCGTACATATCATCTTCATTCATCCTCTGAAGTATTATCTGAAAGGTAATTACCGCAGGTTAAACAGGAAAAAGAAAGAAAGTCTTTCTTGGAATTTTACAAACAGAAAAATCCGAGTAATTAAAATAACTACCAGCCTTTGTAATACCGCAATGGAACTTGTACTGTAGGTACTTGAATTGTACGGCCTGTTAACAAACCTTTTGTTCACCCTTCACACCTGACCTGAACTGGCCTAAGATGAAATGTCACAATCTTTATGTATATTTCATTAACGAAAAAATGGAATTTCCCTTCTTTTCAGATTATTTGGTTGTTATTTAACTATTTTTGAATTACATTATTAAAAAAAAAAACACACAAAAAACCTTAACAATCAAGTTTATTATGCGTCGATACCTCGCTAAAGTCAAGTTAGTTTATCATTAATGAATTAAAAACCAAACAATTCCGGAATTTTGTTCGTTCCAACCAAGTTCTCGTAACTCGAGTTCCGGTGTAAGTTAAACACCAAATTATAAGTTTAATAAAATAGTCTTCCTTTTTCTTAAGGTAAAAATTCGAACGTTTATAAATTAATGTAACCGCCATCTACGACCTTTTGCTTAATACGGTAATCCAGCGTACCATATTCTTTTTTTTTTAACTCGGCGATTGTTATGTTGGCTCTATTTACTGCGAAAGACTACTTCATTTAAATGAAAAGAATGAATTTTCTAGACTTTCGATAGTAGATAACTTCATTAAATAATTTAAGTACCTTAAGGTTATAATGATAAAGAAAGAACATTCAAAAAGTTATGCACACGTAACATTACCTCGGTTGTTTTTCTTATTATTGTTGAGACTCTAACACTCTTTCGCAAAGATCAGCAATTCTAAGTAACAACTCGCTAAATAATAGAACAGATATCACTACTGTAAAAAATATATTATTTGGTGCAGTTTTTTAGGAAAAAAAAAGTATATCTTTTGTAAAATAATCGTTTCCATTTTATTTTTTAAGTAAGATTTTCATAATAAAAACACTGCGACCTTTCCTGTAGATAATCTTTGAAGTAGAATGTGTAGTAATATACCCCCACCAACAGGACACTTCTACACTGTCTCCTTACATTGTGACAATCGGAGTTATCGTAAAATATTTTATTACTGTCACAGACTTGTACAGTTCAATTCTTCTTCAAACGTGGATATGACAAATACAGAAACGGTTATGTTGAAGTTTGATAGTTTTGGGCGACTAATAAGAAGCAATAAAGCGCACTATTATTTGCACAATACGTCTTATGCCAGTCCATAAGGGACTATGAAAACCACGCGTATTGTTTCTCCCGTTGTCTACGAGACAGATTTAACTGTTTTTCTTATATTTAAGTGCATGTTATGTTTTAATTGCTGAGAAATTAAGACACTAGGCTGGAACACCAACAGGATAACATATTATTTTAGAGCGGGTAAATATGCTAATAGGAATCTTGAACTGAATAGTGTACTCTACTATAGTAAAACAGTCCCTTGATCGGTCATAATTAAAGCGGGACATCAATTTTTTATATGATTAACTTGCTTTATAGTTAAAGTTGTCAACGAAAACTTATATATGTATACACACACAAACAAATGACAATTTGCCTCCTTAACTTTTACATTCCCGTCTAGATAGCATTGCAGCAGAGCTGTAACTCTAGAACGAAAAGTACTCGTATTATAATCGGTCCAATTTTGGCATATGCGGTTTTCACCGGATCTTGACTTTTAGACACCTGAGGAACTCAAGAAACCGGATGTTAATATCCGTATGTACATACGGATATTATACATATAATATCCATATTGTACATACGGATACGGATCATCTCGTATCTCCAGAATTACTAAACTGATTTTGACCAAACTTTGTCAGACTACTTCTATATATGGGACATTGATGTTATTAAATTTTCAACTTAAAAGGTCAAGGAGATGAGACTGTAGAGCAAGGTCACCCTCAATATCTCCAGATTTCACCTAATTAAGGTCACATTTTTCTTAGGCGCATTTGTTAACAATTAAAAAAAAAACAATATTTGCAATAAAAATTTTAAAAAATCGCACCCCCGCCCCAAAGAATGCTTTTGTAGTCGTCTCCTATGTAGTGACGTCAGAGATGAGTGGTAGAATTAAGCCTATACCTGGTGCGTTAAGCCTCGCTGCTACACCATTCTGTCGACCGTACAAGCAAAGTATGTTTTAGTAAATTGTGAAATTACATTAATTTAGGTAGTTCCGACCGTCACCGCTAGTACCGCCACACCCATGCGAATTAAATACGGTTTAATTATCACTCTTTAGTTAGAATGATTGAATTAAATAAAAATAAAAAAATATTATATTTAAATAAAATGATAAATATTTTTAATTAAGTTGTGTTTGTCATCCGTGCATTAGAAACGAACCACAGTTGTAGGGATTTTCCGGAACGTGGCTAGCCGCGTGACGGGAAGGTCCTACTCCTACAACTGCGATCATTTTTTATTTGTCATCATGAGCGCTTTCGTAATACACTATTATATATTCAAATTAATCGTAACGGGTTTTACCATGAGCATATGGTTTATCTTAAAACGTAATAACTTTTACGAGATCTATTTCCACATTATCTTCAATATCCAAACAAACCTTAGAGTCTAAATAAGTCCCATTTTTTCTTAAATCGTCCATTATTTTTATACACTTTCGTCCTCTTTTCTTTGTACGTCTAATGATCCTTCTATAAATATTATAATCTTTCTTCATGATATGTTCTATTGTTCTCATAAAGCTTTTCATCTCATTTACTCCCCTCGTTTTTATTTTATATTTATTGTAATTTATCTGTCCGCTTAATTTTCTTTAATCTTTTCCATGCCCCTTTTTCAAATGTTTCTACTTTCTTTAATCTCAGTTCTTCGGTATCCATATATCATATTGATATACAGGTAGACTCAAACATAAAATTTGAAAAAACGTACGTAAAATCTATCTACCACATAGTAAAGAAATATATAGATATAGTAAAAGTGGATAAAATTTATCCGCTTTTTAATAATAATTTATTTTAACTGAATACTTCTTTATACATTATTATGCTGATTTTGATATTAAGAAGCATATTTCCTATCGAGTACGAATCAAATTTATATTGTGATATTTGTTTTGCCTTATTTAAAGAAATAGTAATGTTCTATAAAACTACTTAAATCAAAAGGACAAAATTACGCTAAGAAAACTAATGAAAATAGTATTTTAATATACTGTATATTTAATTTACTTTTTGCTATTATATATCTTAATAAAATTTATATTAATGACTGTTAGTGCTTTTATGTGTGTTTTATTAACAATTTATAAAACTTATGAGAATATAAAAAACATAAATAAAATTGTTAATGGAGTTATAGTACTTTAATTAAAATTAAGCCTTTGTTGTGTTATATTATTACATTGTCTTTATACTACGAAAGAGGATAACATTGCAAAGTAATATTATATTACGAAACAACTTTATACTGTAATAATATTAAAACAAAAAACATAAATAAAACTGTATTAGTATATTTGAAAAGGAATTCTCGTTGAAATAAGATAATTTAAAATTTTACATTTATAATAAAACTGTCTCAACACGCATAACTGTTCTTAGTTATTTAATAAAACTTTGTGTAAGTTGTTTACAAGAATTAATGCTTTTACGTTTTGTAAAACTTAAATATCGTTTGGGATTACGGTTCTATTATGACTTGATTTTCCTATAATTCAGTGGTAAAAGTAAACTGCAACATACAAACAAGTGTCACCAAAACATAAGTAATTTTGTTATTATTCTTTATATATACGTTGCGATCTGTTCAATAAGTGAAAATAAACAACCCGATCCCCCATCGGCCGATGAGATGAGGATGATATATATGACGCATAAATAAGATGTAGTCTTATACAGACTCAGGCCGACCGTTCCTGAGATATATGGGTTAATTGAAACCCAACCACCACAGTACCCATTCATTGTCTATTATTCAAATCTGTACAAAAATAACAAACTTTTATTAGGATTTAAATCGAAATTTGTTTTATTTTTTAAACTTAGATTTTTTATATACCCAAGATATTAAAACAGTAAAAAAAATCAGACTATACAGTTGTAGGATTACAACTGCGGGTTGTTTCTGATGCACGTCTTACATACGCATATCCTATTTAATTCGGGCGAATGGTTAGGCACTAGCGGCGACCGTCTGCATTAACTAAACTAATGTAATTTCACCACCGGCATAGAAAAAATTTCGCTTTAGAATAAATTTACACCATACATGATGTTATCTGACTTGCCGGTAGACGCTTGTACGGACCGTACAAGCGTGCGTAGCCGCGGCACTTAATACACCAGGCCGATCAATTAACGACAGGGTGATCGAATTCGAAACCCAGCCAGACCGAGTTACTTTTTTACACTTTAATTTATTTAATTTTACTGCTCGCATTTGACTTCACAACATAGCAGGCAACAGCATTTTTTGGTGTGGGGGATGCGATTTATCAAAACTTTTAATTATCAAAACATAATTTTTTCCTTCTACCTGTCCTTCCAATATTAAAGCGACTATTCCAGGATGCCTTAGTATGTGGCCTATAAGTCTGTCTCTTCTTTTAACTATATTTTTCCAAACGCTTCTTTCTTCATCTATTTGCCGCAATACCTCTTCATTTGTCACTTTATCCACCCATCTGATTTTTAACATTCTCCTATAGCACCATATTTCAAAAGCTTCTAATCTTTTCTTCTCAGGTACTCCGATCGTCCAAGTTTCACTTCCATATAAAGCGACACTCCAAACATACACTTTCAAAAATCTTTTCCTGGCATTTAAATTAATTTTTGATGTAAACAAATTATATTTCTTACTGAAGGCTCGTTTCGCTTGTGCTATTCGGCATTTTATATCGCTCCTGCTTCGTCCATCTTTAGTAATTCTACTTCCCAAATAACAAAATTCTTCTACCTCCATAATCTTTTCTCCTCCTATTTTCAGATTCAGTGGTCCATCTTTGTTATTTCTACTACATTTCATTACTTTTGTTTTGTTCTTGTTTATTTTCATGCGATAGTTCTTGAGTAGGACTTCATCTATGCCGTTCATTGTTTTTTCTAAATCCTTTTTATTCTCGGCTAGAATTACTATATCATCAGCAAATCGTAGCATCTTTATCTTTTCACCTTATACTGTTACTCCGAATCTAAATTGTTCTTTAACATCATTAACAAACAATAATTATTAACTAAATTATAATAATTATTTTCCTGGTGTCATAGTTCTAGAGTTATACTGCAACAAGGAAATCTTAGTAATCAGTCAAAAAATTGGGTATGGGTTTTTGTGTGCATTTCTCGACGTTTCATGGCCCAAGAACCCCAAAAAATAAAACAAAAATTAGGGAGTACTGTTCGTACGCGCGTACGTGAATTTAACAAAATTCTCTTTCCTAAATTTAATACAATATTTATTAATACGAGTAGCTTTTTTTAATTTTTTAAACACTAAGTACCATTTTATTATTTATTTTATAAGCAGTCGGTTGTTGCACTTTATTTTAAAATAAAAAAAAAACTGTTGAACTCTTAGTTTTAGCTTCGATATACGTATTTTAAAAATTGAATTATAGAAATTAGATTTCTATAAAAATATTTTAACAATTAAACAATTTCCATAAAAAATCGTTTTAATATACAAAACATTAGCTGTTTATTTACCTTATTTATCTACAAATGGATTATTTTATTAAATAATGAAACAAATATAAGAAACGATTTAAGTAAAAAAAGAAGGTAAAGTATGTTGCCTGTAAACATATATTAAATCTGAGAATTTTTTTTATATTTTAAAGTGTAATTTAAGATATGAGACAAAACAGTAATAAAATATATTAGGATTTTTTATCCTTTTAAAAAGATTTGTAAACGTTGCAATTTTTTTTTTTTGTTGGTGAAGAAATGTTAACGGGAATAAGTCATCATCATTTTTGCTGCTGCGGTAGGTGGAATTAAATGCCTCTCTAGAGAAGCAAGTCTCTTTGTGTGCGGCTTTGTCTAAAATAGTAGAATAGAGTGAGAAATGTAGGTTTACGAACAATGAGGAGAAATACTTCTTGTAACCACTTCGCAATGCTTAGATCTCTTGAATCCTGAAAATCCCACTCTACTGATATCAAGAACTACATCTAATTCCTATAAGTATACTTTACGTAAGTCCAATTCATCCGCTACTTGATGAGATTTCAAGTCGCTTCTTATTTATCGATAACTTTTATACACTAAAAAAGTAAAAAAAAAAAACATTATAAAGTATTTAAATAAATAAATAAAAATGGTCCTTCATTTCACGTGTATTTTCTTTTATATTGCGAGCTTTTTTTATCTCTCTACAGACGAAGTTGTCTCAGTATCTATTTCACAGCTTTATCCATTAAGCCGGACAATTACGGCGTTGAATTTATATTAATACGTGTAGAATGACGACATCGCTGTACATAGTCTCAAGAATTATGCTAATTGCGTTATATACTTGTTAGAGAATTTAAAATTTAATCCTCTCTTCATTATAAAGATAAAACATCGACGATAGGCGTATTTTCATTTTTATTCCCTAATCAAACTTTTGTTAGCTTAAACAACTTGGTTTTAGTTTGTTTTTTTTTGTCTTCAGTCATTTGACTGGTTTGATGCAGCTCTCCAAGATTCCCTATCTAGTGCTAGTCGTTTCATTTCAGTATACCCTCTACATCCTACATCCCTAACAATTTGTTTTACATATTCCAAACGTGGCCTGCCTACACAATTTTTTCCTTCCACCTGTCCTTCCAATATTAAAGCGACTATTCCAGGATGCCTTAGTAAGTGGCCTATAAGTCTGTCTCTTCTTTTAACTATATTTTTCCAAATGGTTCTTTCTTCATCTATTTGCCGCAATACCTCTTCATTTGCCACTTTATCCACCCGTCTAATTTTTAACATTCTCCTATAGCACCGCATTTCAAAAGCTTCTAATCTTTTCTTCTCAGATACTCCGATTGCCCAAGTTTCACTTCCATATAGAGCGACACTCCAAACATATACTTCAAAAATTAGTAATCTTTTCCTGACATTTAAATTTATTTTTGGAGTAAACAAATTATATTTCTTATTGAAGGCTCGTTTCGCTTGTTCTATTCGGCATTTTATATCGCTCCTGCTTCGTCCATCTTTAGTAATTCTACTTCCCAAATAACAAAATTCTTCTACCTCTATAATCTTGTCTCCTCCTATTTTCACATTCAGTGGTTTCAGTTAAATTTGTCAAAGAAAAATGCTTTGAGTAGAAAGAAAAATGCTATGTTTCAAGTAGATAAGTATGATAATCAGTCACAAAATTGGGTATGGTTTTTTTTGCATTTCTAGACGTTTCATGACCCAGCGACCCCAAAAAAACATAAAAAAAGGTGGCGGGGTAATCTCCATATGTACGTGTGTTGGCGTGTTAGAAGCATTTTGATAAAATGTTTTAAGAGAATCTTAAATATAAGGCAATTTGTTGATAAAAGTTGGTGGTCAATTTGTTCGGGGGTAGAATAGATAGTTTATGGTGATTCGTCTCAAAATTTTGCTAACAAATCTTCCACCAGTACATGCGTGCATTCTTATCTTACCATTTCTAATAAAAATTTGCACCAAAATTTCCCCTTCCCACAAAATCGAAAGCATTATCTTTTTGTTGATTGAATATTTTTTTATCAGTTTCTCTTATGTCTTCCTAGGAATAGTAGTAGTGCAAATGACTTACAAAAATACTTTGGGAGTGGAAGAGCCGATTAAAATTTAGTAATGCAATTTTTTTTAATGTTATAAAACTTATATTGGTTTATTTCAACAATTAATAATAATATTAAAAGAAAGTTTCATCATAGTTCACCCCCCAACACCATAAAATAAATCTTACTTTAATCTTACTCGCCTGGTTGACTCGTTACCTGGTACGTTAAGCTTCGCGGCTACACCAGTAGTTTAGTCAGTGCAGAACATCGCCGCTAGTGCCGCCATATTTGCGCGGCATTAGATGCGGTATGCGCGTGCGCTTTAGTTGGAATCATTGAATTAAACGAAAAAATATTATATTTAAATATACTGATAAATATTTTTAATTAAAATGTATGTGTAAGCCGTGAATAAAAAACAACTGTGTTGTCAGCTCTATTTTCTCTTTTCCCTTTATTTTGTTTCCCTTATTGTTCATGTTTTTTTGTTTCTTTACCAGAAAACGCTACACTCCAGAGAAATATCGTGAATATATTTGTAAAGATATTTCTATTTCTTAAACCTTTCTTATGCTATTTAATAATACATCATTATATTAGTTTCCAAATAAATACTCTTTTCTTAGTTCAGATCCACAACTTGAGAGGTTAACGAGTAACAATTTTCTGTACTCTTTACTAGTAAGTGTGCTATATACTCCACGTAATAACTATTTCAATCAGGAATGATTATTAAAAATAAAATAGAAGTTTCTTTAGTAAACAGAGTGTATAGTAGTTATATTTCAATTATATTTTAAGGTTAATATTATTAAATATTTCGCGCCAATTCTGAAAATATTCGATAAGTCCCGTAAGAAAATGATTAGTCATTAAATTGAATTATAAACTGCTTTGACAGTTAGAAATTATTTTTACTATGCCACCATTACAGATTTTTTCCAACTTGCAGCATTTTATTTTAAAGAATTTTTTTAATACCAGCTAATAATAAATTTTGAATTATTAAATACTTATATTTATGAAAATAAATATATCAGATTTATTTATATTTAATTTTTAAAAATAGTTACTTCTTTAATAGTAGATAAAAGTATCGTCTACCGATAAAAGTTATTAATTGGTGAGCACAATGAAAAAAATTATACTCGTTGAATAGTTCATTTATTATACGAATTGATTCCCGAAGAATGTATCAGACTTTCAACACATGTTCTATTGGTGAAAATGGAAACGAAAGTTCAAACGTAGATTCGGAATCGCTTAGTTAGCGAGTGTCGGATGGCGAAAGAATTTGCTCCGATTTCTGCCCCCTCGGTGAACTTATCCCAGACAAATATTACGAATACTCGTATGTGTTATGAAATGAATTATTAAATAAATTATAAATTATTTTCTTTACCGCAAAAAATCAAACTAATACCAAGTAAACCTCGTTTTAAATTAAACGTTTTCAAATTATATAAATATAAAAATACAAAGTAACTTAAACAAAAAATGTAATATTACTCTTAACAATAAAAATTAATTGAAACAAATAGAAATGTAAAGAGGTATTTATTTTTATTCTGAACAATATCCAATAATACATTACTCTTACAAAGTCAGGAATAAATAGATATATTAATCTACGGATAAAAAATCTAATGTGGAAAACACGTGACTTCCTTTTACGGCTATTAAATTACAAATTCACATTTTTTTAAATGAAAAGTACATAAAATTTAATTTCATTAATAACGTGAAATATTTTTTCACTTTTTTTTATTACTGAATTATTTATCTATTTTTTTTTTAAATCAGAGATTAATAATTATTAATAAATCAATATATTTAAATTTTAAAAAAAATTTAAAAAATGAAGTCGGATTTGAACCGATGTGCCTATCGCTTGTAAGATCCAAATATTTCATTAATTAAAATTTTATTTGACTATAACTCTGGAACCGATGAAAATAAGTACCACTTATGATATATCGTTGAAAATATCTTAATGAGTGCTTATTATTGCTTTTAAAATAAAGTCCAAAATCCATTTTTTTTTTTGGATTTTGGATTTTTTTGGACACTTTAGTTGAAGTCGATTGCAATCAAAAGAGGAGATGTACAACTAGATGTTACAACAGTCCTAAATCCGAAATTTCAACATTCACGGCTTATTGTTTTTCAGTTAACATCATATCAAAAATGATGAGAGGACGTTTTCCCAAATCTCCAACTTTGTGTAAGGGGTCATGCGACAAAAGGATCGAGATGAGAGGGCGGAAGGATAGCCCGTCGTGGAGCTGTCTTTTTGTTCGGGCTTGCTCGGGTGGGCTGCGGTTATGAAGCGGTGGGTCTTCCAAACCCCGAGCTAGGAAGAAGCAGACCATCCAGTTGGAGCGGAGTAGCATGAAGTAGTCCTGGGTCTCAGGTGAAAAGAAGGACCGGAGAGTGAGCGAATAAAGGATATCCTCCCTGCGGAGCCGCCGTTCGTCCGCGCTTGCGTGGATGGGCGGCGGTGATGATGCACGGGGACTGTGGATCCTCTGAGCTCGAAGGCACCTCCCGCGGCGCCACGTAATGCTTTATTGCGGATCCGGCCCGAAGGGGGGAGTTGGTGAGATTGAAGTTTTAGTCGGTAGGGCGCAGGCATACGCACTTTTAATAACATCTTGGGGAACCTGTTAGCGAGCCCGACACGTTGTCCGTAAATGGAGTTCCTTCGACTCACCGGAAAAAAGTGTACACTTATAAATTAACCTATCTGTCAAAATATATGTGTCTTTACCGATTATGCAATTATTTAGGTAATTTTACATAGAAACCAAAAATACGTTTACAAAACCAGGACTGTTTGGATGGTTTATTTTGTTTAACTGGTTCTACAGAAAGGATAATGAATTTTTGTTGTGATATAAAAAAAAAACAAAGCTAATATTTAAGTCGTAATATAAAGTACGAAAAGTTACGTTGTTACGTAGTATTTTACAACCGGCAACTTAATTAGATGTCTAGCTTTACGACAGGGATTTGAGCGATCACCGGACACTGTGGACCACTAAAAGCCCTATACCGCATACCGTATTCCAAATTAGTTGAGATCGCGTCAAAATACACACCTTAGGTTATCAATATTTAGCTCTGTTTGCCTCCGATTATATTTTACTATGATGAGTACGCAAAACTTTACTTATAGTCCTGTTATAGCTGTAGTTCCGGATAATTTTCAACCGTAATTTACTAGGAAACTTCAGCTTGAATATCTGTTTTATAAAATAGAATATTTAAATTTATATTATCACTCAAAATTAATTATATTACAGTCTGGGATACTTTTAATTAGATTATCTTGTGTTTATATTATATGTAATTGTTATTTATACTATATCACACCTCATAGTATGTTATATAAATTTCATGATTTTTTTTTACAAATTTTGCTATTTTTTTTTTAATTTCAAGTAGGTCGTTATATTTTGCATATAAATAAATAGAAAAATAATTTGGAACCTTAAGTAGAATAAACAGTTTAACAAAAGCATTGAATGATTTTTTTTTATAAGACCTCGGGGACTTATAGTGATAAAGTTTGCATGACTTTCCCGGCTATTTAATAAAAATTAATAAGTTAGATCTGCAACAAATTTAAGTAAAGTTTTCTCTAAATCTAAGACTTCCAATAAAGCCTAAAATAAGATAACAAAAATTAAAACAAAAAAACACGTTACTGCATTTTAGTCCGGGGTCTATAATTTAAAAAACAAAACGTAGAGATTTCTTTATAGGTATATATATGAAGTATAAACTTTCAAAAAATTGTTGAAAAATACTTTAACCGAAGGAAGATACAGCAAAAGAACAAAAAAAGTATACGTTAGAATTTTAAGACATGGGGGTTGATATTTTGAAAAAAACAATATTTTGGTTTATTTATATATATGTATTGTAGGTAACAAATTTGCTTTATTGATGTTTTCTGTAAAATCTTTCTGAAGAAAGTCGAGGTTGATTTTGTCACGATATCTCCCATCCCTTAACGATTTTTTTGAAAAAAAAATTAATATGATTATACTCCTATATACAGAAATATTTAAGCCAAATTTTTAAATCGTTTCGGTTAATTCTCAGATATAAGGCCAAAAGCAGTGCGACACATTTACGCTCGAACCTTGCGCCTTCCTCTAACACCGAAGGTTTCACGCAAAAACTCTTCCTATATTTATCTTCAATTAATCTGGGCACTTTGATCATTACTTGATTGATTCTTTAAACATCAGAAACACTATCGTCATACCAACAATACAAGTGTTGATCGCAATAACGATAATTTTGTCCTACAATTCAATTTCAATTTCAGAATCCCATGTAATATTTGCTGGGAAAGTAACAATTAAGAGAAAATTAGAATTGTTAATTATAAAATTCTTGACCCGATTTTACAGCCTAAAAGGAACTTGAAGTCATTGAATAATGAAAATATATATGCACTGTAAAGCAAATTTTAATAGTAGTGCAGCATCAAAATTGTAACGGTAGGCATAACTGGACAATAATAATTATGATTAAATTCAACTTCAAGCCAAAAAATTATTCTGTAAAGCTTCCTCCCATGTTTACACCAGTATCAGTTACGGAATTCGTAGCAGTTAAATTTTTTTTCTATTTCATTTTTTCATAGGGTTCTGCCATTAGGGTAGGTCGTGCCACAACTGCTGCTCTCCACCTTTAATTTTTTTTCCTGTTTAGCCTCCGGGAATCATCGTCAGGTATTACTTCAGAGGATGAACGAGGATAATATGCATGAGTATAAGTAAAATATAGTCTTGTACACTCTCAGGTCGACCATTTCTAAGATGAACTCTCGACTTCGAAATCAGCTGATTTGCGAATACGCATTCACCACTAGACCAAGCCGGTGGGTTGCTCTCCACCCTTTTCTATTCCTTGCTAACCTGTGTTTCAACATATTTTTCATTTTCCATAATCCCATCCATCATTTGAAATTTCTTCCTTCTTCTTCCTTCCTCTATTTTTCCTTCTATTTACTACGCCTTCACATTCACCAATAAACAGCTTCACATACAAAGTTCTGGCCACTTCCTTTTCCTGAATTCAGTCACATTCAGCATTTTCCTGTTCTCTCCGATTCTCGTTAATACTTTTTCATTTATCACGGTCATGACAAATGACTTCTTTATTCTAAATGGTCTTGACGTTTGATATTTATCATTCTACGCCACACCCGCATCTCAAAGGCCTCAATTCGTTTTCTGTTTTCCTTTCTCATAGTAGAGATTTAAGTACGTATTGAAATATTATTAATAGTTAGTTTTTCATTCAGTTATTTTTAAGAGTTTAGTTTATCATATCTCTATTATTAAAAATGACTGTAGCACTTGCTAAATCGATTAAAAGTAGACAAATATTTTAACGCACATCTTTTTGAAAGAAACTTATTTTGAAGATGCTCTTTTTTTAATTTTGCGTAATGAATTTGTAAATGTAAATTTTATTTAATTTGAAACTATATTTTTCATGTTAAAAAACGTATGGAAAACCCAGTTAAACTATATCATTAATTATACTCGTACTTGTAAAGGAAACTCGGATTTAGATTTTACAGAAAATATATATATAGGTACTTGTGTGTGTGTGTTGTGTTTAAGCTATATGAAATAACATCGGTTGAAGATAGACAAGATGGTTGTTTCGGGTTAAAATATGTGACATATGAGTAAAATAGAATGAATCCAATGTAATTAAACAAGTTTGAATACCTTCAGCTGTTGTGATGAAATTAAACTTGTTAATTGCTTTAATAGAATGAAGTTTGTAATTAGTCGACCACCGTAAACTAAACTGAACTGACCCTTTGGTACGTAAACAGACGGGCGGTGTAGCGGTGACTGGGTACGGATTTAAGTGTCTTTCTTGTTCAACAGTTCTAACTATTCTAAAAAGTTGTTTCCACTTAACAGCAGACGATCTTATCTCTTTCGTTATTGGTTCCTTTAAATTAATTCTTTAAACGATACGATATATTTATGAAATGTTTTTAATTAAATATTGATTATTACAGCAGCTAGAACAATAATCACCATTCCTCCGACATTTAGGCTCATCTGTCGCCCTCCGAATAATGTTTCATACAAAAATTCATATTTTACTAAGAATGTACACCCAAAAGTTAATGTATAAAGTTTTTTCTATTAAGACATGTTCAAATTGTCGGATATTTAATTTCCACGAATCGAAAGATTTTGCTAAAGTAATTGTAAGTTTATATGCTACATAAGACATTATTTTTAAAGAGATCGATTGAACTACTTGTACATCAGAGTGTGTGTATATACAGGGTGTCCCATATAAAACGCAACCGATCAATCACTCATCCATGAAATTTCAAAAGTCAAGCTTACTCCCTTACTCGTTACTGAAATGGACTCGTCTAGCATCTGAACATCGCGGCGACGCAGTAGAATACTACCGATAGTAACAACAATGCAATCATAACGTTCAGTGTATTGCTAGAGACAAGATGGTGTTTTCGCTAGATGAACGTGTTTTCATTGTCGAGTCGTACTTCAGTACGAAATCAGCGGTTGCAGTGCAAGATTTGTTTCGCCATAAGTACCCAGATAAACCGGCTCCTAACAAGACATCAGTATTAAGGTCAGTCGCAAAATTTAGAGAGACCGGTTCTGTTAATAACAAGGAAAACAAAAGATCTGCGTCAGTGTTGAATACAGTTACAGTCGCTGAAATCAAAGACCCATTACTCGCCTCGCCAAATAAATCGATCAGACGTTTGTCTGCTGAAATTAATTTGTCTAAATCGACTATTCATCGGGCGACCAAACGATTACAATTACGACCTTATCGAATTCAAACGGTTCATCGACTTCTTGAGCCCGACAAAGAAAAACGGCTACAATATTGTCAACGGTTCCGTCGATTTCTGCGCGAGGGAATTAATGTTATGGATTCGTTATTTTTTACAGATGAAACACGGTTTCATTTGGACGGCTACGTAAACAGCCAAAAAAGTAGAGATTGGAGTGCTGAAAATCCCCACGTTTATCACGAAAAACAATTACACCCGCAGAAGTTGGGAGTGTGGTGCGCGATCGTCGTAAAAGAAAATAATCGGTCCTATTTTTTTCGAGTACACCATTAATGCAGAACGATATCAGGATATTTTATTTCAGTTCATCGCACTCTGGCACCCAGACACTGCTGGCTACGACATGACGGTGCGACATCGCACTACGCAGTTTCAACTTCTGATTTCGTCGAGGAATTCTTCGGTAATCGTGTTATCGGTCGAGGCTTGTGCCCACCAAGATCTCCAGATTTGACAGCGGCGGATTTTTTTCTACGGCGTTACCTCAAAGAAAAAGCCTACAGCAACAAACCACGAACACTTGAACAATTGAAAGTCATTATTGAACAAGCTGTATTAAATATCCAGCCACAAACTTTGAAAAAAGTTGCAAGAAACTGTATAAAGAAAGAATTGAAGCTTGTATCCAAGAAGATGGCGGCCACTTCCAACATTTACTTTAAATGTAAGGTAATGGATGGTAATAATAAAATTTACGTTTACATTTACACATGCCTTTTTATTATTTCAATACCTACCAATATAAGTTTGGGTTGCGTTTTATATGGGACATCCTGTATATATATATTACTTTGTCCTCTAGAGAGTGCTATAGTAGACCTACAGTTCTAGAAGGAAAAGTATTGTAATCGGTTCAGTTTAGTCTTGCAGTTTTCACCGGTCACCCTCAGTATCTCGAGGTTTCGCCTAATTAAGGTTTAGTTAGGCGCATTTATTAACAAAAAAAAAATAACGATTTTTGCAAAATCGTACTTCCACCCCAAAAAAAAGCTGTTGTCATCTGCTACGTTGTGACGTTTTTGAAGTGAGCGGTAGAATTAAATAAATGAATAATATTTAAAATGTAAAAAGGTACCTGGCTGGGTGTTGAACTGATTGCCCGATTGACTCGGCATCTGGTGCATTAAGCCTCGCGGTTGCAGTAGTCTGCCGACCACACAAGCGAAATTTGTTCTGTGTAAGTTGTGAAATTACATTAAATATTATAGTTAAATAAAATGATAAATATTTTAAATTAAGTTGTGAGTGTATGCCGATTTAAATTGTGAAAAATTCCATTTTTAGAACTGTTTTAATAAGTAAGGTGGTTCGCTCTGTAAATATTTTGAGTAAAGATAAAATTACACAAACAACTGTACGACTGAGTTGTATGATTAGATCGGAAACCTGGTAGATATTTATTGAGGTTTATTCATTTGATATAAATAAAACACTCCGTTACTGTTTATAAAGTAATTATATACAGTTTAGCTGTTACATAGTATCGTTCCTTTTTTCTTTTTGTCCGACCACTACGAATCACGTTTACATAGTTATGACTTCTTTTTCTTCTTCCAAAAGGTTTTTATTCTTTTGCTGTGTTGTTGCCGTCTTACTTCCGTCCATCTATTCAGGTTTATACCCGTTTTTTCTCTCTGGAAATTTAGATTCTCTCATCACTTTTCTAAATTTTTCTCTGTCAAACTTACACAGATCTTAGAAACGTTAAATGTTTATATATCTATTTATCTTTCTTTAAACCCGTTGGTCTTTGTGACTCTGTTTAAATAAAAATTAAACATTTGTTTTGTTTAATCTTTGGTTGTTCATTCTGCATAAATGTCCATAAAACTATAATATTCGTCTTCAGATTAAGTCTCCTATTTTTTCTTTATGTTTGTAAATTTCACTTTTCAATTACTAAATTCCATCTTCATATTTTGGTGCATCAATTTTTCTTAAAATTCTTTTTTTTTACTTTTGCTATTTCTTGTTCTAAAGAAAAAACTGCAGACATTCCGCCCCCATACAGGGCTTCTGATGTGACTTCAGTTTTATAGAGTTTCAGTTTGGAATTACATGACAGGGGTTTATTGTTCTAAATTTTTTTCGTGATATGACGCAGTTTCCATTTTTTGGTACTCTGTTTTTCATTCCATTTTTTTCAGTTATATTTGGGTTTATAATTTCTATCAAATATTAAAATTTTTGAACGCTGTTTATTTCTTTGTAGTCGGAAATTTGAAGGGTTTCAGTTCTATTCTTATCGTTCCTTTACTTGCTCAAGAGAAAAATTTTACAGCTTTTAAGCATTGTTGATATAATTCAGTTACATGAGCGATTGAAAAGTATTTCCCTGTTTTAAAATACGTACGAATAAAATTTAATATTTTAAAAGTAATTTAATATTATACTTTTTTAATTTTAATAATTTTTAATTATTAAAATTAAAAAAGTTTGCAAATGTAAAGTTTGCAAAATAGTATAAATTTGGGAGGCTCCATTGAGGTAGTTAAAATCGATGAAGAAAAGATCAGCAGAAGATATAGTCAGGAATGAATAATTCCCTGTGAATAGGTATTCAGAGGATTTGAATGCAGTACATGCAACTGTGTTTAGGGCCTGTATCAAATCGTGGCACCAAAATATTTACTTAAGCTTATCAAGAAACATTAATATTTTAACACTGGCATCACAATAATTAGTTGATATAAATTTGCCTGCCTGAAAACTGAAAGGTTTCATTCATCTGCCATTAAATCACTCTTATAACTTTGTCAATCCAGAGTGCTTCTCACACAAAAAACAATGGAGAGGTAATGGCATAAAATGAATTTATGTTCAAAATAAAAAATCTTAACTAGATTCTCTTATGCTTAACATCTTAAATACATTTTCTCTTCTACAGAATTTTGAATGGCCACTAACATGCTACAGAAGGAGGTTGTGACCAGACACTGAGTATTATGTCGTCAGAATATAAAATCTTATTATTATGTCTTCTATCTTCGTATTTCTTATAAATAATGATAAATAGGTTGTAGTGTGTATTTCCAATTTCAAAAGGATCTAAGTATATTATAGACAATTTAATTTTTTGTCATTCATGATCTCTTCAATTTCCAGACGTTACCAATTATTTGAAATCCCCCTGTGAAAGCATTTGTCCCAGAAGTAATATGAATTCACATTTTTTTTTTTTAATTTGGAATGTTTATTTGATGGTGATTTAGGTGTTTATGAATTCCTAACCTCAAAACTCTATCCTGTATATAGTAGATCTAAGAGATGAGTTAATTGCATACAGTTTGAACGTCTCTTGGGTGAGACAAATGGAAAAATATTTTTAAGTAGTGACCAATTCTGATACAAATTATTCCACTTGGGTAATTATTTAACATTAATCAATGACAATTGACGCAGAAGGTCCAGTTTAGCTTTCCATAGAATCAAGCCCTATTGGCAATCCTCATAAAAGACATGGTCTTTCTGGTTCAAGAACTGCAAATCAGAAATGAACCCTGTGTCTGATAAATTTCAGGAGATGTTTAACTTTCAATGAAAAGAAACAAGCCTTTTTTCTTTTCTGTAAATTAGACTACGAGTTCATTAATTCACTCACTAAACAAGTGACACCTTAGGCGGTGACCTTCCATTTTCTTGAAAGTTTTGTTGAAACATATATAATTATACATACTACAACTTAATTCTTTTATTAATGTAATGAAAAATTGTATATAGTATGTTTGTTTAAGAATTATCTATTACTTATCACATTATTTAATTCTGGAAAAGGATTTAATATTTTAAGTATATTTTAAAACTGTGATTATGATATATATATATATACACCACAGTTTATATATATATATTTTGTGTGTGTGTGTGTGTGTGTGTGTGTGTGTGTGTGTGTGTATGTGTGTGTGTGTGTGCATATACGAGCATATTTACATAAAACAAATTTGTATCCGCAAACTGATCTCCAATGATGACGGATTAGCTGCAGTCGGAGAGTTACGGAAGACCTTGGAATCAGACCGAGCTTCCCCTCAGCAGCAGTTGGGTCCCCATTACAGCGTGGCAGTGGTGGCCTCTAGAGCCCCGCAGTGTCGGCTGGACTTCGGTCTTCATCCGCCGGCACGATTGAGGTGAGTGTCCCCAAGCTATGGCAGGTTGGAATAAAAATATACATACAATATACTTTATACATAAAGCCGTTTTAAATATATCTACATACTCATATACGAATACATTTACATATAACATAACTTTATATCCGGAAGCTGATCTCCGGTGACGACGGTTTGGCTGCATTAGGGAGTTACGGCTCGTCCATTGGAATCAGACCGAGATTCCTCTCAGCAGCAATTGGGTTCCCACTACAGCGTGGCAGTGATGGTCTCCAGACCTTCGCAGTGTCGGGTGGGCACCGGTCTTCATCCGCCGGTACGACCCAGGTGAATGTCTCCAAGCTGTGCTAGGTTGGGATAAAAATATGAATATTACTATCTAATATTCTGCGGTTGACTTTGATATTTATTTATTAAAAAGCTAAACATAAAACAAACAAAATTAAACTAACCAGATTGGTCTAGTGGTGAACGCATCTTCGCAAATCAGCTGATTTCGAAGTCGAGAGTTCCAGCGTTCAAGTCCTAGTAAAGCCAGCTACTTTTATACGGACTTGAATACTAGATCGCGGATACCGGTGATCTTTGGTAGTTGGGTTACAATTAACCACACATCTCAGAAATGGTCGACATGAGACTGTACGAAAATACAATTCACTTACACTCATACATATCATCCTTATTCATCCTCTCTAGTAATACCTGACGGTGATTCCCGGAGAATAAACAGGAAGAATAAAAAACTACCCACACAGTATGCTAATCCTCGGCAGTATTTATATCTTCCGTCCTGCAGAACCAGTACGACAGCTGTTGAACCATAATAACTTTCATTGTCCGCGTCGTTACGATTTTTCTATACCTTCTTTTTCCGGTCCGGTAACCCTTCCGGTCGAAAGTGCCGTTGTATTACAAAGAACAAATTGTTAAATGGACCCGTTATTCTAAGAAAAGAATCCCTTTTAGTTCTTTCGGATTCTTCTTTTATTTTCTCTTTCTTTCTTCTTAATTGGAAATGATCATTTTATACCGGCCCGTTACAATATTTTTATAATTTTTTTGTTTTGTCAGACTGTTCCACACTGACTATTTTACTGTCTCACACACACATTGAGTTCTGGTCGATTTTCAGAAACTACTTCCAATAACTGTAGATTTTAGTAGGTTTTTCTTTTCTTACTTATTAAATAAAATGTCCCATTTGGTACGTATTCACATCTCTGTATAAAGAATAATTTATTTTAACCAAAATTGGATTTGAGTTTTATTAAAATCACAGTTACAGAGAAAAAATTCAATACTAATAACTGTGGCATTAATTAATGTGCTATTTTATTGATTTCAGTTTCTATAAGTGATTTTTTCAAGAATAAATTTATGAATTAATACGTATAGCTATTATTTACACAATATTTTAGCAGAAATTAAAAATATTATACAGTATTTAATATTACTTACTTGTGAATGGTAGAATGTGACATTGCAGTCGACTAAATTGTTTCGGTAGCTGATTTCCACACCACCCTTGAGGTACAGCAATTGGCGCGTTTTTTTTATAGTGCTATCCCCAGTAGGCCTAATGCACTTTCTTATCTCTACAACTAACTGTAAATAAAAATATATATCCACATACATATAGGGGTGCTGTAAGCAGGTAGGAAAAGTGTAGCAGTAATTAAACACTAATTAACACCAACAGTAAAATTAACAGTAAAATTAAACACTAATAAACACCAAATTTAATATTACACTAAGTGGAGAATATACATGTATTCATCAATATGCTCTATGTGAATAACTATGTACAACATTAGAAATTTCTACTGGAAAAATTTGAACAGTGGTACTACTAAATTTTAGACATAGTAAAATTATTATTATTATTATAAACTCTAGTTTTGAAACTAGAATTTACCCGTTTAGTAATACACCAAAAGATCATTGTATGGAGTGTAAAATTCTTAGTATATAACTGCTAGTTAATTAAATCTTCATCGAAAGTTATAGTTTCTTTAGGCTATATATATATATATGAATTAGCGTAGGAAAATATCTGGAACTTGACATAAAATTAACATGTGTTAATTTTTCATCTCATATTCCAACCGTCTTAAAGGTTTCTTCTTTTTTTTTTCTTTTCGAATAGCCCAGAGGCTATTAGAGGACACGCTTAATCAAACTTTTAGCCCATACTTCTTTCATTTTTCTAGAGCGGTGTTCTTTGTCTGCTTGAGTCCATTTTCTCCCTCTTCTACAAGTGAGTTTTTTCTTCTCCTGAAATTCTAATTCCTGTATTGTTTTTCTGAATGTCGCTCTGACTTTTAAGATGTCTGAGTCTATTGAATCGTCTATTTCTTTAAGCCTGGTTGTCTTGTTCTTGTGAGCGTTTTGTAGGCTGAAGATCTGTCGGCTAGGCTGTAGTCGGGGAGTTGAGACACAGCCGTTGAAATCAGTCCGAGCTTCCCCTCAGCGGCAGTTGAGTCCCCACTACATCGTGGCAGTGGTGGCCCCCAGAGCCCCGCAGTGTCGGGTCGGCATCGGTCATCTTCCGTCGGCGTGGCCCTCTCCCCCCGGAATGATCCCTGGTTGGGACGACTCCTGCTGGTGTACCTGTTTAAAAGCTTACCTCGATTTGGTGGTGTCGGGGAGTTGCGGCTCGTCCATTAGAATCACACCGAGCTTCCCCTCAGCGGCAGTTGAGTCCCCACTACATCGTGGCAGTGGTGGCCCCCAGAGCCCCGCAGTGTCGGGTCGGCAGCAGTCATCTTCCGCCGGTACGGCCGAGGCGGTTCTCCCCGAGTGATCTGAAGTCGGGACGGCTCCTGCTGGTGGGTACGTTGGTCTTTCACCGGCCAGGGCGCTTGAAGCTCGGAAAGCTGGTCTCCTGCGATGTCAGCTCGGCTAGAATCAGTGAGGTTTAGCAAATCTGTGGATTTTTTAAACAATGAAATGTACCAAAAAAAGAAATCCTATATATGTATTTTTTCATTATAGGTACATAATTTGATGATCACTACTTTTCTTTGATTTCAGATTCAAAAATCATACCACATTATCATTGTAATAAGTGCTCATGCAACAAAAATTGTAGACCCTGGTACATTAGAAATGTACTCTAGTTACCCTACTTTTTCTTTTATTACAAAAGAAAATAAATTCGTATTGAAACAGGCTATTATAAAAAAACACTTTTCAATTGGGATGTCATACCTGTAGATTTTCATCAAAGAGTAAATTTTGCTATCATTAATCAATAACACCTATTAAACTAACATGTATCAGTTGTGTAAATAGTAAATTACACAACTGAAAAGCTTTACTGTTTAGCAACTAAGCAACATAGGAATGTTGCTGCGCAATTTTTAGTTACTAAAAAAATGTTAACACTTGTTTCGTTAATTCAGTTTGTTTAATTATTAAATTAGGATCACTGGTATTTCATACAAACAATCCGTTACTTGGAATCCTTACTGGTTAATTCTTTTTTATGATATTTATTTATTTCTAGTTTCGTTTTAAAGGTAATAAAAGTGGAAATTTGTTTAACTCTGTATCCTTATCACAGATATAAAAATTTTATTTTTTGTGTTGTTCCTGTATGAAAATGTCTTTTATTGACTACATATTTACACAATATTCCATATTTTTTATACTTTTATCATCAATAACAACATTTTTCAACTTAGAAGCATGTCATAAAACAATGTTGTGCTATGAATTAGTGTAGGAAAATATCTGAAAGTGAAAAAAATTAACATTTGTTTATTTATGAATTTTTATATATGATAATTCTGATCTCATATTCCACCCGTGTTACAGGTATCTTCAGTAATAAAAAAAAGGTAACTAACTGTTTTATTTACCTTTTGGTTTATACAACAGAACTATTTTGGCCACAATGACAGCATACTTGAAGACGCTTATTAGCATGGTGTACTGTTAAATCATACGATTCATAGACAGCATCTTTTTATCAAATTTTTATAGGTAATTTTGATAGTGTATCTGAAATTCATACAGCTTAAAAATTACTATTTACCCTTTTATTTGCTTTTAACACATTACCACACTGATGCCTACTGATTGTTAATTGTAACTTTATGCATTTTTAGCACATTGATTGCTGGCAGATTTTCAGGAACATCCAATAACTGGAATTTTTTGTAGAAATTTTACTTTTTTATGAATCAAAATATTCCATTTGGGAATACGTAGTCGCATATTTTGATGAACGGTTTATTGCCCAGTAATTATTAGATTTGGTTTCTGTGAATATTACTGACACAGAGAAGAAATTCATTATGACATTAATCAAAGACCTTAAGTTGTGATCATCAATGTAAAATCAAAAAAACTCCAAATTATTACTTGCTAAGAAACATAAATGAAACAAAAAGCTTACCTCATTTTAACTTACTTCAGGCGATGTCGGCTCGGCTGTAGTCGGGAAGTTGAGACACAGCCATTGGAATCGGTCCGAGCTTCCCCTCAGCAGCAGTTGAGTCCCCGCAACAGCGTGGCAGTGGTGGTTGGCATCAGCCGTCTTCCGCTGGCGCGGCCGAGGTGGTTCTCGAGTTATCTCAGGTTGAGACGATTCCTGCTGGTGGGTTGAACGGCTCCTACTGCTTTCAATTACTAATTACTATCTAATTTTCTACATTTATTGTTAGTATTCTTTATTAAAAATAGTAAACTTCAATTTATTTATAGTTACCATGGTTTTTTTCAATTAACACACATTATTTTACTTTCAACAATAGTAATAGCAAAACAAACTCTGGCAGGAATTGTAAAACTGAAATGTATTTCTGTAGGGATAATAGAGATTCGAGGTTTAGATGGAATTTCTTCTCGTAACGTTAGGCCTGTAAGAATTATAGCTTCAATGGTATTGTTCCGCAAGGTTATAATCTGTAATCTGGTACTATTTTATACATTCGGAGATTGAAAATTACTTAATAAAGTAATTATAATTATATTAATCATTAACTTAGTTGAAGAACAAACTTTTAATTTCAGTGTATTAGTTGAAAAATCTGATGGATCGTGAGCATTACGAATCTCTTACTGATAACGGAATGCATCATCGGTTCTTAAAACTGTATCGATAGATATTCAAGGAAATTACCGTAAAACGTTTAAAAAATAATGTTGTTTCTTCTCAAATAACATTACGGTTTAACTACAGATACGATTTATTCTGTAAATCTGAAATATCAGGATAAGGACATTGGGTTGTCTTCTTGTGAAACCAAACCACTGTCTTTTCTTACAACCTATTTTTTGTTTGATAGTTATGTTACCATTACCATTTTCATACTATATCATACGAGGCACACCTCGTTTCTACCACTCGACACTATACGTATAACATTCAACTAGATAAATAAAAACTCAAGCGATTCGTAATAAATATATTTAGGTTTAGATGAAAACTAAGGAAATAATGTCATCTCTACCGAACGACTTTTGATCAACAAATAGTTATTTTATTTCAGGCCAGCGTGGATTACAGGTAAAATTGAGGATTAAATTAGGACAAATCTTTTTGTACGTACATATTTCATAGCAACCTCAGTTATTTCAAGTTTATAACGTAGTGAACTTGTGAGTAACTTGTTGAGCAATATTAACTGGATTGACATTAGCATCATAATTAACTGTTTCTCGTAGATGTATGTAATCTTTGGCACGTAATTTCATATAAAAAACTGTTTTCGCTTTATCAATATTATATTGTTGTCGGATACTGATACTTAATTTTATGCGACACAGTCAATATCCCTTGAATCTTTGTCTTTGTTCACTAATAGTACAGCCATTTCATCAATTTTAGGCGCATCATATCGGTCTCTATGTTCACTAACCGAAATCCGGTTGGCGTGAAAATTTACTTTAAACTTTTTAGAGTTCCTTGTAGATAGCACTGCAGCAGAGCTATAGCTCTAGAAGCGAAAGTATTATAGCCTGTCTCATTTAGGCGTATGCCGTTTTCACCGGATCTTGATATTTTGACACCTAAGGAACCAAAAAACCGGATGGAAATTTTTTGGATGTTAATGCTCGTATGTAGGTGTGTGTGCTCGGTGTCGGCCTCTAAATTGCCTTCTATCTCAAGAACTACTGGACCGATTTTGACCAAACTCTTTCAACTTAAAAGGTCAAGGAAGTGAGGCTGTATAGCAAAGTCACCCTCGTATCTCAAAATTTTGCCTAATTAAGGTCATATTTTTCTTAGGCGCATTTGTTAACAATTAAAAAATAGCAATGTTTGTATAAAAAAATTCTGCAAAATCGCATTCCTACAACACACAATGCTTTAAACTTTTAAGTTTTTGTAACCGCTCTGATGGTTGTTTTTCGCAGTGGTTTCTTCTATTGTCGTCTAATAATTACGCATATAAATTGACCTTTACTAAACTGGAAGCCCCAAACCCCACCAAGCGGTCGGACCCAACCAAAAGTCATGCATTTTTTCGCATATCTCTACTTTCCCTTTTTTTTGTAATCAAGACTGCCTTAAATTTTTTATTTATTTAAATAAATAAAAAAAAATTAATAATAATTAATTTTAATTGTAATTTATTTATTTTAAATAAATTTTCTTTTTTTTTAAATTGAACACTTTGGGGTTCGCGCAAAAAGTAACCAATATGGTCTGTGAGGTATTAGTTTATACATTTTTAAGGGCGGTAAAATCGATTTTAATATTTTAATTTGTTGAAATTGACGCTTTTTTTAGTAATACCACATTTGAAATTTGCCTTTTAACCTCACGCCAATATTATTATCTTGTAATTATAACGTGGGATTTTTTCAATGTGTCATTAATATATTAAGTATATTTTATTTATTAATAGCCACACGACAGGAAAGTCCTACAACTGTATTGAAAACTTTTTTAATTCATCAATTGATTTTGACTCAAAATTATACTTCAAAAATTCAGTATGAAACAATTATTATCTTTCAGACATTTTTCCAATAATTTAATGAGTTTCCTTCTCGGATTCGCGTATTTATATTAGACATAAAGTAAATTTGTAATAATTGGGGAATATTTTCAGATTCAGGGAGAAAAGTACTAATTAAATGATAAATTTGGCCCTGTATTTTAAAAACATGCATGAAATTCCCTTCTATTATCTCTTTTGCTCAGAATGATGTTATTGGAAATAGACATCATTTTACAATATGTACAATAGTAAATACTGCACTTATTGTACTGTGAAACGTAGTTATACTGTCAATACATTTCTTAGAATTATTTAAGAAATTTTTAGATAAAGGATTATTCCCTTTAAAGGTACGGTAAGATAATATAAGATCTATATCTATTTTTACACGGATTTAAGTACTAGATCGTGGATGCCGGTGTTCTTTGGTGGTTGGGTTTCAATTAACCACACATCATACGAATGGTCGAACTGTGACTGACAAGACCACACTTCATTTACACTCGTACATATCATCCTCTGAAGTATTATCTGAAAAGTAATTACCGGAGGCTAAACAGGAAAAAGAAAAAAGATCTATATCTAAAACCGATACTTATAAAATAATTCTAAATTATTTTTTATATTGTCATTTCGTTTTCTAAATAAATTAAAACTAGTTATATTATTGAATAATAAAAATATCTTAAAAGCGAAAGGATATAAAAACGATGTTACCTTATTAAAGGAACTTAAAGTTTTTATGTAAAATAATAAAAATGCTATTAGTACGAGTCGAATATCCATTAGTTTATGATGAGTATATAATGTAATGCAATGTAATATGTAAGGGCTCTTGAAGGGATGGGGAATGAGATGAATCAGCGCGTCAACGCAGTCATTATAATGCAGCAGTAGTAGCCCTCTTTTGGTAAACCAGGGGTGAAATTTTAAGCGGTACTCGCTCAGTCACTCAATCTCACGCATTCACTCGCTGACTAGTCTAGACTATCTAGAGTTGAAAACCACCACCGTGTACCATTCGTTTCCCTCCTCCACTGTCTAATTCAGCTTCTCCTATTGCATCCCCCCTCCAAACACTTCCTTTTCCTTCTACTGCACTTGAGATGAGGTTTGTAAGTAGCAATGCTTTCTCAAAATCACTCACCCTTCACTCTCATCAAGTAGTATATATATATATATATATATATATATATATATGATGGTGGGTGAATCTGCAAATATTTGATATGATATATATGGGCTTGATATGATATAGACTATGACTGAGCGAGTGGAAACGAGTGTTATCCAAAGGCTTTTTTGTAAAAGTTTGTATGTGTGTGTGTGTTTGTTGTACATTTATACGTATCTAATGAACCATAGCTTTCAACATCGTCAGCATCACTGAAAGTAACAAATAAAACGAAAAAATACATCAGCACTCCATTGTCTTTTTATCGTTTTTGCTGACGCTACTAATTTACTTTAAATCGACAGCATTAAATATAAATATTTGTTATATTCGTATACTTTTCTCCATGAATTTAAAATATTTGCTTTTAAAAATTTTTTTATTATATTATTTTTTGTAAATCTAATAATTATTTTTATATCTTTTTTAATCCATTTTAGCTACACGTGATAGTACCTATTCAATGATTTTTTTATTGTCTACATATGCACGTTTCTTGGCTTTGAATTTTTCTTCAGCGGATGTTTTTCTAGAAGGTAAAGATTTTGTAAGCCTACCCAAATTTTAAATTAAAATAAAAAATGAATCTTTTAAAAGCTTTAATTTCAACGATTTTTGCACTGAAAATTAAAAAAAATTGTAATGAATTTTTTTTTTAAATTTCAATTTCATAAAGTCTACACAAAATTAAGTATAAGTATCTGTTTATTTATTTCAATCTGGGATGATTTTAAATGTCGAAATTTAAAAATTATTTATTTTTATGTAAACTTTTTTTTGAAAACAGTTTTAATGTTTTTTTATCTAACCAGTAGGAATATAAATCAAGTTAAACAACTGGCTCAAGTAGAAACTTTTGTAAATTCAAAATAATTTTCTCGTAGTTTTTTTATTTATATTTTATAAGAACAGACTTTTTTTATTTATTTATTAATTATGTAAAAAAACATTTCAAAGGAAGTGTTCTTCCTTTCTTTTTTTACGTTTCCATTCAGAAACGGGACAAAAATTTTAATTGAAAAAAAAAATGGTTTTAAATTAAAATATAATTTTTTGTATTTAATTTAGCAGATAGATTTTAAACGATTTTCGTAGGAGATATATTTTATAAACTTTTTTTTTTTATAAATCCAAGCGTACTTTACATTGTGTTCAAATTAGAATTAAAATCTGATAAAATAATATATTTCCGAGTATCACCAAACGTTTTAAAATAGGAAAATGATCCTCAAAGATTAATTTGTATCAAAGTAAATGAAAGAGAATCGAGAAGTAAGTCCTGAAAAAATCGATCTAACAGTTCTTCCCTCGCAAAAATTCTTTAACCGAAAGGGAAATTAGCTCAAAAGCATTTTAAAAATGCTTTGCCGAGGTCGGGTAGACAGGAAGACAAGAAACCATTGATCATCTTAATCCCTGAGGCCATCCTTCCCTATGCGAGCTATTAGCAGCACCCTTCACAAAACGCTGCAAACGCACACCGCCACACGAACGAATGTACAACGTTCAATGCACACTCACACCCAAGATATGTAAGCTAGAACATGTTGAAAACAAACTACTATTTTCATTTATTTATTTTTTTTTTACATTTTTTTCATGCCTTGTAACAATATATACTAAACAACCCTTTAATACCTTAGTAACATAATTTTAATAGATTATGTTCGTACAACCTGCCCCCACTACACTTAAAAAGAACGACCCCTACCGGTAAAAATGTTCATTTTTTAACAGGAATAATCATGTAAAATATTACTCTCTTGTAATATCACAACCCCTTTTTAAATGGTGTGCTGCATTAAAATATATAACGGTAACGATGTTATTTAATGAAAATAAAGTTCTTACGTGTTAAATTATATGTATATAATATATAATTTAACTTTTTTCATAAAAATATTTTTTTCTTCTTTTTTTTAACTTAATTAGCTTATGAATAAGATTATGTAATAAATGTATTTCTTTATTATATGTTTCACTTCCTTAGTTACGAGTAAATCTAATTAGTATATACGTACTTTTTTTTTTAGTAAAATAACCTTTTCCTTTTATATAAGTAGGTAATTCTACTAAGATATACTCTTACCCTCTTTTAATTTACATAATGGAAGGGTGTAAAAAATTAATTTTTAAACAAAATATTATCTTACCTTAAGTTTTTCTTGTGAATATAAAAACAATTATCGCTAAAGAAAATGAACTTGATATATTTATTATTTAAAAATATTTCTTTTAATTCTGCCATAAATAATTTTAGTTCTTGCCATTCCGTCGAATACAGCCGGAATATTTATATTATATCGTAGGGGTTATGGTTATCATGTAAGAAACTGGGTATTTTCTAATCCCCATTTTTTTTTCTAATCTTTACCTTTTAGGGTCCAATTAGTTCATCTAGACAAAACTAAACTTATGTGTACGTACGTATGTACGTACATGTACATGAAGGTACATGTATGTCGCATTGGTTTTGCTCGTATATCTCAGAATTGACCGAACCGATTTTTTCAAATTTGGTTCAAATATTTATATCATTTTTTTTTTAATTTCTTTAATGGGCTACGGCGATATCGCGGAAAACCCAATTTCAATTTTCTTCAGAGGCATTTTATAAAATAATTTTATTAAAGCAAATTTTTTCCCTACAATGTATATATAATAAATAACATAATTTTTTTTGTTATCAAAAAAATCAACCCGCCTGTTAAAATTGGAATATGTGCTTCTTTGTTACTTTTCTCTTTTCTCCCTTTGATTAAAATAATTTTCAAACATTTTTTGAAATTTTAAACATCATATGTAGACGTATCAAGAAATTTTTATAATTTTTTTTGTTAATTACAGTCGGCGGACTTTTAGTTTTTTGAAAATTATATTTTTCTTATTTTATCTTTTATGGAAGGAAGTGTTAGATTTAGAAAAAAAATTTACTTATGCAAGTCTTTTAAGCTTAACCTATATACGAAAGTCTTAGAACAATTTTTCTTAAAATTTATTCTCCATCTAAAAAAAATATATACTTTTTTTTTGTTTTCTGACTCAAATTCTTAAATTTTTATTATAAAAAAAAAAAACTCTTTTATGCTTATCTTTATCACTTAATGGGCTATTAAAACTAAAATATCTTTAACCATATTATATTCCGAACCAAAACGAGAAGTAATTTTTTTATTATTTATAATTATACTTTATTTTTACAATATTTTAAACAGATTTCCTATAAATTACAATTGTTAAATATTTGTTTACTAAATTCTCCCCGCAGAGTAAGAAAGCCCCTAAAAAATTTTTATTCAAAATTTGTGATGCCTAAATTTTATTAGGCAATCGTAATGAATAAAAAATCCCTCTTGATACTTAGGGTTCCAGATTTTAAAAGATTCGGAAATATTTTTTTTTTGATCTCACAGTTGAAAGAACAAATTATGATAAAAGTTATCGTTATTAAAATAGTATTTTTCATAAGACAATATTGTACAAGAATGTATAACTTTTTAAGGCTATTTTACGATTCAATTTTTTTACAACATCGTTTTACTTGTTTTATTTTACTACATTTTTTTAAATTTGTAGAATATTTTATTTAATTTTTTTTCCAGAATTTGCCCATTTTACACTACCTGTTTACAAACTTTTATATATTTTTTTTTGGAATTTTTACGTTTTTACAATGCAACCTTTTGACCAGCGTAGCCAGAAATGCAACGCAATATTTTGCCAGCTTTTTTATGGCAGATTAATTTTAATTGTTAGAAAAATATTATATCTGAATAAGATTCGACCTCAGAATCCTCCAAATGAAAGTTAAAGTTGCTATGAGGTTGACAGGGTGATAAAATCGTGATGTTAAACGGTACCTCAATCCACAGGTTAGCGAAAAAAATGAGGTTTTCAAAAATTTCAACATATGATATTAGGTTTATTAAGCTATAACATATGTAGAACATATAACATACTCGCATGTAGAACCCGCTCAAATAAAAGTGATGTTTTTTACGTGTATCTTTAGTCCGTTCCATTTTCCTGATCGACTGTAAAATAAACATCATTAATATTATAGAAAGAATTTTTGACCAGTTTCTCTTGTATTTCAAAGCTTTGTAAGCATCACAGTCATAAAAAAAATACCGTAAAGTAGAAAATTTATGTATCTTTTTTAAAATATAATAATTACTATTATCTTTTCTGCTAAGATCGTTATAGTTTCTATATTGAGTTCTGTTTATCTTTCTTAGCTTCATTCTATTATCACTTGATGCGTTTCGGAATCATTTCATTGTCAAAACTTATTGTAATAGTTTTTTTAATTTCTGTTAATTTTTTTTTTGTTATTTATTTTTTTTTATACATATTTTCCCACCTACTCCTCTGGAACGGATCTACAATCAAGTTTGACTCGAACCAGAGGAGTGTCCTTAATCTAGCTCGCCTCCCCACCCGCCGACTGTATGTCCGGCACGGCAGGTCAGCTCACCGGTTAGCTCTTTTATTTATTTTATAGATGTTCATCATACACTGATTACTGAGAATCCACCACCCTTGTTCTCTCAACAACAGTCACCCCTATTCTTTAATCTCTCTCTTTTTTTTATATGATATCATACCAACCCAACCAATTAGTTTAAAACTTAAGCCACGGAGTTCTCAGGTTTCTTCACCTCTCTGCCCATCCACGCAAGCACGAACGAGCATGACCTCCACCTTCGGCTGTCCGTCATCACAATCGAGCAAGAGCACCACCTTAAATTACCCGTCAACAACAAACAGTTACCTTATGACAGTTTTCAGTATCTTTTAACAAATTTTATAATTTTTTTTTTTTTTTTTTAATTGAGTCTTGCAAAAATAATATGCCTGTGCCATCTTATAATATAAGAAACACAAAGTTTAAGAATCTAACAATTCTTAGATTCTGTTAATCTTTATATAGAGTTTAGTTAATGCCCCTCTCTATATTTGACGTCTGACTTATCTGGCCTTCTTCTTGTTTATTTGTTATTAATTAAAAAACAATTTAATTATTAATTAATACATCTTTTAATTTTATTATATTTTTTATGTTTTTAATTTTATCTATTTATTATCTTTTATTTATTTATCTATTTATTTTTTTTTTTTTGTTGTTAAATTTATTCTACTTTGATTGAACCATACATAAGCCTGCATTTACAACTACTATTTCTGATTTTGTTTTTACCTTTCTTCTCAATATTTTCTCATTCTAAGTTCATGTTCTTTCTTTCTTCACTATATTTTAAATTCGGATTTGAAGTTTTCTCTTCAACCTGAGGGTTCTTTATTCCTTTCCGTCAAATCTTTATATTTACTTCTATTTTCTAAATATTCAATTTTGATTTTCCTTTTCCATTTCTTTCTTAACTTCTTTAAACCAGTGTGTTCACATTTTCTGATAAAAACCACTAGTATATTTATTATTATTATAAAATAATACCTTATGCATACTGCTTTAATTAAGCAAGGATTTTTATAATACTTAAAAACAGAATTTTATTTTAAATATTTGTCTAACAAAAGGCTATTACGTGGTTAATTTTTAGTGATTTAGTTTTGGTTTCCACGCAGAGTTTTGGCTAAATCGGTCAGCAAATAAAGTACCTATACCCAATTAAGTGCTGCTGAGTACACTTCTTTGGACCATAAGTTTTATTAAATATATGTAAGCATGTGTACGTGTGTATGCATGAAAGTTCTCTTTTAAACACTGGATTGTTCTAAATATTTAAGAGACTTATTCGTAAGCATTACATTCTTTTATTAATTTTATTTATTAAAAAATAAAAAATATTTTATTGAAATATACAAAAATGGAAAGTAAATTAAAATAATTCACATTGCTTATTTAAAAAAAAGAAACATAAAGGTAGCAAAGGTTAAATAGAAAGTGTTTTTATATAAATTTGAATAAAATTAATTTATTATACACATTTTTTATCTCAAGGGAAATTATTATTTTTTCTTATTACAGATATAATAGAAATAGTCGGAAAAAAATATATCTTGTATACGATATATACAAAGAAAGAACAGGAAGTAATTTTCATATACATACTTGTGCAAAATATACCTTGCTGGGCACGCTTCTAACTGCCACGCGTCTTCATTCAAAAGAAATAAAAATGAAAAGGCAGTTAAAAAAGAGAGAAAAGAAGCTTACTAGCTTATTTCATACTGCTGAAAATGTTTTTTTTTCTTTTCTTTTATAATGAGGATACATCAGTGTTGAATGTGGTCGTTCACTCGTTGTGTGATTTTAATCCCTATTTTTTTCTTTATAACAGCATATATGAAGTCAAAAATAAAAGTCTCCAAAAAAAACTTGAAAAAAGAATTTGATCGGATTAGATTTTTCTTTTCGGAAGTGGTTCTTTAAAATACCAAAACTTTTTTTTTTGTAATACTTTGTCGATAAGAATTATTATTACTTTTTTTTATTGTGAATAGCAATCTGTTTAACTAGAGAAATACAACCCCTTCAATGGCCTAGGATTGAAATACTAGTATATACAAATTTGAATAGTACACAGCGGACATCGGTGTACTCTGGTGGATGAGGCTCAATTAACCAAACATCTCAGGAATGGTCGGCCTGAGTCTCTACACGACTACCTACCTCATTTACAAGTCATACTTATCATTCTGAAGAATGTAAAATAAATGCAGTAATGTGTAAATTAATTCGAACACAGAACATTTTTTTTTTGTTTATTTCTACGTTGTGGGTACACTGCTTTACTAAACACATTCTTTAAGTTGTCGTGAAATGTGAGGTTATTTTTCTTCGATTATTTAACAATTTTCACGTTATAAATTGTGTTTTGTGAAAGTTTATTTCATTTTGTATTATAAAATCATATTTTTTTTGGATTTTTTGTCTTGAATATATAATAAAGAACATAACTACAAGATGGCGTTCGAAAATTGTTTTTCTTTCATCGCATACCAGAATCACACAACGATAAATAGCTTCTGAGTGGGATATTGGCCTAGGGACATTGAACGCTATTTTAACAAATTTAAAGAAGTGGTTCCTTTTCACCTAATATTAAAGGCAAATACGGCCGTAAACGAAAAACTATTACTCCGGTAAAGGATCCTATATCAGTGGGAAAAAGTAAACTAACACCAGCATTGTACAAAAAAAGGCTCTTCTGGGCCAAAACGCATGTTAAGTGATCCAAATAAGATTGGAAATTTGTTATGTTTTCTGACTAGTCTCATTTTTATGTTCAGGGGCAAAGGGTTCTTATAAAAAGCATCGGATGAAAATATATCACCGGCTTACAAAATTTGTTAAAAATCCCCAGAAAAAAGTGTTTTGGAGTTATTTTGCGTTTGAAGCCCTTGTTCATTACTTCCTGTCGATGGTATGTTGATTAGTGACGGATATATCAAGATTTTGAAGGAAAGAGTTGTGACACAACTTCAAAATAAATTCGCACCGGCAACGGAATTTTCCAACAAGATTTAGTACCACGGTATACAGCTAAAAAAAGGAAAAAGTTCCGAAAAACGAAAGTATGAAAGTGCTTTCATTTGCCAAGCAACACAGTAGATTTAAATTCATTTGAAAATCTTTGGAAAATAGTTAAAAACCATTCTCAAAAATGAATTGCATCATAAAAATTGATCTCATTAAAGCAGTAACATCGGTGTGGTTTCATGATGATGAAATAAAAAAAATGTGTAGTAAACTTGTTGAATCGTTGCCAAATCGTGCACGTGAGTGTTTTAAGAATAAAGGAGGACATATTAATTCGAAGGTATATTCACAAATTGTGTAGGTTAGATTTTTTTCTAAATAAAGTTACTTTTTTTTATTAAATAACATCTGTTCACATTAGTATCAAACTACAGAAAACAATGCTACGGAACTAGTCTTTTTTTAAATCCTTCAGATATGTTACTAACCATATGGTATAATTGTAATAAATGTCTTATTTACTTGATGTCCTTACGTCTATCTCCTTTAGCCTCGTGAATCACCAAAATACTATTTATTAATCTCCTTCAACATTCTATCAACTCTCATCATAATTTGTGCATTATCTTAATCACAAAATTGACAGTTAACTTTCCATCAATAGAAATTAATAAAATTAAGTTTTTTATCAACAGTTCCTTCCTTCAACGTGTTCAACGTAAAAATCCTACGTATAATGTCTATATACATTATATATTATTATTTTCATCCCAATTTTAAAGATAAATAGATATACGGGAAAGATTTACACCAACTAAAATCCTTTAAATGTTATTTATTTGTTACATAAGCCTAAAATAAAATAAAAATCGTTATTCTGTCGTTAGGAACTGTCGTTATTCTGACGCTATCCCCACATGTAAAATACAAATTCTTGCATTAGAAAACCAGTTTTAATATGTATTTCAGAATAGATTATTAAGAAGCCAAATATTATACAATGTGTATTTAAATCACTATCCTTATTGCGTAGGAAAAAGAATCTTTTACATTAGATCATCCTAAGGATCGCTCAATCTACATGTCCTGGAATTTCAAGAATGTCCATGCCGGATCTGACGTCGTCTCATAAAATATACAATTATTTAGAGTGAAATGATAATAATATACGGTCGATGAATAATAATTAATCCTTGAGTACACCACACCATGAGATAAAAATGCTATTCAGGCGAAGCTCCTCTTTTCAGAAAGTGTTATACAAACTATTCTAAAATCCCTTGGAATAGTGGAATGTTCACCTAGTGGATTTAAATATATCTTTAAAAAAAATACGTCTTTCTCAATAAATTTCAATAACAGGTATAGGCTTATAAAAGAAACATCCTTAAACATTCCCAGAATTATACGGCTTTTGAAATAATCCAATTGAAATAAAAACCGTTCAGCGAAATCCCGCTGTAAAACCTGAAAAAAATCAGTTTTTTGGCCGACTTTTAATTTTGGAAACAAACTTTTAGGATTTCAAACAGTAAAATCATAGTTTTTTCTCAGAAAAGTTTATTATTATGACATTTTTTTTAATGATACTAATATATTTAATTAAGGGAAAGGATTAATTTAACGTATTTTTCACTAAATTTTCCTAATTCTAATTATTTTTATCTTAAATATAATTTAGGTAAATATATTTTAGTTTTTTTAATGACGATAAATGTATTTATAAAAATACTAAAATCCCCGTCGTTCACTCGCGCTATATGGTTACTTGCGTTCCCCATCGCGGTAAATTTTAATTTTTTTTATTTTACGTATTTTAATCAAGTAATCGGAAGTAAGTGCAGCCGGTCGCGACGCACATATAGTAATAGTAGGAGTAGCTGTTTTGCGTCGGTTGAGTTATCAACTTCTATCATCATAACGCACCATTCTTCTAACTTGCCCCGCTCAAATTTTTTCAAGAATAAATTGAGCGTAACTTAAGTACGACTTGATCAACCTTCGTCAAACTGTCACATGCACAACTTGAGGTAGGCTACTATAGCATATGTAAATTCCAATGAAATTGATTTAGTACTTTTTGAGATTTTTGAGCCACAAAATTTTATACGTAGACCTATATGTATAATGAACTCTAATTTAAGTGATTGGTGTTTGCGTACTCCTCATATCTCGAAACGTAAAGAAAATTCATTTTCATCATCAATTCCCATCATACGACCGAATGTAATACCGTACTTTTCCTCGAAAAGTCTGTAAAAAAATTGAAATTTAAAAAATGACATGGCATATGAATACAAGAATTAACATTAAAAAAAAAATTCATGTTTCGTTCCTATTTTTATATTGTTATAGACGATAATAGAAAGTGTAATTTTCACGTCAAGAATTCTCGCTATTATCTTTAATCATAACACGGTGGAAATGTTTTATCAGATTAAAACGAATCATTTAATATATATTTTTAAAAAAGTATTTGAATTATAAAAGATAAATTGCAATTTTATATAATATATATTTAATATATTCTAAAGTATTAAAATTGCATAAAATTGAATGATGATGAACCCGAAAATATATTAAAGCTATTAAATATTTCAAAAGTAATTAAACAGTAGGAATAGATAAAATACCATCAGAATTTTAAATAATTTCTATAAAATTTAGGAAACATTTTAAATAGGGCAGACTAAAAATGTTATTAGCCAAACCTTTCAATTGAAAATGTATGCAGTCTCACTTGAGCTGATTTTCTATGATTATGCATCATATTTGAAGGCGATATGTAAATGATATGAAGTCTTGTACAGACTCAGGCCGACCATTCCTGAAATGTATTGTTAATTGAACCCCATCTACCTAAATACACCTATATCCAATGATTAGTATACATATCTGCATAAAAATAATTAACATTTGCTATGATTTGAACGTCAGAAAATTCGACTTCGAAAATCAGCTATTAAAACAAGTAATTTGAGACAACAATTTTATCACTATATCAGCCCGGTGAGCTGGTTGTTTTTTAAATTAATCATATTTAGAATATATTCGAATTTAATTGATTTTGATTATATTTTTTGTACGCTTTTATGGATTTATATATTTTAGAACCGTCATGCTTATTATCATGAGCCCCGTTTGATTTTCGTACGTACAAAATAATATGTTGTGAATGACGGTTGGTTTTTTAATTTTTCTTATACGATAATCGATAAGCTATTTTATTCTGGTTGGCTTTCTGCTTGGAAAAGTATAAAAATTATTCATTTGAATAAATTTAACATTAAATCAATTGCACGATAAACACGAAAATATACTACTAAAATTTTAAAAATATTATGTTCTTTTTTGTATTTTTATACACCAGAGTAGTAAGGTTAACTTTTCAAATTTAATTAACCTTTCCCATTATTACCTCAGCTCGTAACCTAGGTACAAATATTTATATAATAATTCTTACAAAAAAAAATTAAAATTAAGTGGGATAATAAAACAAATATATATAGTAAATTAATCTATTTTTATTTTTTTAATGTAATTTTTTATTCTGGAAATATAAAAATTAGATAAAAACAAATGATGATATAAACAGAAAATCAATTTAAAGACACAAATCTATCAAAATAAGGCAGTAAGGATATTAATATGGGTTCATAATTTTAAATAATTCTTTTAAAATTTAGTATATAACTTAAAACGTATACATCAAGCCAATTTTATGAGCAGAACATTATTTTCACAGTCTCATTTGACGCAACTTTTTATGATTGTACCATATTTCCGTATTACCCAACATTTAGGTAAGTTATTTCTAGTAATAGTGTTACTAATTTTGCAGAAAAGTATTTAGAATGTTCAGGTTACGTATTGTGGATATCAATTTATTCTGCGTATGATTTTTGTATCATTTTAATCTATATTTATTTTCGCGGACAAGGGTGTTAAGATTCGCCCTTTTTCGTATGTATAGATTATCAAGGTGTTGTAAGTCAGTTATTTTTTTATTTACGTTTATTGAATTGGACTGCTATGATTACATTAAGAGTAATCATTTTTGTAAACGCTTTTTGTAGCGTAATTTTTTTCCACTTCGTATTTACTTATATGAAAAAATATTAATTATAAAAAAAAAATTAATTACTTTATCTCAGATCGAGTAATACGATTGTGTAATATAAGAATAATCGGTACAGCATATTATACTATGTATGATAGAACATTAAATTTCTGCGTAAAAGTAATTGTGGTGGGATAACTTTCCTTTCTTTGGATAGTATTTAATATCGACTGCAACGACGGTAAGCCATCAAACGATCGTAAGCTGCAGAAGCAGTATGTTAAAGGTTTTACTGTTGTATTTTGCGGTAGCAGGAGGTGTCCTGGCGGAAGATGATAAAAGAAAGGACGTAGCGGACAAAATCAACGAGGACGACCGACCCTCGCAACGATTATCAACACATAACCGAGAAGAAAAAATACAAGATAAACGCGAACTATTTGATGTCGGCAGTTATGGACACAGTTTCGGCCACGAATCATCCTCCATATATGACAGTAATGTGGGAGTCGAAGGAATTCACATTTCCGATGATCATCATATTTCACATCAAGAATTCGTGCCGAATCATGAGGTAACTAAAACCGTGACATTAACCAAACAAGTTCCAGTACCTTATCCGGTGACAGTCGAGAAGAAAATACCGGTTCCAGTCGATCGACCGTATCCTGTACACGTACCGAAACCGTATCCGGTAACTGTCGAAAAACAGGTACCGGTTCCAGTTAAAGTACCGGTACCGCATCCTTATACAGTAGAAAAACCAGTACCTTATCCGGTTAAAGTTCCAGTCGACAGACCGTATCCGGTACACATTCTGAAACCGTACACAGTTTATGTCGATAAACCTTATCCAGTGACAGTCGAAAAGAAAATTCCTGTACCAGTTAAGGTACCGGTCGATAGACCGTATCCGGTGCATGTACCAGTAGAAAAACCAATACCTTATACAGTCGAGAAACCAGTACCGTATCCGGTTAAAGTTCCAGTCGATAGACCTGTACCTGTGCATATACCAAAACCGTATCCAGTTTACATCAAAAAACCATATCCGGTTCCATATCCAGTTAAAGATCATCAGTCATTACATCATGGAAGTTCATTTGAAGAAAATTATCATACAGCAGAACATCATTTTTAGCTTATTAGTAGGATATGACTTCATCTTGAAACATATAATTAAAATTCATCTCATCATATAATTTTTTGTATTGTTTGTAATTTCAATTTTGTTTATTTTTTGTGAAATAAATCTCATTATTTGTATGAAATTATTTTTTTCCTTTTTTTTTAATTTGTCACTATTTCTATTAACAACCGAATGTTCACATCTCACTTTATAATTATTAATTGGTTATATTGCGCAATTTTGTTTTGACGTATTTAAACGCAGTGGTATATATTTTTATGCTAATCTTAAGTTTTTTTTTAATTTTTAATTATATAGATTTATTATGCATATGCATTAAAGTTTTAATTATTACGCTAATGCATTAATCAGATTTATACTTCATTGATTGAAAAATTTGCTAATAATATTTTAAATGATATTTATAAAAATAAAAAATTCTGAGTGATATGTATTCAGTGCGAAGGAAAAAACGAGAATAATACTTAATTTACGAAACGTTTTATGATAATCTTTAGATCGTGGCTTCCTATAATAAGTTAAATTAATTATTTGATTTGAATTAAAATGTATATTCGTATAAAAAAATAAACAACGATATTTTTTTATGATATATAACAGTTAAGTTTTTCACCAATGAAACTTGTATAAATATTAATATGTCGTATGCAAATTTATATTTATCTATTTATGTTTTTATTGCGAAAAATAGTATTTATTTAAAAAATATAAAATTATACGAATATTTTAAAACAGATTAAGGCATCTCGAGACAACTAAAAACGAGTGTCAAGTTTGATTTTTCGGTGGTTTTAATTTGTGATTAATAAACTAATTAACTAACTTGTAACTGATAATTTTACTAGAAACAAATGATTTTTCTTCTGAGAAATTATCTTCATTTCGTTGAAAAGAATACAAAGAAACAAATCATGAGAAAATGATTGAATATTAAACTATTTGTGAAATTACAAGAGGTTTTCTGCCAAGAAATTTCCAGTATTTTAAAAATAGGACTTAAGTATTTATTACTTTTAAACATATTTATTTGTACAGAAAATGCTATGAATTGAAAGCGGTAGATTTATTTAGTTGTTTTTTTATGTATAAATTATATAAAGATAATGTTTTACGAAATATTTTATGCGTACGTTGAAAAAACACGCAATCATTCTCACTTTGTCTGGTGCTGTTAACCACACCTATATTGAATACCAGTTGAGTAATTCTTCGGTATAATTTTGTACGATTTGTCAGTAAAATTAAAGTTAATTTTTTTACATCCAAATCGCATAAACTTTTTTACCTTGGAATGTTTACAGTAATTATATACTGTATTTAAATTTATTGTACATAATGATCTTACATCATATTTATAGAAAAGTAGAACAATGGTTTTTAAGGAGTAAATCTGATGTCGTAATGATAACGGATGCACGGGACTTGAAACGAAAAACTGCCATCGCGAAAAAAGCAAGCTATTATAAGAATATCAAGATCAAGAATTACATTCTAGGTACATTAAAAACGAGGTATAAATTGGTTTTCAATTTCAGAGTGAATATACTGTCTCGTATCAGGAAGACAAGCTCTCTAAAAATGCAGGTAACATTCAGCCGTATAACCGATTCCTCTATTCTGTTCAACACAAGGAATACATAGTGAAAATTATCCTCTGAAAAAAATAAAGAAAATTATCTGGGGATACTTCTTGGACAGATGTTTTACAAATTTTTGGTAATAAAAAAGCTGATACAGACATTCTGAAGAAAAAATTATAATACCTATTTCTAACAGGAAGAATTATCCTCCTGGGCGAATTATTATCTTTCTGAGGGAAAAATAACATATAAGGACTATGTGTAATCAGTAGGAAAAATAGGAGATACAGAATTAAAAAATAGCTTTCGATCCAGGATGCCGATTGTACTACCGAAGTATAAGAATGTAATTCACAGTTAAATTGTACGTGATATTATAATCTGCTTGAAGTATGAAAAAATATTCTATTTTAATGTTTCAAAGGATTCCTTTATAAGATAAGTACTGTTTTACTACTTATTTAATTGTGATTTTCTTCCAAATCTAAATTAAAAATCATAAATCTCATTTAATTATTATTTATTATAAACTAAAAATTGTATAAATATGATTATGTATAAATACATATCACGTATAATACATATTTATATATAATCATATTTATACGATTTTTAATTTATAATAAATAATAATTAAATGAGATTTATGATTTTTAATTTAGATTTGGAAGAAAATCACAATTAAATAAGTAGTAAAACAGTACTTATCTTATAAAGGAATCCTTTACAAAATTAAAATAGAATATTTTTTCATATTTCAAGCAGATTATTTTTTTTTGTCTTCAGTCATTTGACTGGTTTGATGCAGCGCTCCAAGATTCCCTATCTACTGCTAGTCGTTTTATTTCAGTATACCCTCTACATCCTACATCCCTAACAATTTGTATTACATATTCCAACCGTGGCCTGCCTACACAATTTTTCCCTTCTACCTGTCGTTCCAATATTAAAGCGACTGTTCTAGGATGCCTTAGTATGTGCCCTATAAGTCTGTCTCTTCTTTTAACTATATTTTTTCAAATGCTTCTTTCTTCATCTATTTGCCGCAATACCTCTTCATTTGTCACTTTATCCACCCGTCTGATTTTTAACATTCTCCTATAGCACCGCATTTCAAAAGCTTCTAATCTTTTCTTCTCAAATACTCCGATCGTCCAAGTTTCACTTCCATATAAAGCGACATTCCAAACATATACTTTCAAAAATCTTTTCCTGACATTTAAATTAATTTTTGATGTAAACAAATTATATTTCTTACTGAAGGCTCGTCTAGCTTGTGCTATTCGGCATTTTATATCGCTCCTGCTTCGTCCATCTTTAGTAATTCTACTTCCCAAATAACAAAATTCTTCTATCTCCACAATCTTTTCTCCTCCTATTTTCACATTCAGCGGTCCATCTTTGTTATTTCTACTACATTTCATTACTTTTGTTTTGTTCTTGTTTATTTTCATGCAATAGTTCTTGCGTAGGACTTCATCTATGCCGTTCATTGTTTCTTCTAAATCCTTTTTACTCTCGGCTAGAATTACTATATCATCAGCAAATCGTAGCATCTTTATCTTTTCACCTTGTACTGTTACTGAATTTATCACAAACGTAGGGAAAGAATCTTCACTTAAACTAATTCTGAACTTTTGATATATGAAATGATGACCAAGATTGGTCCCAGGATTTTGTATCCGAAAATTCTCTGTTAAATATTGATCGTATTTATGATATTTACTCGCGGAAATCAATCGAAAAATTTTTATATAATAACTAGCATTCCCGTCACTGCTTCGCCCGCGCTATATTTTTTACTTTCGGTTCCTGTCTGGACAGGGGATTTTTAGCCGATCAGTACTCGTTTCACTCGCCCCGTCTAGCTAGCAGGTTCTGCCCCTTGGACCCCCTTGTGTTCATTAAACTCATGCTTTGGATTATGATGATGATGATAAAAATAATAATAATGATAATAATAATATTTTTATTATACAAAAGAAAAATTAAACATCATAAGTTGTAAAATTTTATATTAGATCCAACTCGGACCAGTCTTGTCTGAATGAAAATAACAATAATAAAATAAATGTGTAACGTAGCAAAGTTTCGAAGATAACATATTAAGTTATAAATTTTATAGGTAGTTATACTTTTTTTTTTAACCTCCGGGACCACCGATAGGTATTCTTCAGAGGATGATATGAATGATTTGTAGCGTGTGTGAAAATTCCGTGCCTGACCGGGATTCGAACCCGGGAACTCCGAATGAAAGGCCGAGACGTTACCGCTCACGGAGGCCGGCAAGTTTTTATACCTGCAAACATAAATATGAGTTTTAAAACAGTCGGCCTTCATGGGAAAAATCTGATGTGGACAACACATGACTTCCTTGTACGCTTACTAAATTACATTTATACATTTTTTTAAAAATGGAAAGTACATAAAATTTTATTTCGTTAAAAACGTCTGATATTTATACATATTCTTCTTCTTCTTTTTTTGTTATTATTGAATTATTATTCATCGTTTTTCTTTTTTTTTACAATGAGAAGTTGATTATTATTAATAAATCAATATATTTAAATTAAAAAAAAGTTCAAAAAAAAAGGAAATGAAGTCTGAATCGATCCGATGTGCCTTTCCTTAAGATCCAAATATTTCATTAATTAAAACTTTATTTGATGAACTCTGTAACCAGTGAAAATAAGTACCACTTTGTGTGATACATCGTTGAAATGCTATAAATGAGGGCTTATTACTGCAGTTAATAAAAAGTTCAAAATCCAAAAACATTTGGATTTTGGGCTTTTTTGAACACTTTTGGTTGTCGATTGGAATCAAAAGAGCACATGTACAACTAGATGTTGCAACAGTCCTAAATCCAAAATTGCAACATCCTACGACCAATCGTATCTGAATTATGCGGGGTACTTACGTACGTACAAAAGTCACGCCGAAATTAGCCAAAATGGATTCAGGAATGTTTAAAATGGATATTTCCGTTGAAATATGGAAACAGAAATCTTTCGCGATCACAATTCTTCCTTTATTTCATACAAGGAAGTAAAAATATTTATACCCATACAAAGTACTTGTAAAAATGTATTTTGAGCTGGTTCTTATCGGTACCCCACAAAAACCACCAGGAAGGGACCATACTTCGTTTTTTATTACTTTTATGGTTTTTAGTCAAGAAAGCGGAGGTAGAGGCTGCCACTTGCGTCATACCTACTGTAACACTGGTTGTGGTTAGCTGAGCCGCCGCGCCGTACATCGTCGCACCCATTAAAAAATTTAAATTCAAGAAACAAAAGTTAGAAAAATTCGAATTTTATTTAGAAACAGTACACTAGACCAAAGTGCATTAATCGTACCAGTTTATGATAAATGTTCAAAAATTATCCCGCATTTTCAACTCATTTCTTGGCGCGCTTCTCTATTGCTCTTTTTAGTTCTTCAGAGCTGTCCTTAAGTTCCTCAGCCGCATCCATAATTCGAACAATTAATTCCTCACAAGAATGTATTTTTGTTTTGTATACAGTATTCATTTCCACATGTAGAAATCTAAAAGTGTTTGATCAAGCGATCTTGGTGGCCTAGAATTTGAACCTCCTAGACCGATACATTTTTTCCAGTTTTATAACATTTATTTGTTTTATTCACCTTGTCTTACACCATTTTGTTCAGAATTGAATTCTCTACAAGTTATTTTTTATAAGTTTTATGGGTTTGTTTATTGCCCGTTTAGCAAAGTTATTGTATGACAAACAAAAAACAAGGTTTTGTACCCCAATTTATTGGTTTTAACGCCAGATTTCTCAAAACCATTTCAGTTACAGTTCTGAGACCTATTTTATTCAATTTTTCAGGTCAAAAATCATGAGAATTCTTTAATTATGCTGCTTATTTAATGCCCTAAAATTTTCAGTAGGACTTCCTTACAGCGGGGTATCTGAGATTCCAGCCAAATATTTCACTAGCCGTAACTCCCAAACGAAGCATTTTACGTGAACTTTTTCCATTATTTTTACGAGTAGAATAGATTATGAAAGTCCCGGGAGAAACTTTACATCGTCTATATTTTGTAATTGTCATGCATATTACGATATGGTCCATTATTCGTTGCATGTATAGAATATCAAGGTGGGCAGTGAGGTTGTTATCGGATTAAACCTTTAACAATAGTGGTTTAAACCTTTAAACCTTTGCAATAGTGGTGAAGTGAAGACGCTGTTTATTTTACTCTGGTTTTAGAATGAAGCAGTACAAAAAAATATTAATTTATTACAATTAAAATACCAGAGATCAGAGTGAAAAATGAGTAAACAAAGAAACTTGCTTATTCATCATTATAAAGATAGAAAACGAGAGGAATATTCTGTTGCAAGCGCTACAGAAAACTTTTAACAGAACTATTAAATTAGAAATTACGATTTAAGAAAAATGCATGTGGTAAACACGAATCGGTTAGTTGGAAAGCAAACATTATGATAGTGAAGTAGAAAATTCATTGTTCAAAGATTTTATGGGGATTGTTCAAGGTTGGGAGATGACCAGTATTAAATAGCCTGATTAAAGTTTAATTTATTAAAAAAACCTTTTGTAAAAGTTTTGGTAAAAAAAAAAATACTTTCAACTCTTACTTTAAAGTTTTGTTTATGGGGGATATATCAACCTCATTTGTTTAGCCATTTATTGTATTATTTATCAGTCTGTTGATAATTTTTATCTACCAGAGATGCAATAAGTTTTATCATCCGGAAATATAAGAAAGGCGTGCAATAGTAGTGATACCAGTTTGGATTGGAAGCTTAAATGTTTTAGCTATTTTCAAATTAAATTTCGTGTTTTCTTGGAAAGCTTGAACAATACAATTATTACTATTTTTTTCTTTTATTAATTAATTTTATTTATTCTAATATCCCTAGTAAATATATTTCTCGATTAATCTCGATTGTTTTTTTTTTTTGTTTTGTTATTCTTTTTACGTATTTTTTATACGTAGTTTTTCCGTGGTATCTGCTGACGGTCAATGTACAGCGATTAAAATGGTCACCTAGGGTAGAATTTTAAGTAAATATTTCTGTAAACGGTTTTTGAGGCGTTATATTTTTTTCCTTATTTATTTAAATTTCTTTCGGTGAACGATTTCGTTGCGATTATATAATATAATACGCTAATTGGTAAAGAATGTTTTAATCTCTGTGACTGAATATAGACTAGCGGTGTAAAAGCAAGTGTGGTAGGATAGATATGCTTTGTTTTGCTAGTATTTAACATGGACTTCAAATTCGGAAAACTATCAAACAGCCGTGAACAGCATGTTAAAGGTTTTAGTGCTGTGTTTTGCGGTACCAGGTGTACTAGCCGGCAATGGTGAACATAAAGGTATAGCAAACGGCGACGAAGATCGACCTTTACAAGATCAAGCATTAAATAACCGCGATGAAAAGAAACAAGATAAACGTGGACTTTTTGATTTCGGCAGCTACGGAAACAGTTTCACCCACAAATCATCCGGCTTAATCAAAATGTTGCATTTGAAGGACATCACATCTCCAATGACCGTGATATCTCTCATCGACTATTTGAGTCGCATCATGAGATAATTAAAACGGTGACTTTAACTAAAGAAATTCCAGTACCTTATCCGGTGAAAATCGAGAAGAAGATACAGGTTCCAGTCGATCGACCATATGAGGTACATGTACCGAAACCATACCCGGTTACGGTCGAAAAACATATTCCAGTTCCAGTTAAAGTACCGGTGCCACACCCTTATCCGGTAGAGAAACCAGTACCTTATCCAGTCAAAGTTCCAGTCGACAGACCATATCCAGTGCATATCCCCAAACCATATACAGTTTATGTAAGTAAGCCGTATCCAGTAACAATCGAAAAGAAAATTCGTGTACCGGTTAAAGTACCAGTCGATAGACCATATCCTGTCCATCTACCTGTAGAGAAACCGGTTCCTTATCCAATTGAAAAACCTGTGCCGTATCCAGTTAAAGTTCCAGTCGAAAGACCTGTGCCAGTGCATATATGCAAACCATACCCGGTTTATATTTCTAAACCTTATCTTGTTCCATATCCAGTCAACGATCACCATTCCTTACATCATGATAGTATTTCACTGGATGGACACCACGACTCAGGACATCACTCTAGTTTTTGAGAAATGATTCGAATTCGTTATGAAACATTTCTACTATATGATCGAAATGAATCTCACCATGTATTTTTATGTTATATTAATATATATATATATATATTATTCTTTTTGTATACTTTTATGTGCTGAAATATATGTAATTTACAAGAAATTCTTTATTTTCTGTCGTTTTTATTAAAAGAAAAATAACACTTTCTCACTATTTTTGTGTTATTAGAAAAATAATATTCCATAAATCTATCTTTTTATTTATTATTTGTATTAGTGTATAGTACGTTTTTATTTCGCCGAACCTTCAATCGATACATTCGTTATTTCGCTATTCTTGTATTTCCTATATTTACAGTTGTTTCGTGGATATAAAATGTATTATTATATTTATGTATTTTTAATTAAAAATTTATTTTGTATCATCAAGACGTCTTTTTCACCAAACACAAAAATATTACTAACATAGCTAATAAATAATGTTGCATAAGATGTTTATTTATAAAATATCTAATATGATATTAATATTAAAAAAAAGCAATAAAGTTATTTAAGTATAAAAAATAAGAAATATTTCTTTTTGAAGAAACGTTGCAACATAACGCTATTGAATTTTATTGAATCGTTGGTGCAGACACCAGATATTTTCTTTGTTAAATACTAATGATAAGGATTCGTTATAATTAGTTACGATTTTCCAATAAAAGTTTCGGTGATCTTCTATTATCTATCCTTCCAACATGTATAAACCTTTAATATCGGTGGCGATTATACATCACATGTTACATAATAATTTTTTAAATATACTTATGGATAAACAGAAGAGTTGTTTGTGTATGTATTATTATTATACACGTAATGTTTTATTAGAATCTACACAAGAAGACTCGTGGCAAAAATAGCATAGTCATTTTAACCAGAATCACTGACTGGATTCACCAAGAAGGGTGGTTACTAAGAGTAGCGAATGAAGTGATTCACCGTAATTTATCAACTGACCCAAATAATCTGTGTAATACCAGAATGATAAGTTCACAAAAATACGGAATACATACATGTTTAAGACACTGTTCACCATATGGCGTGATTGGAAATCCAATATTATTACTTTAAAAGAAAAAACTCACTTCAACGTAATATCACTTAAATTTGTCACGGATATATTGATAATCTAAAGGAATACATTTTTATACCTCTTTCTAAAGTTAAAAGTAAGATACGTTGTATGTGTTGTTCATACTCATTGTAAAACGTACGAGTATGAGAACTAACAAATCTGAGGTAGACACCACTTGACTTCCTTGTAGGCCTATTAAATTACATATAAATTTTTTTTCTGCACTTCATTTAAATTTATTCCATTTGAAAGCGAGATACAATTCTTTAATAAAATGGACAGTTACAATTGCATTACGGTGGACACCATACTGCATCACATTTTTTTGTGGTATCCTATCGGCATTTTATATTAGTCAATATATTAATTTTGTTTCACGTCGCTCAAGTAGTTCTGTGGTGTAAGTGAGAACGTATCGAATCTGTAACCATCGACAATATCGATTCGAATCCCGACTTCAAATACATATATTTTTTAACTTTTTTTTAGTTTAAATATATTGATCTATTAATAATTGCTAACCTCTGCAAAAATGTGTGAATTAAAATGAAGATTACATAAAATTTTATTTCACTAATAACTTCTAGTTGTTTTTTAATTTTGTTTTTGAATTATTGAATTATTATTTATTGTGCTTTTTTTACAGATAATAATTATAAATAACTCATATTTAAATTAAAATAAGTTAAAAAAAAAGGAGATGAAGTCGGATTCGACCCGATGTGCCTTCCCCTTGTGGGATCCAAATATATCATTAATTAAAATTTTATTTGGCTATAACTCTGGAACCAATGAAAAGAAGCACCACTTATGATGTATTCTTGAAAAGCTCTCAATAAGGGCTTATTACTGCAGTTATGAAAAAGTCAAAAATCCAAATATTTTGGATTTTAGGTTTTTTTGACACTTTTGATCCAATCGATTGCACTCAAAAGGGGAGGTGTATAATTAGATGTTACAACAGTCCTAAATCCAAAATTTCAACATCCTACGGCTAATCGTTTTTGAGTTACGCGAGATACGTGCATCCGTACATACGTACGTACAGGCGTCACGCCGAAGCTAGTCAAAATGAATTCAGGGATGATCAAAATGGATATTTCCGTTGAAATCTGAAAACCGAAATTTTTTCGATCATATTACTTCCTTTACTTTGTACAAGGAAGTAAAAATTATGCATTTCATTATCCCGGCTTCTGATACTAATCGATCTGTTTTACATTTTTAAAAATCGATCCAAACCAATAACTGTGTGTAACGTAATAAAGCTTCAAGTATGTGAAGAAATAATGTTACGGTCGGTAACCAATGTTATGCTGACTTTTTTTTCGACAATTTATGATACATGAAATTATATGACAAAAATTTTTAAACGAAATCTTATTATTTCGGGATTTTATCACCGAAAATTTCTGGTTAAACTGTAGAAAGCATTTTTAAAGACTGATGATTATTAATGGAATTCATTCAATGGTATTCTTTGTTCATTTCTTTAACCAATCTTATTACATTATACTTATACTGCCGTTTAAATCTCAATTGTACCGATTCAGATTAAGTGAAAATTGATGAAAAAATCAGAATACGCGTTTCAATGAGGAAAAGTAATTATTTATTAACTAGATAAGACGAAATCAAGAATTCACCGGAAATAATTTAAATTAAGCCATTTAAACGACATAAGATTATACCAAACCTTACAATTAAAAATAAACAAAATTCATCTTTCTTTTTATATTTTTGTATTTCTGAAGACGATAATTATGTTGATATGAATAACCTTTCATTAATATCAGAGTTCTCAAACTTTCTGTAATTGTTTTTATCGTATTTCTTAGTAAAATAAAAAACTCCTGTATAGTACAATTCTGTTGCGGTATTTCCAAAATTCTCCAATAATTTTCTTTAGTATTTTACTTTTCCGTCCAGATAGCGCTATAGCACAGCTATAGTTCTAGAAGGGAAAGTATTGTAATCGGTCCAATTTGGGCAAATACGGTATTCACAGGATCTTGACGTTTTCACACCTTAGGAACCCTAAAAACCGGATGGAAATTTACCAGATGTTAATGTTCATATGTACGTGTGTGTGTTCGGTGTCTCATTCTAAATCACATTATATCACCAGAACTACTAGACCTATTTTGACCAAGCTTGGTCAGATTACTAATCTATATGGGGCATTGATGCCATTAAATTGTCAAATTAAAGGGTCAAGGGGATGAGGCTGTACAACAAGGTCACCCTCACACAGTATCTCGAGACATCGCCTAAAAAAGATCATATTTTTCTCAGGCACATTGTTAACGTTTAAAAAACTACAATATTTTCAACAAAAAAATGTGAAAAATTGCACTCTTACCCAAAAAAATTCTCTTAGTTAGTGCTATGTTGTGACATTACAGCCGAGCGGCAGAATTAAATAAATTTATTTAAAGTGTAAAAAAGTAACTCGGTCTGGCTTGATCTGAAACTCAGTCACCTTGTTGACTCGATACCTGATGCGATAAGCCTCGAAGTTACACCGGCCTAACGACCGTTCAAGCGAAATTTGTTCTGTGTAAGTTATGAAATTACTTTAGTTTAATTAGTGCCAACCATCGCCGCTAGTACTAACACAACCGCGAGAATTATTACGGTATGCGCCCGCGCTTTAGTTGGAATCATTGAATTAAATAAACGAAAAAAAATTATATTTGAAAAGAATGATATTTTAAATTATGTTGTGTGTATAAGTCGTGACGGGAAAGTCCTGCAACTGTGTTGTCGACTTATTTTTTTGGGTAGGAATTTTATGAAGAGAACAGTGATATAAAAATAATTGAAAAGATGTTTGTTATAAATTCATTTTTTCTTAGTTTAAACACTTTATTTCAAGCAAATAACGTTTTCAGTTTTTTCCACATCTGCTTCATCATTTTCTGGTTTTTTTCTTTCTTCTTTCCAAATGTATTTCTTTTATTTTATGGAAACCTGTGATTTTTGTAATTTTTTTTTCAGTGCTGGATATTCTTTGATGTTTCCCTGTATTACTTTCAGTTCTTCCATCACTTTTTCGGTTTCACTGATCCAGTTTGTTATTTGTTTTTAGATTTTTGAAATGTGTTAAACACCCTTTTAGGTGTTTATAGTGTTCTTTATAGGTTGCCATACGTAGAAGGCTAGTCTTCTTTTCCTGATTACATCCGACATTGATGTACAGTTTTTATTGTATTTTCTTTTATATTTTTTTCCGTCTTTGATGATTCCTAGGACCTATTGAATACTTTTGTTATTTTGGTTTTTGATTATTGATTAAAAGTTTTTTGATAAATGTCAGAACTTCTGCAGCGTAGTATCTTAGTTCAGCTTTCATTTAATTGAGTTCTTACTGTAGATGTTCTTACTAAATTTTATTAATTTATTTTCTTTTGTATGATTAATTTAATTCACCGCATAAACTCAAAGTTTGAACTTGGAATGTGAAAATGGAAATTTATTTTGCGTATGAAAAGTACCGTGCCTGACCCGGATTTGAACATAGGTGTTCCGGATGAAAGGCAGTGACGCTACCGTTCCACCACGGAAATCGGCGGTGGTAATTAATAGGCAAGTTCTGTTTTATTGATTTTTAACCTCATGTTTTCGTTTTCGGAAACGTTGACTTTAATTATCTATCCTACGTATTAAAATTCTTTTTTTTTTATTAAATATTTTTATTTTTTTTTAACTAAGGGAATTTTAAGGATCCATGATGGTCTTTTTTGTTATCAATTAAATCATGTTTTTTTCATATTATTGAAAATTCAATCGACTGCCTTTTTTTTTTTTAAATTTGACTTAGATAAATGTTTGATACAAGTTTTATACTATAAATGGTTCTTCACTGGAGAAAATTAGATGTAATGTATTGGATGTGTGTTAAAATTTTATAAATTATAATGACACAACTGAGTATGGAATATCATATTTTTGCGAAAAATGAAATAGGTTGCGTGCAAGTACCAGAAACCATACCGGAGAAAAATAATGAGATAAAGTTTTTTGGAGGAAACCCTTATCTTTCCATTCGATGTATCACAGAAAAAATTCTGATAATGAATTTGAACTAAAGTTATTGAAGGCTTTAATAACATCAACAAAATTAGGAAAAAAGACATAGATGAAATACAATTCAAATTACTCATAATTAATGTTGATATAACCGTTTATAATGACAACCGAAATTTATTAAAATACGTATTTTAACATCGTTGGTGGTTGTTTCTAAACATCTTTTAGACGTAAATCTTGATAGATTTGTGTCTACAAGATATTTTAATGGTGATCCATTAAAGTATAGCCGCAATGGAAGTTTTTCAATGTGAAGCAATTAAGCATGAGAACTGTCGGGCTACCTGTCTATAATCTGATTCACAGAAAATAATCATTACATATTAAATATGGTATTGTATTTGCTAAAAATACAATAGCAACGACTATATACAAGAGGGTAAGTGTATTGGATGAATACCAGTTCATTTTCAAGAAAATCATGCTTACAACGGATGCCACTGTGGCTTAAACTAATTACAGACCTCGGGACTAAGAAATTTAATTGTAGTTTAGATCCGCCTCGAACAGTTGCTTCTCTATTTTTGTGTTGAAGAAAAACTGTGTATAAGATAGGAGGAAAACATTTATTGAATAAGATATTACGACTGCAGAAAGGATTTAAATATTAAAAATAGCAGAAACATGAATTAGAATGTTGTCATAATTACGGAGATATATAATAGGAAATAAAATTCAATTTAAAGATAATGTGTGTAAAACAACGGTAATAAAATATAATAAAAAGAAAGATAAGAAAATTAAACATTAATCAACCAGGTAACGACATAAAAAATTTGCAGAAATTTGTATCTGGTTATGAAAATTAGAAAAAGCGAACCAAGAAGGTACGGTAGACATCAAAAGAAGATCGGAACTACTTCCCACCGAGCTGGTCTAGTGGTTAACTTGTCATCGCAAAATCAGCTGATTTAGAATTCGAGAGTTCTAAGGTTGAAATCCTACTAAAGGCAGTTACTTTTGTACGGATTTGAATATGAGGTTGTGGATACAGCTGTTCTTTGGTGGTTGGGTTTCAATTAACCACACATCTCAGGAACGGTCGACCTGAGATTGTACGAGACTACACTTCATTTACATTCATACATATCATCCTCTGAAGTAATACCTTAACGGTGGTTCCGGAGGCTAAACAGGAAAAAGAAAGTAAGATTAAAACTACTAGAAAAGATTTCGTATTAAAATGAAGTCTGCTGCTAATAATAATAATATACGTAAACTTATATGCATCATTTTTTGAAAGCAGAAATGGAAAATATAAAAATAGAAAGAAGAATTATAGATACCTTTGAAATAATGTGTTACCGCACGATGCTGAAAAATGGTTGAATTCACAAATATATAATTAATAAATTTTACTTGATAATTTGATACTTAATGAATAAATAAATTTAATATTTAGTACACGAGGGATAGAATTTATAGGAAAATCATTAAAATTCGCAATTAAGTTGCTAGGCTCCGTATTAAAAGGATTAGCTATTTTTTTATGAGAGGGTAATGTTGAAAGAAAAAATACGAAAGCAAACATATTATAAAATATAAATCAGATTACTAAGGAGGTATGGTTGAATAACAATATTAAGGTAAAAAAGAATAAATCAAACAAAAATAACGATGACAAACATAATCATATTGTTTGTGTATATTTATTAATTATTGTTTTACCGGAGATTCCGGGTTTGAGTCCCAGACAGGCAATGCATTTGTCACGCACTACAAATTTCATTATAATCCTTTAATAACTCTTGTTATAGAGCATCAGTCCGTTGTTATATAAATAAACAATTATCATTATTAATGTGTTTTATTTAGAAAGCCGTTTAAGATTGTATAATACAGATCTAATTGGAAACATGTAATACCTTATGTGAGTGTCAACGATAAATATTGTGTAATATTGTGAATGTGGTGGGATAGACATCCTTTCTTTCGACGGTATTTAATATCAACTGCACCGTCGGTAAGCCAACAAACAGTTGTAAGCTACAGAAGTATGTTGAAGTTTCTAGTGTTGTATTTTGTGGTAATAGGAGGTGTATTGGGGGACGATGATGAAAATAAGGGTATAGTAAATGAAATCGGTAATAATGTTCAACCATCTCAACAGCAACAACAGGCAGTAGAAAATCAAGACGAAAAGAAACAAGGTAAACGTGACCTATTTGATGTCGGCAGCTACGATCACAGTTTCGGCCACGAATCATCCAGTATATATGATGATAATGTTGGATTCGAAGGACATCTCATCTCCGATGACCACCATATTTCACATCAACAATTCGTACCGCATCATGAGGTAACTAAAACAGTGACATTAACCAAAGAAGTTCCTGTACCTTATCCGGTGACAGTCGAGAAGAAAATACCGGTTCCAGTCGATCGACCTTACCCGGTGCACGTACCGAAACCGTACCCGGTTACAGTGGAAAAACATGTACCGTTTCCGGTTAAAGTACCGGTACCACACCCTTATCCAGTAGAGAAACCAGTACCTTATCCAGTCAAAGTTCCAGTCGACAAACCGTATCCAGTACATATCCCCAAACCGTATACAGTTTATGTAAGTAAACCGTATCCAGTAACAATCGAAAAGAAAATTCCTGTACCGGTTAAAGTGCCAGTCGATAGACCGTATCCTGTTCATGTACCGGTAGAAAAACCAGTACCTTATACAGTCGAGAAACCAGTACCGTATCCGGTTAAAGTTCCAGTCGATAGACCTGTACCTGTGCATATACCAAAGCCTTATCCAGTTTATATTTCTAAACCTTATCCGGTTCCATATCCAGTTAAAGATCATCTTTCGTTACATGATGATAATGTTTCATTGGATGGACATCATCACACAGGACATCATTTCTAATTTTTCATCTAAAACTTCATCAAAATGCTTCTCGTCATGTGATATTAATGTAATGTTATTTGTATTGTACCTATTAGTTATTCTTATAATCAAATAAATGAAATTTTTAACATGTTTCTGTTTTTATTATTTTATTTTATTTGTTTTATTGCATAAATAATTTAATAATACGTAACTTAATCGTATATAAACTCTATTTTAATTACGTCAGTTTGTTTTAATGAGTCCTTCTTATATAAACTTAAATGGATGTTACATTATTTTTAAGTCGCATCTTTATTGACGTTTAAAATATTTCATGTACGTTTCTTGTATTCTCTTGCATATGATTTACTACTTCATGAATTATACTTTAAAGAAGTACGGGATAATATTTAGTTTTTCTAAATTCTATATTTACAAGAATTTGTAGAAGGATAAAAATACATAAAAAATATAAGTATAATTTTTAATTATATTTTTTTACAATCTAAAATGGTTGTTCTGTACCATTTATTGTGAAATATTCTTATTTCTTTGACAGATACAAAACTTTCGTGTACTTTTAAGTAGCATCTTTTAAATCGCATTATACGCCAAGAAAAAAACCAGGAACACTGTATAAAAAAACAAAAGACTATTAAAAACCTAAACTGAATTATCCATGACAACGTTGATGATGAAACATCTGATGAAAATAAAACATCTAAGCAGTCAAAAATTTATAAAAAAAAAATTATTTTGACTTGACTCGATTAAGATAAATGTCAGTTAAAGAAGATACGGATAAAGGAGGTCTTGCTATATTATAAATAAAAACCATACGTTAATAAATTAAACAATTTATCAAAATTAAATACTATATTTTATTTTTAAAAACTAATTAAAGAAGTGTTTATAATTAGAAAGATTGAAACAACCCGTAACTAACTATACAACTAAATTTGTATAACACATTTCTAAAATGTGACACTTCTCTATCCAGAATAAACTAACCGTAAGTAAAAGTACCATCCCTCGTGTCATTGGTATTTTTCAAATAGGTTGAAACAAGGGAAGTACGAAAATATCTTAAAACGAATGCGATGAGAGTTTAGTTGTTCCTTTGGGGGTTGAATGGATTTAATAGTTTCCAGGATATGTATCCTTTTTCCTTTCCTTATTCCTTTTGTGTTCTATATAACCCTAAGGAAAAAATAACCATTCGAAAACCATTATAAGTTCAGTTTCAGATAGAATGAATCAATGAATGAACTGATGGGTTGATAATGTTGGTCTACAAAATATATCCTGTATTAGTAATAGCAGGCTAGTTCAGTAAGGGTGTGTTATTTTATTTGTTTTTTTTTTTAGTACCATTGGTAAGGGATGAAAGAAAATATACAGATAACGCGGCGACGTTAACTCATGTTGAACTGTTGTTATTTGTGGTCGACGACAAAAATGTTGTTTTCAAACAAACTTTGTTTTTTGTTTTCCTTCTCAGTATACTATGCTATAAAAGAAAGTTTTTTTTTGTATTCATCCAGTAGTGCTGTACCATGTGATTGGATATTTCTAGTGACGTAATTTTTTTTTAGCCTTATGGTGAACCTATTCCAAGATTTCTACAACATTCTTGCTGCTGATATCTCGTAATATCCAGATATATATTTTTTTTTCAAAAGTCTTATATTCTTTCAATAGTTAAACTTTGACATTTATAGCTCACGTCCCTTTTTTCCTTTTTAATAATAGTCATACTTTCTTGCAGCGTCTGTATAAGACAGATAAAATATTCTTTTTTTTCAACATGTAAACTCCAAACGGAAATAAATCCTAAAAATATAGCAAATAAAAATGTAAAGTGGAAAAAATTTATTTTTATAGGTACATTATTTATTATTAAAGTCAAAAACTACCATTAAAGTTCATTTGTAAACAAATTAATTTTTCCTTCCTTTTTGTAGTATATGATAAATTTATTTATAAACAGGAAAACAGTTTCAGTTAACCCATTTACGACTTCTGCTTTGTTTTTAATCGAATTTACAAAAAATAAGGTTACCATTTCGACTAGAAAGTTTTTTTTATAAATAGTGATTCAGGAAGAATGTAAAAAACTTTCAAAACATGTTCTACTGGTAAATAAAAAAGGATGTCACAAACATAGATTCGGAAACGCTTAGCTTTTCGAGTTGTAGCTTGCGAAAAGATTTCGCCCTGTTTTCTGCCCCTTATAATTAACTAAGTCCGTAATTATTGGGACCCAAATTATAGGGTAAAATTAGTGGTCTTTTTATTATGAAATCAAATCTGAAAAACCGATAGGTTCCAGAATTATAATTTTTAGTGTTTTTCTAGAAATCCGGCGTAAAAAAAACAAAATATTAGTATAAAAATACAGGCTATTTAATGTTTAACGTAAAATAAATTTTTAACGGGTAAAAACCAAATAAACATTTTAAACAAAACTTGTAGAGAATTTTATTCTGAGTAAAGTAGTATGAATAAAATCCACAGAAAGTAAATAAAAAAAAAGTAAATATCAAAGTTTATTAAATACAGAAAAAAATGAAAATGTGACAGATTTTAACGAAACATAATTTTTAATATCACAAAACAAAAAATTAAATATTTTAGAAAAAATCTGATGTGAACTACACATGTCTTCCTTGTACGCCTATTAAATTACATATACACATTTTTTAAAATGAAAAGTACATAAAATTTTATTTCTTTAATAACTTCAAATCCTTTTTCATTTTTTTATATTATTATTGAATTATTTATCGTAATTTTTAAAAAAAGCAGATGAAGCCTGATTTGAACCGGTGTGCCTTCCCCGAATAAGATCAAAATATTCGTTAATTAAAATTTCATTTGGCTAAAACTCTGGAACCGATGAAAATAAGTAACAGTTATGATATATATATATATATCGTTGAAAAGTTTTCAATAAGGGCTATCACTGCAATTGAGAAAAATCCCAAGATCCAAATTTTTTGGGTTTTGGGCTTTTTTTGACATTTTTGGTCAAGTTAATTGCAATCAAAAGGGGAGGTGCACAAGTAGATGTTACAACAGTCAGTCCTAAATCCAAATTTCAACATTCTACGGCTAATCGTTTTTGAGTTATGCGAAAACGTACGTCTGTACGTACTTACATACGTACGTACGTACAGACGTCACGCCGAAACTAGTCAAAATGGATTCAGGGATGGTCAAAATGGATATTTCCGTTGAAACTTGAAAACCGAATTTTTTCGCGATCACAATAGTTCCTTTACTTCATACAAGGAAGTAAAAACTTTCCTTTTTTTAGTTATTTATACTTATATACTGAAAAAATACTATTACATGAAAAAAGTTATTTAGGATTAATTTTTTGGTGTGAGAGTAATTTTTAATAATGTTTTATTGTTAAATTATTATATGGTTAGATAAACAGAAAAACGTTTGAAATTAAAAAAATTCGTTTTTTTAATTTTTTCCTGTTCCACATCTCAAAAATTGCCTTCCAAGAATTCTTTTTTGATGGTAGTGAGGGAGATAACTTATGATGAAATATGACTGTAATTTTATTATTATTATTAAAAAACCAAAATTCCTTTCATGATTTCTTAGTTTTTCTCTACAACTCTTCAAAATTTCCGTTAATTGAACGTAATATTTAAAAATACTGTAGATACTTATTAGACATTTTTAAAGACGATTAAAAATTATTTTTTTCTAAATTAGTTTGAAATAATTTATTCCATAAGTTAGCAATATTAATGCTGTTTCCAAAAATTAAGTTTCAATTGTATATATCAAAAAATTGTTTTTTTTATGTGAGTTTATTCATAACTTCTTGGTAAAAAAGTTTGATTTTTTTTTAAGCGACAAAAATTAGATATACGTTTTTATAAATTTCGCATCAACAAATTCACAACATCGGCTAACTATTATTAAAAAAAGAAGATACATTGTAAACGTAAAATAATAATGAACGTGAATTAATTTTAAAATATCATTATTTTCAGTCACGTTGCGAGAAATTAAGAATTCCGAAAGACTTCTACTAATAGAGATGACAACCTAATCATAAAAATACAAAGATCCGGAGGTTAATAGCAATATGTATTCGTGAGACGCTGATGTTTATATTCTATTTTCGTTCGTGAGGATTTTATAATTGCAAATAAGATATAAAATATTCAGGAAATTGTATCTATAGAGATTGCGGATGGTCATACCATATCAATTATCTGATGAGAAGTGATAGGTCTGTTACAATGCTCTCTACGGTACTGTAACACAATTAATATGCAAATAACGTAGCCAGTGCCCCCTGTATCTAATTCAACCTCTTACCCGTTCAATGTCGTTTTGCCACCGGTTAAGCCATGTATCATAGATATTATATTGGGTTTGACGTTAGTGTATTGTATTATACTAAAATCTTAATATATTACTGCACCGCATTTCATGTGTTATTACCGTCATTATTCCAATAAATTTTAATTAATTCTGTTAAAATAATTAATAAATTTCCTTACACTCCTATTTTAGAAATTTTACTCTTGAAAAAATTTAAATTATGAAAACTTACCTCAATTTTTAAGTGGTTTTTAACTTTTAGAGTACCCGAATCAAATTCAATCAGATGAGTTAACAAATTACAGTTTATACAAATATGTAATGGGTATTCACACTATCTGGTAGGAAAATTGAAGTGTAGCTCAGATCTTGTAAATTATTTTATTTATCATGGAAAATTCTAATTATAATTAGTACCTATAAAGCAACTTGACTGATTCATCAACGCTCAGCTAAAACTAATGAAGATAAATTGATGAAAATTTGTATACATGTATTTCTTACGGTGGAAGTACACACTAAAATGGGATTTTTTGAATTTACGAATTTAAAGGGTTAAAATGGACTAACAATGAAATTTTTCACGGTTTTTTTTTTAAATTATCAAATTTAAAAAATGAAGATATCAAATTGAGTTTTGGTGTTTGAAATTATATGAATATCTAAAAACCAATTTCTAGATTTTCTGAAATTCGAATTTGAAAAGGGTGATTGCGATAAAAACATCCTGAACAACGATTGAAAATTTTCCCTATTTCCGACTACATTAAACGATAATATTCATTTGATATGTGCTTGCAAATTCACTTTAAATACCGATAACTAAAAACTATTTTCGTTTTTTTTTTAATTTCGATTTTTTAAGGGATGGTGTACCGCGCGGTGGCTCAAATAACGCATGGCTGTTTAATGGTGTGCGTCCGGTTACTTGACTGAAAACATGAAATAAAAATAATTTTAAAAAAGTGAGAAACGAAGTACGGTCATCTCCTAGTGATGTTTATATGGTAACAATAAGAACCGGGAAGAATACATTTATATCCATATTTCGTACAGGTATGTACAGGTATAGTTGTAACTAATATCTTTAAGATGGAGGCTGACTGTTTTGAAACCCACATTCTTAGATCACTCAAGGTGATCCCGTACAAACAAATTGCTGCTGTGAAGAAATTACAATACACTCATAGTTTTATTATTATTATTATTTTTACGTAGGCATTATTATTATTATTATCCTCCCCCGACTGTCTGTATTGCCCCGATGTAGGGGACGACGCTGAGCACACATTTTTCAAATGTGCTCGGTGGGCGGCAGATCGAGGGACACTAGAGGCGGATCTCGGAGCACTGAGTCCCCACAACGTGGTTGCGATGATGCTCCGTGACCTGAGCAGCTGGGAAAGTGTAGCCCGATTCGTCGGCAACATTCTCAGGGCCAAAATGATTGACCTACATAGTTCTGAAAATTTGGTAGCACCTAATCAGGCTAGTATAGAAGGACTTGACCGGAAGTAATGTGTTAAACGGTTCCGGGTCGAGTCCTGGTAGAAAGGGGAGTGATTTTAGTCGCTAATCTGCTGATAGTGATTGGATAACACCATCAGCGGGAGCCCGACACTCCGTGCGTAAATGCATTTCCACCTCCCTCCGCAAGAAAAAAAAATTATTATCCAAAGCATAAATTTAATGAACACATGGGGGTCCAGGGTTAGAAGAACCCATGACTAGACGGGCGAGTAAAGTAAGCACTAATCGGTTAAACATGCTCTGACCGCGACGGGAAACGAAAGTAACTATAGAGTCCCGCGTTGGGGAATGCTATACCCGTCGCGGCTTCCATTGATAGGAAATCGATTGAATTCCGCTAGTAAATATCATAAATGCGTTCAATACTTAAGGAAAGAATTTTTGGTTATAAAATCCTGGAACCAATTTTGGTACCTCATATCATATGTAATAAGCGCAGAATTAATTTAAATAAAGATTCTTTTCCTATGTTTGTGTCACTTTATTATCTAATTAAGCGTTATTAACTTTCACATGGTCCAGTGTTCGGATTTATCTATAAAATGAGAAGTTCATCACTGGCAGCCGGAGTAAGAAATAAGTTTGTGATTTAATTTTCTTATTAAGTATGAACAATGAGTATAATCTACTGCATTTTTCCACTTAGAAATAGATGTAGGTAACTGAATTAATAGTATCACTATGTCCGTGAACATGTAATGCATATTATGTTGAAATGGCCTAGTCCGAGGTTTTTCCTTTGAGATTAACGGTTTACCCTATCCAATAACTCGCTTTGGCGAATTGTATAGAATTATTACTGCATTTCGGCTGCTTTAAGCATGGAAAACAATTAAGTTTTAATTTTGTAAAAATTCTTTTATAAATTAAGTACGGTTTTTTCTTATTTAATTGCGATTTTCTTCCAAATGTAAATTAAAAATCATTTAAATCTCATTTAATTATTATCGAACAGATTAAGATAATCTATTATCTTAATTACATTTTAATATATATAAATATAATGTAATTTAATTGTGAACAATATTTTTATATTTCTGTAGTTCGTTAAAACCAAAAATAAAGCTGACAACACAGTTGTAAGACCTTCCCTTCACGCGGCTAAATCCGCGTTTCGGAAATATCATACAACTGAGTATTGTTCTGATGCACGGCTTACACACACAACTTAAAATATTATTTTATTTAAATATAGAATATTTTCAGTAATCTAATGATTCTTACTAAAGCGCGCGCGCGCGCATACCGTATTTAATTCATGCGAGTGCGCAGTAGTAGCGGCAACGGTTGGTACTAACTAAACTAATGTAATTTCAAAACTTACATGGAACAAATTTCGCTTGTACGGTTGGTAAACTGGTTTAGCCGCGAGGGATTAACGCACCAGGTACCGAATCAACCGGACGATCGAGTTGACTCGGCCAGACCCAGCCAAACCGAGTTACTTTTTTACACTTCAAATAGTATTCATATATTTAAGCCTACCGTTCACCTTTCTTTTCTTTTTTGTTAAGCCTCCGGTAACTACCGTTTAGATAATTCTTCACAGGATGAATGAGGATGATATGTATGAATGTAAATGAAATGTAGTCGTATACAGTCTTAGGTTGACCATTTCTGAGATGTGTGCTTAAGTGAAACGCAACCACCAAAGAACACCGGTATCCACGATCTAGTGTTCAAAACCCGTATAAAAGTAACTACCTTTACCAGGATTTGAACCTCTCGACTTCGAAATCAGCTGATTTTCGATGACGAAATCACCATTAGACCAACCCGCTGGGTTCTACCGCTCAGCTGCTACGTCACAACATAGCAGTAGTTTAGAGTATTTATTCGGGTAGGGGTGTGATTTTATTGTTATGGATGATTAGATTGTTATGGGTGCAAATATTGTTATTTTTAATCGGTAACAAATGCGCCTAAGAAAAATATGACCTTAATTGTATGTCCGACGGTTTCGGGCGAATCGAGGGGATGCGCTCTGAATGGACCAAAGTATCCTCAAAGAAAGAGTCGCGTGGCGACTTCGGAGCTTCGTCAGTAGCGACGGAGCTAACCCTCAAAAAGGTTCTGGACTCGAGGACGGAAAGAATCCAAGTCTCCCGGACCACGAGAATAAGGAACCACGGCGTGATCTTGGAAGTCGTTAGTGAGCGCCAGGCGAACCAGCTGCAGGAGGCCGACGTTCACCAGAAAGAAAGGGCTGAAGGTTCGGTTACTGGCCGAGCGGAGGCCTGCAGATATTGGTGTATTATATACCAAGGGTGACAAAGGTAGAGGAGGCCTAAATCCTTAAGGCCGTGCACGGTCGAAATCCTACATTGGATATGGCCGTCGAGGACTTCCTTAGGAAAACCAAGGTGGTTCGGCAGCGGGGAAAGAAGGAATCCCAGACGAGTCACTGGGTTTTAGAGACTTCGCCTAAGAACCGGTTTTGGTTGACGGTGGACGTCTGGTTTTCGGATGGACCTCATACAGGGTTGTCTACCATGTAGAGGTCGCCCGATGCTTTAAGTGTCAAAGCTTTTGGTTGGAGTGGCAAATGGAGCAACGGGAGGAGATGGAATTGATGGCTGAACAATCCGGCCGGGCCATCAAGACTGGCTGCAAAAGGGTCCTACAGCGGCCTAGGCCAATGGATTTCGAGATCTGAGGGTGACCTTGCTCCACAGCTTCACTTCCTTGTTCTTTTAAATAGAAAATTTAACGGCATCAATGCCCCACGTATAGAAGTAGTCTGACCAGTTCGATCAAAATCGGTAAAATAGTTCTGGATATATAAGGTGATTCAGAGGCCAATACCGAGCATACACACGTGCATACGTTCATTAACATCCGCAAAATTTCCGTCCGATTTTTGGGTTTTTTGAGTTCCTTAGCTGTCAAAACGTCATGATCCGGTGAAAATCTCATATGACTAAATTTTACCGATTACAATGCTTTCCCTTCTAGTTCTGTAGCTCTCCTATAGCTTTAACTAAACGGGAAAGTAAAATATATTTATATATACTTAAATCAGCAGCCTGAATTTAAAGGCTTTTTTTATTCTTCTTCCCCCGTTTTTCCTATTGATTACACACGGTCCGTATAATGGTATTTTTCACTTATTAAATGGAAGATAACTTTGAAAATAGTTATAAGTTACGGGATCATTAACATATTTTACATATTAAAAATATAAGCATTATTACTTATAATTATAGATATAAATTAACCAAACTTAACCTAAGTTTGCTTCGCTCGCTAACTTCGACTAATTAAAAGTAATGTTTGATTGTTTAAATAATAAATAATTGCAATAATTACTGATTTTTTTTTAAATACTCAAAACATTACTGTGTTAGTTAGTCAAGGTTACCGAGCGAAACGAATGTAGGTTAAGATAGGGTAAATTATATTTATAAAATAAATAAACATAAATGGTAATATTTGGTTATATCGGGTGATATTAACAATAACCCAAAAGTTTACAATTTATTTGCCGACGGGCTAATAGGTACGCACAGAGCTTACCTTATGCCTTTTTTCGCGATGATACTTTCCTGTTTCAAGTTCCGTACAACCGTTATCATTACATGAAATTTATTCCTTAATACCACTTTTCCATAAAATCGTGAATTTAGTTTTTAAATACAGTATATAATTACTGTAACCATTCCGTGATAAGAAAGTCTATACAAGTCGGATGCGAAAAAACCTTTAATTATATTGACAAACCGTACAAAACTATACCGAAGAGTTACTCATCTGATAATCAATATAGCATTGGAGGTAACAAGCAGCAAACTGTGTAAAATCAACTTCAATTGTTATCAACGTACGCATGAGACTTTACCTAAAACATTACCTTTATATAATTTATGTATAAAAAACTACTTTAAATCTAACAGTTCCAATCCATAGTGGTTATCTGTACAAATAAATATGTTTAAAATAAATATTTTCGAAGTACTGGAAATTTCTCGGCTAAAAAGGTGCTGTAGTTTCTCAAGGTAGTAATTTAATATTCAATAATTTTAACATATTATAACTTTTTTTTTATTCTTTTCAAGAAAAAGAATATACTTTGTAGAAAAAAATAAGTTAAAAATTAGGTCATCAGTAAATTAATCCCAAATTTAAACCACTATAAAATCAAATTTATCACTGGCTTTTAGTTATACTAAAACGCCTTAATGTATTTTACAATAGTTGTATAATTTTATTGTTTAAAATAAATATTACTTCGGGTAATGAAAGCATAAGTAAATAAATATAAATTTGCGTACGACATTTTAATAATTTTATACATTATGGGTAAAAAACTTATAACATAAAAGAAGAAAATTATATGTATATCACTGTTTATTTTTTATATATGGATGTAAATTTTAATCAAAATCAAATAAATAACGTATTGTAGGAAGTCACCATCAAAAGTTTATCATAAAAATTTTCGTTAATAAAGAAAGTATTATTCTCGTAAAATAATGGTAAATAGTAATAATTTTTTTCTTCGTTTGTAATGAGATACAAACCATTCATTATAAATCAATGATAATGATAATATATGTATATATAACGGTGTTATGATAATATATAATGTTAATGATAATAAGATATATCTGATACATGTTATTTCAGAATTTTTTTTTTTTTTTAATAAATATCTTATAAAATATTATTAACCAATTTTTCGATCAGTGAAGTATAAATCAGATTAATACATTAGTGTAACACTTTAATGAATATGCGGAATAACTCTAAATAATTAACGATTAAACAAACATAAGATTAGCAAAAAAAATACACTTGTTTAAATATGTCAAAGCAGTAAAACAAATGTAAATTGCGCAGTAAAACAAAATAATAATTATAAAATGAGATTTGAACATTACATTGATAATAAAAAGAAAATGATAAATTTAAAAAAAAAAAAAAAAAAAACACAATTTCATACAGATAATTACATTTATTTCACAAAAAATATACGAAATTAAAATTATATATTATACAAAAAATTACATGGTGAGATGCATTTTGATATATGTTTCAAGATGAAGTCATATCCTACTAATAAGCTAAAAATGATGTTCTGCTGTATGATAATTTTCTTCAAATGAACTTCCATGATGTAATGACTGATGATCTTTAACTGGATATGGAACCGGATATGGTTTTTTGATGTAAACTGGATACGGTTTTGGTATATGCACAGGTACAGGTCTATCGACTTGAACTTTAACCGGATACGGTACTGGTTTCTCGACTGTATAAGGTACTGGTTTTTCTACCGGTACATGCACTGGATACGGTCTATCGACCGGTACCTTAACTGGTACAGGAATTTTCTTTTCGACTGTCACTGGATAAGGTTTATCGACATAAACTGTGTACGGTTTCAGGATGTGTACCGGATACGGTCTGTCGACTGGAACTTTAACCGGATAAGGTACTGGTTTTTCTACTGTGTAAGGATGCGGTACCGGTACTTTAACTGGAACCGGTACATGTTTTTCGACAGTTACCGGATACGGTTTCGGTACGTGTACAGGATACGGTCGATCGACTGGAACCGGTATTTTCTTCTCGACTGTCACCGGATAAGGTACTGGAACTTGTTTGGTTAATGTCACGGTTTTAGTTACCTCTTGATTCGGCACGAATTCTTGATGTGAAATATGATGATCATCGGAAATGTGAATTCCTTCGACTCCCACATTACTATCGTATATGGGGGATGATTCGTGGCCGAAACTGTGTCCGTAGCTGGCGACGTCAAATAGTTCACGTTTACCGTGTTTCTTTTCATCTCGGTTATGTACTTCTAGTCGTTGTGAAGGTCGGTCGTCCTCGCTGATTTCGTCCGCTACGTTCTTTCTTTCATCTTTAGCTAGTACGCCTCCTGCTACCGCAAAACACAACAGTAAAACCTTTATCATACTGCTTCTGCAGCTTACGATCGTTTGATGGCTTAACGTCGTTGCAGTCGATATTAAATACTATCCAAAGAAAGGAAAGTTATCCCACCACAATTACTTTTACGCAGATATTTAATGTTCTCTCACACATAGTATAACATACTTTACCGATTAGCCTTGTTATACAATCGTATTATGCGATCCAATAAAAAGTAATTGACATTTTTCATAACTAAATATGAACTGGAAACAAAGTATTACGCTACAAAAACCGTTTGCAAAATGTATTAATTATAATGTAATCATAGCTGGCAATTCCGCATAGTATCGCAAAAATGTAAATCAATAAACAACTGTCACTGACAATACCTTGATGGTCTATACTTTCGAAAAGGAGCGATATCTTAATAACCGTGTCTGTTACAGTATATAATTACATTAAAACGGTACACAAACTAAACACACGATTTATTCAAATCCACAAAACGTAACCTGAATATTCTAAATACATTTCTGTAAAATTAGTATCACTATTGCCGCATATAGCTTCACCTAAATTTAGGGTAATACGGTAAGGTGACAGACTTCTGCACAATCGTCTCAAATGCCACTGTGAGCATTCTCAGTTAAATTTATTTTGCTCATAATATTCTTTTTAAATCGTATACTAAACTTTTAAAATAATTATTTAAAGTTATTAACGTACATTAATATTCTTACTGCCTTATTTCGATCAATTAGTATCTTTAAATTCCTCATCGTTTGTGTTTATCTAATTTTTATATTTCAGAATAAAATATACATAAAAAAATGTAGGCTTTTAAAAATAATAAATTACTGGACTATAAATTTGATATGTTAAGACATTTTATTTACTTTTTTAGTAGGGATTATTATATAAATAATAATAATTCCACCCAGGTAACGGGCTGAGATAATTTAATGGGAAAAGTTATTGATATTTTCAAAGTTAAGCTTTCTATCTTGGTCTGGTCTACAAAAATACAAAAGAAAGATTTAAATTTAAACGTATATTCTGGTGTTCATCATATGTCGTATAATTGATTTAATGTTAAATTTATTCAAATGAATAATTTTTATACTTCTCCCATCTGTAAACTAACGAGATTAAAATAGCGTCTCCATCCATTACGGCACAGATACAAATCTAAAACCAACGGTCAGTTATAACACCTTGATATTCTATACGTACACAAAATAAACAGAGCGCATCTTAATACGCATGATTATTATCAAATATATAAATCGATAAAAGCCTACAAAAAATATTTAAAAAATCCAATTCAAATTCGAACATATTCTAAATATTTTCAATTTAAAACACAAGGAGTCCACTGGGCTGGTGATGTGGTGAAATTGTCGTCGTAAATCATTTGTTTAATAACTAATTTTCGAAGTCAAAGGTTCTGACGTTGAAATCTTATTAAAGGTTAGTTACTTTTATACAGATTTGAATAGTATACGAAGGATACCGGTGTACTTTGGTAGTTGCAGTTCAATTAAACATACTTCTCAAGAATGTTCGGCCTGAATGGTCTGTACAAGACTACGCCTCATTTACATATAATTTTCATCTCATTGGTCCATGAAGGAGATGTTGCTTATTGTTCACTATTTGAAAAGATTGCGAAGTACAAATTCGGAAAAAAAAAACAACTGCTAGGAGTAATTTCACGTAATATCAGTACAATATGATGCTTGATGGAATAATCATAGTCACCTCAAATGGCACTGCATATATTTTCAATTAAAAGGTTTGGCTTACATATTGTTTTTTGTCCTTTTTAAAGCGTTTCCAAAAGTGTTATAAAAATTATTTTAAATTGTGATTATATTTTATCTATCGCCACTGTCTAATTACTGTGAAAATATTATACTGTGAAAAAAAATTATAATTGATATATTAAAAAATATATATATATATATATATATTAAATGATTTGTTTCAATACGATAAAACAGTGATTTCCAAACTGTGCGCCACGGCGCCCCAGAGAGCCGCGGCCTCTTCAAAAGGGCGCCGCGAAATATTGTAAAAGCTTCATAATTAATTGAACCAAGACATTTTTATTTGGCCTAACTAAATAAAAAACAAAGTCAGAAGCTAAAAATATCTAGAATTTTTTGTGTGGTTTGTTTTTACTTAACCTTGTATGAAAGTAAAGTGGTCGGCGAAGAATGTTCTAGCGAACGCTAGCCGGTAACGCTGCTCCTTCTCGATCGCGCTGGACACGTCAAGATGATGCGTAGACCCTTCGCGACGGATTTGGAATGTTCTGCTGTTAAAAAAATATGCCTTTTGAAGTCAGCTGAAAAAATATCAGCTTTTATAAAAAAACTATGGAGAAGAAAATTGAATGAAGATGCAGGAAAAGATTATTTTTTTAATATTGCAGCAATTTTTGACAAGATATAAAAACCATGTTTGAAGGGCACTTATCACAGCTAATTATCTGGTTTGAGAAATACTTTCAAAATGAAAGTTTCGATATGTTTGCATGAATTCAAGATCCATTTAACATTAGTGCTCCGTCTGAATTTCCTTCTGCGGAAGAAGAGAATCTTATCGAGTTATCTTACGACAAAGTTTGAAAGCAAAATTTGGCAGCATAGAATTGACAGAATTTTGGATTTCAATAAAAGATGAATATCCCCTTCTAAATGATAAGGCTGAAAGAATTTTAATTCCATTTTCGACGTCGTATTTGTGCGAAGTTGGGTTTTCGGCGTTCGCTGTAATAAAAAGCAAGTGTAGAGCAAAAATTAACGTGGAAAAGGAAATGGGGGTGGCTGTGTCCAGTTTAATTCCACAATTTGAGGAAATGTGAAGTGATTTGCAGGCTCATCCATCACGTTATTAATTTAATGTTAATAAAGTAAAAATATAATGAAGGTACATGAGATTTATTTATTTTTATCTCTTACTTACGAGTAGTCATACTTTTACCTAGAGTAGGCGCCATGGAAAAAGCTTAATTGAAAAAGGGCGCCGCGACTTGGAAAAGTTTGGGAACCACTGCGATAAAACACTTCCAATCAGGTTATGATCTGAGGTATATTACTAACAGTGGGAATTCTTGAGGTGAAATTTAAGCTTTCATTATCGTCTACAACAATACGAAAATAGGGAACGAAACTTGAATTTGTGTTTTTTAATGTTAATTCTTGTTATATTCATATGCCATGTAATTTATTCAATTTTTTTTACTGACTTTTCGAGGAAAAGTACTGTATTACATTGGGTCGAATGTTGGAAATTGGTAGTGAAAATTAATTTTCTCTACGTTTTGAGGTATAATGAGTACGAAAATACCATTCACTTAAATTGGGGTTATATTATATATATAGGCCTATGTATAAAATGTCGTGGCTCGAAGATTTCCAAAACTACCTGATCATTTCATTGAAATTTAGAGATGTTAGTGGTGTATCTGAAGTTGTGTATATGAAAAGCAAATTAAAAAAATATAAACTATTAAAAACCAAATTAAATTAACGAAAATTCAATTATCTTGCGCAATCCTTCGAAAGAGCTTTTTCAATGAACATAATTCTTATTATCGTTATAAAAAAGGAAAAACAAATTTTTCGTAAAAAAAAATTATTACATATTTATTCATAAAATTGTCTTTTAATCGACAGTTATAAACGTCCCTTGACATATCTATGGAAAAATTAACCTTTATAATCAAAGATTCTACAACTCAGAGATTACTAGTCGCTGAATGCTAGGTTGATAATAGCTACATTAATTATTAAACCATTTTTAAATTAAAACCAGTTTGACAAGCGTACCTTTCGTTTTCTGCATTTTTTTTTTTTTTTTACTTTTAAGGCCGCAAAGGACCACTTTAGTCAGAATAATTCAAGTCTTTTTTGCCGATCTTTTGGCTTTAAGTTCTTAGCTTTTACTTTCTCCCAGTATTTAGTTCATGATCTTGCTTAATGTATTCTTAATGATCTTGCTTTACGATCCTCTTCTGAATAAACCCTTTTTGTATAATTCAAAGTTCTTACTTTAAAGTCGGTATTCGGATATTTAATAACAAATTTTAATTTTTCTTTTTTTTTTATTAAGTAAATCTTCGTAAGTCAAATTTAATTCTTGCATGTCTTCTTTAATTTCTTTGATCCATAATGGCGGATTTTTTAAAGACCAAAATCGATAGATAATTCTCTTAGTAATCCTATCCTGCGGTAATCTTAACAAGAGTGCGCAGAAAGAAATTCGCCTCTTTTTCATAGTGTCAATTAAGGATTCCAAGTTTTCGTACAGACATTTATTAGGCGATAATCTGTACTGATTTTCGTGTTTATATTTTTTGCTTATGTAGGTTCTAAGAATCCTGCGTTCAACTTTAAGCAAGGTTCAGTCCTATTTTTCTGATTTAATCTAAATAAGGTCTCGCTCGCGTAAGTAATTACCGGTTTAACCACAGTTTTGTAATGTCTAATTTTAGTGTTAATCGAGAGCGATTTTTTGTTGTAAGTATTTTTGGTTAGTTGTACCACTTTAAAAAATTTATTAAGTCTTTCGGTCCAATTTTGTTTTTCGTTACAGTTACAAGTAATGATCTCTCCAAGAAATTTAAATTTTCTACAAGTTCTACTTTGTTTCCATTAATAACTAAAAGATCTATAGCCATAATTTTAGTTTTTTCGTAAGAAATTGACAAAGCTAAGTCGTCGGCAAATCCTAGGCAATTTAAATTTAAGTTATCTCTTTTGTATCCTATGTGAATATTTTTTGGATTAATTTTAAACCATTTCCGCATCAGAAACTCTAGTGCACAATTATATAATAAAGGCGCAAGTCCGTCGCCTTGTCTCAGTCCGGATTTTATGTAAAAAGGCTCGGAAAATTCGCCACGAAAATTTTCTGCATTTATTAAACAGAGAAAATATAAAAATAAACCGTTATTGTTATAAAAACCGTTTCATTGAATTGCGCGAGGAAATATTTTAAATGCGTTTCATTCTTAACTGGGAAATTTCATTTAAAATTTTCTGTATTAGTTACAATAACTATCATTGTTATGCATCATTCATACGGCAATTGCAGTGCAGAATTAGTGAAGGCAAAGATTCTTTCCTTTTCTTCGTGTTATTTTATTACCTAGTAGGATTCCCCGTTGTGGCTTCTTCGCCCGTGCTGTATGCGTATAGAACTTCAAGAAGTGGGAATAGTTTTTTAGTAATTATGTGTAGGCTGTTGCTCTCAGAGTTTTCGCTATTCACAATTTAGCGGATGAAACAAAATATTTAAATAAATGATGCGTTACCTAAATCAAGTTTTTAATGAAATCAGGAGAATATTTGTTCAATATTTACTTTACAGAAAAAAGTCCAGGAGTTATATCGTTTCATTTTTTGGTATTTCAACGCCTACATATTTTAATCATGTCGTCTATTTGAATATCTTTCAAATTCAAATAATCAGTTTCGGGGTGATAATCAAATGCTGATTACAGGTGTAACATATTATTCAAAGGATGACCTCGATTTTCAGCCGAGCGTAAAAGTTGCATTTTTAAGTCTTTCAGAATGCTCTGGCGTAGATTCGCATTGTCTACAATAATAAATTATAGTAACCGTAGAAATTCTTCTTCCTATCCGTGACATCGTCTACCTAGGCGTTATGAAGATATTAATACCGAATTAAAAATCGAATCTATGCCGATAAGAAGTACCATTATTCTAATGGTACTTCTTAGTTCAGAATATAAAAATTTACAGTGCTTCTTTAATCGCGTGAGAAGGAATTCTAGCGGATCTCCACCAGATAACACTATGACATTAAATCTAGTAAAACACAATTTAAGAATATTGACATAAAATTCGATATTTCTGAAACTATTAAAACTTTGTTAAGTATGTAAATACTCTTCATTCCGTTTAATTTTATATCAAATAATTTGTTGTTTATATGTGTTTCGGTAATAATAGAAATTAATCTTGAATAGATAAATATATTAAATTTAGTAAATCACATAATATCTCCGTGAAAAAGTCAATATTGATGTAGACAGTGATCAAAATAAACGATGACGTCAATATAGATGATTACATTAAATTTAGTAAAATAAGTCTTGGTTGTTTATTTATATTTTTAATTTATACAGTAGTGAAATAGGTTAGATTGAATTGTGGTAAACATTTCAGGGTTCATAAGAAAGTTACAATTAAAATTTTATAATGATCGGTTCTGTAGTTTTCGCGGTTGTTGGAAACAAATTTAAAAAAAATTCGCCTCCAAATGGATTAGTTCAACTTATTTAAAAATAAAATATAAAATCATTACGGAATAAAACCAATTTAATTAGTGTTACTATTCCTCAATAGTGACAATCCATGTAAGTCAGATGAGAAAATTATAAACAATTAACAATATTTTATTGACAAATCTTACCAAATTATAAAGTAGTTTGAATCCATTATTACTCAGCAGTAGAAGATTAAAATCGTTTTCACCGTTCACGTAAAACATAACAGTTATGTAATTTATCAATAAAAGTACAGATTTTCAACTCGTACAGATTTTTGTACTTGTAAACGTTTAAAAATAATACTGCTAAGTTCTTTTTTCAAAATACTGGAAATTTCTCGGACGAAAACGTTTTGTACTTTCACCTGGCAATCGTGTTCTTTTCAGAAAAAGATTAGTTACAAGAAAATTATCAGTTAAAATCAGGAATTACAGATTGTAATCATGATAAAATCAAATTTAACCATTGTTTTAGCTGTCCCGAAATATTTTTAATGTGTTTTTAAATGATTGTATAATGTTATTATTTAAAATATACTTGCTTTCGGGTAATGAAAAAGCATCAGTAAAAAAAGATATAAATTTATATACTATAATAATTGTATACATTTTATTGGTAAAAATCCTAGCCATTATATATCAAAGAAAGAAAAAATGTTATGTATATCATTCTTTACTTTATTGATATACATTTTCAAATCAAATTAATAAGTTATTATAGAAAGCTACTACCAAATAGTTGTCGTAAAAAATTACATTATTTAGTTATTATTCACGTAAAACTTGGACCAGTAAAAACGAAGGAAATTATTCATTTTCTTCCCTTTCATTGGATATATATCGTTTCAGTTTTTTTTTTCAAATGAACTTAAATAATCTTATAAAATAATATATAATCTGTCAATTTTTTAATAAAGTATATATTTGATTAATACATTTTTTATACACATAACAACACTAAATAATTAAAAATAACATAGATAACAAAATAATGTATGACTGCATTTAAGAATCTCGAAGCAGCATCGTGAAATATAACATAAATAATAGTTGAAAAATGATGTTGTAGAACAATGTATGTTTAATAGAAAGAAAGTGATATATTTTTTAAATAAAAAATAACAATTTCATATAAAAAGTTACATATATTTCAGAAAAAAGATATACAAAATAAAAAATATAAATAATATTACAAAAAATTAAACGATGAGAAGCACTTTGATGTATGTTTCAAATCAACCTCAGAAGCTAGAGATGATGTCCTGCGTGATGATTTTCATCAAATGAACTGCCATGATGGATTGAGTGATGATCTTTTACCGGATATGGAACCGGATACGGCTTATTAATGTAAACCGGATACGGTTTTGGTATATGTACCGGTACCGGTCTATCGACTGGAACTTTAACCGGATACGGTACCGGTTTCTCGACGGTATAAGGTACTGGTTTTTCTACCGTTACATGTACTGGATACGGTCTATCGACCGGTACTTTAACCGGTACGGGAATTTTCTTTTCGACTGTTACCGGATACGGTTTATCGACGTAAACGGTGTACGGTTTCGGAACATGAACTGGATACGGTCTGTCGACTGGAACTTTAACCGGATAAGGTACCGGTTTTTCTACTGTATAAGGATGCGGTACCGGTACTTTAACTGGAAACGGTACATGTTTTTCGACTGTAACCGGGTACGGTTTCGGTACGTGCACCGGGTACGGTCGATCCACTGGAACCGGTATTTTCTTCTCGACTGTTACCGGATAAGGTACTGGAACTTCTTTGGTTAACGTTACCGTTTTAGTTACCTCGTGATGCGGTACAAATTGTTGATGTGAAATATGATGATCGTTAGAGATGTGATGTTCTCCTATCCCAATATGATTATCGTTTATGCCAAACGATTCGTGACCAAAATTGTGTCCGTAGCTACCAAAACCGAAAAGTTCACGTTTATCTTGTTTCTTTTCATCTTGATTTTCCACTGCCTGTTGTTGCTTCTCTGATTGTGATGGTTGAACATCATTGCTGATTTCATTCACCGTAACCTTACTTTTATCTTCATCTCCCAGTACAGCCCCCGCTATTAAAAAATACAACGCTATAAACTTCAACATACTTCTGTTGCTTACAGTTGTTTGATGCTTTACAACTGTTTGCCGTTGATCTTAAATACTATCAAATAAAAGGAAGTGTACCCCACTACAATTACTTTTACACTGTATTTCACGTTAACTCACCCGTGCAGGATAGCACACTTTTACAATTAGTGTTATATCATACTATTATAGCATGCGATCTGTAAAAAAATGTTATGTTAATTATAACATCAAATATTACGCTTCAAGCGACTATATTTCTGTGTCATCACTGGTTTATCAGAAGATAAACAAACTATTACATCGTAAATATTTTATTAGTGCAGATGATACATTTAAAATTTAATATATTTTTGTTTGCGGCCATTATAACAACTGTAACGTTCATTTGAAAGCATGTTTAAGAAAACAAGAAAAAAAAACGGTAAATTTAATTTTTTTTTAAATTTCTATATTATTTCGTGATTATTTATCTAATTAGTCTACATTTATCAAAAATGGTTTTTCTTTTACACTAGATAATTTATATTTTAATGCATAATAAGTCATAAAATGTATTCGGTGATCGCCACAAATTAACGTTTACAAATTTCTTAATGATTCATCATAATTTTATGTTACCGTGAAAGATCGAAGTATAGAATGCCAATATTCTCCGGTGAATATTGTCACATACCAAATTAGTTAGTGAAAGACCGAAATATTTGCTTGTTTGAACCTTCACCGGTATATCTTGACAGACACAGATAAGCTCTGGTGGGGGATCGAAACGATAACTAGAAATTTAAAAAAAAAATCACCCAGTACTAATCTCTAAGGTAAATAGATTATGCGAAACCTTACTAAAAAAAGGAAGTTAAAATTTAAGCCATACATAATCTACTCTTCTTCGCTCGCCAACCTCGTCTAATTAATGTTAAATATACAAATTATATATGTTATTCTCCAACATTGGAGGCGATTAATCAAATTCACCAGTAAATTTGGTATTTGGTGATTTGTTTTTTAAATTTCTAGTTACCGTTTCGATTCCCACCAGAGCTTATCGTGTTTTCCGACGTCCAAATACGGCGAGCGTCCAAACGTATAATAATATAAGGAAATATTTCGGTTTATCGCCGACTTATTTGGTATGTGTCGACATTCACCGGAGAATATCGACATTTTGCCAGATATCGGACTTTTATGGTAATATGTATATTTATATATTATATTTCTTCGAAGTTATAAGTTTAGAGTAACGTAGTTTTAGATTGCATAAGTACAATGTACACGTATTTACCATGAGTGCCCACGTAGGACGCAGATCCTGATTTTAATAATTGAGAAAGTAAAAACAAAATATTGTTGTTTTTTTGTTCATTTAACCACAAATAGTCGTCCTTACTTCCATCGAGAGCACTAGAAATATAACATTTCTTGAACGATTTTTTAATTAAATCATCCGCTGTATTTTACCTTTCCGCAGTAATCCACTCGCAAATCTCTTAGCAAAAAACGGTTTCTTAATTTTACTGTGATATATTCTCGTGTTTCGAATTGACCGGTTGTAGAAACAAAGTTTCAATTTCACTTTGTAGAAACAAATGGAAAATGGTTTTAAATAGTCTTAAATATCTAGATGTTTTAGAATAGATATCCTTTCATTAGGAATAATAACCTGATCGCACTTTCCAGTAATTAGTGTCGGCTTTACATCGGTTGTATGAATTTTAAAACTGTCTATTATGTGTATGAAACAATTTGTAATAAAGCGCCTAGTTGACGCTCCCAAAAGCATTTTAATCGAATCCAGTAGTAAGTCGTTATTTACTACTGGAAAAGTCCAACCTTTTTCTTGTGCTAGTCCGATAATATCAAGAGGAAATTTTTCACCTTACTGTAAATGTTTTAATTTAAAAATTACATTAGGTAGTAATTTTTTCCCGTCCAAAATTATCGTCAGAATCACCCAGCTACGTTGTTTTTCGTAACCGACAATTCCTATCTGAACACTAGTGCACTTACACTTAGAATTATTGTTGTCGATGGCATTTCGTCAACCGTGTGTGGTGCGCGTACCAATTTCACCTAAGAAATAATTGTTTCTGTTTCGTAAATATACGATATATCTTTTAAAACTACAATATCAGTGTAACGTCGTGTATGCTTCTGGCAGTCCCTGTTCTATCGTTTTCCTACTATGAATAAAAAAAAACTATGGCGTTCCCATTTAATGCTAGCTTTAAATTCATATTTAGTTTTTAATTTTCTAATATTGGTGATTACTCATAGCTAAGTTTTTTGTCGTATCTAAATCATTTTATTTCACTGGATGTAGATTCGTAGTCAAAACAAAGCAGTTTGTATTGCAATTCTTTATGGATTGACTAATATATAGATTTAATGATTTCACATCATTTTTGTGAATCCTTAAAATCCATTTTCGACTGCAACAACAATACCGGTCAAAATGGTGCAAGTGATACAGTAGTGGGCACATACGGTATTCCTTTTTTAAAACCAGTGTTTTTTTTACGAAAAAGTCATCGCTTCAGGATGATCAGTCTAATAGTCCTACGTCAAAATTATCGGTAACATATAATGTTAATACTAAAATTTAATTTTTTTAAGATAAGCTTACGAAAATAATAATTTCATTCAATTATATAGAAATTAGTTTAACAAAACTTGTGTGTAATAAAATGGTTAAGCTGATGGTATTTATTCATGTTGCCAACTAGTAATCAATAAATTCTCTACTAACCCCTCGGTATGAACGGCCTGAATTTTTCAATAAATAAATTTAAAAGTAGTTTTTAAAACAACGGTTTTTGTTTTAAACCGAAATTGCTCTAAAAAGTAGAAAATCATTTTTCACTGATTATAAAATAATGAAAATAGTTTTCAACATTTTTAAAAAGAAAACCATTGTGCGCTCATAAAACGTTACTTTGTCTGTCATTTTAATTTATGTTCTCATTTTTACCTTTATTAATTCTCACAGAATACATATTCGAATTCTTCAGCAACGTGTTATGAACGTACAGTGGATTTCTTTTTACAAATTATTTTCATTATCTTATAATCACAGAAAAATTTGTTTGTCCTTTTTAGAGCAATTTCGTTTTAAAAGAAAACTATTGTTTTATTTATTTTTTTTAAATTTATTTTTTACTTTTTATTCTCCCGTCCGCTCTAATAATCACAAAATTCAAAAAAATTAAAGTCAAAATCAAAAATTAAAATCGCGAAATTTTTTTACTTACGGTAACAAACCGGTTTGTCATCATAACAAAATCAGATAATTTACAGTAAGAAATCACTAACGATAGGTTATAGTACCAAATTTATTTTGTTGTAAAAATCATTTCGAAGCCACAACAAACCCTTAGTTACCGAAACATATGATTTGTTATCTATATGTAAACAAAGAGTTTCATAATGTCCACCATATTGGATTTAGAACGATATTAAATATGATATATTATATTGTCATCAGAACCAAAGCTGTGTGCAAAATTTCAGCTTGATTGGATAACGGGAAGCGTGTCAAATTTCAATTACTAAATTTGATTCGTGCAGGATTTCGAACCTAAGAAAATCATTGAAAAAAAAGAAAGAATTAGAAAGATAAAAACTTGTTGAAACGTGCCATTTTTAATTTCTCCTTCGCGGATCAATAATGTTTTGGTTATTATTCTTTTTATGAGTTCTTCATCGAGTACATATTCGTTCGTTAAGATTATTCGTTCGTTAAGATACAAACAAGATCTCGTAACAAAGGAGTTAACAATTATTCCATACATCAAACAGTATATTGTACGCAGTAATGTATTGCAACATAATGTATGTTGCAATATAAATACTGCCTGAATCACATTTATCGTAAACAAAAACTAATACACTCGCTAATCGAAATAAGTATTCAACTTTAGTTATAGTGATACGACAAAATAACTGTTTAACAAATAAATTTATAGTAATTTAATTTCCAATTAGTAAAAACGAAATCAAAAACAATATCAATAACTATATATAACAAAAAAGATAAGTTTTATTTATACAATTATTTCCAAAATTTTATGGTATCACTCAAAAAAAAAGCTGACTACAAAGTTGTAATATTTTCCTGACATTATTGTTATTATTCTTGTATGCTGGAAAAGTAATTATACATGAAAAATAATCTAAGTTTTCTTTTTTATTGGATGAGGATAATTTATGATGAAGTTTTATTATCAAATTATTACGTTTAAATAAACCAAAAAAAGTTTTAAAAATTCTGAAAAATCACTCATTTTTTAAATTTTTTTGCTCCCACCACCAAAATCTCCTTTCAAGAATTTATGATTTTTTTCTACGTTTACTATGTTAGATGGAAGAAACTAAAAAATAATTCTACTGAAAAATGTACAAACAATAAAAGGTTACCTATTTTTTTTTCCTTTTTGGGAGCAAGGGTGTAATTTATGATGAAATTTAATTCTAATATGATTATTAAAAGATTATTATTTAAACTTTTAATACTAGTAAACGTTTAAATAAAATTTTATAATTTTCCAAAAATCAGTATTTTTAAACTTTGATCGATTCCCTTACCACTAATATTGCACCCAAAGTATTTTTTTTTTTTTATCTTTCCCAATACTACTATATCTAGTAAAAACATAAAAAAAATTCGCTTCATAAATATACAATAAATAAAAAGGTAACTTTTTCGAGTTTTGGGAAGGGTAGAATTTGGGGGCAAAATTCTTTTTTTTAAATGGCAAGATACGGATGTACACTGGTACTGAGCTTAATATAAAATGAGGTTATGTTAGAACATTTTGATAGAATGTACCCCGAAGAAACTATCTACCCCATTCCTTGCAGATATTGATCCGTACCATCGAATTGCCCTTACACCACAAATCTCTGTGCCAAATTTCATCAAATTCAGTTTATTCAGTCACATACACACGTAGGTGAATCAGTACAAACATTACCCCCACTTTTGTTTTGTTTTTAGGGTCGCTGGGATAAGAAACGTCGAGAAATGAAAAAAAAAAACGAAACTCCATTTCCTGATTTCCATTTGTCTGATTTCATTTGTCCATTACTTTGCTTTTCTTCTTGCAACTTAATAGAACAATGAAGTAAAAAGGTCCAGTTGTAAAATATTAAAGTAATTCAAGTATTTTATATTTTTTGTCCGTAATATATATTCTGTACTACGATGCTTAACTAATCATTGGCGCAAACTTTTTTCAGGAGTAGAAGAATATAAAAGGCGTTTTTTTCCAATTTTTTTTAAAGAAGAGTTTTATATTTTTTCAGTCGTTAATTGTAAAAGTACAATTTTAATTTTTTAAAGTTTCTAAAGATCCCTTTAAGTTTTGCTCGGTTTAATTAATTTATAACAAAAATTGATTAAAATATACCCTTTTTGAAATAATAAATATTTTTAACTGTTTTTGAAAAATGTAGTCTTAAAGCTTTTTTTTATTGCGGTTTTCTCCAACTCAAAATTTTCTACGTGAAAATTTTCTACAATGAGGTCGATCGATTTTTTAATTTATCCTTAATTTGGTTATAAATAACGATTTTAAGAATTAAGACAATTTCACTTTTGTTGTACCTCAGTATTTCTTTTTTTGCATAATAATTAGATAAATATCAAATTAAGTAAAATTTTACAAGCTATTTCTAAAACATTTATGGACATTTTTTGATAAAACCGTTATTTCTGTAGTTAGTAAATATAAAGAAACGGCTTTTGTCCAGTCCCGCCATTAAAAATATTGATGGTGAGCGAGATTTATTAATTCCTAAAAATGAAATAAATCGAACATCTATGGCAATTTCTATGACTAATCTTATTCCAATTTATTTTTTTGTACAAGTCTTTGCATCAAAAGTTAGCAGATTCTTTTTCTTTTTAAAATCACTGATTACTTACTAATTTATTAGATTAATTATTTATATCTTATTCAGATTATTTGTATTTAATACTTCATTCGACCTCGCTAATTTCAAGGGTAAATCGTATCCAGATTATGTTTACCCTTTAAAATAATTTAAAATTATAATACTTAGCTACTCTAAATTTATTATTATATAACTAAGCTAATATACATGTGTAAATAACTTTATATAAAGAAGCTTTTATAGAAGATGTTTTCATTTGTTTTTCCTATGAATGAATGAAGTAATCTTAGTAATAATAATAAAAGTAGAACTAATTCACGGTCTTTGTTCGTAGTAAAAAGGAGAGAGATTTTGAACGAACGTATACGATTTTAGGTCGGTATTAAAAATGCGTGTAATGAAAAGGAACAAAACAAAGGGTGTATAAAATGAAAGCACTCCATCAGTCCTTTTGTCAGCCAACGCATCTTTAATTTCTATCTTTCTCTTATGCTTCTCTCCCTTTCTTTTAGCGTACATATATATCTCTTGCTCTTTCTATTTTACTCTTTCAGTGTAATTCTGGAGTAGGTCGGAAGGGGAACGACGACTATATCCATCTATGATTTAAAGGGAACGGACCGCGTAGTGTTAGTCACTTATTGTTTATGGTTTTGTGTCTTTATTAAAAACAAGGTTTTGATGGACGTATCCTTTGAACAAACGTAATGGCGGGTGAAATGAAGAAATTCTTTTCTCGGCTTCAACATAAATAAAGTATCTTTTGTGTTTGTGTATGTGTCTGTCTGTGTGGGTGTGTGTTTTCTATATTTTGTGGTTTATTTTACAGACAGTAAGGCAGCTATAAATTCTACGGTAAAGTAACTTAATCGCTTAAAATATTTAACTTAAATGAATGTAGTTATAAATAGGTATAACCATACGTATATTAATAATATACATTCAAGTCGTAGATTTTTAATTTTTTTGCTTTTTAAAACTAACTTTTTTTTCTTTCACTAAACTTACATCTTAACATTAATTAGTATTTATAAAAAATAAGTGTACCATGGTATTTGATTAAATTACTGTAATATGGAAATGCAAAATATATATCCGTAGTCTTTCTTAGCAGATTCGCAAAAGATTAAAATCAGAGATTTTTGAGACAATTTGAAATTTTGAGAGAATTGATGGCAAAAAAGTTATCTACCCCCACCTCCTACAAATATTGATCTCAAACCTTTACCAACAAATTGCCCCTTTATACGACTCTACGTTAAATTTCATCAAAATCGGTTTCCACTCGCATGTACGTACGTACATATCAATATTACTCCCACTTTTTTGGTTTTTGGGATCCCTGGGTCACGAAACGTCGAGAATTAAAAAAAAAGCCATACCCCATTTTTTTATCTGATTACCTTCCTTCTTTCAGCATAGCCTAGAGCTGTGATGCCAAAAGATTAAAAATTACGTATAAGAAAAAAAAAAATTATACGTGATTTTCGTATCAGCGTGTAATATAATCTGTTATAATAATAATTTATGACCTAAATTGCATTTATATGTTGATATCAGTGACATTATATTTTAGTATTTGATTTTTTTCGTTAATTATTTCGTTTTAAAATATGAATAGCCTGTTAAAAAAGATAATGTGTTTTTAATTACTGTAAATATACCTACATTGTTCTTTGTATATTACTTTTTTATTTAATTTAATCCATCATAAATTACGTTACAAAAAAACGGTTCATTACGTGTGCTGTTTCTTCTTCGTAGTAATTATAATTTATTAATATAGAAAAACGATCTAATATGTTTACTTTTTACGTGTTAGAAGAATTATGAACCCAAGTTTGTTCACCTGATTACTTTAGTTCATTAATCTCAACAATTTAATAGTAGACTCTATATTCAAATTTTATTTCGTTTACCGTTTAGTTTTTTCTTTTTTTTTCTGTTTGTTACAGTTCTTTTATTTAACAAATCAAGGCTCAGATCAGGTCAGTAAGAGATAGTGAATCGTAGAAAGAGATAAATATATTTACGGATCGACTAAAAAAGATTCATCAATCTGTAAACACAAATACACAAACACAAACACACGGGTGATTGGTTAGAACAGCGATCAAACTTTTGGCCGCTGCTTGATGAATACACACTTGATTGTGTGACAGACAGTAAAAACAGGGAGATAGACAGATCTTTCCATCATTTATAGGCCTATACATGACAGGATTAATGGATCTTTCTGTCTGTGTTTTTCTCTAACACTAGGATATACACCGTTCATCGAATGTTTTGTTTTCTTTTCTATCGCCTGTCTCACTTGTTTGCTTGTATCTTTTGTTTTACTCTTTTTCTCGTAGCCTATAACATTAAATTGATTTCGGACATCGTCTCTTTTAATCATTTATCTTTTCTCTTTGTATTATTATTATTTTATAAAAATCACTCTTAACGCATCCTTTCATGTTATTTTGTACTTGTCAGAATATACTTTCATTTTTGCTTTTTTTATCTTTCTTTTGAAAGAAAATTAATCGCCGATCATTTTTTATATCTTAATTACTTTTACGAAAATCATTTTCATACTGGTTCCTTTGATATAGGAAAAATATAATTAAATTGTACTATATACCGTAAGCCGATTTATTTCCAAATATTAGCTTTCATAGATCAGATACATATAGATTTTGATTATTTTCACATGTCCTAAAATATTCCTAAAAATTTTCCTTTCTTTTTAATAAGTTTTTTCATTTGCGATTTTAACTGTCATCATCGTTTTTGCAACGTAGAAGCATTTTGGTTTAACGGTTGTGTTACGGTGTTTATAAATTCTGCGTTAAAAGAAAACGGATTTTTTTGTTAAGTAGTCAGTTAGTTCCATTTTCTTTCCTTTCATTTCTGAATTGGATGATTTTAAGGCGTTATTCTGTATTATTTCTTCAAGATTTTTAAAATCTTCAACTGCAGAGTTTTCAAAAAGTGGCGCAACCGTATGGGAAAATGAGTAAGTTACAATATTTGTTGAAAGTGGCTTCCATTGGTCACATAATTGAATATGACTTTGCACGGTCTTAAACACATATTGTAATGTTTGCTGAGGAATTGTATCTATTGAGACATCGTTCGATTTCGGTCTGCGATTCGAGGATGAGTTTTGTAAGCAGTATCCTAAAGGTATGCCCAAAAGAAAATTTCAGGAGGGGAAAAATCAGGAAACTGAGAGGACCACACCTCCCTTTGAAATCACTTGTCCGTGAAAATACTAATCCAAAAAAGTCATCTGGCTTTACATATAAAATAAACCACTGACAAAAAGCTACACGTTTATCAATGCCAGCAGTAACTACACGAATTCTGTTCGGATGCATCTTGCACAATGCCGTGTGGGAACTACTGACGAAGAGACCAGACCAGAACATGCAACGTGGTATTCAATTATGTGAATCGCATAATGGAGATCACTTTCAACAAATATTGTAATTTATTCATTTTTCCATAAGGTTACATCACTTTTTGAACACTTTATTTAATTTTACCGTAATTTTTTTTTCTGACATTTCAGTTTATTTTTAATATTTTTATCATTTACTGTATTATATTATTATTTTGTTTGTTTATATTAACAATTAGTTTACATTTTCAAAGATTAAGACAGTTTAAAATATATATATACATATATATATAAACATTATGAAAATGTAGAATTAAGGAATGAATAAGGTTTTTTTTTTATTCTAAAGATAAATTCTTCGACTAAATATAAACAAACAAAACTTTTGATATTTTATGATTTTAGTAGATCTATTCATCATAAATGTAAAGTATGTATTATGTATTCGACTCCTGCCGCTAAATTTCTTTAAGCGAAGATCTTACTTGTGCCAATAGTATTTTTAAATAGTTGAAACACGAATATTATTACAGCTTCTTTTTTTATATATATTTTTTTAAGATGCCACCCAAGGAGATATATACCTAGAACAACCAGTTTATAAATTTATTTTGAAATATAAGATACTAATAATATAAATACATGTTTTTAAAATAAAAAAGGTCATAAAATTTTATAAAAAAAAAAACAAAAAAAAACTATTTTTTGTATTTCTTAACTACTGAACAGAAAAATATAAAGAAAAAAAAACAGAAAAAAATTTTTTTTAAATTAATTTATTTATTCGTTTTTAATCTTAATTTTTAAAATTGTAATTTTTTTTTGTTATGAAAGAGGGGTTATCAACCAGCTATGGTCATTGGCCTTGTGAAAATTGGTTGCGTATGTAAAGATGCCACGCCTGACCGGGATTCAAACCCGGAACCTCCGCACGAAATGTTGAGACGCTTCCTACTCGGCCATAGAGGTCGGCAATTTTTTTTTCTATTGAAGGTAAGTTTCTTCTTCATCTTTTTTTTTGTACATCATGTCCGTAGTCAAACATTGGTAAATATGTGGATCATTAAAACTTTAAATATATTTACCTGACCGGAAAAAAGAGCTAGTTGTTCCGGAAAACCAATGCCTTAAATTCTACAACCATATAATTCACCTATACCTGGACCTTGGTTTCACATGATTTTATGGCAACGTCTCATATATCAAGACGCAACATTAATCTAGATGTCTCACCATACGTGCAAATTATCTAACTTTTTCTTAACAATCTGTGACTACCCCTGTGGAAAAATTCAGCTTTTGAATACATCCTCTTAGCGTAACTAATCTCTCCAAGAAATTTTAAGCAATCATTGTTAGAATGACATCTCAAAAGCCTATATTCTTATCAAAAATGTTTTTTATAACCATTTTTTTTTTTTTAGTTTTACTGAGTTTAGATAATCTGTGTTCAGTGGGATTTTGAAGCCGGATGTTTTTTCTAGTATATACTAAAGTGAATAATGAACTGAATTTTTATTTTTGTTAAAAATATCATTTATTAATGTCTATATGCATTTAATCGAAAAGTATAAATACGTATACCCATCCATACCTTACCGTAAAAGACAGAAATTAAACAATGTCAGTACTCTCCGATGAATGTCGATGAATACCAAATACATAGGTGAAAGACCAAAATATTTGCTTATATTATTATACGTTCGGACTTTCGCCGATATATGTTGACAAACAAAGATAAGCTGTGGTGGAGGTCGAAACGACAACTAGAAATTAAAAAAAAACATCATCCAATACTAATTTCTGTTACAAAAACCCTTGTAAAAAAAAAAGTTTAAATTTAAGCCAAACAACCTACGTTCGAACCTCATCTAATGAACGTTAACTATACAAATTACATAAGAGGTTTGTGAGAAAAGTAATGAGATTGGTAACACTGCGAGCGATCTGGCAACGCTGTGTCTACCGGTCTGTGCTAGACCGGTTTGTTCATCCCTTCCACATGCTCAGTACGAGTTTCAACACCGTTCAGCAAACACATTATTTTTGACAGCATCAAGAGTTGTGAAGTTGTGTTTTTGTTGTGTGTTACGAAAATCGAACATTGGAATTTAGAGCGACGTTGTGCAATCAAGTTTTGTGTTAAACTTGGGGAATGTGACTTTTGAAAAGTTGAAATAGGCCTATGGGGACATTGCTTATCAAGAGCACAAGTTTTCCGCTTGCACAAATCATTTTTGGAAGGCCGACAACACGTTGAAAATCAACCTCGCTCAGGGAGACCTTCAACTTCAAAATCTGACGAAAACGTTGAGCGTGTGAGGATTCTTGTGAGATCAGACTGTTGTTTAACAGTAAGGATAATAAGTGAACAGTTAAATTTAATCGGTTTCACTGTACATAAAGTTTTAACAGACGATTTGGACATGCGAAAGGTATGTGCGAAATTGATGCCGAAAAACCTCACAACGGAACAGAAGGACAATCGAAGAAACGTGTGCGTTGATCTTCTTGAGAGGATTATCACGACCAAAAAATCTTCAATCGTGTGATCGTAGGTGATGAATCCTGGATATTTGAGTACGATCCTGAAACAAAGCGGCAAAGCGAAGAGTGGCACACCCCGTCATCTCCTCGACCGAAAAAATGTCGAATGAGCAAATCAAAGAGCAAAACCATGCTGATTTGCTTTTTGACAATAGGGGTATCGTTCATAAGGAATTTGTTCCTCCAGGACAAACTGTCAACAAAGTGTTTTACAAACGTGTCCTTGAAAGGCTGAGGAAAAGAGTGATTCGAGTGAGACCAGACATTGCAGACAAGCGGATGCTTCATCATGACAATGCCCCGTGGCCATTTCCATCAGGGATTTTTTGACCTAAAAACGCATTCCTACGGTTCCTCAAGCCCCCTATTCACCTGATTTGAGTCCTTGTGACATTTCCCTTTTCCGGAAATTGAAACATGTCTTAAAATGATGTCATTTTGGAACTCTGGAGAACATTCAAAAGACTGTGACCGACCGGTTAAAAGCCCTACCGGTTGAAGCCTTCCAGCGCTGCTACCAGGAGTGGGAACCACGACTCCGCCGGTGTATAGCTGTCCAAGGGAACTACTTTGAAGGGAATAATATTGTTGTTTGAAAAAAATAAAAACTTTGGTAAGAAAAAATTCGATCTCATTACTTTTATTTTGAATTCAATCCGAATTCAGAAATTATATTTTTTTTAATTTCCTTTACTAATATGTACGTTAAAATCTGTTCAACTAGTTAACAATAAGCAACCCCCCCCCCCTCCCAATGAGGTGAACCACGGCCTAATAAGATGAAAATGATATGTATGACAATAAATCAGGTGTAGTACAGACTCAGACTGACCGTTCCTGAGTTACACTGATTAATTGAATTCGGTCAACCATCGACCACCAACCATCGAAGTACACCGGTATTCACTGTTTAGTATTATTAAAATTATCTGTATATTTAAAAATTAAAATAATTTTTAAAAATTAAACGGATTAAAAACGAATAATCATTTTAAAGAAAAGAAAAATTTTATTTGAAATTATTTTCAGCCCACCGGGCTGGTCTATTGGTTAACTCGTCTTCGCAAATCAGATGTATAACAGCTGATTTTCGAGGTCGAAGGTTCTGAGGTTCAAATTCTATTAAAAGTTAATTGTTTTTATGTGAATTTGAATACTAGAGAGTGGATACCGATTTACTTTGGTGGTTGGGGTTCAATTAACTTCACGTTTCAGGAATGGTTAGATTGAGTCTCAGGAATGGTCGGCCAGGTCGGTCTGACTATAACTCATTTATATGTATATCTTACATATCATCCTCCTATCAATAGCGCCTGGGAGAGTTGCTTATTTTTCATTAGTCGAATAGATTGTGACGTACACATGAAGAAATAATAAAAATATTGTTGTTATTTAATTAAATTAGTTTATATTTTGTATATCATATAAAAATATAAAATCATATTTTATTCATGAAAATGTATTTTATTTTATTTTAGCTTTCTAATTAAAAATGTTCTAATCATTTTCAGTTTTTTATATGTATTAATTACACTTAAATGCTACACTGCTTTCCTGTTTTATTTTGTTTTTTGTTTTAAGTCGCGTCCAGTTGTTATTAGTGTTGGTGTGTTTATATATATATATATATATATATATATATATATACATGTAAAAGTTTGAGTATAGATTTTTTTCGAATAAATTGATGGCCTACAAGAGTAATAAACAGCACAAAAAAACTACATTGGAAAAATAATATACGAGTAAATAAAAACCAGATTGAAAAGATAACAATTTATTTATGTATTAATCATGTATAGCTGGCTTCACTAACTGAATGCGCTTTTGATGAAGAAATGAAATAAATAACAAACAAGTCAATTGAGAGAGCTTCAGTTCCACTCTCTTAATGAGGCTATATTTGGTTTCTCCTACAATACGCCCTCCAAAACACATTTACCATTCCTATGTTATAAATTCTTACGTGTAATTCAGTTGTTAGCATTATGTTTTTCCTTTTTGTTTTTGATTCTGTTTATTGTTGTTTTTTTTTTATAACTCTTTTGTTGACGTTATTCGCATTGTAGTAATATAGAATTGTAGAATAATATAAAGAAAGAGATGGTAAGTTGTTTAAGAAAAAGAAGATATTTATCTACTATTGATATTTTAATTCATTAAATCTTTTGTTCCTTAGACCTCCTACTGTGATTTGGTGTTTTGGATTCCAGATTGTATTGAAAGATCTTCCACAGTGAAGTTTAATCATGACAAAGATAGATACAACAATTCTATCTAACTATATATATATATATATATATATATATATTATATACATCATTCTCACTTTGTTTCTCATTCTCTTTTCTTTCTTTGTGTGCGCGCACGCGTGCTTCTCTCCATTTTTTATTTATTTATATACGTTTTATTTATTTATTTTTTTTTTTTGCTCTTTTCAATTGACTTCTATAACGGATAGAATCGTAAATCTTGATGATGCAAATATCAAACAACCTATTATTTTAAAATATATAAAACTTCTTTTTCTAATAAACCGCTGTTTATGAAAGAATCTTTTTCCTTATCATTTGTTAATATAAATGTGAAGCACTACCTAAATTGCTCATTATCTTAACTCAATTTCAGAATTCTGAACTCGCTTTATTAAGTACTTAGAAAGCTGAAATTTTACACCTGAATAGAGAAAACTAAGCATACTATTTTTAATATATGAACATCTAAACTTATTCGTATTATTACTGATGAAATAATAAATAATTTTTAATTAAATTATTTTGATTGAAAAGCTCTTAACAGAATGAAAAGAGGTTAAATTTGAATTTAGGAATTTTCAAGTATACATTTTCTTTTGGTTGATTTTTGGGTATATTGTTGTCTTTGTATGTCTATTTAAAAGGGTCATCAATAAATACTGAACTAAAATCTTAAAAAATTATACCTTATAAAGGCCTTTCCAGATTTTTTTAGGGTTATTTTAAGGAAACAAGTTTATTGAACCAAAGCAAAATTAATTGAAGAATTCAAAAAATATCTGACAGAAAATTAAAATCATAAATAATTAAATGCTGTAACGTGAATGAGTAATTCAAAGAAAAAATCTAATTAAAAGATTTATTAGTAGTAACTAGGTGCGTTATAACTAATTCCTTTTTAATTTCAAATAAAATCGTTTGCATGATTTTTAGTTTTGCTAATAATCGTACACCAGAACCGTACAGGGCCAGGGAGGTAGCCCTTTTGCTGAGGACGCCTTTCTCCGGTCACACGCAAGAGTGACTGGGTCGGGACGCTCTGATGAAGCATTAAGGACCCTTGAGGTTTGAGGGTTGGGGGAGTATGCGCGGGGCCATACTCGGACCCCGACTACGAGTAGAGACGGGGAGGGTAGCCCCCTCGTATGGAGAGACATCACAGCATCCAGAAATTGGAGGTCGTGTTGCTTCAGTGAACCAGGAGGGACCCCCGTTGCGAAGGTCCAATGGGTGAATAATGCTGAAGGGTGGTGGCTAGACATCGCCGCGTCACATAACGTCAACCGAGGCAACGTCTTCTAGGCGGTTACCGGTTGGCCTTGGATGGTTTAAAAAAATAGTTTTATACCATTCGTAACTTCGATCGTATGAATTACACTGACCATCCAGAAACGTCAGAACTTCAAATCGCTTACAGAATAACATTTCCAATTATTTTTATTATGAAATAAATATTTTATTTAACGATAATGGTGTCGTTCAAGAGAGACTGATTAATCTTCAGCTCGACTAAATAAAATATACTATTGCAATGAAGAATATGAATATATTTACTTACGTTATATTATGTTTTAATTAAGATTAATATTTTACTTATTTCAACAATCATGCTATTCTAGACTGTACGTGTAATAATAAATAAGACAAAAAAACATGCATATCCAATAAAAACATCTTTATACTGTCATTATTTCTCATTCTCTCTCTCTCTCTCTCTTTCTCTCCCCCCCCCCCATGCTTTCTCGCTCACTCGCTCTTTGACGTGTTGTACATACATTATATGCATCGCTACCAACCTTAAAGCTTGCTTATGTAGAGCTAGGACCTGTTTTAGAAGTAATTCTACTACAACATAAAGTTGTCAAAACCTTAGTCTGTATCAGTAGTTTGGTTATGCAGGTTCCATTTCTTCAAAAAGTTATATCAGGGAATCAAAATTATTATGAAAATAAATTTAAATAATAATTGTTTTTTAAAATATAAATAAATGATGGCAAAATATTGGATGACTTTCCCGGCTACCATCAATAAAATATCGACACAGCCGGGTCATACAATACGATGCCGGAAAGTCTTTGTAATTTAATCATTATTTTTATTTTCATACGAGTAATAAACGTTTAAACATAAGTAACAAAAAAAATAATTCATGTTTTTATTTTTAAATTTCGGGGCCCCCTATCAATGGGGCTTTTTTCTTCTTGATTACAAAAATAACAGTTAAGCAACAAGATTCACAAATTTCGAATAAAAAGATGTTTTATTTTCAGGGCTTCCTTACTCTGTAGAGGCAGTTTGGATGGAACATGCCTAGATTCGTGACGTAATCTGTATAATGTATTATTACGTATCGATCAGAATTAAAAATTTATTTATATTTAATGACAATAATAATTTGTTGTACGGCTTCTTTTTTCTTGTGTGTGTTTTCTGACAATTCTTTTTATACTCAATTGCTTGTTCTATTTTTTAACCGTTTAATTTTATTGTTATATTTTGATTATCATATTTTTATCGGTTACTCTTTTTATTGTACTATACTATGTTTAAACCTTTATATTGTCTTGAAAGGTATCACCGGTTGTCTCCCTTTCACGTCATTATTCACTGTACAATTTATTTATAGTAAGTATCATTGTTCAGTAAACTGATTGCAAATAAATCAACGAATACACAAAAAAATTAGTATTAAACAAATATGTTTAAAAATAATTTAAAAAATGTTTTTTTTTAATAAAAAAAAGTAAATTTCCATTAAAATGGATGATTTTCTTACTCTTTAATTTTATTTAAGTTTCCTTTCTGACAGGAAAATTAACACAGTTCTAGTAAAATTCACACACCGGGAAAATGCTGTACTTTATAAAAGATTCCCCTGAATTTAGATTCATTTATCATTAGTATTTATTGTTTTAATTGTTTACGTAGTATAAGCTACGTAATTACGTAGTATGTGTTTAGATTATTTTTTATACGGTTTATGTTAAACGTTTCTTCGGTTATAAAGTAAGAAAGAAAAGGGATAACATTTAGAGTCTCCTGATGAGATGTTACCACTCCGCCACGGTGATCAGTAAATCATGTTTACATTAGCATTTAATATTATTTTTAGTGCATGTTTTATTGAAAGGAAGAACTATTCTAAATTTTAATTGAAATAAATTTTAAAACGGTAAAAAACCGCTACAAAAATAAGATATCGTTTCTGAGAAATAATAATAAAAAATGTATAATAAAATATTAGCTTATAACAGATAAACAATATATACAAGACACTATAAAATTGTGTCAAGTGAAAAATACAAACACCATTATCATTTTAGGCAATCTCAGTCGTAAGCGTATTGCTAATTTTAAAAATCACTGAATTGTCCAAATCAGAATGCCTTGTCAGTATTGTTATATTTTTATTCCAATCTACGTAATTCTCTGTTAACTTTCATATAAAATTATCTATACCAGCCGGGGAGGGCTCGCTCTGCTCGCCCGACCGTCTAGCCAAAGGGTTCAGCTCCCTGAATCCTCGATGCGTTCGTATCCTTATATTTGTGAATATTAAGTATTTTACAAAAATATTTTTTAAAAAAGAAATATTAATATTTAAAGAATCTTTTTCTGAACATTTTGGTGTTTTTATATTTAAAATAATCTTAAGGAACGAGTAGATATAAAATTTAATACTTTTTAATGGAAATATAATGTTTAACCCTAGCCAAATTGATAACAGGGAATTGGCTTGGGGATGCCGTCGTCTTCGTTTAGTCTTGGCTGTGTTCGTGTGAGGTTGTGTGCCGGTCCAGCTACTGCTTTTGGCGCAGAGCGGACAACACGATGCGCCGGCCTGATGCGCGCCAACGACCCTCTCTCGCTAAATAAAGAATCCATTTTTTTATTGCTAAATATTAACTAATAATCCCTTTCTTTTCTTAATAAAATTAATAAATATAAGTAAATAAAAATATGAAATATAAATAAAAATAATCGGTACTTACGTATTAGCCCGTCGACCATAACTATAATGATCCCATAACTTTGAAAATACTTCAATGTTACGGGATCATTAACATATTAAAAATATAAGCATTATTGCTTAAGGTGTAATGTATATAAAGGACAAAGAAAGATAGAATTTATAATATGTGAAATAGTTAATTGTGGATTAAATTATAAGACATATATAACAATTAGTGGGCTTAGAACATATTGGAATTAATAAGCGCATTAAACCGGTCATTCGATTAATGAATTAAAAAAAATCCAACTTTAAACTGAAATATTATTATTATTTTATTTAAATAGAGAATTATTTATGTTTTAGTTTGTCATCAAAAAAGTTTTACATAAACATTTTTTTTGTTCATTAAAAAATCTGTTTTCTTCTTTTTTTGTGCAAGGCCATCTCTTTTTACTTGTTTATAGCAACCCTATAACACTCCTGATTTATAATGTAGGATGTATACAAGCGATACTGTTTGTAAAACTGTTAGTAAGTTACGACACAATTTAAGTGATAGAATAGAAATCAGTTGCTTATATAAAATTTATGTGAATGCAAAATACAAGTGTCTGGCAAATATCCAATTGGTTTAGTACTTTTTTTTTGTGTGTGTGTGTATTATACATGTAAAATGGTCACGGTAGATAATGTTCATGCACTGGTAACGTTTCGATTACTTATATTTATTTATTAATCCCCGGTTTTTTTACAACAAAAAAGCACACAATTAATCGATAATTTTTTAACTTTGTCGATATGTATAGTTATGTTTAAGCGACATATATTCATTTCGTTTTGTTGTTTTGATTTATATAAAGATTTAGTATAACAGTATCAACCGATCAAAATCATCGTTCGCTGCGTTGAACCCTTTTTTAATACTGGTCGGTAGTATTGAGTGATATGCGTTTCTGCACAGTCATGTGATTAATTCGATTGAATTGTACTTAATTCCGACGGTTCGTAGCAGTGGAGTAAGTTAACTATGAAATATCTTTGATTTTATCTAGTAATGATTTACTACACTGTTGTTCTAGCTACTTCTTTTATATTTTTTATTATTATTATTATATTTATTGTTTTGTTTCCTCGTTGTTACTTCAACTATGATGACGTTATCTTGATACATAAATATATAATTCTTATCAATCTTGTAGGTTGTCAAACAAGAATATATATATACTATACATATATCACAACACACACACACACACACAAAACCAGCGCGCACGCGCGCGTATGTACATTTAAAAATATACAACATGTATTTCATATATATATATATATATATATATATATATATATATATATGTATATTTCGGTCTCTCTCTCTCTCTCTCTCTCTCTCTCTCTGTGTGTGCGTGTGTGTGTGTGTGTGTGTGTGTGTGTGTGTGTGTGTGTGCGTGTGTGTGAATAGATAGACAAGATCTGATTTTTTTCTAGCCGCATAAAAGTAGGTTTTCTCTTCCAACCCTGTTCTACTTTAGTTGTTATATTTAATTAATTGTTGGAATAACTTTCTTGTGATAGTAACAAAACTTAAGAGTATTTCCACATAGATTAAAATAAAAAGCGGTGTTTTGCGCCCTAATTTGTTGCTTTTGTTTCTGATAAAGTCCATTTCTTTCTTTTTAACCTTTGTATCATGACGTTTTCAGCAGGGTATTAGTTATAAGAAACCCCTAATTTTACTGTGGTAAAACATCATTTATATATATATATATATATATATATATATATATATATATATATATATATACTTATGCATGAAATGAATGTAAAAGGAACTATCGGCAATTAAGAAATGCTATAAACAGGAAGTGCAAACTGGTGAAAGAAGAGTGGATTAAAGAAAAGTGTTCAGAAGTGGAAAGAGAAATGAACATTGGTAAAATAGACGGAGCATACAGGAAAGTTAAGGAAAATTTTGGGGTACATAAATTAAAATGTAATAATGTGTTAAACAAAGATGGTACACCAATATATAATACGAAAGGTAAAGTCGATAGATGGGTGGAATATATTGAAGAGTTATACGGAGGAAATGAATTAGAAAATGGTGTTATAGAGGAAGAAGAGGAAGTTGAGGAGGATGAAATGGGAGAAACAATACTGAGATCTGAATTTAAGAGAACATTAAAAGATTTAAATGGCAGAAAGGCTCCTGGAATAGACGGAATACCTGTAGAATTACTGCGCAGTGCAGGTGAGGAAGCGATTGATAGATTATACAAACTGGTGTGTAATATTTATGAAAATGGGGAATTTCCATCAGACTTCAAAAAAAGTGTTATAGTTATGATACCAAAGAAAGCAGGGGCAAATAAATGTGAAGAATACAGAACAATTAGTTTAACTAGTCACGCATCAAAAATCTTAACTAGAATTTTATACAGAAGAATTGAGAGGAGAGTGGAAGAAGTGTTAGGAGAAGGCCAATTTGGTTTCAGGAAAAGTATAGGGACAAGGGAAGCAATTTTAGGCCTCAGATTAATAGTAGAAGGAAGGTTAAAGAAAAACAAACCAACATACTTGGCGTTTATAGACCTAGAAAAGGCTTTCGATAACGTAGACTGGAATAAAATGTTCAGCATTTTAAAAAAATTAGGGTTCAAATACAGAGATAGAAGAACAATTGCTAACATGTACAGGAACCAAACAGCAACAATAACAATTGAAGAACATAAGAAAGAAGCCCTAATAAGAAAGGGAGTCCGACAAGGATGTTCCCTATCGCTGTTACTTTTTAATCTTTACATGGAACTAGCAGTTAATGATGTTAAAGAACAATTTAGATTCGGAGTAACAGTACAAGGTGAAAAGATAAAGATGCTACGATTTGCTGATGATATAGTAATTCTAGCCGAGAGTAAAAAGGATTTAGAAGAAACAATGAACGGCATAGATGAAGTCCTACGCAAAAACTATCGCGTGAAAATAAACAAGAACAAAACAAAAGTAATGAAATGTAGTAGAAATAACAAAGATGGACCACTGAATGTGAAAATAGGAGGAGAAAAGATTATGGAGGTAGAAGAATTTTGTTATTTGGGAAGTAAAATTACTAAAGATGGACGAAGCAGGAGCGATATAAAATGCCGAATAGCACAAGCTAAACGAGCCTTCAGTAAGAAATATAATTTGTTTACATCAAAAATGAATTTAAATGTCAGGAAAAGATTTTTGAAAGTGTATGTTTGGAGTGTCGCTCTATATGGAAGTGAAACTTGGACAATCGGAGTATCTGAGAAGAAAAGATTAGAAGCTTTTGAAATGTGGTGCTATAGGAAAATGTTAAAAATCAGATGGGTGGATAAAGTGACAAATGAAGAGGTATTGCGGCAAATAGATGAAGAAAGTAGCATTTGGAAAAATATAGTTAAAAGAAGAAACAGACTTATAGGCCACATACTAAGGCATCCTGGAATAGTCGCTTTAATATTGGAAGGACAGGTAGAAGGGAAAAATTGTGTAGGCAGGCCACGTTTGGAGTATGTAAAACAAATTGTTGGGGATGTAGGATGTAGAGGGTATACTGAAATGAAACGTCTAGCACTAGATAGGGAATCTTGGAGAGCTGCATCAAACCAGTCAAATGACTGAAGACAAAAAAAAAAAAAAAGATGCATGAAATAACATCTCCGTCACGGCTTTACCCGCTATATATTTACTTTCGTTTCCCGCCGGGATCTTGTGACGTTTAGTCAGTCAGGGTTCGCTTCACTCGCCCTTCCCGTCTAGCCAGTGGGCGCTGTGCCCCCTGAGCTCATTAAACTCATGCTTGTGAGAATAATAGTGATAAATAAAAATTAAAGCCTCTTCAGTTTATAAAAACTATCGGTGTATTGTAATTTCTTCGTAGCAACAGTTTGATCAGTACATGACCCATTAATCGGTTTTAAGTTCCCCGTCGCGGCTTCGTTCGAGAAATAGTATAATCAAAATTAGAGACATAAATTACTATTACGATTTACCAAATTTTGTAAAAATTGATTCAATAACGGTAGCATAAAACGGCAAAAATATAAAAAACAAATTATGTTTTTTTACCTCTTAAAATTTTAAAATTCAAAGAACTCGAAAATGACTTTTAGATATTTATCTGCATGCCCAGATCGAGGTAATATCTCATTTAGTATAATCTGAAATGAGGAAGTTTTCCAATCATTGTTCGAAGTACTTTTTACCGTTTCTTTCCCATTTTTAAGTTCGAATTTTAAAAAATCTAGTAATTGGTTTTAGATATTCAGATGAAGATTACATACACCAAAAAACAAGTTTATTTCTTCAATTAGACCCCATTTTAACTCTTTAAACTCCGAATTTCAAAAAATTCTTTGCTGTGTGAACTTACACCGTAAGAACGTGTATACAAATATTCATCAATTTATCTTCAGTAGTATTTGCTGGGCGTTGATTATGAATCACTCATGATATGTTTTTATATATATATATATATATATATATATATATATATATGTATGTATGTATATACTAGCATTTCTTCTAAATTTATGTTTTTTAGTCAAATAACCGAAGGCAAGTGTAGCTTTCTCATTGCACAGACAACAACAGTGGCAGTGATTGTATTGGTTGAGCCGCCGCGCCGTACACCGTCGCACCCCTTAAAAGATATAAAACTAAAAAAACCTCGAAAATGTTTTTAAATTTATATCTGAAGGATATTTGCTAGCCCAAAAAATAAAGCATTCCCGTCGCAGCTTCGCTCTTTTAAATGGTTACTTGCATTTCCCGTTACGGTCGGGGAATATTTAACCGGTCGTGGCTCGCTTCGCTCACCCTTCCCGTCTAGCCGGAGGGCTCTACCCCTTGGACCCAGCTGTGTTAATTAAACTCATGCTTGTGAGAATAATAATGATAAATAAAATTAAAGCCTGTGTAGTTTATAAAAAAATATCAGTGTTGTTTTTACAAAGCAACAACTTCGTCAGTACAGGACCCGAAACTTTGAGTGATCTAAGAATGTGGGTTTCTAAACTGTTAGCCTCCTTCTGAAAAATATTAGTTATAACTGTAAACCGTACGAAGTTAGATAAAAATGTATTTTCCCCTGTTCTTAGTGTTAACCAAACACCACTAGGAGGTGACCGTATTTCGTTTTCATTCTTTTTAATTTTTTAATTATTTGTTTAATGTTTTTTTAGTCAAGTATTTGGAGATAGGTGCAGCCTGTCATGTCGAATAAACAGTTGTGGGTATGTTGGTCGAGTTACTGCACCTTACACCGTCGCACCCCTTAAAAAACTAAGTTAAAAAAAAAACGAAAATTGTTTTTAGATATTTATCCGAAGAGTATTCGCACGTCCCAATCTAGTGAATATCTCATTTAGTAGATTCAAAAACGGGAAAAATTGGCAAATTTCAATGTTCTAACTTTTTTTGAACAATTTTTTTTTTACCTCTGATATTTTACAGTTTCATTTTTATTTGTAAATATTTTTATTACTTCTGATTTTGTATTTGTTTTCATATATTTTTATCGGTTGTAGCACTTCTCTTAAGATTTTCCTTTTTTTCTACTGCATCTATTTCACTTTATTTCAAAGTAAGATAGATCTGGTGTGTATAGACAACAGTATCTATTTTGATTACCACATCGTAATGTTTGATTTCGCCTTAAACTGGGATGTTATTTGTTTACATACAACAAAAGATATTTATCTTTTTTTATTTGGTTGGCCGGTTCTATTTTTCTCGTTCTTGTTGGATTTGCTTTTTTATCTAAAACATTAATTGGTATTTGCTTTATTTCTTATTTCAATTTTAATATTTTTCGCATTTTTAGATACCTTTTTTAGGAACCTGGTGGATAAATTGTATAAGAAATATATCCAATACAAAAATATATGTTAGATTAACTAAATAATAGGTTTATGAACTGTTAGCGGTTAATTTGGTTAATCTGTATTCTTATTTTTGGTTACACAATTTTTTATTTATTACCGATTGAAATTTAGAGCAATTTTACTACAAACTGATGTTTTTTTTTTTTTTTTGCTTAATTTCCTTCTTACAATTTTTGAAATATAAAAAGTAAGAAATTTTCAAAATTAATATGGATGTATATATGTTACGTGCCATAACTATAATGGTAACAAGCGATCTTAAATGAGATAAGTCACTACTGAAAACGGCATACCCACCCCGAAGATAATAAACATCGTTCCTAAAGTTTATTAAACAATTTAAGGCGATGAAGCGGTTCGCCTTCTCTACTGAGATAATTCACAAACCAGCATGTTAAGCCCAGCCGATACATAAAAGATATTCTGTTCTAGTAACACATCCATCTTCTTCACCATTGAGACTAGTTGTATAATAAAAATCGTTATTTCCACAGAAAGCTTCTGTGACTATGCCTCTTTTATCTCATGTTCCTTCTAGAGTTACAACCGTAATAGAGATTAACACAGAGAGTCTAAAAGAACGAATTATGTACCTTTCTATTCAGAAAGAAAGCATATTACGATTACCTCTATTAGCAGAGGACAAAATTTAATTAAATGAAAACATTTATTGAATCCTATTAAAATTTAATTATCTTCCTTATAAAAAATAGTTTATCCTTATAAAGGATTATAATTATTTTTATAAAAGGATATATATTGCGGAGAGGTTTGAAATTTATTTTCATACTTTATGTTTTTATTATCTTTAAATTGATTATAAAAATTTTCTTTCAAAAATATTTAAAATATTATTAGATAAAGTTAGGCTTAATTAAGCTTAGGCTTTTTTTTACCCCTATAAAAAAACAAGAATTTGTGGTGACTTTCTCATTTTTATTAAAAAAAAAAAAAATGTATGCAAAATTTGCTTATTCAACTTCTCTTTTATTTATTTATTTTTGTTTTTGGCTTCGCTTTATCTTCTCTTTTACCCCCTCATTTCTCATTCTCATTGTTGGTAGCAATATCTGGTCGACAGTCAAAGAGTTCAAAATATATTTAGGTGGGTTTTAAAATATTTCAAAGCGCTATATAATGAGTTACCCGTTGAGTTAATCTTAACTCAAGACCCATATAAACAAAAAAACAACCAGAAGAAAAGAAAAACACATTTTAAGGCTCTCTTCGTGCTAAGCGGTTCAAATCGTAGCTCATAGAAGGGTCAGAGCATCTTTATCTAAGAAAGGAGTACCACATTTATTTTAAACACCATTTATAGAACTATTGATTAATTATTTTAATGATTGTTATCCATATTTTAATAAAAGGATTATGAAATTTCGAAAACTTTCAAATAAAAAGCTTATTAGTTGTAGCACATTATTACAAAATATTAACGATAGACATGTTTTTTCCCAATATTTTTTTAAACTCGCCAAAGAAAGTTGTGTAATGTCTTCTTTATATTTTAAAATATTATTAATTGTCATCATTTCAAATTATTTTATAAAATTATCAAGTATATCTATTTTCTCAAGCCGAGTTGAAGCAGTTGCTCGTGTTTAACTTATTCTTTCTGTAAATTAATCTGTTATTTTACACTACTTATCCCAGTCCTTGTTATGATTGTGGTGCAACCACAATCATAACCATTACCTTAGGTACAGTAGACACGTGTAAGATTTGCTTTTTCTGAAAGTAATGATGTATATTATACTATCGCTTCCTACGGTGAATTGAATAAAGATGTTACATGTACAGTAGGGGGTAATTTCAGTTGTATATTTAGCCCTACATGTAATAAACGTAAAAATAACTTTGTCATTTCTGTTGGTGACTTTTAACAGGTTACCTTCAACCATCGCGGTTACGGGAGTTGATACAATAATCCTTAGCTGGTTGAATTCTCTTGCCAAATTTAATATTGATTTATCTTTAGCGATATAATTTTCTTCGAATATAACACAAACTTAAAATCATTGAACGCTCCTTACTTTCGAATTAAATAGTTTTTATTTTATTTAATTAATACACAAATCTTGGTATGAAAATAATCATTCTCGTTTTTCTAGTTTATTTTCTTACTTTGCTTCCTTTTAATAAATAAAACAACGTAAAAAATAAAAGTATTGAAGGTAAAGGAGATAAAAGAGATAAAGTCAATACAAAAAAAAGATAAAGATATGCTCGGTCGCTTAGTTTCTAACCCGTTTCGCTGGGACCATGTCACTTCCAACGACTAAGTTATTTTTCTGTTGCCGTGAAAAAGGTAGGTATATACAAAGGGTTTATCGATGAATTTACCGCACTGGGAATTCACACTTGATGTAACCGAGGGGTAAAGCAAACGGTAAAAAGAAGAGTGGTAGTCTTCAGAGTAAGAAAAAAGTGTATAAATGGATTGTATGTGTGCGTGCGCGCGCGCGCGCGTTTGTATATTTGTGTGTGTATAAGTACGCAGTAGAATGAGATCCAATTAGACCAGTCAGGGTACAATCCCGTTGGGGGTTACACTTCAGTGATTCTACAGACAAGATGATTACAATATCATCTTGTTGGCCAAATTCAATTGACATTCAATTTGTAAGTCAGCAACTAAGTATGTACGTATTTCATTTTAAAATACACCCCCCACCCACACACACACACACACACACACACACACACACACAAATGTTTAAATTTATTATCAGTAATGAATGAATAAAAGAGATTTTTATGTTAACCCTTAATTGATTCTTTTCACTTTTAATTTTTATTTTTTTGAACGAATCATTAGTAGTGTCGTAAAATGCATTTTCAATATGTTGTTACAATTTACAGACAACCTGCAAAAAAAGAAAAAAAATTGAAGTTCTTTTCGATTTTTTATTCTGTCAACTTAAAATACGAGTAATTTTGTAGTTTACAGATATATTTAAGGTAATCACTTCATATTTTAAATTTTCTTTAAAAATGATTAAATTCTTACCCTTATTTAAATTTTGGTCGTCGTTTATCATTTTAATTTTATTAATCGTTTAGTGTTATTGATAACTCAACATAATACAAAGCAATTATCACTATAAATCTGGTACGATTAGCGTCGTTAGTCCTTTTATCATCCAAAAAAAAACCCTGTACAACAAAATGTAATATGCTGCCCCCCTCCAGTTGTTTTAATTAATGGAAAAATAACTGCCTCGATAAATTTATACCTTAATGTAGAAATAAAAAAAATAATAATAAACAAGGAATAAATATAAAAAAAAACATTGCTGACAAACGTTGCACTTTAATATAGGATAATTAAAGAGCATGCGGGTGACAATTTTGTATATACTGTTGTATAACTCTTTTCAAAGGTTTTAAATTAATTTTAAACATATATATATATATATATATATTATAGTTATGGCACTCCCGGTAACGTAAGGATTTCAACGCGGGGTTATACATCAAAATCGGTTCAGTCGTTGAGCTGATACGGTGGAACAAACATACACACATACACCCTAAATGCATTACATTCCTTTTTGGGTAATCGTGTAATAAAGAATATTGCTGTATTGTTTTAATGATATGTTTATTTAAGAAGACAGATCTAAGTACTTTCACCATTTTTAATAAATTAATTTTTCCTGGCGTTTAAAAAATCAGAAAAAGCTGTAAATATATTTTTTTTATAGTTTAGAAAAACTACAGTTTCTCTTTACAAGCTTTCTAACGTTCTATGAATGACGTAACTTAGAAAAATCAATTTTGTTGACTGGTAATAGTGTAAAAAAAAATTAGAGACAGATTTATCACAGTAAATAAATCAGAATAGATAAAACTTGTTTAATTAAATCACTTAAATTTATAATTGATCTTTTTTTTGTCAAATGATTGTAATTTAAATGTTATTTCAGCAAGCGAAATAAATAAATCGTTTTAAATTGATATTTTGGGATTTTGTATGTTTGTTTGTGATGCTGTTATATTTGATTGCATTTTCCGATTTTTACGAAATTTAAAAATTAAATTTTCTTGCCATTAGATGCGACGATGCGTCTTAACGAGTTTCATCAAATTTTTGTGGCCAATAGAGTTTGTGGAAAGATATACTACTGTTAGGCCGTCACTGAGTTATTCTTTATATATTTTACTTTTGAAATAATTGCCTGGTTGTATCTTTATGGTATATAATGCAGCAATTTTTTTTTACATAATGCAACAAGTTTAGAAATACTTAAAAAGGAACTGTAAAGGTAGTTCCTTGACGATAGCCGATGTTTTTTGAAACCGTAATAGTGTTTACAATTCTTCAATTAACTTAGCTTTATTTTTGATGTAGGCTAAATAATCCAGTAACAATTCGGATTTACAATTGTATTTTTATTTTATTTTTTTGCGTTGGTGGGAGATTTGCGCAGTCATCTGGCTTGCTTGGAGGACCACATGTGCAGGCATATAAGTTAAGCCGGCTGAGGACCACGTAAATATCATTTCTTCTGGTTTCTCTTACTTTTCTCCTAATTTTCATACATTCTTTCCTCGTGTTTGGTCTTTCTCTCTTCCGATCATCTCTTTGGTATATTTTTTTCCTCACCGTTTCAAACTCAAATGCCTCTGTTTTTTCCCTGAATAGCTTTTAATCTTTCATTTCCTGTTCTTTGTAATTTTTCCTTTATTTATTGTAAATATCTATGTTTGCTCTTTTATTCCCAGAGTTTAATGAATATTTGTTTATTTTAGTCTCTGTACACATCCATTATGTGCAAATGACCCAGAAATTTTACTTTTTCTTCTTATGGCTTTTTCGATATCTTCTATTTCTTCAAATAGTTCTCGGTTGAATTTCAGATTTCAATCCGTATCCTTCTATTGTTTTACCGCTGTCGGCCTTGGCAAAATGGTAGCGTCCGAGCTTTACATCTGGAAGGCTCTGAATTTTAATTCCGGTCAAACATGGCATTTTTCACACATTTTAAACTCGTTTAATATTTTTCAAGCTATAAATAAGGTGGAAGCATGTTGTCGCTTCGATAGGGAGTACATCTTTATAATCGTTAAACTTTCACAAAAAGAGATGTGCAAATTTGATTAACCGTACGTATTTTATACACTGATTGATAAAATTGAAGTCTTGCATGGTCAGCAAAAGATATACAGATCCAGACAACGGAAGTTTTGTTCGTTTGTTATTAAAATGAAATTCCAGTTGTTAGTAATTTAGGAAAATTATGTTACAAAAATGAATCCCACCGTATCTTAATAAGCTAAATTATTATACTTAGCTGAAATTTTAACATAATTGTAAAAAAAAAATACAGGATGAGGATGCTTTCTCAAACTGAAATCCATTCATCTAATTAATAGCACTTTTAATAGTGTTACTAATTAATAACACTTTTCATAAACGACGTGTAAGTAGTATACTTGAAATGAAGTTCATAAAATTTGAAGGATTTTTTCTTCCATGACTCTTTTGAATTACCACGATTATTATGATTATTTAGATAAGTGTTCATTCGAAGAGTCCCTAAAAATAAGTGATATCCAGTTATATTTTGCAGCTAATTTGATATACCAAACAAATCGGTAAATAAAATATTTATAGCTATTCAAATATGTAATCATTTATCCAACATAACTGTATTATTTCCTTCAGTAACAATATTACTTCAATTTTTTGAAGTAATCATTCACTTGGCTGGTTTTTTGTATCTCTTCATTTTTTCTGTTCTTTGATAATCTTTTAAACTCAACATATTTACCTCATTCGGGATCCTCAATTATATGTTTTCTTTCTCAGCAGGATTTACCAGAGGGTAATATGGTATTGGGAGACGTTAGGAATACGTCCCTTTAATAATAAGGTAACTAATTGGATTTGTTAGTATATAGCCTACCAATTTATTTCATCTCTTTACAAGTTTTCTAGACATTTCTCTTTTCGACAAATTACCTTTTTTTCATCATTTAATTAAGTGGTTCTTCTTTTCTTACTTTATCAACAGACCTAATTTGATCATCCGTACCTTATCATCATACCGTATTTTAAAAACCTCTATTCCTTCCACTTTTGCTTTTTCTACCGTCGACTTTCTCTGATTTCCTGATATCCTGAACTCCATAAAACTGTTTTAAAAAATATTATTCTAATTCTTACATGCATATTTGATACAAGTAGGCTTCCTTTTTGAATGAAAACTTTTCTTATTTTCGCCAGCCTGCTTTGGATCACTCCCTCACTTTGACCGCAATTTATAAAGTATCTTATTACTTAAATAATAATTTTTCCACTTCTACTAAATTGTATTCTGTATTTTAATATTTAAATTATTATTTTAAACCAGCGGATTGTTTAAATGTAAACACGTAACCGTAAATCAGCTGATTTTGAAGTCGAGAGTTGTAAAGTTCAAATCCTAGTAAAGGCAGTTACTTTTATACGTATTTGAATACTAGACTGCGGTTACCGGTGTTCTTTGGTGGTTGGGTTTCAATAATTCACAAATTTCAGGAATGGTAGACCTGAGACTGTACAAGACTACACATCTTTTATATTCATACATATCATCCTCTGAAGTAATACCTTACGGTGGTTCCGGAGGCTAAACAGAAAAAGAAAGAAATTATTATTTTAATTATTTTCCTCCTTCCTTATATATTTCATAGCGTTTTTTTTTTTGCATTTCTTTTTTTTAGTAATAAGTAGTAAATGAATGAAGCTTTTCTATCGTGGGTGATATAATGAAAATATATTACGTTAGAATTGAATTTGCAACAAATAAATTTAAGAAGTTTCATTCAATTTCCTTTCATTAGTAAAGTGTAAACTTCTTTAGGCGGACCACGCGCTTTTGAATGGGCAATGAAAATGTCTGATCCGTTACGCTCAGAAATGAAACGCTTATTCGTTTAAAATCGGGTGAGCCGAGTATTGCCGAGCGAAGGGAAGTCTAATCTGTAATGCTCCGACTTGAAACGCTCCTTCGGGTAAACTCAGAGGAACCGAGTTTACCCGAGCGAGGGATAATAAGTAAGCTGTGTAGTGAATAAGTAGTATAAACTGTTAGGCTTAGTTGTGATACGCTCATTCGGTTAAAGTTGGAGGAGCCTAGTTTGTCCGAAAAATATATATGTAATAGGGTAATATTTTTAATGTTATGAAATAATTCCGTTCGTCATTCGAACTAAAAGATTTCAGTTCGGCCGTGCGTTATGAAGCGCACACAATTTTTTTTGTGGATCAATTTATTTGGAAGCTCACAAAATCTGAATATTGATAGAATTTTGTTTTTCTTTTTCCTATAACCAGAGATCAATTATTAAAATCGTTTTATCTCAAGTTTTAGTAGTTTAAAACATCTATTGATTTCTAAATTTTTTATTTACTACAAGAATTCAGCTCTTTCGACTATCCTGTACAGTAAAAATCAGTTTTTTGTACTAATAGTAATGTTGGTTACGAATTTAATGTTTGAAATATCAAGTAAAATTTTAAACTTCCTTTTCTGCGGAGAGTCCTAATAAAAATGTTTTGACAAAACTGAAGTTTATAACTTGATAGTTTTTAAAGAAACCCACTGTACTTAATAAAGAAAAAAAGATAGAATTGTGGGTGTGTCATACATTGCAACAACGGATGGCAAATAAAGAAATTTAGTCTGCGCTCTGCGTACATCACAATTATGTAAATAGAATTGTATGTATAATTATCCTTTGTTGCTTTGCCGAATGCAAAGCTTCTCTTTATTTCTTACACTAATTGATTGAAGTTTACGTAATTTTATCTGATTAAAATTACTCACCGTGATAATACTACAAAATACCTGTTGTACCTAGGAATGAAGTTATGCCAAGCTAATTAGATGTTTATGTTATGTTATGATATTATTGTTTAAGCTGGAACGCCCGGAATTAATGCCAATAAACATACATCGTGTTCACTCTCACAACAGATTGCTCGTTATTGTGGCTCTCATAATGCTGTGATTTGAATGCTATTGAATAATTGTGTTTACGAAAACAAGCCTACATTGTCCTATAATTGTGTTAGAAAAACATATTGCCGTAACAGAAATTCTATTCTAGTTCTGTGTTTGTCACCAAACTATGTCCTTCATGAATTATGTATACCGGATTAGGTCCTGTCTTTGTTTAATAAAATATGTTAAATAATTATTGTAATCCTTTGGTATATTTTATGTTTTATTTATTTAATCAATTTTATTTATAATTAAATAAAAATTAATTTAAAAAAGTCAACAAATAATTGGAAAATTTTCCTAACTTTGACCCTGGTGTTCAACAAAATTTAAAAATGGTAATAATGTAATAAAATTAAGATAAGTAAGATTTATTTAATTTTTAATAAACATATAAAATATTATTATTATTCGGACTATACGAGTAAAAAAATCAAACAATATTCAGTGCCATGAAGTTGAAAATGTTGTTAAATAAAATACAATAATTTTTTTTTTGTACCACAAATTGTTTATTTAAATCCCTTCCAAGAAGGAACCATAAATAAACAGAATTACAGTAAGCACTTACTGAGGGATTTCCAATGAATCCTCTCAATAAGACGTACATAAGACAATAGTTCATTTACATTAAATCACTATCGCAGATTCACTTTATAAAAGATACGAAAGTTCTTAAAACACTAAAAAAAAAAAAAAAATCAAATAATATTACAACAAAAAGGAAAATAAAAAAAACAGTAACATAAATAGCTTAGAAAAAAAATTTAGGCTCTTCATCAAGGCATAGAGAGGGAGCTCATCATTGTAGGGCAGCCCAAGAGCACTCAAGATTCCCCCAGGTCCAGCACGTGTAATGTGCTTTACGTATTGTATACTATAGTGAATATATATTTACTATATGCGGTTCTACACATATAGTGCTGGGGTTGTTGTGTTCTGACGTAATTGTGTACAAAAAAAAAAAAACGGGGAAGACTTCAAAAAATTCAGGAATTCTAGGGTCGAAGCGTGGCGACTTGTAAGGCCAGGGAGATAGCCTCTATGCCTAGGGTGTTTCTTGGCCCGCCCACACACAAGAGTGGGGAGGTCGAAGTTTCCCGATGATGGTATAGAGGACTCTCTAGGTGTGAGAGGGTCGCGGACAGCAAAGGGCGTGTGCAACGCACGTCTGGAGCTTGTAGAGCAGGGAAGGCCGGGGAGGGTAGCTCTCTCTAGCGGAGGGGCGTGTCGGCTATCCAGAAGAGGAAGTCGGCGTTGTCCTGTGAGGCTGGAAAGACACCGTCGGGAAAGCCCCATGAAGGGATAAGTTAGGGAGGGCACACACTGCTGCCACGACACCTTGAGGTGACTGTGTTGTGCCTAACGGCGGGGACCGGTTGTCTTGGGGGTGTTAATAAAAAAAAGTCCAGCACGTGAAACCGTTTAAGTCGCCGGACATTCTCACTGCAATTAATAATTATCTCCTTAAAACAACAAGTAAATTAATTTAAATTAAAAGTAAATTAATTAATTAAAACCAAAAAGTAATTAAAAAATGTTTTATAAATTATATCTTGTCCACCTAGGCGATTTAGCGGTAGATAGTTAACATCATTACTTACCGTTATTTATAATGTGAAACGAATGGTTTGATTTCTCGCGGACATGAACACAATTCCAGATATTTATGAATCTCTTCGTTCCGTACAAACCACGGCGCCTCCGAAATAATTCTCATTAGGTTATTATGGAAGCGTTGTATAACCTCAATCTTACTCTTTCTCATGATACCCCATAGCTGTAAACCGTAAGTCTAATTGGGTTTCAGAATTACCTTGTATAATAAAAGTTTGTTCGACAGCGACAAATGTGAATTCCTGCTTAGTAACCAATAAAACTCCAAAAACGTGATTGATCTTTAGCTGTTCCCCTTTCTCTTTCACATGGAACTTCTATCTAAGCACAATAAGTAATTCCATTAAGTACTTTCATATAATACGTTAAGTGAAAATAAAAATTATGAATATTATTATTAAATATAAGTTACTAGCTTCTCATCGCAGCTTCGCCTGCGCTATATGGCTACTTTTGTTCCCCAGCACTCAAGCTTTTTATTTTATGTTTTTTTAGTCAAATAACCGTAGGCAGATGAAGCCAGTCACAAATACAGTAACGGTGGCAGTGGTTGTGTCGGTTGAGACACAGCTTCGTATATCTTCGCAACCCTTTAAAAAATTGGGATTTAAAAAACAAACCGAAAATTGTTTTTAAATACTTATCTGAAGAGTATTTTCAACGGTTTGGTAACAATAACATGTACACAATTTTTATCAATTTATCTTCAATGGTTTTTGCTTGGCGTTGATTAAAAATCGCTCACAATATCTTGTATTCAGTTTCAGTTAGACCTCTATTGAAAATGTCTCTACTGAAAAATATCTTGGAAACGGCTCGCTGTAAGAAAAGAATACGAGAATTTAGCGGCTCGCCACCTAGCGGCCCGAATGAGAATTGCAGCACCGTAACGGATTATTAATTACTTACATGTTTAAATAAATAATTTTCCATTTTTAGATAACATTTCCGAATAACCGTGATCTGATAAATCGAGATTGTACCTGATGCATTCAAAAGATGCATGTATCAACCTACTAACAAAAACCTCGCTTGAATTTTGAAAATCGAACGATTGTTTGCAGAGATATTATTAGAGCACCCCATTGCACTTTGTAAAACAGCGCACAGGGGCATCCCATTTATTACCGGTTGATGATAATGATTGGTCTAGCCTCGCACTAGCTGCTTCCATCACCTCACCACTCTAGTCTCACACGCAGTCCCCATAGGAAGCTCATTTTTGTTAAACAGATATTTTTTGAAATTTAATATTATTTATTCGATTGATTCGAATCATTCAATTGACACAGTGATAGAGACTCACAGTTCACAGTTCATTAATTTAATTCATTAAAGTTAGCGCTTCAAAACAAAACATCTCTACTACTACGTATATATTTTTTTCGAGATTTTTCGAGCTAAATCTTTCTAAAAACGTTCTCAGTTATGCCAATAAACACTGGTAAAGATTTGGTTGCGATTTATCTAGTAATTTTTTTGTTTATCCCGAACAAACAAAAACCCTCTTCTATTTAATATAATAGTGTAGATTAACGATTGCAGTCATTATTCTTAGTAATATTAATGAAAATAATATTTTTACTGGCTTCGTTAACCGAGTATAGAAAACAGTTTTGATCCGCAATTGCAAAAAAAAAAAATATTCTATAAAAACAATTTCGTCGTATTTGATCCGTTTGATTACATGACGTTTTTACCTTAAAAATTAAGGTAAACAAATATTATACTTTATTATTCAAGTATAATTACTAAAAGAATAAAAATGGTTAGTAAATTATTTTGGGCTCTGTTGACCCCCTTAATCAAATGACTTTTCCTCATCAAAATTAATGATGTATTTTAAGTATATTTACTAAAAACAATTAAAATAGAATTTTTATTAAAAAAAATTTGGATCACATTTTGACTTCCTTGCTCGAAAATAACTCATATTACATTTTTATAAACAGCCACAACTTATCTGAAATTATAAAAAAATTCATTCGTTTTTTTAATTCTTAAGCGAGTTTCATGGTACTCACTTTTGTAAAACGTTTCCAAGTCATCAGCATTAATTAATACTAAATAATGTTGAATTTTAAATCTTGAAAATTATATTAAAAAAATTGATATTTATTATGTCATTAAGCCCCTTCGTTTTTGAAACATAAAAGTTTTGGATCATAAAAGCATAAAATCAATTCAAATCTTGGGATGGATATATATATATATATATATATATATACATACCTAAATATCTGCGACAAATTACAATTTTTTGGTGAACGGGTTTTCGAAATATGAGGCTAAATACTAAACTGAACTTGTTAGGTATTCTTCATCAAGCTAATATTTAGTTAACGATGACACAAGGTCGTTTATTTCTATGTTTTTAATAAGATAGTTAGAATGGAATGCTACTGGTTTTTCTATTCTACTAAGCGGCGCTGTTGTATAAACTATTTAATCTTCCTTAAATAAGGATTCATGTTATTACAAGTACCAAGCCTAAAAAAATTTAATTTATTGAATACAACAAAACACGTTTCTGTTATATCATAACTGGCTTTTGGAAAAACAAAATATAAATTATTAGTAATTAATAAATAATTTTACGCATGATAATTGAAGCATAATGAAAAGTAAATATAGGATTATTGTACTTTAATATTATTATTATTGCTCGACTACGTCCATAGACGAAGTGATAATATATTGTCGCGTATTCGCGGTTCGACTTAGATATTGAGAGACTAACAAACTAAAAATTTCTTATAAATACAATCTATTACGCTAGAAACAATAATAAAATAAATAATAAAAATAATAATTACAATAATAATAACGATACATATATATATATATATATATAATATACAGCCTACTAATTCAAATAAAAAGAGCAAGATTTATTTAATGACACTTAAATTATAAAAAGCAGAATACATACTAAAAACGTTATAATGGCCGATAGAACCTAATATTGCATTAACAACAAAATAACACTGGAAAAGTTGAAATTCATATAACTCAATTTCTACAAATATTATTACTTTTATTGTTTACACTAGAACTACCCTACACTTTACGAATGAATATAATACTGCGACTTTCATTGCTGTTTACCAGTAACTCGCCGAACAACTAGAATTCACCCAGTGTTCACGCTGGAATACTCATGACGTACTATTCACTTGTTACCACACGTTTACTGATATCACTGTCACCGTAACCGCCTCGAATTCGGGCTTGCGAAACTTTTCTGTTATCGTTTGTTATCCCGGCTCCACCGAACACGTTCTTGCAGAACTACTCGCTTCTCTCCGCTGAACCCTGGCACTATTTATCTGCAGATCTAGCACCCGTCTCATCACTTTAATTCGTGACGCGTAATATTTTTATCGTCCGCGCCCTTACGTTTTTCTATAAATTCTTATTCCCGTTCGGTAACCCTTCTGGCCGAACAACAGCTTTTGGAGATGCCGTTGTCTTTATTAAAAAGAATAGATTTTTATACGACCTGTTAGTCTGAGAAAAGAATCCCTTTTAGTTTCTTCTGGATTCCTCTTTTCATTATTATTTCCTCTTTCTTTCTTCTTAATTGGAAGAAATCCGACACCCTGGTCCGTTATACTGGTACATTATTTAACTATTATGTACGTTTTTTCCACTGTATAGAATCAGAAATCCAACCGGTCAAAACCAACTTTTGGGTAGTAAGTCTTCAGTCTGGAAGTAACATAGAATATCTTAAATTGTTTTACCTAGAAGGAGGTCGCTACACTGAGGGTCAAAATTTATGATATACGCTATATTCAAATTTTAATTATAATATTCCATAAAAATATATATGCCCCTTGTAATTTTTTCGAAAAATTTATCGTTCTCGAGATATAATCGAAAAAGGGACTCGGCAAAAGGAAGCAGGAATGCATCTCGGCTGTCACATACATACGTTATACGTATATAAAAATTCTTATTAAATAGCACAACGTTTATTAAAAAAAATAAAAAAATAAACTATACCAGAATCTTGAAACTGGTATATTGCATGATAAAGTTATGAAAACAACAAAAAAAGTTAAACAAAATAATTGTTAAACAAAAAAATCCCGACTACTGATTGTTCATATCTATCTATAATAATTATGAGAAACGAACAAAAAATAGTTAAACAAGTTTTATTTTTATTTTTTCACAGGCATTATTATAGTAAGTTAATCAGCGTTATGAAATTCAATATTACTTCTACATTTATAAATTATTTATATAATTATAGTTTCCACTTACCAACATTCATTAATATTAACTACGTTGGAGCGCTTTCATAGATTAATACTCCATGCTCAGGAACAATGATATAATACATATATAATAAATATTTACTTCACTTATCAATATTTGTAAAAAAATAAATATAACGATTGATCGTCAAAAAGGTAAAATAAAGTCAACGTTATCTGTCATGTCAGTAAGAAGTTCAAAATTGTTATCTACTGTTAATCTGTTAATATTACTACTATTATACAGTATCTGTTAATACTTTTATCTACTGTTACAATTGTAGATAACAGTTGCGACCTTCTTACTGACACGACGGATAACGTTGACTTTATTTTACCTCTGGCGGTCAATAGTTATAATTATTTTATTACAAATATTGATATGCGAAGTAAATATTTATAATATATGTTATAAATCGTTCCTGAGGAACGATTAATAATATATTAATAATCTCCGAAAGCGCTCAAACATAGTTACTATTAATGAATCTCGGTACGTCGAAATTATATAAATAATTTATATTATTACCAATATAATATATTATTACAATATAATATTTTACAAAATTATTCTACGTTTCTGTCGTAGTTGGGTGCCTGTGCCAACATAAATAGGCCCCGGAATAGAACATAAAATGTAGAAATAATATTAAATTTCAAATCGCTGACTGCCTTAGTGTATCCTCGGATAAGGAAGAGAAAGAAATTATATTTTAACTATTTTTATTTGTTTCTCATAATTATTAAGTATTTGTGTACAATTAGTAGTCCAGGTATTTTTAACAATTATCTTATAATACATACAAATTCCTCAAATTCTAAATAATTTTATGTAACAGTATGTAATATAACAAACGAATTTATTCCTTAATGAATTGAATAATTAAATTTTGTGATCGATCACATCTAGTTAAAGAAACATACAACTAACTAACCAAACTTATAATATTTCTTGTTAAATAATAAACGACTTTCATATTAATCTAAAAACTGTTGTAAACTCATCGAAAATAAGTTCTATAAAGCAGTTTGATTGTGACTTACTGGTCCATTATTGTCATCCTAAATTTCGGTTTAGAAAATGACCATTATTGTTATTAGTGTTTGTAAGTTACAGTAACTTTAACTACATACAATAAGAATAGACGGCATCCAGTTAAATTTATTTTTGAACTTAACAATAAAATAGCGATCAGCTTTGCATACCCATTACAGAATTCACAGTGAATATAGAATGAATCGTAATCACAAAGCTGTCACGTAAATTTGATTCTCTATACTGATACTATAGGAAGGTTACAATATTTTAGATGATTCAGTTGGCTATACTGTTTTAATCTCAAATATATTTATATAAAAAACAAGTTTGCCGACTTAACAAAACGACTATAGTTTAAATTTTTAACACTAACTTAAAAATATACTTATAATAATGCAGCATACAAATGAATAAAATTTCCAGTTAAACTTTTGATAAAATATTATTGTAGATATAAAACATATTTTTTTTTTAAATATAAAAAACATAAATATATAGTTTGAACTTAAGACCAAAAAAGTTGGATTAAACCGGCCAGGGTAGTCGGATGCTAAAACTCGTGGTTGCAAAAACAAGCGATTTTAAAAGCCAAAAGTTATTATAACCAACACACGAGGTTGAAAATCAAGAAATAGTAAAATCAGTTGCGTTTTTATGGATATGACTGCTAGACAGCAGAAACAGTTTTCAAAGGATGATATGTATCAATGTAAATGAAGTGTACTCTTGTACAGTCTCAGGGCTGGGATGTGTAATTAATTGAAATCCAACCACCAAACAACACCGGGATCCACGAGCTAGAAATCAAAAAGATACGAAAATAAAAAAATGATCCTAGTAAAAAAAAAATCCTATTAAAGGTTAAAAAACGTTAAATGTTTAAAACCATATGACTCAAGATAGGTACAGCAATCACCTATAAGAGTGAAAATAGAATTAAAATATCTATTGTAAAATTACTTGTAGACTAATGTGAAACAGTATTTTCAGTAATTAGTGAAGAAGGAAACAGGAAACAACTTCATGCCCAATTTCCCCAAGCATGCCTGGCATCGAATGATAATTCTTCAATAGGTTATTCTATTTTCAGGAAAATATCACGTTACTCAGTTTTTTAACTCCCAATTGAATTCGAAATCATCTGATTTGCGATGACGAGTTAATCCTTACACATGTCCGGTGGAGTAGATGTCTATTTCAGAACGTCTTTTCCAAACTACAATGTTCTACCGGTACATTTAAACTTGCATTGCAGACACGTCAGGCCTGGCAAGCCGGTAGCGGTAACCGCATTTGCCTGTACACATAATCCAGAAGAGGCAGTAGCTGGAAACTGTTGGAGAAAACATAACAACAATTGGATCACTTTATTGAGGGGAGACAATGTATGTAACGCATTGTTTTTCAACAGAAAGGGTCTCAATATTTATTATACTTTAAACTATATTTTCCATCTTTCTTTTGGTTGTGACGCATATACATCACGTGAAGTATTAGCGGCAGAAGTCAATGTTACTTTCTCTGAAAGTAATAATAGTACAGCAGTTCCCTGTTATAATGAAAATATCTATTGTAGGTGACTTGTATACTGACATAAAACTATTTATAGTTTCAGCTATTAGTGAAGAAGGAAACAGGAAACAACTGCATGCCTTATTTCCACTACTATGACTGGCATCGAATCACTTTTTCCTTAACAATCAAAACTCTTGATTATTCTGGAATATTTCATGTTACTCAGGTTTTGTTTCTGCAATTATATATAAAATGTTATTTCTTATTTATTAATAGATGAGGCCTTATTAGCGGAAGGGAAACACCTAGCAATATTTATTACAGAATCACTTATGCATCAAGCTCCTAAAAAGTTGCAGTTTTAATAAATTTTAATTCTTCCAGCCAATCATCTTGAAATGTTAATTTTTTCTTTATTATTATTATTTTCTCGGCGAATATTGTTAGAATAGCTATATTATAGGGGAAAGTATGGTGTTAGGTATTTTCATTGATAATATGGACAATATTAAAAAATAAAAATAATAGTAAAGATTTATTTCTGTATAGCGTAAATGAAATCGCAAACTTCTTAAATTTCGTTAAAGTTGAAAAACATAATACCAATAGGTAAATTACGCGAATAGATACTACTAACATAACGTAAGGTATGTTGTCGAATCAATTTCTTGTTTATTTGCATGAAAGCAGTTCAAACTTTTTAACAATTTTTTTTGTACAAACAAAAGAATTTAGACGGAACTTTTTAAAAAATGTGTAATTGCATTTAAGCATATGAAAGCAATGTCCTTAATAAATAATAATATACTAAATATAAATTAAAGGTTATTTATAAAATTGTTTTTTAAAACAAATAAAATAAATATAGTGACGTAATAAGAAAAAAATAACACAAGGTTAAAAATGTTTTACAAATTTCATTTATTTAATTGAAAGAAAACCTAGTATGTACATAATAAATAACATTTCATTGTATTATATTTAAATGAAATTTCAGTTGAAATTCTGGAAGATGAACTCGATTAGATCGAAAAAAAACTAGAAATGATGTCCTGTATGATGTTGATGTCCGTCTAGATAAATATTTTCATGATCTGTTGAGTGTTGCTCTTTAACTGGATAAGGCACCGGGTACGCTTTAACAATATGAACTGGGTAAGGTTTTATTATATGAACTGGCACTGGTCTATCGACAGGAACTTTAACTGGATAAGGTACCGGTTTCTCAACCGGATAAGGTACTAGTTTCTCTACTGGTACATGTACCGGATATGGTCTTTCGACCGGTACTTTAAACGGTACAGGAATTTTCTTTTCGACCGGTACTGGATAAGGTTTATCGACGTAGACTGGATATGGTTTCGCGATGTGCACTGGATACGGTCTGTCGACTGGAACTTTAACTGGATATGGTACTGCTTTTTCTACTGGATAAGGATGCGGTACGGGAACTTTAACCGGAACCGGTATATGTTTTTCGACCGGTACTGGATATGGTTTTGGTATATGCACCGGATACGGTCGATCGACTGGAACCGGAACTTTCTTCTCGACTGTCACCGGATAAGGCACTTGAACTTCTTTGGTTAAGGTCACTGTTTTAGTTACCTCATTATGGGGCGTAACGTGGTCATGTGAAATACGATGATCATTTGAGATGTGATTTCCATCCTCGTGATGCAGTACGAATTGTTGGTGAGAGATGTGATGGTCATTGGAAATGTGATTTCCTCCGAATCCAATATTATGCTCGTCTATGCCGGATGATTCGTGGCCGAAACTATGACCGCCGTAGCTGCCGACATCAAAAAGCCCGCGTTTATTTTGTATTTTTTCATCATAATTTTTCGCTGGTATTTTGTGTTGTTCTGATGGTCGGTCGGCATCACTGATTTTGTATACTGTACCCTTACTTTCACTGTCATCCCCCAATACACCTCCCGTTACGACAAAACACAACACTAGAAACTTCAACATACTTCTTCTGTAGCCAACGGTTCTTTGATGCTTTACTGACGTTTGCAGTCGATATTAAATACTATCGAAAGAAGAGGAAGTCTATCCCACCATTTATACCTTTACACACTATTTCACGTTAACTCTCGCGTAGACTATAACGTACATTTCTAACTAGATCCGATAGATTCTTTATACAATCATAATTATTATGCAATCATTATTATTCAGTAGTAATTGACACGATCTAAGAAAATTAAATTATTACTAGTACTAATAAGGAAATACATTCAACCTTTTAGTATTTTGTTTGTCATCGTCAATTTAACATATGTGAAGCTATTTTTAACTCCGTTTTCTTAACGTATTATCAATAACTCTTTCATATATACTCGTCAGTATAAAGATCGTTATGAAAAATATAACAAACCAATCAATTTAATTGCAAGTTATCGGTTGAACGGTATATGTTGTTCAAAGAATAAAATAATAACATTTACGCGCTCGAATATGTACCTATTTATCGTCTAAGTAGATATAATTTACTTTTTCGTTTAAAATTTATGAGGGTGTCACACACACTGCTAGTTATTTTTAAATCTATTTAGAATTGCTCTTGAATAATTTTTATTTTCCTGGCAAATATAACTAGAATAGCTATATTAAAAGAGAAAGTATGGTGATTATATCGAAACTGATGTATCGGTTTTTTGTAAATGTTTACGTTTTACGGTCGAAGGAATTCATCAACAATCAAACGTATGTATGTATTAGAATTGACTAAACCGATTTGGCTCAAATATTTCCATTTATAGGTCGTTGATAACATTAATCTTTTTTTTGAAAATTCGTTAAGTGAATGGGATGAAAACGCGAGAAAAACAATTCCGATTTTGTTCAGTATTTTAGAGAAATATTTATTAAATAAATTTTCTTACCTGCAATGCATATACGAAAAATAATAACAATTTTTTGGTTAAATCGGCTTCCTCTTAAAAATTAAAATATGTTATGTTTTTTGTTCTCTCTCTCTTGGGTTTGTAATATTTTTCAAACATTTTCTGAATGATTGTACTTCACATGGGAAGTTACATTACATATCTATATTTATTTTATTTTATTTTTAAATTAATCACCCCGTACCAAAAATACAAAAAAAAATGTTTTTTATTTTCTCTTAAGACTTTACTGAAAACGGTTTTAGATTTATAGAAAACTTTACTTGAACAAATTTGTTATGCTTAACCTATACATGAATATGTTAATAATATGAATAGACTAATGTTCCTTTAAATTTATTCCCTACCTCTATTTTTTTTTTCTGTGGTCTAACTCTTACATGTTTTTTACTAATAGCCGAGAACGTAATGCGATATTTTGCTAGCATTTTTAACTCTTATATTAGTTGTTAAAAATATAATTATTTTTCCACCTAGTTATAGAAATTGAGAGTAGGTATTTTTTTTAAATGTGTATTTTTAGCTATATTTAGGTCACGTTTCGAAAAAATTGCTCAGCACTAAGAAATATGTGTGGGAATATTTTTATAATTTCGAAGTGATCCATTAATTAATTTTTGCTGTTTTTCCCCTCATTTAACTTTAATTAAGTATGCGGTTATAGATATTTACGTTTATTTTGTAATTGATTAATTTTACCCAAATTCGGGAGTATTTAAAGTAAGAATAAAACTAAATAATTTTTGTTTTTTTTTGTGAATATTTGACTGATTTTTTTAATGTATTTATTTTGCATTCGAATAAAAAGTATTTTTTCCATAAACAATCGTTAAGTAGGATATTTTATGTTTAAGGAATATCTAGAATGGAGGGTCAAAATTAGGTTTCTGAAAAAGGAATCGAAATAGTGTGATATTTCTGAATGAATATTTTATTTGCAGCACCAAAGAAAAGACAGGTGAAATGTTGCATCGCTTAAGCGGCTATGCCGCTTAGCCGTATTGAATTTTCAGCCTATAGAATGTTTTGCATCTGTTACAGCGCTTAAGAAGTCATTAAACGCCGTGGATGTTACAACATGAGCATTAAACGTAAAAAAAAAAAAAATTAGTTGTATATTTCGTTTCCGCAGTCAATAGGCATGGAATTGGTAAATGATTTTTATTATTATTTAAACCTCCATTCATTTAGAAACTTTTCATGTAAAAATCTCTTGTTGTTGCTTTTCTGAAGCAGGAAATACTTGTAAAAATGTTTTACGTCATTTTTTGTGATTAGCGTGAATGCTGAAAAAAGATTTTTTCCAATTTTTCACCCCCGTTATTTATTGGTAAACGTTACTATAGCAATAAATCGTTCTGAATACGCCATCATTCTACCAAGTATGAAGAAAATTGGTTAACAGCGTCCGTAGTTATTAAGCTACATAAATGACAAAATACATATTTACGTACATAGAAATTCACTGACAAAAGTATTATTTTAGGTTTAAGGATAACGTTAAACTGTTTTTTCTTTTTTGCATTTCTAATACAAAAAGCTATTATTTTAATTTTTTATTAATCATAATTTTTTGTTCTAAAATGCGCCGTTGAATGGAAATTTAAAAAAGAGAGATTTTTTGATCACTTTTACATCTCTAGTTTACATTCCTAACACTACATATGTATTTATTATAATACAGCGTACAGATTAATAAAAATCCCTATTAAGTTTTGGTAAAAAAATATTGTATTTTTAAAAAATCGTTATTTTTTTAAATATTAAAAACATAAATAAATAATGTAATTTTAAGACCTACACAGTTGGTGTAAACCCGCCGGGTTAGGCTAGTAGATTAAACTCGCCCGCGCAAGATCAGCGGATTTAACGAGTTTCGATTTCGACTTCAGAAATCTCGAACTTTATTTATGGATTTGAATGCTAGACTGCGGATACCGGTGTTTTCTTAGTGATTGAGTTTCAATTAATAATACGTCTGTTCGACTCTCCTTTACTTTTTAGCTTCGAAAACCACCGTAAGGAATTACTTCAGAGAATGACATGTGTGAATCTAAATGAAGTGTAGTCTTGTACAGTCTCAAGACTGGGCTCGTCAAGATTAATTGAAATCCAACCACCAAACAACAACGGCTTCCACGAACTAGAATTCAAATCGATACAAAAATAACAAAAATGATCCTAGTGAAGGTTTAAAAACGTTTACCAGCATTTGACTCTACATAGGTACAGCAATCCCCTATAAGAGTGAAAATAGAATTAAAATATCTATTGTAAAATTACTTTTAGACTAATGTGAAACAGTATTTTCAGTTATTAGTGAAGAAGGAAACAGGAAACAACTTCATGCCCAATTTCCCCAAGCATGCCTGGCATCGAATGATAATTCTTCAATAGGTTATTCTATTTTCAGGAAAATATCACGTTACTCAGTTTTTTAACTCCCAATTGAATTCGAAATCATCTGATTTGCGATGACGAGTTAATCCTTACACATGTCCGGTGGAGTAGATGTCTATTTCAGAACGTCTTTTCCAAACTACAATGTTCTACCGGTACATTTAAACTTGCATTGCAGACACGTCAGGCCTGGCAAGCCGGTAGCGGTAACCGCATTTGCCTGTACACATAATCCAGAAGAGGCAGTAGCTGGAAACTGTTGGAGAAAACATAACAACAATTGGATCACTTTATTGAGGGGAGAAATGTATGTAACGCATTGTTTTCCAACAGAAAGGGTCTCAATATTTATTATACTTTAAACTATATTTTCCATCTTTCTTTTGGTTGTGACGCATATAAATCACGTGAAGTATTAGCGGCAGAAGTCAATGTTACTTTCTCTGAAAGTAATAATAGTATAGCAGTTCCCTGTTGGAGTGAATATATCTATTATAGGTGACTTGTAGACTGACATAAAACTATTTATAGTTTCAACTATTAGTGAAGAAGGAAACAGGAAACAACTGCATGCCTTATTTCCACTACTATAACTGGCATCGAATCACTGTTCCTAACAATCTAAACTCTTGATTATTCTGGAATATTTCATGTTACTTAGGTTTTATTTCCGCAATTATATATAAAATTTTATTTCTTATTTATTAATAAATGAGGCCTTATTAGCGGAAGGAATTGCACCTAGCAATATTTATTACAGAATGACTTATGCATCAAGCTCCTAAAAATTTGCAGTTTTAATAAATTTTAATTCGTCCAACCAAACATCTTGAAATGTTAATTTTTTCTTTATTATTATTATTTTCTCGGCGAATATTGTTAGAATAGCTATATTATAGGGGAAAGTATGGTGTTAGGTATTTTCATTGATAATATGGACAATATTAAAAAATAAAAATAATAGTAAAGATTAATTTCTGTATACCGTAAATGAAATCGCAAACGTCTTAAATTTCGTTAAAGTTGAAAAACAGAATACCAATACTTAAATTACGCGAATAGATACTACTAACATAACGTAAGGTATGTTTTCGAATCAATTTCTTGTTTATTTGCATGAAAGCAGTTCAAAGTTTTTAACAATTTTTTTTGTACAAACAAAAGAATTTAGACGGAACTTTTTAAAAAATGTGTAATTGCATTTAAGCATATGAAAGCAATGTCCTTAATAAATAATAATATACTAAATATAAATTAAAGGTTATTTATAAAATTGTTTTTTAAAACAAATAAAATAAATATAGTGACGTAATAAGAAAAAAATAACACAAGGTTAAAAATGTTTTACAAATTTTATTTATTTAATTGAAAGAAAACCTAGTATGTACATAATAAATAACATTTCATTGTATTATATTTAAATGAAATTTCAGTTGAAATTCTGGAAGATGAACTCGATTAGATCGAAAAAAAACTAGAAATGATGTCCTGTATGATGTTGATGTCCGTCTAGATAAATATTTTCATGATCTGTTGAGTGTTGCTCTTTAACTGGATAAGGCACCGGGTACGCTTTAACAATATGAACTGGGTAAGGTTTTATTATATGAACTGGCACTGGTCTATCGACAGGAACTTTAACTGGATAAGGTACCGGTTTCTCAACCGGATAAGGTACTAGTTTCTCTACTGGTACATGTACCGGATATGGTCTTTCGACCGGTACCTTAAACGGTACAGGAATTTTCTTTTCGACCGGTACTGGATAAGGTTTATCGACGTAGACTGGATATGGTTTCGCGATGTGCACTGGATACGGTCTATCGACTGGAACTTTAACTGGATATGGTACTGCTTTTTCTACTGGATAAGGATGTGGTACGGGAACTTTAACCGGAACCGGTATATGTTTTTCGACCGGTACTGGATATGGTTTTGGTATATGCACCGGATACGGTCGATCGACTGGAACCGGAACTTTCTTCTCGACTGTCACCGGATAAGGCACTTGAACTTCTTTGGTTAAGGTCACTGTTTTAGTTACCTCATGATGGGGCGTAACGTGGTCATGTGAAATACGATGATCATTTGAGATGTGATTACCATCCTCGTGATGCAGTACGAATTGTTGGTGAGAGATGTGATGGTCATTGGAAATGTGATGTCCTTCGAATCCAATATTATGCTCGTCTATGCCGGATGATTCGTGGCCGAAACTATGACCGCCGTAGCTGCCGACATCAAAAAGCCCGCGTTTATTTTGTATTTTTTCATCATAATTTTTCGCTGGTATTTTGTGTTGTTCTGATGGCCGGTCGGCATCACTGATTTTGTATACTGTACCCTTACTTTCACTGTCATCCCCCAATACACCTCCCGTTACGACAAAACACAACACTAGAAACTTCAACATACTTCTTCTGTAGCCAACGGTTCTTTGATGCTTTACTGACGTTTGCAGTCGATATTAAATACTATCGAAAGAAGAGGAAGTCTATCCCACCATTTATACTTTTACACACTATTTCACGTTAACTCTCGCGTAGACTATAACGTACATTTCTAACTAGATCCGATAGATTCTTTATACAATCATAATTATTATGCAATCATTATTATTCAGTAGTAATTGACACGATCTAAGAAAATTAAATTATTACTAGTACTAATAAGGAAATACATTCAACCTTTTAGTATTTTGTTTGTCATCGTCAATTTGACATATGTGAAGCTATTTTTAACTCCGTTTTCTTAACGTATCATCAATAACTCTTTCATATATACTCGTCAGTATAAAGATCGTTACGAAAAATATAACAAACCAATCAATTTAATTGCAAGTTATCGGTTGAACGGTATATGTTGTTCAAAGAATAAAATAATAACATTTACGCGCTCGAATATGTACCTATTTATCGTCTAAGTAGATATAATTTACTTTTTCGTTTAAAATTTATGAGGGTGTCACACACACTGCTAGTTATTTTTAAATCTATTTAGAATTGCTCTTGAATAATTTTTATTTTCCTGGCAAATATAACTAGAATAGCTATATTAAAAGAGAAAGTATGGTGATTATATCGAAACTGATGTATCGGTTTTTTGTAAATGTTTACGTTTTACGGTCGAAGGAATTCATCAACAATCAAACGTATGTATGTATTAGAATTGACTAAACCGATTTGGCTCAAATATTTCCATTTATAGGTCGTTGATGACATTAATCTTTTTTTTGAAAATTCGTTAAGTGAATGGGATGAAAACGCGAGAAAAACAATTCCGATTTTGTTCAGTATTTTAGAGAAATATTTATTAAATAAATTTTCTTACCAGCAATGCATATACGAAAAATAATAACAATTTTTGGTTAAATCGGCTTCCTCTTAAAAATTAAAATATGTTATGTTTTTTGTTCTCTCTCTCTTGGGTTTGTAATATTTTTCAAACATTTTCTGAATGATTGTACTTCACATGGGAAGTTACATTACATATCTGTATTTATTTTATTTTATTTTTAAATTAATCACCCCGTACCAAAAATACAAAAAAAAATCTTTTTTATTTTCTCTTAAGACTTTACTGAAAAGTTTTTATATTTATAGAATACAATACTTGAACAAATTTGTTATGCTTAACCTATATATGAATATGTTAATAATATGAATAGACTAATGTTCCTTTAAATTTATTCCCTACCTCCATTTTTTTGTTTCTGTGCTCTAACTCTTACATTTTTTTTTACTAATAGCCGGGAACGTAATGTGATATTTTTGAACTCTTTTACTAGTTGTTAAAATTATAATTATTTTTCCACCTAGTTATAGAAATTGAGAGTACGTATTTTTTTTAAATGTGTATTTTTAGCTATATTTTAAGTCACGCCTCGAAAAAATAGCTCATCACTAAGAAATATGTGTGGGAATATTTTTATAATTTCTAAGTGATCCATTAATTAATTTTTCGCTGTTTTTTCCCTCATTTAACTTTAATTAAGTATGCGGTTATAGATATTTACGTTTATTTTGTAATTTATTAATTTTACCCAAATTCGGGAGTATTTAAAGTAAGAATAAAACTAAATAATTTTTGTTTTTTTTTTGTGAATATTGGACTAATTTTTTAATGTATTTATTTTGCATTCGAATAAAAAGTATTTTTTCCGTAAACAATCGTTAAGTAGGATATTTTATGTTTAAGGAATGTCGAGAATAGAGGGTCAAAATTAGGTTTCTGAAAAAGGAATCGAAATAGTGTGATATTTCTGAACGAATATTTGATTTGCAGCACCAAAGAAAAGACCGGTGAAATGGTGCATAGCTTAAGCGGCTATGCCGCTTAGCCGTATTGAATTTTCAGCCTATAGAAAGTTTTGCATCTGTTACAGCGCTTAAGAAGTCATTATACGCCGTTGATGTTACAACATGAGCTTTAAACGTAAAAAAAAAAACAAATTAATTGTATTTTTCGTTTCCGCAGTCTATAGGAATGGATTTGGTAAATGATTTTTATTATTATTTAAACCTCCATTCATTTAGAAACTTTTCATGTAAAAATCTCTTGTTGTTGCTTTTCTGAAGCAGGAAATACTTGTAAAAATGTTTTAAGTCATTTTTTGTGATTGGCGTGAATACTGAAAAAAGATTTTTGGCCAATTTTTCATCCCCCGTTATTTATTGGTAAACGTTACTATAGCAATAAATCGTTCTGAATACGCCATCATTCTACCAAGTATGAAGAAAATTGGTTAACAGCGTCCGTAGTTATTAAGCTACATAAATGACAAAATACATATTTACGTACATAGAAATTCACTGACAAAAGTATTATTTTAGGTTTAAGGATAACGTTAAACTGTTTTTTCTTTTTTTCATTTCTAATACAAAAATCTATTATTTTAATTTTTTATTAATCATAATTTTTTGTTCTAAAATGCGCCGTTGAATGGAAATTTAAAAAAGAGCGATTTTTTGATCATTTTTTACATCTCTAGTTTACATTCCTAACACTACATATGTATTTATTATAATACAGCGTACAGATTAATAAAAATCCCTATTAAGTTTTGGTAAAAAAATATTGTATTTTTAAAAAAATCGGTATTTTTTTAAATATTAAAAACATAAATAAATAATGTAATTTTAAGATCAACACAGTTGGTTTAAACCCGCCGGGTTAGGCTAGTAGATTAAACTCGCCCGCGCAAGATCAGCGGATTTAACGAGTTTCGTTTTCGACTTCAGAAATCTGGAACTTTATTTATGGATTTGAATTTTAGACTGCGGATACCGGTGTTTTCTTAGTGATTGAGTTTCAATTAATAATACGTCTGTTCGACTCTCCTTTACTTTTTAGCTTCGAAAACCACCGTAAGGTATTACTTCAGAGAATGACATGTGTGAATCTAAATGAAGTGTAGTCTTGTACAGTCTCAAGACTGGGCTCGTCAAGATTAATTGAAATCCAACCACCAAACAACAACGGCTTCCACGAACTAGAATTCAAATCGATACAAAAATAACAAAAATGATCCTAGTGAAGGTTTAAAAACGTTTACCAGCATTTGACTCTACATAGGTACAGCAATCCCCTATAAGAGTGAAAATAGAATTAAAATATCTATTGTAAAATTACTTTTAGACTAATGTGAAACAGTATTTTCAGTTTATAGTGAAGAAGGAAACAGGAAACAACTTCATGCCCAATTTCCCCAAGCATGCCTGGCATCGAATGATAATTCTTCAATAGGTTATTCTATTTTCAGGAAAATATCACGTTACTCAGTTTTTTAACTCCCAATTGAATTCGAAATCATCTGATTTGCGATGACGAGTTAATCCTTACACATGTCCGGTGGAGTAGATGTCTATTTCAGAACGTCTTTTCCAAACTACAATGTTCTACCGGTACATTTAAACTTGCATTGCAGACACGTCAGGCTTGGCAAGCCGGTAGCGGTAACCGCATTTGCCTGTACACATAATCCAGAAGAGGCAGTAGCTGGAAACTGTTGGAGAAAACATAACAACAATTGGATCACTTTATTGAGGGGAGACAATGTATGTAACGCATTGTTTTTCAACAGAAAGGGTCTCAATATTTATTATACTTTAAACTATATTTTCCATCTTTCTTTTGGTTGTGACGCATATACATCACGTGAAGTATTAGCGGCAGAAGTCAATGTTACTTTCTCTGAAAGTAATAATAGTACAGCAGTTCCCTGTTATAATGAAAATATCTATTGTAGGTGACTTGTATACTGACATAAAACTATTTATAGTTTCAGCTATTAGTGAAGAAGGAAACAGGAAACAACTGCATGCCTTATTTCCACTACTATAACTGGCATCGAATCGCTGTTCCTAACAATCTAAACTCTTGATTATTCTGGAATATTTCATGTTACTTAGGTTTTGTTTCCGCAATTATATAAAAAAATTTTATTTCTTATTTATTAATAAATGAGGCCTTATTAGCGGAAGGAATTGCACCTAGCAATATTTATTACAGAATTACTTATGCATCAAGCTCCTAAAAATTTGCAGTTTTAATAAATTTTAATTCGTCCAACCAAACATCTTGAAATGTTAATTTTTTCTTTATTATTATTTTCTCGGCGAATATTGTTAGAATAGCTATATTATAGGGGAAAGTATGGTGTTAGGTATTTTCATTGATAATATGGACAATATTAAAAAATAAAAATAATAGTAAAGATTAATTTCTGTATAGCGTAAATGAAATCGCAAACATCTTAAATTTCGTTAAAGTTGAAAAACATAATACCAATAGTTAAATTACGCGAATAGATACTACTAACGTAACGTAAGGTATGTTTTCGAATCAATTTCTTGTTTATTTGCATGAAAGCAGTTCAAACTTTTTAACAATTTTTTTTGTACAAACAAAAGAATTTAGACGGAACTTTTTAAAAAATGTGTAATTGCATTTAAGCATATGAAAGCAATGTCCTTAAAAAATAATAATATACTAAATATAAATTAAAGGTTATTTATAAAATTGTTTTTTAAAACAAATAAAATAAATATAGTGACGTAATAAGAAAAAAATAACACAAGGTTAAAAATGTTTTACAAATTTCATTTATTTAATTGAAAGAAAACCTAGTATGTACATAATAAATAACATTTCATTGTATTATATTTAAATGAAATTTCAGTTGAAATTCTGGAAGATGAACTCGATTAGATCGAAAAAAAACTAGAAATGATGTCCTGTATGATGTTGATGTCCGTCTAGATAAATATTTTCATGATCTGTTGAGTGTTGCTCTTTAACTGGATAAGGCACCGGGTACGGTTTAACAATATGAACCGGGTAAGGTTTTATTATATGAACTGGCACTGGTCTATCGACAGGAACTTTAACTGGATAAGGTACCGGTTTCTCAACCGGATAAGGTACTAGTTTCTCTACTGGTACATGTACCGGATATGGTCTTTCGACCGGTACTTTAAACGGTACAGGAATTTTCTTTTCGACCGGTACTGGATAAGGTTTATCGACGTAGACTGGATATGGTTTCGCGATGTGCACCGGATACGGTCTGTCGACTGGAACTTTAACTGGATATGGTACTGCTTTTTCTACTGGATAAGGATGCGGTACGGGAACTTTAACCGGAACCGGTATATGTTTTTCGACCGGTACTGGATATGGTTTTGGTATATGCACCGGATACGGTCGATCGACTGGAACCGGAACTTTCTTCTCGACTGTCACCGGATAAGGCACTTGAACTTCTTTGGTTAAGGTCACTGTTTTAGTTACCTCATGATGGGGCGTAACGTGGTCATGTGAAATACGATGATCATTTGAGATGTGATTTCCATCCTCGTGATGCAGTACGAATTGTTGGTGAGAGATGTGATGGTCATTGGAAATGTGATGTCCTCCGAATCCAATTTTATGCTCGTCTATGCCGGATGATTCGTGGCCGAAACTATGACCGCCGTAGCTGCCGACATCAAAAAGCCCGCGTTTATTTTGTATTTTTTCATCATAATTTTTCGCTGGTATTTTGTGTTGTTCTGATGGTCGGTCGGCATCACTGATTTTGTATACTGTACCCTTACTTTCACTGTCATCCCCCAATACACCTCCCGTTACGACAAAACACAACACTAGAAACTTCAACATACTTCTTCTGTAGCCAACGGTTCTTTGATGCTTTACTGACGTTTGCAGTCGATATTAAATACTATCGAAAGAAGAGGAAGTCTATCCCACCATTTATACTTTTACACACTATTTCACGTTAACTCTCGCGTAGACTATAACGTACATTTCTAACTAGATCCGATAGATTCTTTATACAATCATAATTATTATGCAATCATTATTATTCAGTAGTAATTGACACGATCTAAGAAAATTAAATTATTACTAGTACTAATAAGGAAATACATTCAACCTTTTAGTATTTTGTTTGTCATCGTCAATTTAACATATGTGAAGCTATTTTTAACTCCGTTTTCTTAACGTATTATCAATAACTCTTTCATATATACTCGTCAGTATAAAGATCGTTGTGAAAAATATAACAAACCAATCAATTTAATTGCAAGTTATCGGTTAAACAGTATATGTTGTTCAAAGAATAAAATAATAACATTTACGCGCTCGAATATGTACCTATTTATCGTCTAAGTAGATATAATTTACTTTTTCGTTTAAAATTTATGAGGGTGTCACACACACTGCTAGTTATTTTTAAATCTATTTAGAATTGCTCTTGAATAATTTTTATTTTCCTGGCAAATATAACTAGAATAGCTATATTAAAAGAGAAAGTATGGTGATTATATCGAAACTGATGTATCGGTTTTTTGTAAATGTTTACGTTTTACGGTCGAAGGAATTCATCAACAATCAAACGTATGTATGTATTCGAATTGACTAAACCGATTTGGCTCAAATATTTCCATTTATAGGTCGTTGATAACATTAATCTTTTTTTTGAAAATTCGTTAAGTGAATGGGATGAAAACGCGAGAAAAACAATTCCGATTTTGTTCAGTATTTTAGAGAAATATTTATTAAATAAATTTTCTTACCAGCAATGCATATACGAAAAATAATAAAAATTTTTTGGTTAAATCGGCTTCCTCTTAAAAATTAAAATATGTTATGTTTTTTGTTCTCTCTCTCTTGGGTTTGTAATATTTTTCAAATATTTTCTGAATGATTGTACTTCACATGGGAAGTTACATTACATATCTATATTTATTTTATTTTATTTTTTAATTAATCACCCCGTACCAAAAATACAAAAAAAAAAAAATGTTTTTTATTTTCTCTTAAGACTTTACTGAAAACGGTTTTAGATTTATAGAAAACTTTACTTGAACAAATTGGTTATGCTTAACCTATACATGAATATATGTTAATAATATGAATAGACTAATGTTCCTTTAAATTTATTCCCTACCTCTATTTTTTTTTTCTGTGGTCTAACTCTTACATGTTTTTTACTAATAGCCGAGAACGTAATGCGATATTTTGCTAGCATTTTTAACTCTTATATTAGTTGTTAAAAATATAATTATTTTTCCACCTAGTTATAGAAATTGAGAGTAGGTATTTTTTTTAAATGTGTATTTTTAGCTATATTTAGGTCACGTTTCGAAAAAATTGCTCAGCACTAAGAAATATGTGTGGGAATATTTTTATAATTTCTAAGAGATCCATTAATTAATTTTTGCTGTTTTTCCCCTCATTTAACTTTAATTAAGTATGCGGTTATAGATATTTACGTTTATTTTGTAATTTATTAATTTTACCCAAATTCGGGAGTATTTAAAGTAAGAATAAAACTAAATAATTTTTTTTTTTTTTTTGTGAATATTGGACTAATTTTTTAATGTATTTATTTTGCATTCGAATAAAAAGTATTTTTTCCATAAACAATCGTTAAGTAGGATATTTTATGTTTAAGGAATGTCGAGAATAGAGGGTCAAAATTAGGTTTCTGAAAAAGGAATCGAAATAGTGTGATATTTCTGAACGAATATTTGATTTGCAGCACCAAAGAAAAGACCGGTGAAATGTTGCATAGCATAAGCGGCTATGCCGCTTAGCCGTATTGAATTTTCAGCCTATAGAAAGTTTTGCATCTGTTACAGCGCTTAAGAAGTCATTAAACGCCGTGGATGTTACAACATGAGCGTTAAACGTAAAAAAAAAAAAAAAAAAATTAATTGTATTTTTCGTTTCCGTAGTCTTCAGTAATGGATTTGGTAAATGATTTTTATTATTATTTAAACCTCCATTCATTTAGAAACTTTTCATGTAAAAATCTCTTGTTGTTGCTTTTCTGAAGCAGGAAATACTTGTAAAAATGTTTTAAGTCATTTTTTGTGATTGGCGTGAATACTGAAAAAAGATTTTTGGCCAATTTTTCATCCCCCGTTATTTATTGGTAAACGTTACTATAGCAATAAATCGTTCTGAATACGCCATCATTCTACCAAGTATGAAGAAAATTGGTTAACAGCGTCCGTAGTTATTAAGCTACATAAATGACAAAATACATATTTACGTACATAGAAATTCACTGACAAAAGTATTATTTTAGGTTTAAGGATAACGTTAAACTGTTTTTTCTTTTTTTCATTTCTAATACAAAAATCTATTATTTTAATTTTTTATTAATCATAATTTTTTGTTCTAAAATGCGCCGTTGAATGGAAATTTAAAAAAGAGCGATTTTTTGATCATTTTTTACATCTCTAGTTTACATTCCTAACACTACATATGTATTTATTATAATACAGCGTACAGATTAATAAAAATCCCTATTAAGTTTTGGTAAAAAAATATTGTATTTTTAAAAAAATCGGTATTTTTTTAAATATTAAAAACATAAATAAATAATGTAATTTTAAGATCAACACAGTTGGTTTAAACCCGCCGGGTTAGGCTAGTAGATTAAACTCGCCCGCGCAAGATCAGCGGATTTAACGAGTTTCGTTTTCGACTTCAGAAATCTGGAACTTTATTTATGGATTTGAATTTTAGACTGCGGATACCGGTGTTTTCTTAGTGATTGAGTTTCAATTAATAATACGTCTGTTCGACTCTCCTTTACTTTTTAGCTTCGAAAACCACCGTAAGGTATTACTTCAGAGAATGACATGTGTGAATCTAAATGAAGTGTAGTCTTGTACAGTCTCAAGACTGGGCTCGTCAAGATTAATTGAAATCCAACCACCAACCAACAACGGCTTCCACGAACTAGAATTCAAATCGATACAAAAATAACAAAAATGATCCTAGTGAAGGTTTAAAAACGTTTACCAGCATTTGACTCTACATAGGTACAGCAATCCCCTATAAAATTGAAAATAGAATTAAAATATCTATTGTAAAATTACTTGTAGACTAATGTGAAACAGTATTTTCAGTTATTAGTGAAGAAGGAAACAGGAAACAACTTCATGCCCAATTTCCCCAAGCATGCCTGGCATCGAATGATAATTCTTCAATAGGTTATTCTATTTTCAGGAAAATATCACGTTACTCAGTTTTTTAACTCCCAATTGAATTCGAAATCATCTGATTTGCGATGACGAGTTAATCCTTACACATGTCCGGTGGAGTAGATGTCTATTTCAGAACGTCTTTTCCAAACTACAATGTTCTACCGGTACATTTAAACTTGCATTGCAGACACGTCAGGCTTGGCAAGCCGGTAGCGGTAACCGCATTTGCCTGTACACATAATCCAGAAGAGGCAGTAGCTGGAAACTGTTGGAGAAAACATAACAACAATTGGATCACTTTATTGAGGGGAGACAATGTATGTAACGCATTGTTTTTCAACAGAAAGGGTCTCAATATTTATTATACTTTAAACTATATTTTCCATCTTTCTTTTGGTTGTGACGCATATATATCACGTGAAGTATTAGCGGCAGAAGTCAATGTTACTTTCTCTGAAAGTAATAATAGTACAGCAGTTCCCTGTTATAATGAAAATATCTATTGTAGGTGACTTGTATACTGACATAAAACTATTTATAGTTTCAGCTATTAGTGAAGAAGGAAACAGGAAACAACTGCATGCCTTATTTCCACTACTATAACTGGCATCGAATCGCTGTTCCTAACAATCTAAACTCTTGATTATTCTGGAATATTTCATGTTACTTAGGTTTTGTTTCCGCAATTATATATAAAATTTTATTTCTTATTTATTAATAAATGAGGCCTTATTAGCGGAAGGAATTGCACCTAGCAATATTTATTACAGAATGACTTATGCATCAAGCTCCTAAAAATTTGCAGTTTTAATAAATTTTAATTCGTCCAACCAAACATCTTGAAATGTTAATTTTTTCTTTATTATTATTTTCTCGGCGAATATTGTTAGAATAGCTATATTATAGGGGAAAGTATGGTGTTAGGTATTTTCATTGATAATATGGACAATATTAAAAAATAAAAATAATAGTAAAGATTAATTTCTGTATAGCGTAAATGAAATCGCAAACATCTTAAATTTCGTTAAAGTTGAAAAACATAATACCAATAGTTAAATTACGCGAATAGATACTACTAACGTAACGTAAGGTATGTTTTCGAATCAATTTCTTGTTTATTTGCATGAAAGCAGTTCAAACTTTTTAACAATTTTTTTTGTACAAACAAAAGAATTTAGACGGAACTTTTTAAAAAATGTGTAATTGCATTTAAGCATATGAAAGCAATGTCCTTAAAAAATAATAATATACTAAATATAAATTAAAGGTTATTTATAAAATTGTTTTTTAAAACAAATAAAATAAATATAGTGACGTAATAAGAAAAAAATAACACAAGGTTAAAAATGTTTTACAAATTTCATTTATTTAATTGAAAGAAAACCTAGTATGTACATAATAAATAACATTTCATTGTATTATATTTAAATGAAATTTCAGTTGAAATTCTGGAAGATGAACTCGATTAGATCGAAAAAAAACTAGAAATGATGTCCTGTATGATGTTGATGTCCGTCTAGATAAATATTTTCATGATCTGTTGAGTGTTGCTCTTTAACTGGATAAGGCACCGGGTACGCTTTAACAATATGAACCGGGTAAGGTTTTATTATATGAACTGGCACTGGTCTATCGACAGGAACTTTAACTGGATAAGGTACCGGTTTCTCAACCGGATAAGGTACTAGTTTCTCTACTGGTACATGTACCGGATATGGTCTTTCGACCGGTACTTTAAACGGTACAGGAATTTTCTTTTCGACCGGTACTGGATAAGGTTTATCGACGTAGACTGGATATGGTTTCGCGATGTGCACCGGATACGGTCTGTCGACTGGAACTTTAACTGGATATGGTACTGCTTTTTCTACTGGATAAGGATGCGGTACGGGAACTTTAACCGGAACCGGTATATGTTTTTCGACCGGTACTGGATATGGTTTTGGTATATGCACCGGATACGGTCGATCGACTGGAACCGGAACTTTCTTCTCGACTGTCACCGGATAAGGCACTTGAACTTCTTTGGTTAAGGTCACTGTTTTAGTTACCTCATGATGGGGCGTAACGTGGTCATGTGAAATACGATGATCATTTGAGATGTGATTTCCATCCTCGTGATGCAGTACGAATTGTTGGTGAGAGATGTGATGGTCATTGGAAATGTGATGTCCTCCGAATCCAATTTTATGCTCGTCTATGCCGGATGATTCGTGGCCGAAACTATGACCGCCGTAGCTGCCGACATCAAAAAGCCCGCGTTTATTTTGTATTTTTTCATCATAATTTTTCGCTGGTATTTTGTGTTGTTCTGATGGTCGGTCGGCATCACTGATTTTGTATACTGTACCCTTACTTTCACTGTCATCCCCCAATACACCTCCCGTTACGACAAAACACAACACTAGAAACTTCAACATACTTCTTCTGTAGCCAACGGTTCTTTGATGCTTTACTGACGTTTGCAGTCGATATTAAATACTATCGAAAGAAGAGGAAGTCTATCCCACCATTTATACTTTTACACACTATTTCACGTTAACTCTCGCGTAGACTATAACGTACATTTCTAACTAGATCCGATAGATTCTTTATACAATCATAATTATTATGCAATCATTATTATTCAGTAGTAATTGACACGATCTAAGAAAATTAAATTATTACTAGTACTAATAAGGAAATACATTCAACCTTTTAGTATTTTGTTTGTCATCGTCAATTTAACATATGTGAAGCTATTTTTAACTCCGTTTTCTTAACGTATTATCAATAACTCTTTCATATATACTCGTCAGTATAAAGATCGTTGTGAAAAATATAACAAACCAATCAATTTAATTGCAAGTTATCGGTTAAACAGTATATGTTGTTCAAAGAATAAAATAATAACATTTACGCGCTCGAATATGTACCTATTTATCGTCTAAGTAGATATAATTTACTTTTTCGTTTAAAATTTATGAGGGTGTCACACACACTGCTAGTTATTTTTAAATCTATTTAGAATTGCTCTTGAATAATTTTTATTTTCCTGGCAAATATAACTAGAATAGCTATATTAAAAGAGAAAGTATGGTGATTATATCGAAACTGATGTATCGGTTTTTTGTAAATGTTTACGTTTTACGGTCGAAGGAATTCATCAACAATCAAACGTATGTATGTATTCGAATTGACTAAACCGATTTGGCTCAAATATTTCCATTTATAGGTCGTTGATAACATTAATCTTTTTTTTGAAAATTCGTTAAGTGAATGGGATGAAAACGCGAGAAAAACAATTCCGATTTTGTTCAGTATTTTAGAGAAATATTTATTAAATAAATTTTCTTACCAGCAATGCATATACGAAAAATAATAAAAATTTTTTGGTTAAATCGGCTTCCTCTTAAAAATTAAAATATGTTATGTTTTTTGTTCTCTCTCTCTTGGGTTTGTAATATTTTTCAAATATTTTCTGAATGATTGTACTTCACATGGGAAGTTACATTACATATCTATATTTATTTTATTTTATTTTTTAATTAATCACCCCGTACCAAAAATACAAAAAAAAAAAAATGTTTTTTATTTTCTCTTAAGACTTTACTGAAAACGGTTTTAGATTTATAGAAAACTTTACTTGAACAAATTGGTTATGCTTAACCTATACATGAATATATGTTAATAATATGAATAGACTAATGTTCCTTTAAATTTATTCCCTACCTCTATTTTTTTTTTTCTGTGGTCTAACTCTTACATGTTTTTTACTAATAGCCGAGAACGTAATGCGATATTTTGCTAGCATTTTTAACTCTTATATTAGTTGTTAAAAATATAATTATTTTTCCACCTAGTTATAGAAATTGAGAGTAGGTATTTTTTTTAAATGTGTATTTTTAGCTATATTTAGGTCACGTTTCGAAAAAATTGCTCAGCACTAAGAAATATGTGTGGGAATATTTTTATAATTTCTAAGAGATCCATTAATTAATTTTTGCTGTTTTTCCCCTCATTTAACTTTAATTAAGTATGCGGTTATAGATATTTACGTTTATTTTGTAATTTATTAATTTTACCCAAATTCGGGAGTATTTAAAGTAAGAATAAAACTAAATAATTTTTTTTTTTTTTTGTGAATATTGGACTAATTTTTTAATGTATTTATTTTGCATTCGAATAAAAAGTATGTTTTCCATAAACAATCGTTAAGTAGGATATTTTATGTTTAAGGAATGTCGAGAATAGAGGGTCAAAATTAGGTTTCTGAAAAAGGAATCGAAATAGTGTGATATTTCTGAACGAATATTTGATTTGCAGCACCAAAGAAAAGACCGGTGAAATGTTGCATAGCATAAGCGGCTATGCCGCTTAGCCGTATTGAATTTTCAGCCTATAGAAAGTTTTGCATCTGTTACAGCGCTTAAGAAGTCATTAAACGCCGTGGATGTTACAACATGAGCGTTAAACGTAAAAAAAAAAAAAAAAAAATTAATTGTATTTTTCGTTTCCGTAGTCTTCAGTAATGGATTTGGTAAATGATTTTTATTATTATTTAAACCTCCATTCATTTAGAAACTTTTCATGTAAAAATCTCTTGTTGTTGCTTTTCTGAAGCAGGAAATACTTGTAAAAATGTTTTAAGTCATTTTTTGTGATTGGCGTGAATACTGAAAAAAGATTTTTGGCCAATTTTTCATCCCCCGTTATTTATTGGTAAACGTTACTATAGCAATAAATCGTTCTGAATACGCCATCATTCTACCAAGTATGAAGAAAATTGGTTAACAGCGTCCGTAGTTATTAAGCTACATAAATGACAAAATACATATTTACGTACATAGAAATTCACTGACAAAAGTATTATTTTAGGTTTAAGGATAACGTTAAACTGTTTTTTCTTTTTTTCATTTCTAATACAAAAATCTATTATTTTAATTTTTTATTAATCATAATTTTTTGTTCTAAAATGCGCCGTTGAATGGAAATTTAAAAAAGAGCGATTTTTTGATCATTTTTTACATCTCTAGTTTACATTCCTAACACTACATATGTATTTATTATAATACAGCGTACAGATTAATAAAAATCCCTATTAAGTTTTGGTAAAAAAATATTGTATTTTTAAAAAAATCGGTATTTTTTTAAATATTAAAAACATAAATAAATAATGTAATTTTAAGATCAACACAGTTGGTTTAAACCCGCCGGGTTAGGCTAGTAGATTAAACTCGCCCGCGCAAGATCAGCGGATTTAACGAGTTTCGTTTTCGACTTCAGAAATCTGGAACTTTATTTATGGATTTGAATTTTAGACTGCGGATACCGGTGTTTTCTTAGTGATTGAGTTTCAATTAATAATACGTCTGTTCGACTCTCCTTTACTTTTTAGCTTCGAAAACCACCGTAAGGTATTACTTCAGAGAATGACATGTGTGAATCTAAATGAAGTGTAGTCTTGTACAGTCTCAAGACTGGGCTCGTCAAGATTAATTGAAATCCAACCACCAACCAACAACGGCTTCCACGAACTAGAATTCAAATCGATACAAAAATAACAAAAATGATCCTAGTGAAGGTTTAAAAACGTTTACCAGCATTTGACTCTACATAGGTACAGCAATCCCCTATAAAATTGAAAATAGAATTAAAATATCTATTGTAAAATTACTTGTAGACTAATGTGAAACAGTATTTTCAGTTATTAGTGAAGAAGGAAACAGGAAACAACTTCATGCCCAATTTCCCCAAGCATGCCTGGCATCGAATGATAATTCTTCAATAGGTTATTCTATTTTCAGGAAAATATCACGTTACTCAGTTTTTTAACTCCCAATTGAATTCGAAATCATCTGATTTGCGATGACGAGTTAATCCTTACACATGTCCGGTGGAGTAGATGTCTATTTCAGAACGTCTTTTCCAAACTACAATGTTCTACCGGTACATTTAAACTTGCATTGCAGACACGTCAGGCTTGGCAAGCCGGTAGCGGTAACCGCATTTGCCTGTACACATAATCCAGAAGAGGCAGTAGCTGGAAACTGTTGGAGAAAACATAACAACAATTGGATCACTTTATTGAGGGGAGACAATGTATGTAACGCATTGTTTTTCAACAGAAAGGGTCTCAATATTTATTATACTTTAAACTATATTTTCCATCTTTCTTTTGGTTGTGACGCATATACATCACGTGAAGTATTAGCGGCAGAAGTCAATGTTACTTTCTCTGAAAGTAATAATAGTACAGCAGTTCCCTGTTATAATGAAAATATCTATTGTAGGTGACTTGTATACTGACATAAAACTATTTATAGTTTCAGCTATTAGTGAAGAAGGAAACAGGAAACAACTGCATGCCTTATTTCCACTACTATAACTGGCATCGAATCGCTGTTCCTAACAATCTAAACTCTTGATTATTCTGGAATATTTCATGTTACTTAGGTTTTGTTTCCGCAATTATATATAAAATTTTATTTCTTATTTATTAATAAATGAGGCCTTATTAGCGGAAGGAATTGCACCTAGCAATATTTATTACAGAATGACTTATGCATCAAGCTCCTAAAAATTTGCAGTTTTAATAAATTTTAATTCGTCCAACCAAACATCTTGAAATGTTAATTTTTTCTTTATTATTATTTTCTCGGCGAATATTGTTAGAATAGCTATATTATAGGGGAAAGTATGGTGTTAGGTATTTTCATTGATAATATGGACAATATTAAAAAATAAAAATAATAGTAAAGATTAATTTCTGTATAGCGTAAATGAAATCGCAAACATCTTAAATTTCGTTAAAGTTGAAAAACATAATACCAATAGTTAAATTACGCGAATAGATACTACTAACGTAACGTAAGGTATGTTTTCGAATCAATTTCTTGTTTATTTGCATGAAAGCAGTTCAAACTTTTTAACAATTTTTTTTGTACAAACAAAAGAATTTAGACGGAACTTTTTAAAAAATGTGTAATTGCATTTAAGCATATGAAAGCAATGTCCTTAAAAAATAATAATATACTAAATATAAATTAAAGGTTATTTATAAAATTGTTTTTTAAAACAAATAAAATAAATATAGTGACGTAATAAGAAAAAAATAACACAAGGTTAAAAATGTTTTACAAATTTCATTTATTTAATTGAAAGAAAACCTAGTATGTACATAATAAATAACATTTCATTGTATTATATTTAAATGAAATTTCAGTTGAAATTCTGGAAGATGAACTCGATTAGATCGAAAAAAAACTAGAAATGATGTCCTGTATGATGTTGATGTCCGTCTAGATAAATATTTTCATGATCTGTTGAGTGTTGCTCTTTAACTGGATAAGGCACCGGGTACGCTTTAACAATATGAACCGGGTAAGGTTTTATTATATGAACTGGCACTGGTCTATCGACAGGAACTTTAACTGGATAAGGTACCGGTTTCTCAACCGGATAAGGTACTAGTTTCTCTACTGGTACATGTACCGGATATGGTCTTTCGACCGGTACTTTAAACGGTACAGGAATTTTCTTTTCGACCGGTACTGGATAAGGTTTATCGACGTAGACTGGATATGGTTTCGCGATGTGCACCGGATACGGTCTGTCGACTGGAACTTTAACTGGATATGGTACTGCTTTTTCTACTGGATAAGGATGCGGTACGGGAACTTTAACCGGAACCGGTATATGTTTTTCGACCGGTACTGGATATGGTTTTGGTATATGCACCGGATACGGTCGATCGACTGGAACCGGAACTTTCTTCTCGACTGTCACCGGATAAGGCACTTGAACTTCTTTGGTTAAGGTCACTGTTTTAGTTACCTCATGATGGGGCGTAACGTGGTCATGTGAAATACGATGATCATTTGAGATGTGATTTCCATCCTCGTGATGCAGTACGAATTGTTGGTGAGAGATGTGATGGTCATTGGAAATGTGATGTCCTCCGAATCCAATTTTATGCTCGTCTATGCCGGATGATTCGTGGCCGAAACTATGACCGCCGTAGCTGCCGACATCAAAAAGCCCGCGTTTATTTTGTATTTTTTCATCATAATTTTTCGCTGGTATTTTGTGTTGTTCTGATGGTCGGTCGGCATCACTGATTTTGTATACTGTACCCTTACTTTCACTGTCATCCCCCAATACACCTCCCGTTACGACAAAACACAACACTAGAAACTTCAACATACTTCTTCTGTAGCCAACGGTTCTTTGATGCTTTACTGACGTTTGCAGTCGATATTAAATACTATCGAAAGAAGAGGAAGTCTATCCCACCATTTATACTTTTACACACTATTTCACGTTAACTCTCGCGTAGACTATAACGTACATTTCTAACTAGATCCGATAGATTCTTTATACAATCATAATTATTATGCAATCATTATTATTCAGTAGTAATTGACACGATCTAAGAAAATTAAATTATTACTAGTACTAATAAGGAAATACATTCAACCTTTTAGTATTTTGTTTGTCATCGTCAATTTAACATATGTGAAGCTATTTTTAACTCCGTTTTCTTAACGTATTATCAATAACTCTTTCATATATACTCGTCAGTATAAAGATCGTTGTGAAAAATATAACAAACCAATCAATTTAATTGCAAGTTATCGGTTAAACAGTATATGTTGTTCAAAGAATAAAATAATAACATTTACGCGCTCGAATATGTACCTATTTATCGTCTAAGTAGATATAATTTACTTTTTCGTTTAAAATTTATGAGGGTGTCACACACACTGCTAGTTATTTTTAAATCTATTTAGAATTGCTCTTGAATAATTTTTATTTTCCTGGCAAATATAACTAGAATAGCTATATTAAAAGAGAAAGTATGGTGATTATATCGAAACTGATGTATCGGTTTTTTGTAAATGTTTACGTTTTACGGTCGAAGGAATTCATCAACAATCAAACGTATGTATGTATTCGAATTGACTAAACCGATTTGGCTCAAATATTTCCATTTATAGGTCGTTGATAACATTAATCTTTTTTTTGAAAATTCGTTAAGTGAATGGGATGAAAACGCGAGAAAAACAATTCCGATTTTGTTCAGTATTTTAGAGAAATATTTATTAAATAAATTTTCTTACCAGCAATGCATATACGAAAAATAATAAAAATTTTTTGGTTAAATCGGCTTCCTCTTAAAAATTAAAATATGTTATGTTTTTTGTTCTCTCTCTCTTGGGTTTGTAATATTTTTCAAATATTTTCTGAATGATTGTACTTCACATGGGAAGTTACATTACATATCTATATTTATTTTATTTTATTTTTTAATTAATCACCCCGTACCAAAAATACAAAAAAAAAAAAATGTTTTTTATTTTCTCTTAAGACTTTACTGAAAACGGTTTTAGATTTATAGAAAACTTTACTTGAACAAATTGGTTATGCTTAACCTATACATGAATATATGTTAATAATATGAATAGACTAATGTTCCTTTAAATTTATTCCCTACCTCTATTTTTTTTTTCTGTGGTCTAACTCTTACATGTTTTTTACTAATAGCCGAGAACGTAATGCGATATTTTGCTAGCATTTTTAACTCTTATATTAGTTGTTAAAAATATAATTATTTTTCCACCTAGTTATAGAAATTGAGAGTAGGTATTTTTTTTAAATGTGTATTTTTAGCTATATTTAGGTCACGTTTCGAAAAAATTGCTCAGCACTAAGAAATATGTGTGGGAATATTTTTATAATTTCTAAGAGATCCATTAATTAATTTTTGCTGTTTTTCCCCTCATTTAACTTTAATTAAGTATGCGGTTATAGATATTTACGTTTATTTTGTAATTTATTAATTTTACCCAAATTCGGGAGTATTTAAAGTAAGAATAAAACTAAATAATTTTTTTTTTTTTTTTGTGAATATTGGACTAATTTTTTAATGTATTTATTTTGCATTCGAATAAAAAGTATTTTTTCCATAAACAATCGTTAAGTAGGATATTTTATGTTTAAGGAATGTCGAGAATAGAGGGTCAAAATTAGGTTTCTGAAAAAGGAATCGAAATAGTGTGATATTTCTGAACGAATATTTGATTTGCAGCACCAAAGAAAAGACCGGTGAAATGTTGCATAGCATAAGCGGCTATGCCGCTTAGCCGTATTGAATTTTCAGCCTATAGAAAGTTTTGCATCTGTTACAGCGCTTAAGAAGTCATTAAACGCCGTGGATGTTACAACATGAGCGTTAAACGTAAAAAAAAAAAAAAAAAAATTAATTGTATTTTTCGTTTCCGTAGTCTTCAGTAATGGATTTGGTAAATGATTTTTATTATTATTTAAACCTCCATTCATTTAGAAACTTTTCATGTAAAAATCTCTTGTTGTTGCTTTTCTGAAGCAGGAAATACTTGTAAAAATGTTTTAAGTCATTTTTTGTGATTGGCGTGAATACTGAAAAAAGATTTTTGGCCAATTTTTCATCCCCCGTTATTTATTGGTAAACGTTACTATAGCAATAAATCGTTCTGAATACGCCATCATTCTACCAAGTATGAAGAAAATTGGTTAACAGCGTCCGTAGTTATTAAGCTACATAAATGACAAAATACATATTTACGTACATAGAAATTCACTGACAAAAGTATTATTTTAGGTTTAAGGATAACGTTAAACTGTTTTTTCTTTTTTTCATTTCTAATACAAAAATCTATTATTTTAATTTTTTATTAATCATAATTTTTTGTTCTAAAATGCGCCGTTGAATGGAAATTTAAAAAAGAGCGATTTTTTGATCATTTTTTACATCTCTAGTTTACATTCCTAACACTACATATGTATTTATTATAATACAGCGTACAGATTAATAAAAATCCCTATTAAGTTTTGGTAAAAAAATATTGTATTTTTAAAAAAATCGGTATTTTTTTAAATATTAAAAACATAAATAAATAATGTAATTTTAAGATCAACACAGTTGGTTTAAACCCGCCGGGTTAGGCTAGTAGATTAAACTCGCCCGCGCAAGATCAGCGGATTTAACGAGTTTCGTTTTCGACTTCAGAAATCTGGAACTTTATTTATGGATTTGAATTTTAGACTGCGGATACCGGTGTTTTCTTAGTGATTGAGTTTCAATTAATAATACGTCTGTTCGACTCTCCTTTACTTTTTAGCTTCGAAAACCACCGTAAGGTATTACTTCAGAGAATGACATGTGTGAATCTAAATGAAGTGTAGTCTTGTACAGTCTCAAGACTGGGCTCGTCAAGATTAATTGAAATCCAACCACCAACCAACAACGGCTTCCACGAACTAGAATTCAAATCGATACAAAAATAACAAAAATGATCCTAGTGAAGGTTTAAAAACGTTTACCAGCATTTGACTCTACATAGGTACAGCAATCCCCTATAAAATTGAAAATAGAATTAAAATATCTATTGTAAAATTACTTGTAGACTAATGTGAAACAGTATTTTCAGTTATTAGTGAAGAAGGAAACAGGAAACAACTTCATGCCCAATTTCCCCAAGCATGCCTGGCATCGAATGATAATTCTTCAATAGGTTATTCTATTTTCAGGAAAATATCACGTTACTCAGTTTTTTAACTCCCAATTGAATTCGAAATCATCTGATTTGCGATGACGAGTTAATCCTTACACATGTCCGGTGGAGTAGATGTCTATTTCAGAACGTCTTTTCCAAACTACAATGTTCTACCGGTACATTTAAACTTGCATTGCAGACACGTCAGGCTTGGCAAGCCGGTAGCGGTAACCGCATTTGCCTGTACACATAATCCAGAAGAGGCAGTAGCTGGAAACTGTTGGAGAAAACATAACAACAATTGGATCACTTTATTGAGGGGAGACAATGTATGTAACGCATTGTTTTTCAACAGAAAGGGTCTCAATATTTATTATACTTTAAACTATATTTTCCATCTTTCTTTTGGTTGTGACGCATATATATCACGTGAAGTATTAGCGGCAGAAGTCAATGTTACTTTCTCTGAAAGTAATAATAGTACAGCAGTTCCCTGTTATAATGAAAATATCTATTGTAGGTGACTTGTATACTGACATAAAACTATTTATAGTTTCAGCTATTAGTGAAGAAGGAAACAGGAAACAACTGCATGCCTTATTTCCACTACTATAACTGGCATCGAATCGCTGTTCCTAACAATCTAAACTCTTGATTATTCTGGAATATTTCATGTTACTTAGGTTTTGTTTCCGCAATTATATATAAAATTTTATTTCTTATTTATTAATAAATGAGGCCTTATTAGCGGAAGGAATTGCACCTAGCAATATTTATTACAGAATGACTTATGCATCAAGCTCCTAAAAATTTGCAGTTTTAATAAATTTTAATTCGTCCAACCAAACATCTTGAAATGTTAATTTTTTCTTTATTATTATTTTCTCGGCGAATATTGTTAGAATAGCTATATTATAGGGGAAAGTATGGTGTTAGGTATTTTCATTGATAATATGGACAATATTAAAAAATAAAAATAATAGTAAAGATTAATTTCTGTATAGCGTAAATGAAATCGCAAACATCTTAAATTTCGTTAAAGTTGAAAAACATAATACCAATAGTTAAATTACGCGAATAGATACTACTAACGTAACGTAAGGTATGTTTTCGAATCAATTTCTTGTTTATTTGCATGAAAGCAGTTCAAACTTTTTAACAATTTTTTTTGTACAAACAAAAGAATTTAGACGGAACTTTTTAAAAAATGTGTAATTGCATTTAAGCATATGAAAGCAATGTCCTTAAAAAATAATAATATACTAAATATAAATTAAAGGTTATTTATAAAATTGTTTTTTAAAACAAATAAAATAAATATAGTGACGTAATAAGAAAAAAATAACACAAGGTTAAAAATGTTTTACAAATTTCATTTATTTAATTGAAAGAAAACCTAGTATGTACATAATAAATAACATTTCATTGTATTATATTTAAATGAAATTTCAGTTGAAATTCTGGAAGATGAACTCGATTAGATCGAAAAAAACTAGAAATGATGTCCTGTATGATGTTGATGTCCGTCTAGATAAATATTTTCATGATCTGTTGAGTGTTGCTCTTTAACTGGATAAGGCACCGGGTACGCTTTAACAATATGAACCGGGTAAGGTTTTATTATATGAACTGGCACTGGTCTATCGACAGGAACTTTAACTGGATAAGGTACCGGTTTCTCAACCGGATAAGGTACTAGTTTCTCTACTGGTACATGTACCGGATATGGTCTTTCGACCGGTACTTTAAACGGTACAGGAATTTTCTTTTCGACCGGTACTGGATAAGGTTTATCGACGTAGACTGGATATGGTTTCGCGATGTGCACCGGATACGGTCTGTCGACTGGAACTTTAACTGGATATGGTACTGCTTTTTCTACTGGATAAGGATGCGGTACGGGAACTTTAACCGGAACCGGTATATGTTTTTCGACCGGTACTGGATATGGTTTTGGTATATGCACCGGATACGGTCGATCGACTGGAACCGGAACTTTCTTCTCGACTGTCACCGGATAAGGCACTTGAACTTCTTTGGTTAAGGTCACTGTTTTAGTTACCTCATGATGGGGCGTAACGTGGTCATGTGAAATACGATGATCATTTGAGATGTGATTTCCATCCTCGTGATGCAGTACGAATTGTTGGTGAGAGATGTGATGGTCATTGGAAATGTGATGTCCTCCGAATCCAATTTTATGCTCGTCTATGCCGGATGATTCGTGGCCGAAACTATGACCGCCGTAGCTGCCGACATCAAAAAGCCCGCGTTTATTTTGTATTTTTTCATCATAATTTTTCGCTGGTATTTTGTGTTGTTCTGATGGTCGGTCGGCATCACTGATTTTGTATACTGTACCCTTACTTTCACTGTCATCCCCCAATACACCTCCCGTTACGACAAAACACAACACTAGAAACTTCAACATACTTCTTCTGTAGCCAACGGTTCTTTGATGCTTTACTGACGTTTGCAGTCGATATTAAATACTATCGAAAGAAGAGGAAGTCTATCCCACCATTTATACTTTTACACACTATTTCACGTTAACTCTCGCGTAGACTATAACGTACATTTCTAACTAGATCCGATAGATTCTTTATACAATCATAATTATTATGCAATCATTATTATTCAGTAGTAATTGACACGATCTAAGAAAATTAAATTATTACTAGTACTAATAAGGAAATACATTCAACCTTTTAGTATTTTGTTTGTCATCGTCAATTTAACATATGTGAAGCTATTTTTAACTCCGTTTTCTTAACGTATTATCAATAACTCTTTCATATATACTCGTCAGTATAAAGATCGTTGTGAAAAATATAACAAACCAATCAATTTAATTGCAAGTTATCGGTTAAACAGTATATGTTGTTCAAAGAATAAAATAATAACATTTACGCGCTCGAATATGTACCTATTTATCGTCTAAGTAGATATAATTTACTTTTTCGTTTAAAATTTATGAGGGTGTCACACACACTGCTAGTTATTTTTAAATCTATTTAGAATTGCTCTTGAATAATTTTTATTTTCCTGGCAAATATAACTAGAATAGCTATATTAAAAGAGAAAGTATGGTGATTATATCGAAACTGATGTATCGGTTTTTTGTAAATGTTTACGTTTTACGGTCGAAGGAATTCATCAACAATCAAACGTATGTATGTATTCGAATTGACTAAACCGATTTGGCTCAAATATTTCCATTTATAGGTCGTTGATAACATTAATCTTTTTTTTGAAAATTCGTTAAGTGAATGGGATGAAAACGCGAGAAAAACAATTCCGATTTTGTTCAGTATTTTAGAGAAATATTTATTAAATAAATTTTCTTACCAGCAATGCATATACGAAAAATAATAAAAATTTTTTGGTTAAATCGGCTTCCTCTTAAAAATTAAAATATGTTATGTTTTTTGTTCTCTCTCTCTTGGGTTTGTAATATTTTTCAAATATTTTCTGAATGATTGTACTTCACATGGGAAGTTACATTACATATCTATATTTATTTTATTTTATTTTTTAATTAATCACCCCGTACCAAAAATACAAAAAAAAAAAAATGTTTTTTATTTTCTCTTAAGACTTTACTGAAAACGGTTTTAGATTTATAGAAAACTTTACTTGAACAAATTGGTTATGCTTAACCTATACATGAATATATGTTAATAATATGAATAGACTAATGTTCCTTTAAATTTATTCCCTACCTCTATTTTTTTTTTCTGTGGTCTAACTCTTACATGTTTTTTACTAATAGCCGAGAACGTAATGCGATATTTTGCTAGCATTTTTAACTCTTATATTAGTTGTTAAAAATATAATTATTTTTCCACCTAGTTATAGAAATTGAGAGTAGGTATTTTTTTTAAATGTGTATTTTTAGCTATATTTAGGTCACGTTTCGAAAAAATTGCTCAGCACTAAGAAATATGTGTGGGAATATTTTTATAATTTCTAAGAGATCCATTAATTAATTTTTGCTGTTTTTCCCCTCATTTAACTTTAATTAAGTATGCGGTTATAGATATTTACGTTTATTTTGTAATTTATTAATTTTACCCAAATTCGGGAGTATTTAAAGTAAGAATAAAACTAAATAATTTTTTTTTTTTTTTGTGAATATTGGACTAATTTTTTAATGTATTTATTTTGCATTCGAATAAAAAGTATTTTTTCCATAAACAATCGTTAAGTAGGATATTTTATGTTTAAGGAATGTCGAGAATAGAGGGTCAAAATTAGGTTTCTGAAAAAGTAATCGAAATAGTGTGATATTTCTGAACGAATATTTGATTTGCAGCACCAAAGAAAAGACCGGTGAAATGTTGCATAGCATAAGCGGCTATGCCGCTTAGCCGTATTGAATTTTCAGCCTATAGAAAGTTTTGCATCTGTTACAGCGCTTAAGAAGTCATTAAACGCCGTGGATGTTACAACATGAGCGTTAAACGTAAAAAAAAAAAAAAAAAAATTAATTGTATTTTTCGTTTCCGTAGTCTTCAGTAATGGATTTGGTAAATGATTTTTATTATTATTTAAACCTCCATTCATTTAGAAATTTTTCATGTAAAAATCTCTTGTTGTTGCTTTTCTGAAGCAGGAAATACTTGTAAAAATGTTTTAAGTCATTTTTTGTGATTGGCGTGAATACTGAAAAAAGATTTTTGGCCAATTTTTCATCCCCCGTTATTTATTGGTAAACGTTACTATAGCAATAAATCGTTCTGAATACGCCATCATTCTACCAAGTATGAAGAAAATTGGTTAACAGCGTCCGTAGTTATTAAGCTACATAAATGACAAAATACATATTTACGTACATAGAAATTCACTGACAAAAGTATTATTTTAGGTTTAAGGATAACGTTAAACTGTTTTTTCTTTTTTTCATTTCTAATACAAAAATCTATTATTTTAATTTTTTATTAATCATAATTTTTTGTTCTAAAATGCGCCGTTGAATGGAAATTTAAAAAAGAGCGATTTTTTGATCATTTTTTACATCTCTAGTTTACATTCCTAACACTACATATGTATTTATTATAATACAGCGTACAGATTAATAAAAATCCCTATTAAGTTTTGGTAAAAAAATATTGTATTTTTAAAAAAATCGGTATTTTTTTAAATATTAAAAACATAAATAAATAATGTAATTTTAAGATCAACACAGTTGGTTTAAACCCGCCGGGTTAGGCTAGTAGATTAAACTCGCCCGCGCAAGATCAGCGGATTTAACGAGTTTCGTTTTCGACTTCAGAAATCTGGAACTTTATTTATGGATTTGAATTTTAGACTGCGGATACCGGTGTTTTCTTAGTGATTGAGTTTCAATTAATAATACGTCTGTTCGACTCTCCTTTACTTTTTAGCTTCGAAAACCACCGTAAGGTATTACTTCAGAGAATGACATGTGTGAATCTAAATGAAGTGTAGTCTTGTACAGTCTCAAGACTGGGCTCGTCAAGATTAATTGAATTCCAACCACCAACCAACAACGGCTTCCACGAACTAGAATTCAAATCGATACAAAAATAACAAAAATGATCCTAGTGAAGGTTTAAAAACGTTTACCAGCATTTGACTCTACATAGGTACAGCAATCCCCTATAAAATTGAAAATAGAATTAAAATATCTATTGTAAAATTACTTGTAGACTAATGTGAAACAGTATTTTCAGTTATTAGTGAAGAAGGAAACAGGAAACAACTTCATGCCCAATTTCCCCAAGCATGCCTGGCATCGAATGATAATTCTTCAATAGGTTATTCTATTTTCAGGAAAATATCACGTTACTCAGTTTTTTAACTCCCAATTGAATTCGAAATCATCTGATTTGCGATGACGAGTTAATCCTTACACATGTCCGGTGGAGTAGATGTCTATTTCAGAACGTCTTTTCCAAACTACAATGTTCTACCGGTACATTTAAACTTGCATTGCAGACACGTCAGGCTTGGCAAGCCGGTAGCGGTAACCGCATTTGCCTGTACACATAATCCAGAAGAGGCAGTAGCTGGAAACTGTTGGAGAAAACATAACAACAATTGGATCACTTTATTGAGGGGAGACAATGTATGTAACGCATTGTTTTTCAACAGAAAGGGTCTCAATATTTATTATACTTTAAACTATATTTTCCATCTTTCTTTTGGTTGTGACGCATATACATCACGTGAAGTATTAGCGGCAGAAGTCAATGTTACTTTCTCTGAAAGTAATAATAGTACAGCAGTTCCCTGTTATAATGAAAATATCTATTGTAGATGACTTGTATACTGACATAAAACTATTTATAGTTTCAGCTATTAGTGAAGAAGGAAACAGGAAACAACTGCATGCCTTATTTCCACTACTATAACTGGCATCGAATCGCTGTTCCTAACAATCTAAACTCTTGATTATTCTGGAATATTTCATGTTACTTAGGTTTTGTTTCCGCAATTATATATAAAATTTTATTTCTTATTTATTAATAAATGAGGCCTTATTAGCGGAAGGAATTGCACCTAGCAATATTTATTACAGAATGACTTATGCATCAAGCTCCTAAAAATTTGCAGTTTTAATAAATTTTAATTCGTCCAACCAAACATCTTGAAATGTTAATTTTTTTCTTTATTATTATTTTCTCGGCGAATATTGTTAGAATAGCTATATTATAGGGGAAAGTATGGTGTTAGGTATTTTCATTGATAATATGGACAATATTAAAAAATAAAAATAATAGTAAAGATTAATTTCTGTATAGCGTAAATGAAATCGCAAACATCTTAAATTTCGTTAAAGTTGAAAAACATAATACCAATAGTTAAATTACGCGAATAGATACTACTAACGTAACGTAAGGTATGTTTTCGAATCAATTTCTTGTTTATTTGCATGAAAGCAGTTCAAACTTTTTAACAATTTTTTTTGTACAAACAAAAGAATTTAGACGGAACTTTTTAAAAAATGTGTAATTGCATTTAAGCATATGAAAGCAATGTCCTTAAAAAATAATAATATACTAAATATAAATTAAAGGTTATTTATAAAATTGTTTTTTAAAACAAATAAAATAAATATAGTGACGTAATAAGAAAAAAATAACACAAGGTTAAAAATGTTTTACAAATTTCATTTATTTAATTGAAAGAAAACCTAGTATGTACATAATAAATAACATTTCATTGTATTATATTTAAATGAAATTTCAGTTGAAATTCTGGAAGATGAACTCGATTAGATCGAAAAAAAACTAGAAATGATGTCCTGTATGATGTTGATGTCCGTCTAGATAAATATTTTCATGATCTGTTGAGTGTTGCTCTTTAACTGGATAAGGCACCGGGTACGCTTTAACAATATGAACCGGGTAAGGTTTTATTATATGAACTGGCACTGGTCTATCGACAGGAACTTTAACTGGATAAGGTACCGGTTTCTCAACCGGATAAGGTACTAGTTTCTCTACTGGTACATGTACCGGATACGGTCTTTCGACCGGTACTTTAAACGGTACAGGAATTTTCTTTTCGACCGGTACTGGATAAGGTTTATCGACGTAGACTGGATATGGTTTCGCGATGTGCACCGGATACGGTCTGTCGACTGGAACTTTAACTGGATATGGTACTGCTTTTTCTACTGGATAAGGATGCGGTACGGGAACTTTAACCGGAACCGGTATATGTTTTTCGACCGGTACTGGATATGGTTTTGGTATATGCACCGGATACGGTCGATCGACTGGAACCGGAACTTTCTTCTCGACTGTCACCGGATAAGGCACTTGAACTTCTTTGGTTAAGGTCACTGTTTTAGTTACCTCATGATGGGGCGTAACGTGGTCATGTGAAATACGATGATCATTTGAGATGTGATTTCCATCCTCGTGATGCAGTACGAATTGTTGGTGAGAGATGTGATGGTCATTGGAAATGTGATGTCCTCCGAATCCAATTTTATGCTCGTCTATGCCGGATGATTCGTGGCCGAAACTATGACCGCCGTAGCTGCCGACATCAAAAAGCCCGCGTTTATTTTGTATTTTTTCATCATAATTTTTCGCTGGTATTTTGTGTTGTTCTGATGGTCGGTCGGCATCACTGATTTTGTATACTGTACCCTTACTTTCACTGTCATCCCCCAATACACCTCCCGTTACGACAAAACACAACACTAGAAACTTCAACATACTTCTTCTGTAGCCAACGGTTCTTTGATGCTTTACTGACGTTTGCAGTCGATATTAAATACTATCGAAAGAAGAGGAAGTCTATCCCACCATTTATACTTTTACACACTATTTCACGTTAACTCTCGCGTAGACTATAACGTACATTTCTAACTAGATCCGATAGATTCTTTATACAATCATAATTATTATGCAATCATTATTATTCAGTAGTAATTGACACGATCTAAGAAAATTAAATTATTACTAGTACTAATAAGGAAATACATTCAACCTTTTAGTATTTTGTTTGTCATCGTCAATTTAACATATGTGAAGCTATTTTTAACTCCGTTTTCTTAACGTATTATCAATAACTCTTTCATATATACTCGTCAGTATAAAGATCGTTGTGAAAAATATAACAAACCAATCAATTTAATTGCAAGTTATCGGTTAAACAGTATATGTTGTTCAAAGAATAAAATAATAACATTTACGCGCTCGAATATGTACCTATTTATCGTCTAAGTAGATATAATTTACTTTTTCGTTTAAAATTTATGAGGGTGTCACACACACTGCTAGTTATTTTTAAATCTATTTAGAATTGCTCTTGAATAATTTTTATTTTCCTGGCAAATATAACTAGAATAGCTATATTAAAAGAGAAAGTATGGTGATTATATCGAAACTGATGTATCGGTTTTTTGTAAATGTTTACGTTTTACGGTCGAAGGAATTCATCAACAATCAAACGTATGTATGTATTCGAATTGACTAAACCGATTTGGCTCAAATATTTCCATTTATAGGTCGTTGATAACATTAATCTTTTTTTTGAAAATTCGTTAAGTGAATGGGATGAAAACGCGAGAAAAACAATTCCGATTTTGTTCAGTATTTTAGAGAAATATTTATTAAATAAATTTTCTTACCAGCAATGCATATACGAAAAATAATAACAATTTTTTGGTTAAATCGGCTTCCTCTTAAAAATTAAAATATGTTATGTTTTTTGTTCTCTCTCTCTTGGGTTTGTAATATTTTTCAAATATTTTCTGAATGATTGTACTTCACATGGGAAGTTACATTACATATCTATATTTATTTTATTTTATTTTTTAATTAATCACCCCGTACCAAAAATACAAAAAAAAAAAAATGTTTTTTATTTTCTCTTAAGACTTTACTGAAAACGGTTTTAGATTTATAGAAAACTTTACTTGAACAAATTGGTTATGCTTAACCTATACATGAATATATGTTAATAATATGAATAGACTAATGTTCCTTTAAATTTATTCCCTACCTCTATTTTTTTTTTCTGTGGTCTAACTCTTACATGTTTTTTACTAATAGCCGAGAACGTAATGCGATATTTTGCTAGCATTTTTAACTCTTATATTAGTTGTTAAAAATATAATTATTTTTCCACCTAGTTATAGAAATTGAGAGTAGGTATTTTTTTTAAATGTGTATTTTTAGCTATATTTAGGTCACGTTTCGAAAAAATTGCTCAGCACTAAGAAATATGTGTGGGAATATTTTTATAATTTCTAAGAGATCCATTAATTAATTTTTGCTGTTTTTCCCCTCATTTAACTTTAATTAAGTATGCGGTTATAGATATTTACGTTTATTTTGTAATTTATTAATTTTACCCAAATTCGGGAGTATTTAAAGTAAGAATAAAACTAAATAATTTTTTTTTTTTTTTGTGAATATTGGACTAATTTTTTAATGTATTTATTTTGCATTCGAATAAAAAGTATTTTTTCCATAAACAATCGTTAAGTAGGATATTTTATGTTTAAGGAATGTCGAGAATAGAGGGTCAAAATTAGGTTTCTGAAAAAGTAATCGAAATAGTGTGATATTTCTGAACGAATATTTGATTTGCAGCACCAAAGAAAAGACCGGTGAAATGTTGCATAGCATAAGCGGCTATGCCGCTTAGCCGTATTGAATTTTCAGCCTATAGAAAGTTTTGCATCTGTTACAGCGCTTAAGAAGTCATTAAACGCCGTGGATGTTACAACATGAGCGTTAAACGTAAAAAAAAAAAAAAAAAATTAATTGTATTTTTCGTTTCCGTAGTCTTCAGTAATGGATTTGGTAAATGATTTTTATTATTATTTAAACCTCCATTCATTTAGAAATTTTTCATGTAAAAATCTCTTGTTGTTGCTTTTCTGAAGCAGGAAATACTTGTAAAAATGTTTTAAGTCATTTTTTGTGATTGGCGTGAATACTGAAAAAAGATTTTTGGCCAATTTTTCATCCCCCGTTATTTATTGGTAAACGTTACTATAGCAATAAATCGTTCTGAATACGCCATCATTCTACCAAGTATGAAGAAAATTGGTTAACAGCGTCCGTAGTTATTAAGCTACATAAATGACAAAATACATATTTACGTACATAGAAATTCACTGACAAAAGTATTATTTTAGGTTTAAGGATAACGTTAAACTGTTTTTTCTTTTTTTCATTTCTAATACAAAAATCTATTATTTTAATTTTTTATTAATCATAATTTTTTGTTCTAAAATGCGCCGTTGAATGGAAATTTAAAAAAGAGCGATTTTTTGATCATTTTTTACATCTCTAGTTTACATTCCTAACACTACATATGTATTTATTATAATACAGCGTACAGATTAATAAAAATCCCTATTAAGTTTTGGTAAAAAAATATTGTATTTTTAAAAAAATCGGTATTTTTTTAAATATTAAAAACATAAATAAATAATGTAATTTTAAGATCAACACAGTTGGTTTAAACCCGCCGGGTTAGGCTAGTAGATTAAACTCGCCCGCGCAAGATCAGCGGATTTAACGAGTTTCGTTTTCGACTTCAGAAATCTGGAACTTTATTTATGGATTTGAATTTTAGACTGCGGATACCGGTGTTTTCTTAGTGATTGAGTTTCAATTAATAATACGTCTGTTCGACTCTCCTTTACTTTTTAGCTTCGAAAACCACCGTAAGGTATTACTTCAGAGAATGACATGTGTGAATCTAAATGAAGTGTAGTCTTGTACAGTCTCAAGACTGGGCTCGTCAAGATTAATTGAATTCCAACCACCAACCAACAACGGCTTCCACGAACTAGAATTCAAATCGATACAAAAATAACAAAAATGATCCTAGTGAAGGTTTAAAAACGTTTACCAGCATTTGACTCTACATAGGTACAGCAATCCCCTATAAAATTGAAAATAGAATTAAAATATCTATTGTAAAATTACTTGTAGACTAATGTGAAACAGTATTTTCAGTTATTAGTGAAGAAGGAAACAGGAAACAACTTCATGCCCAATTTCCCCAAGCATGCCTGGCATCGAATGATAATTCTTCAATAGGTTATTCTATTTTCAGGAAAATATCACGTTACTCAGTTTCTTAACTCCCAATTGAATTCGAAATCATCTGATTTGCGATGACGAGTTAATCCTTACACATGTCCGGTGGAGTAGATGTCTATTTCAGAACGTCTTTTCCAAACTACAATGTTCTACCGGTACATTTAAACTTGCATTGCAGACACGTCAGGCTTGGCAAGCCGGTAGCGGTAACCGCATTTGCCTGTACACATAATCCAGAAGAGGCAGTAGCTGGAAACTGTTGGAGAAAACATAACAACAATTGGATCACTTTATTGAGGGGAGACAATGTATGTAACGCATTGTTTTTCAACAGAAAGGGTCTCAATATTTATTATACTTTAAACTATATTTTCCATCTTTCTTTTGGTTGTGACGCATATACATCACGTGAAGTATTAGCGGCAGAAGTCAATGTTACTTTCTCTGAAAGTAATAATAGTACAGCAGTTCCCTGTTATAATGAAAATATCTATTGTAGGTGACTTGTATACTGACATAAAACTATTTATAGTTTCAGCTATTAGTGAAGAAGGAAACAGGAAACAACTGCATGCCTTATTTCCACTACTATAACTGGCATCGAATCGCTGTTCCTAACAATCTAAACTCTTGATTATTCTGGAATATTTCATGTTACTTAGGTTTTGTTTCCGCAATTATATATAAAATTTTATTTCTTATTTATTAATAAATGAGGCCTTATTAGCGGAAGGAATTGCACCTAGCAATATTTATTACAGAATGACTTATGCATCAAGCTCCTAAAAATTTGCAGTTTTAATAAATTTTAATTCGTCCAACCAAACATCTTGAAATGTTAATTTTTTCTTTATTATTATTTTCTCGGCGAATATTGTTAGAATAGCTATATTATAGGGGAAAGTATGGTGTTAGGTATTTTCATTGATAATATGGACAATATTAAAAAATAAAAATAATAGTAAAGATTAATTTCTGTATAGCGTAAATGAAATCGCAAACATCTTAAATTTCGTTAAAGTTGAAAAACATAATACCAATAGTTAAATTACGCGAATAGATACTACTAACGTAACGTAAGGTATGTTTTCGAATCAATTTCTTGTTTA